>NC_090938.1:706851329-707467739 GCF_040938575.1 Ambystoma mexicanum
CTACTTAGACGTAGGCAAACTAATACATGGATACTTATGTACCATGTCCAATAGAGGTTTTATAAATACTCCTTGATGAGAACAGTCAGACCCCTATGGATTAGCGAAAGTGATGAACAAATTCCAGATTTGTTTCTTGTGTTTTTCCCTTTTTCGGTTTTACTTAGTATATTGAATAATTGTTCCTATTGCACTTTTTGTATTGAACATTTGGTCTTATTATTGAGTAACCGTTCATGTTTTGAATGAACTGAAGTTGTATTTCTTCCCTTTTTGTTCATTAATTGTTCATGTTTTATGCCACTAATATTTTTAAAACCTGTATGAATAATAAAGGCACACACCAATCTTTTGTAAATGATTACTCCAGTACATAATTTCACGTAACAGTGTTAACTGAGTCTCGGGATACTAGACGTGACATTATGCACGTTCCCTTTTTTTCTAAAATAACTAAATACTGAATAATTAACTGCAATCTTTACAGAATGGACTATTTTTACCCTTTTCTAACTATATTTCACCTCCACCACGACTGCCCACAGGAGCACCCCTTAGTTATATGATCGGCAGTGAAGAGGCTGGTGGGGTGAATGGCATTTCGGCAGCGGCAGGTGCAACCAAGAGCATGTAGTTTGAGCCGAGCAACAACACGTTCAGCTGAGCTGGTGCGGTGCAGCGCTCAACAGGTTTGCATGTGCAGTTCGAGGTCAAAGAGCTTGGTGAGTGCAGAAGGCAGCTGCAAAGAGTCTTGCTGGTTTGAGATGAGGTGAACCCGGCTCAACAACAGTTCAACCAGTTTGATGGAGTGAAACACAAGGCTCTTGACTGTCTTGACTCTCAAAATACTGTGAGTCCCACTCTGGGGTGTCAGGGACAAGTTCAGTGCTTGTTCTCAGGCTCCCAGAAAGAGAGGCTGGTGCACACCTTGAAGGGTCCTTCACCACGATGAAGTCCTGGCTTCATTGTGACTGGCAGAGATGCAGGTCTTGTTCCTGCAGCAGGTTCACCCCAAATGTGCCCTAGGGATAGGTAGGGAACAGAGCTTGTGTCTGCCTTGGACATTCAGTCTTCACATCACTGGTGTAGGACTCTGGAAAGACATTTGTTCCAAAAGAGAATCTGAGAAGTGGTAGGGGACACTTTATTTTAAAGGCAAAAGCCCTTAGGCGATTGGACTAAAGCTAGCCTGCATTAGTAGCCCAATCCCTGCTCTTGGAACCAATGGACGTTGCCTTCGGACATCAAACCCAAAGTGCTTTGTGCTACAGAAAGTAGAGGGGACAGGAAGGAAAGATAGAGAAAGCAAAAAACAAGATGGTATAACCTTCCTCCAACTGTAAGGAGCTCCCTCTAGCTATCCCAACCCCTCCCCATTCCCTTCTCAATAGAATCATAGGCCTTTAGCTATACATCACCCTTGTGTGAGGCTACTTCTGTGTGAATGGTGCGTTCCCATGAAAGCTTCCTGTGGAGGGGTTGTCTTCTCGGGAGGCTGTTACCTGCCCTCACAAAAGGACCAGTGAGAGGCAAACCTCAAAGCTACAGTCTTGCTAGCAGTAACAGAGACATCCTTGTCTGGGGAGAATATTCATAGTCCTTTCCCAGCAGAGCTGGGCTCACAGGGCTGACACATGTGTGCTATCAAAACTGCTGTGGGTGTTTCTTCTGGGGTAATAGGTGGGAGGGAGGTCGGCAGGGGTGAGGATGAAGGGAAGGGGGGGGGGTGGAGGAGTTATTTTGTTAATCACCGAAAATGGAGGAGGCACCAATAGCTGACTAACAGTGTGAAATAATAACATTGTTCTTTCCTTCAGTTCATTGTACAGTGGGATTGCATACAAGGATTGTGTATGTTGTACTGTGCTTGTTGCTTATAAAATCCTAATAAGCAGATATTTGAAAGACAAACTCGTTTGGCTGTAATATGTATGAAAATACCACCCACCATACCATAACTCAGGTATGGCTTATATTTAAAGATGTCTCTGCCAATAGGAAAGTAGCTCATAATTATAGGGTTTGGGTACAGGGGTGCATGTCTTAAATGCCCCTCGGCCAACTGCTCAGGGAATTGGCTGTCACTGCAGCAGTCCGATGAGCACCTGAGTCCTCTGATCCTGCTCTGTGCCACTGAAGAGCAGGCACTACAGATCAAGCTTGTGGTACAGCAGGGCACAGGTGAACACTGTGCTTTAAGCATGGAGCTTATGAAAGGGAAATCTCACAGGCAGACAACCCTTTCTGAGATGGAATTACCTGCATCATTTTATGAATTAATAAAAATCAAGAATGCCAGGGCTTCTACAGCCTTGCCAAATGGCAATTCCTCACACAAACACCCCCCGCCAAAAAGGTTGAGGCTCACTCTTCTAACAGTCTGGCTCGTCTGACAGGCAAAAATATCAACTGAGGCCATCGCCATTGGAGTGCTGCGACCCAGGATTTTGTTGGATATCCATGTCCTATCCCTGTAGGGATATGGGCCAACCCAATTTGTTGGGATTCTCTGCCTGTATGGCCGTAACCCACCTAAGGGGTCTGTGGTCAGTCTGGACAGTGAAGTGAAACCCAAATATGTAGGATTTCAGTTTGCATACCGCCCAAACCACTGCAAAGGCCTCCTTTACAATGGTGACCCAGTTGCGCTCTCGCTTGGGCAAGCCCCCACTCAGGCATGCACAAGTTTGTTCTAACCCCTGGTAGTTCAGCTGTGGTAGCATTGTGGCAATTAGACATCTGTATGTATTATTAATTCCTGTTGAGAACTGGGGCTTTGCACAGGCCATCTATCAGGCTCTAGAAGAATGTCTGACTGGCAGGGGTCCACGTGACCTTCTCTCGCAACTTTTTTGAAGTGACATTATTCAGGGATAATTTTTGCAACATGACATTCAATTGGATATTCAAAGCGGCAGAAGCAAGTTCTCTAATTGGTTAGCCGTGATAGCCCTATTTAGTCAGTCACTGGGCCTCATTATAACATTGCCGGCCAGGAAACAACGGTGCCGGTAGGGTTACCAGGCCATTGTTACCGGACCGGCAAAGAACAAGTTTGCGGGCGGGATGCCCTCCCGCCCTCCAGGTCCGACCTGGCGGGTGGAACTGCACCCGCCCGCAGACTTTCACGGTAGCACCGGCACCGTTACTAACGGTGCGGTGCTACCATCCTCCCCATTCCCATTGAGTCCTATGGGACTCAGATGGGAATGGGGGTGACATTTTCTGGCGCCTGGCTTCTGGGACCGCCGGGACTGTAATGCCCCAGTTATTCCCTAAAGCCAGGCGCCGAAAAAAAACCACAACTCCGGCGGCAGTGTGCCATTTTTACCAGCACAGCTACCGCCGGAGTTGTAATGAGGCCAACTGATCTTTTTGAAGACGATTCTGAAGTGCTCTATTATGAGCCATTGCGCAGAGGCATACCAGTGGACTGACTGGAAGGATTCTCTGGAAGACTAAAGGTCGGTTTAAGTGCATTCTTCAGTGTTGTGAATATGGTAGTAGGTCTGAGTCAGGCAGATTGTGATCAGTCCAGAGTTACGGGCAAGTAATAATCACTGTCCGACTCCCTTCTGTTGGTTCAGGTTACACAGAAGTGGGGAGAAGACAGACTTTTGAGGGCCCCGGAGCCATTCATGCATTCCCCTCTGGCCGTCACCTGGATTTTGAGACTTTTCAGACTTGTCACCAAAGGGGGAGGAGACAGATTTGTGCAAGACTTCTAAACCATTCGGGCATGCTCTCCTTGGTATCCTTGTCCACGTTTGCCGCTGTTTCATGCCCTTTTGTGTTTAGTCTGCCTTTAGATTTTTTCTCCTTTTTCTTTTATCCGTTAATTATTATTGTAGATTGTCAAGTGTCTGACCTGATGGATTTAATAATGTGGTTTATATTAATGGTTTGAACTATTACAATTATTACATTTCCTGAGATGAATAATTTTAGCCACATGATAGGGTTTTAGATATAGAAGTTGAGTTTCGTGATTACGAATGTGATTGATTTTATTGTAATAATTGCATGCATTGACTATATATACGGATTACATGCCTATATGCTTGGAAAACAGTATTTATTATTTATTCTAGATTCTTGCACTGAGCACTTTGTCAGTTTCCTGTACTTTGATAGCTATTTTTGCACTTCAGCACCTTGCACTTATTTTTAGACTTGTGTTTGCAACATGCCAATCATATATTTAGCTTTTTATATTAACTTCCTATAAATGGGTGAAAGGAAAGCATCACATTTATGGGGACCATCAGTTGGGCTGTGTGTGAAGAAGCACAAGAAATCAGCCAGACCAAGAAGTGGTTGGGGAGGGGCTTCCAAGACCAACGTGAAGGCGACTCCCGCTAGCGGCATTGGTAAAAAAAAAGGTGGGTGCTTCAGATGCCAAAAATAAAATGGCAGAAAAGATGATTAGTGATAATGAAAGCTTAGAAGCGTACGCAAATTATATTGAAGATTTTACTTGCCATATAGAAAATACTTTGGTACCCATTGCCCCTACCCAAACTGTGCCCTTATTAGAGACTAATCAAGATCCCAGTCGTAGTAATGTTTGCACTAGAGGGTCTTCCCAAGAGATTATTTCCTCCAGATAGGAAAGGGCTTCCAATCAGTCGGGTAACAACTCAGAGGTAAATGTCAAGACTCTAAAGGGTCTAAAAGAGACCTATCCAGAGAATACATATGGGAAGAGTCTGGTCTTGATGGAAAGTCAGATTTTGAATATACATAAACTATTAGTGAAAATGGATAATACAATAAATAATATTATGTCCAAGTGTGATATTTTCAAACATTCTCTACCTTGCAGGGCATCTGAGGCTGCCAACAAGTATAAGACATCGTTTGGATTCAGGCTTGACCTTCCCCCACAGGCTGGCCCTTTGGTGGTAGTTTTTACCTTTTCTGTTTTGTACCTGTTCTGAAAGCCCATGAAACAGAAGTAACTATTGGCCTTATAAATAAGGTTGCAAATTCCATTAGGAATATTTGTAATGTGGAGCTAATTAGGGCAAGGGATGTCCTAATGGCCAAACATTTGGATTGGGTTGGCAAAGGGATGAAGTGCTTCCCTGGGGACTGTGTCACAATTACATTAAACCGTCTGACCAAGGTTCTAGATCTAGTGTGGAAAGATTTGCATGGTCGAATTTCTCAGCCCAATATTTGTTTCTATCACCTGGGCCTTTTCTGTCAACCAGGTATGTCTTAGTTACTTACCTGTAACTGTATTTCTCCAGCATTGGTATCTTTCATAGATTCAGATGCTTGAATATTCCCCGTCGTCAGACTTGGAATCCTCGATGATAAAATAATTATTAAACATTTTTTAATATACACACATTGCTACATAGAAATGCATGAACATAGTCCATTATGGCCTATGAGCCATTCTATTGTGTAGTCCCTCCACCTCACTTTGGTCCTTTATGACCCCAACCAATGAGGTGGCAAGGCTTAAGCTCAGCCCCGGCAGCTATCTTCAGATTTTGAACCATAGTAATTACAGTTTGATGGGTGCAGAGCGTAGGAGCAGCCTCTCAGGGGAGGCGGGTGGGCGCATGTGAATCTATGAAAGATACCACTGCTGGAGAAATACAGTAACAGGTAAGTAACTAAGACTTCTCCAGCATTGCATCTTTCATAGATTCAGATGCTTGACTAGAATACCAAGCAGTTAAAAACATGCCACCATCATATACATATATGCATAATACAGAAAACATATCTGTGATCAAAACCTTTACCATGCGGAAACACAACGGTTACATACTCAGGGAAAGGTGGGAAAAGGAGGCTGGTCCTACCTTATGCAAAGAGGTGGCGGAGCACTGCCTGTCCAACTGCAGTTTCTTTGTTGGCATCTTCAGCCAAGCTGTAGTGTTCAGCAAATGTGTGCAGAGTGCTCCACGTGGCGGCTCTGCGTATGTCCTTCTGGGCCACCCTTGCGTGGAGCGCTGTTGACGCCGCTCTCCCTCTGGTGGAGTGCGCTGAGGGTGGTTTGGGAAGGGGGTCGCCTTTCACTTGATGGCTGTGAGTGATGCAAGAAGAAACCCAGCGCGCCAGACCTTGTTTGGAAATATGCTGGCCCTTTGTGTGACCAGAGAAGGCGATGAACAGTCTATTTGAAGAACGGAATTCCCTAGTTCTTTGCAAATAAAACTTTAATACTCTTGCAATGTCCAGAGAATGCAATGTTCGTTCTGCTTCCGAAGAGTGATTCTGGAAGAAAGTTGGCAGGACAATGAGTTCTGCGAGTGTCATTTCCGATACTACCTTCGGAAGGAACTTAGGATGTGGTTTTAAAATGACACGGTCCTTATGGAACAGCGTAAAGGGGGGTTCAGAAGATAAGGCTTGTAACTCACTGATCCTCCTGGCCGAAGTGATGGCTATCAAGAAAGCCGTTTTCCATGACAAGAATTTTATGTCGCACCTGTGGATGGGCTCGTAAGGAGGCTCCATGAGGGCTGGGAGCACAGTGTTCAAACTCCAGGTTGGAACCGGCGTGGGCGTGGGCATAGGTGGGTATGTACGCAAAAGCCTTTTAAGGAAGACCTTAACGGCCGGAAGGGAGAGTAAGGACTGCGTCTCCGGGGCTGTCGTCTATGCCTGACAGGTGGACCTTGATCGGAGATAGTGACAGACCTGCTTTGGCTAAGTGTAATAAATAAGGAAGTACTTGCTCCACCAAAGCGGTTAGAGGATCAATAGCATACGTCTCACACCACTTGGAAAAGCAAGTCCATTTCCTAGTGTAGGTGATGCATGTAGAAGGAGCCCTTGACGCTCTGATTATATCCCAGCATTCCGCAGGCAGATTGAGATTCATCAGCTTACGCTGCTCAGGAACCAGGCCTTGAGAGACAGGCTCGCTGGATCGTGATGGAGGATCTTGCAGTTCGGTTGCGTACACAGATACTGATGCGCTTTGAGACGAATCAGGGGCCATAGGGACAGGTGCTGTAGGGTCGAGTACCAGACCTGCCGCACCCAGTCCGGTGCAATTAGGATCATAGAACACTTCTGCTCTTTCAGTCTGCATAGTATCCTGGAAATAAAGGGAAAGGGGGGAAAGGCATATAGGAATTTCCCCATCCAATCCACAGAGAACGCATCTCCTACTGACTGACTCTCTGGTACCTGGAGGCGAACATTTTGCATTTCTTGTTGGCCCTGTTGGCAAAAAGATCGAGATGTGGATGGCCCCATAAGAAGACGTGTAGTCCCTGCTCAGTTTGTCCGCTAGGACATTGTCCACTCCGGAAGGCGTTCCGCCTTGATTTGGACTCCATGATGCAAGGCCCATCCCCATAGTAGTTGAGGTTCTTGAGATAAGATCTCTGACCTCGTGCCTCCTTGCTTGTTTGTGTAGGTTGTGTTGTCTGTCTGTACAGTGAGTACCTGCCCCGCTACTACCGGAAGGAATGCCTTCAGTGCCCACCGTATGGTCCTGAGTTCCAACACGTTGATGTGGAGTTGGGACTCCTAGGGTGATCAGGAGCCCTTGGTTTGTAGGTCCGCAAGGTGAGCGCCCCAGCCCGAAAGAGACGGGTCCGTCCTCAAGAGAAGGGTCGACGTTGGTGCCTGAAACGGCATTCCTTGTAAGAGGTTCTGCGGAGCGTTCCACCATCGAAGAGCCTCGTGCAGCATCGTTGAGATCTCGACGATGTCCTCCCACGAGCCGAGAGCTTGTTTCTATTGGTGGTCCAGTGCCTCCTGAACAGGCCTCGTGCGAAGCCTGCAATTTAGTATGGGGAATATACATGAGGACATCATGCCCAGGAGGGATTTGTAAGAGCGCACCAACGTCGTTTCTCTCCCTAAGGACCACAAGGTCAAGCAGAGAATTGCTGATGCTTTTTCTGCCAACGGCCTCACTCTGGGAATGTTGGTGTCGAGCTCGGCTCCCAGGAAAGAAACTTTTTTGCTGGGAACTGAGCAGGACTTTGCGTTGTTTATGGCGAAACCTAAACCTTTTAGAAGATTTGTTGTCTTTGAAACTGCCAAGTTTGCGCTTCAGGCGGAACTTGCTCTTATCAACCAGTCATCCAGATATGGAAAGACTTCTGTTCCTGACCTCCTGAGTTTCACAGCCACTGGTTCTAGGCATTTTGTAAACACTCTCGGTGCTGATCTCAGACCGAACGGGAGCACTCGAAATTGAAAATGAAGATCACCCACAGTGAACCTGAGGAATTTTCTGTGTGCTGGGTGGATTGGTACATGGAAGTGTGCGTCCTCCAAGTTTAGAGTGGCCAAGAAATCGTGCCTGTTTAGCCAAGGGAGCACTCCTTGCAAAGTTATCATCTTGAATTTGATGCGCTTGATATATTTGTTTAGCGCTCTCAGGTCCAAGATGGATCGCCATTGACCATTTTTCTTTTTGATGAGGAAGAAACGGGAGTAGAAACCCTTCCCCCTTAGAGAGTAAGGTACTGGCTCTATTGCTTCTTTGTGCAGCAGTTTCTGGATTTCGGCCATGACTTGCTTCAACATATGCACGTTGCGCGGAGTCGGGGGCAAGGAAGGTGGATGGTTTAGAAATTCTAATGTATGTCCCTCGCGAACCACCTGTAACACCCATTTATCTGATGTTATTGACTGCCAGCGTTGAAAGAACTGGCTCACCCTTCCCCCCACCGGGGTGTGACATTGGGGGGGGGGGGCTGGACTGTCAGTTTTGTTTGCTCTGCAACATCCCCTGAGCGGAGCCCCGCCTCCCTCTCTTGGTGTACTTGTTGGAAGATTGGTATTTGGTGTCCTGGTATGAACTACCTTGCTAATTCTGGCCGTAGGAAGGGCAGTTACAACCTCTACTTCGAGGCTGAACCTCGAAAAGGACGAAACGACCGGCGATCCTTGTCTTTGACTTTCAAGGAGCTGATGACACGTGCCGTGTCCATGTCTGTTTTGATTCCTTTGTGGTGGTCATCAATCTTTTTCCCGAAAAGTTCTGGACCATCATAGGGCATGTCCAATATCTGTGCTTGGACCTCAGGCCTGAAATTGGTAGCCTTCATCCAGGCCTGTCTTCTCAGCACCGTGCCGTGGGCCATTTACCGGAAACCTGACTCCGCCACATCAACTGCAGCGTCAACCATGTGATCTGAAGCTGCTTCCCCATCAGCGATAATCAACCTGGCTTCATCCTGGAGTTCTACAGGTAGCTGTTTGGCCAGCTTGGACATGCGAAGCCAAAGCTTGCGGTCGAATGTCGCCGTCATGGCCAGCGTGTTGCCCGCTCTGATGGTAAGTGATGTTGATGCTGACACTTTCCTGCCCATAGCCTATAGCTTGCGACCGTCTTTGTCCAGTGGGGCTGATAGAGGTGATGCTGGATTGGTCAACTTTTTCCTAGCTGCTACTTTGATGACCGAGTCCGGTTTTGTATGACCTCATAGACAAAGAGGTGCAGACTCCGGAGCCTTGTATTTTTTCTCTGGCCTGGAAACTAGAGCCAGAGTGGATAAAGGTGTGGCCAATATCTTGGAACCGGACTCCCAAAAGGTGTCGAGGAAAGGAATGGTAGTAACAGTTCTCCTACGTTTGTCCCTGTGCTCATAGAGCACCGACTTCTTCTCCTCCGATGTGACCTGTAATTGAAACAATTCTGCGGCTTTGCCGATGATAGAATAAAAGGAGACTAGATCATCCGGTGGTGAAGAGCCACCCAGAGAATCTTTCTTTCTGGGCTTTTCGACAATGTAATCGTCCCATTCACATTCACTCATGCGTGATCTCGCCTTCTTCTGGTTCAAAAAATTCTCTGAAAGGATCTTCTTGCCAGTCTGAGACCGAAACAGAGGATGGTACAATCGTTGGATCTCTATTTGGAGACCTTGTCCTGTGTGACGATGCTGGAGAAGGAACCCTTGTCGGTGAAGCACTGAGTGTCCTGCTCCTAGACCTGTGCAGTGGCTCAGGTGAACGCACCTTTTTCTGTGGCCTACTCCTGGAAGGCGAATGTCGTGGCGTGCTTTGTCGAGGTGAAAAATCTCTCTGCGGGAGGTTAGGTTCCCTCGGCACAGCTGACTTGCTTTTTTCATTTTGACATCTGTTGAACTCCTCAATTATCCTCTGCATTGATAACATGAGCACAGGAACATAAGGATCAGCAGGCACCTCTGTAGTAGGTTGCCAAGGTAGGATGTGTTCCTTAGGTGTACAACAATGCTGTTCCTCAACAAACTCAGTGTCTGAAAACTCCTCCTGCAGGATGACATCAGGTAGCTCTGGCATTTCTCCTAAGGGAGATAATTGTGTTCCCTGTGGTTCAAGAGCATCCACAAACTGAGGCGGCGCTTCTATAGACTCAGGAAGACTGTCTTCATTGGATGGCGTAACAGTGGCATCAGCGAGGGGCGTTTTGGGCCCTAATTCTTCTGTTGGTAAAGAAGCTTGCGGTGCCCTCGATGGAGCCGTGGTCGAAGATTTCGCTGACGACGGCCGCGTCGACGGCAGGTCCGTGGACGAAGATTTCGTGGACGGTCGCTTCCCTTTATCTGTCGACGAGTGCGTGGAGGAAGATTTCGTGGACGGTAACTTATCCGTCGACGAGTGCTTCGTGGACAAATGTCTCATGGACGAGTGCTTCGTGGACGAATGATGCGCTTCCTTCGTCGACGATTGCTTCGTGGATGACAAACTCGCTGACGAGGACCTAGTCGTGGACAATGCGGTTTATCGCGTGATGGTCGTCGATGAGGGTGGCGTCGACGGCTTGGTGGACGACAGGCCTCTACCTTTACTGCCGCTCGTAGACGGCCTCTCTGTGGATGACAGCCACCCCCCCCACCGTTTTTCTGCAAACTCCTCCTTACTTTTGGAAGTAGTTTTTGCCGTAGAATGTTTCATTTTATGGCTTGTAGACTCCAGGGGAGGTAGGAAAGGTATAATTTCCAGCTTCCTCGTGCTCTTGGGAGTGGGAGAGGAGCTCCTTTCCACTGAAGAAGCCCTTTTTTTAATGTTCCTTCTCAGATGATTTGCTGGAGTGAACAGGGGCTGTCTGTGCAGATTCCTCGTCAGAAGAAAGCTCCTTGGCTTCCAAATGCAGGAGAAGACTTCTATGCCTGTCTTGTAGGGTCTTAGTTGAAAAAGACTTGCAAATGTGACATTTTTGGATGTCATGAGGATAAAGACAGTATATACAGTGATCATGGGGACCTTTCATGTAAACCACCTTTCTCCTGCACCTTGTGCAATCCCTGAATAGGGAAGGCTTCTTGGTAGTCTGAAGGTCAGCCATCTGAAGAGAAAGTTCACTCAACGAATTCAGGGTCAAAACAAGGTTTTTTGGAGCCCCGAAAACCAGTGGAGATAGCCCCTAGCCAGGGGAATGTTGTAGAGTATATTACAATATAAACTACTGTGAAAATTGAAGAAAAAATTTGAAAAAGCTCAGAGAGCTTGAGGATTCCCTGTGTCAACTAGACTGCGTTGAAAAATCTGAAGATGTCTGACGGGGGTAGAGCTTAGGCCCTCCCACCTCATTGGTTGGGGTCATAAAGGACCAAAGTGAGGTGTAGGGACTACATAATAGAATGGCTCATAGGCCATAATGGACTATGTTCATGCATTTCTATGTAGCAATGTGTGTATATTAAAAATGTTTTAATAATTATTTTATCACTGAGGATTCCAAGTCTGACGGCAGGGAATATTCAAGCATCTGAATCTATCCAATGCTGGAGAAATGTAACTTTCAGAGGCCCGTAGAATATAACCACAATTGCAATATGTACAGAGATAGACTTCCTGAGAAGAGATCCCTTTGTAAGTGTGCACACCATTTTTAGTGGCCGGATCCTGTCAAACCAACTCCGTCAAGAGCACCATTCCTTTGAGGAGTAGGTTTTCATGTCTTGAGAAATTGACATGTAGAAACTAACTCTAGTTTGTTGGTCCATAGTGGTCCATAGTGGGTTACTGAACAAACCTTTTTTGAACAGATTGCGTCCTCCAGGGCTAGGGCGAGAAATACAATCATACATGTCCCCATTATAGGTAGACACAATCTTAAAATCCTTTTATGGAATATTGCTGGCTTAGGAACAAATATTTCTGATATGGGTTGGGTATCTTTTTATCAAGGGTTGTACAGTCCTTCTTTTTCAAGAAACCTGGTCATTGGAAGCAACCGATTTGCAAGGATATTCTTTATTTTTTATACAAGCAATAAAGAATAAGGTCACCCATCCAGAGGTTTATTGATTTATGTGTCAGTCAAAATAACATGGACAGCCAGACAGTCTAACAAGTTGAATGAAAATATCCAATTAGTTACCTTTGGGGAAAGGACTGTCAGAATTTGGGGCTGATCAACATTTATAACAATAAGATAGGGAATGTCTCCTTAGCACTTTTGGCTCTACTGAAGGATTTTATCTCAGGAAACCCTCATGCTGTTGAGGCTAGCTCCCATTTCAACCTTTTCCTGGGGAAGGGAGAGGATTAATTTTCTCTTGTTGAAGAGGAGAGGGAATTTTTGGTACCCATAGCTTACTTAGTGGACCATTCTACTTCAGATAAGGCACTGTTTCTATGGGAAATTCTCATTGAAACGGGTTATCGAGCAGTAAATGGTAGGTTTGATTCACGTTCGGCCGGGGACTATACTTCTCAAATGGCAGGTCTCAAAGTATTATTGATTATGTCCTTATTCCCATCAAATGGTGGGGTGTATAAAGGGTTATGACATTATCTGTAGGACAGAAAGCAATCACAACCCTCTGTCTCTTTTTTGGGCTACTGAACAACAATTGGTAGGGAATTCCTTAAAACATTTGGCTATAATCATAAGGGGGAAACAGAGAACTTCTCTGCAGGAACTGTAAAAACAATAGCATATTAAGCACCAAAGTAATCCCTGAAACAAGGTCAGAACTAATGACATGCTTAAATTATGATTCTGATGCAGTTGCCATTAGGAGTGCTTTTTCTGTTTTCTTTAAGACCTGTAGGACCATATTTGGACCCATGGCTACGAAGAAGGCAAATGCAAGACTCCCTCTTAAATTCTGGTTGTCTGATAACTGCACAAATAAGAAGAGAGTCCTGCTGGAGGTATTAAAATGCCCAACAGTGGACATTGCTGAGATAAGACTTAGATGCTGGAAATATAAGTTAGCTTTTTTAGATAGGAGGACTGGAATAGCTTTTAATAACTGGGATGCATGATGTGATGCAGCGGTAAGGTCAGATTCCAAAACCTTTTGGAACGTTGCGGCTAAGAATTTGGATGGTCTGGATACTGACTGTTTTCTGCATCCCATAAGTTAAATTGCTAAGGAGACTTGGGTTAAACATTATAAGGAGCTTTTTTAGTATCGAAGGCCTAGCTATGAATAATACTCTGAGTAACAATATGCCTGAATGCCAGCAAGACAGAGATCCTCCTCATCGGCACACCTTCACCCTCCTTTCTTGTGCCTCCCTTGGCCGTCCTCCTACCCCCACCTGCGAGGCTAATAACCTCAGGGTCATCTTTGACTCCACGCTTTCCTTCTCTGCCCATATCTCTGATGTCTCTAAAAAGTCAAACTTCCTACTGCACCTCCTCAGAGGTATTCTGCCTTTCCTCTCCTTCCCTCAGAAGCTCACTGTCTCTCGGACCTTGGTTCTCTCTAGGTTGGATTATTGTAACAGCCTCGTTCTAAATCTACCTGCTTCTATTCTCCGCCCTTTGCAACTTATCCAGAACAGGACTTCAAGACTTGTCCTTTGCCTTAAGCCCTGGGATCATATCTCTCCAGCCCTGAATCACTCCACTGGCTCCCAGTGGCTGCATGAATTAAGTTCAAGACCCTTTGCATTGTCCAAAAGGCTTTCTAGGGCCTGGGTCCAAAATACCTTCATCTGTCCCTCAGTAAATACCTTCCCTCCCGAGCTCTTCGCTCCTCCACCTCTAACTCCCTCAGGGTCAGTCGTTTTTCAAAGAAACGAGCTGGTGGTAGATCTCTGTCTTCGGCTGGGACCTCCCTCTGGAACAGCCTCACTGCCACTCAGAAACTTGAGGAGAACCATCTCCTGTTCCGGAAGCACCTCAAGACCTTCCTCTTTGCTTCTGCCTTCTCTCCTTCTCTCCCCTGCTGATCTGTTCTGTCTCGGCATCGTGCAGCTGGTTACCCTCTGTCTTTCAGGCCCAGGTACCTGCCCACCTTGCCACCCACCTGCACTACCTCCTGGCAATCCCTTGCACTGGGGCCTGTATCTGTAACGCTACAGTCCCCCTTTTTTTCTGCACTTATCAGACTCACCCTGTCTGTTGCCTTAAATTTAGCACTTGCCACTTGCTGGCTGCACTACCACTGTTTGTTGCTTTATTATTTATTTATTTATTTGATGTTTTATGTATTTGTATTACTTTTGCTCAGCACTTTCCACTTTCCCTCTCCCATTTACTTGTGCGTTCTCAATGTCACTGGGCCTAGTAAGACTGCTGTTTTGTTCTCCCTTGTTCCCCTCCCTTGCCTCGTCACACTCTGAAACAACATTTGTGTATGAGCGTGATTACAAATAAAATATCAATATCAATATCAATACCAGCTTAGGGCGTGAGGGAATTTCGGAGCCGATATCACTGAGAGAGCTGAGTTTTGCAGAGCCAAAACCCATTTGAATCACTATGGATAGATGGCGCCCCAAACAATCTCTTTTGCTCATCACTGGACCTGTGGGGCCCTTTTTAAGTTGAGGTCTTCAATGCACTTATTTTTACTAACCAAATGCCAGATAGTTACCTTATTGGACGGGACCTCAAAATTTAGCAGGTGTTCTTCTGAAATGCTTGAAGTAAGGGTGACAGATAACAACATCCTTTCTGACACACAATTAGCTTTCAGACCAGGAATAGGCACATCAGTGCCTGAATCTATATATGATTTGTACAAATATGTCCAGGTTCTTGATTCTCCTATATACATGGCCTTTATGGACATTAGTTCGGCTTTTGACCACGTAGATATGAAATTTCTTGGGAAAACCTATGCAACAGAGAGGTACCAAAACCCACAGTTCTGATGGTGGAATCTCTACAAGAGAATTCCATGGTATGTGTGGTTTTGGGCTGGATTAGGGAACTGATGGAATTTCATCAAGGCTGCTTTCTCACACCTCTTCTTTTCAATGTGTATGTCAACTCTCATGCCACACATTTAGAGTCACTTACTATTGTATTGAAGGAGCTTGGAGACTGCCAGTTCTCAGCTCGGCTGATCATGCTGTTCTCCTGATCAAGTCTTCAAAAACACAACATGTTTTGATAATAGATTACAAAAAATGTATGAGGGTTAGGGGGTTACGAGTTAATCACCTAATATGTTATACAATGTGTGTTTCAGAGAAAGCCAAAAGGTCACTGTCAATGATCTTGGGAGGGCAGTGATTGGTTTGCTGCTCTTCATCTGACAATTTAGGGATTAGCTTTAACAACAGGCTGAAGTGGATGGACCAAAGTGAGAAGCAAAGAGTTAAGATGAGCCAAACCATAGGGGTAATCTTCATAATGGCCAGGTCTCTGCCAAATTCCTCCTTTGAACACATGATAAAGGTAAATGCGGGTAAAGCAATACCACAGAAATGTGTTGCTGTGAGATGAACAAGCAACTTACCCCAGGTAATGTTCTTTCGACTGGATGTTCCTCCCACGTATTCCTCATCTTTGATATTCAATATCCAGCTTCAGCAGCTTTGGAAATGATTTTCACCAGAAGGCATTCTGCATCCATGCAGTCGACTCGATGTCCCTCGAGGACCTCCGTCTCGAGGGTGATGTCATCGAAGGTATGTATAGCACACGCAGCGTCGGTTGGCTTCAGTTCTGTTTTTTCTTTCAGTAGAAACTATCCGCATAACCACAGGTTTGACTTGACCATGCTAAGCTTTGAAGGAGCGAAAGCTGTAATAGCATGCGAAATTCTACTGTGGGGTAGGCTGATGAAGAATACGTGATAGGAACATCCAGTCGAAAGAACGTTTCCTGGGGTAACCTGTTCTTTGAATAGATTGTGTCCTCCCACGTATTCCTCATCTTTGACAGACTCCCAAAGTAGTGTTTGTTTTGGTGAAGGGAGTACACATTTTCTCAATAGTTTTCATGGAACAAATGGAGGACAGCTTTTCCAAAGCTTCCATCCTGACCGAGGGAAGAATCAAAGCAGTAATGTTTTCTGAACGTGTGTAAAGTAGACCACTTAGCCTCCTCACGAAAGCTTTGCAGATCTGTAGAGGTAGCCAATGCACCTGGTGGAAAGAGCCCTTAAACCTTCTGGAGGACCTTTGCCCACCAGCCTGTAGCATTCTGAAATTGCTAGAATGATCCACTTGGATATGTTCTGCTTAGTCACAGCCAGACCCAGTGTTTGTGACCTGTATAGCCTATAAAAAGCTGATCATCTATACGAAGTTTGCATAATCTAGATATGTTGAAACTTGGACCTCTATGTGGATCCAATCTGTGTAACCTCTCCTCCTCATTGCCAGGATGAGGTGGAGCATTGAAAGTGGGCAATACACTTTTCTGTCCCACATGAAAATCTGAAATGATTTTAGGTAAAAATGAAGGCTTAACCCTCAGGACAACCTTATCCTTGCGGAAGATAGTACAGGGTGGTTTAGATGATAGTGCCTGCAATTCATTCACTCTACGGGCTGACATTAGTGTTACCAATAAAATGGTTTTAAACGTTAGCAATCTTAATAGACATGAATGTAGAGGTTCAAATGTTGCGCACATAAGACATTTTAATACCAGATTATGGTCCCAAACTGGAACCTGGAAAGGAGATGGGGGGAACACATTGGTAAGTCCCTTCAGAAAATGTGTCTTCTCTTTGTGGAAGATGAATCGGAGGGCAATTGGACATGTCCAGAAGGTCTGGGTACCACGTCCTCCTGGCCCAATCCGAGGCAATCAGGATCATGGGTTTCCCAAACTTTCTCAACCTCCTGATCATGTGAGGAATGACAGGGACTGGAGGACACACTTACAGGAGTGGAAACTCCCAGTCCACCACAAACGCGTCTCCTAGAGCTCCTCTTGGAGCAGTACAGTTCGCACTTTTGGTAGACACTGGTCGCAAACAGATCCACTTGAGGGGTTCCCCAAAGGGTGAAGATCTCTTGAAGGACTTCTGGAGCTAGTTCCCACTCGTGGGAGGCTGTGCTCTGCCTGCTCACAGCATTCACTGCCGTGTTCTCCTCCCGGATAGGTGAACTGCTGATAGGGAAATTCCTTCTTGAATTGCTCAGTACTAGAGCTGTATTGCCTCTCTGAACAGTGGTAGTGACACTAAACCTACTCTCTTGTTGGGGTAGTACTTGGCCACTGTGTTATCCATCATGATCAGGACATTCTTTTCCCGTACAGAGGGTAGAAAAGCCTTCAGCGCAAGTCTGATTGCTATGAGCTTCAAAAGATTGATGTGTAATTTGGACTAAAATGGAGACCAACGGCCGCTGATTGTCAGATCACTGGCGTGGGCTCCCCACCCCGTGAGTGAGGCATCTGTCACTACTGTTATCTCTGGCCATTGTTGCCAAAAAGGTTCTCCCTTCAGAATATTGTCCTCGCAGGCCCACCACAGAAGATCCTGTGCACTCCTGCTTGGAACCTGAAGTAGGTCTGGCCCGAGAACTGAGACCATTGAGTCCTGAGACTCCATTGAAGGGATCTCATTCTCAGGCGAGCCTCTGGCACCAGAAAAATGCAGGATGCCATGAGGCCGAGCAACCTCAAAAAATCGTAGGCCGGAAGATGCTGGGTACTCTAAAATTTGGATACCATCTGCAAAATGTCTTGAGCCCTCACCTCGGGTGGCAAGCTCTTTCCCAAGGATGTATCCAGCACCGCCCGATCAATTGGAGCTTCTGAGATGGTTTCATATGGGACTTCTTGTAATTGAGGGAAAAAGAGAAGCCCAGACTGTGAAGAGAGTTGCAGTTGATGTTGAGATGATCCAGTGCTTGTTTGGGAGAACGCGCCCTGATCAGCCAATCGTCTAGGTAGGGGTAGACGTGAATACCCCTCTCCTGAGACTCGCTGCCACCACCGCCATCAGCTTGGCGAAAACCCTCAGAGCGGAGGTCAGCCCAGAAGGCAGAACTCAAAACTGATAATGAGAACCTTCAACGGCAAACCTAAGGTACTTTCTGTGCCTGAGATGAATTGGCACATGAAAACAAGCATCCTGAAGGTCCAATGATACCATCCAATGTTGGAGATGAAGGGCCTGAAGGATCTGAGAAAGTGTGACCATCTTGAACTTGTCCTTCCTGAGGAACTTGTTCAAGTATCTCAAGTCCAAGATGGGTCTCAGTCATCCATCCTTCTTGGGTATTAGGAAATATGGAGAATACCATCCTTTGTTCCTCTCCGCTACAGGCCTCTGGTTCTATAGCGCCTTTCTCTAGCAGGGTCAAAATTCCGTGCACAAGGAGCAGATCTGGAACCCTCAAAGATTGGCTCGCTGGTGGAGGGTTCTGAGGTCTTTGAATGAAGGGAAGGCAGTAACCATGGGCTATGGTTGCAAATGCCCAAGCATCCAAAGTAATGTCTCGCCATTCTTTCAGATGCTAAGACAGCCTGCATCCCACTGGTGTTTCATGACTCAAGACCTCAGAGAAATTTCGAGGCAGCTGAAGCAGTGGCTGTTGGTAAGGAAGCCCCTGCTTGAGCAGGATTTGCACCTCTCCCTCGTTCACCACGAGGGAATCTTCTTTGGCCTCTTTGACCAGCCATTCATCACGCTCAACCAACTGAGGAGTGTTAGCAAAAAGATCTACCCCTCCAAGGCTGTCCACTGGGACAAAAAGGCTGAGGCTGCCTAATAGCGGTACCTAATCATTTGGCTGCCGCCTTCGAGGTCTGCAACTTCTTAAGGCTTTCGTCAGCCTTGCTGCCAAAAAGGTGAGGCCGTCAAAAGGCATGTTAAGGAGTCTGGATTGCACATCAGGCACAAATCCCGACTTCCTCAACCACGCAAATCTGTGTATTATGGTGCTTGTTGCCATTGCTCTGCTGATGCTGTCAACAGAATACAGACCCAACTGAAGAGACTCACACATGGCTTCTTTGCATCTCTAACAAAAGCCAAGAATCCGTCTCTTTCCTCCCCCTCGGGAATATGCTCCACCACCATGGAAATACAGTCCCATAGAATGAATGAGAACTTTGCTAAGGCACATGTGCAGTTGGCCAATTTAAAAGCCATGTTCTATGCAGAAAATACTTTCCTTGCCCATGCATCTGCTCTCATCATCCCTATCTGGAGGGATAGTTGGGTAAGCTGCTTGTTCTGAGGTTGCTGTAGCTGCCTTGACCCCCAGACCTTCTGGGGTTGGGTGTGTTGGCAAGTAGTTGGAGTCACTACTAGATGGGTAGTATTTTCTAGTCAGGTTTTTGTTTACTGCCGGACTTGACTCTGGCATTTCCCAATTTGCTGCCACCCTTTTTTGAAGAGCAATGTGGAATGGTAAAATGGGATCCATTTGCGGACCCTTATCAAGGATTTCTGTTAGATCATACTGCTCGAAGAGGAGAGTAGGTCTACTCCATCCCAAGTAATCTACAACCTTAGACATAAACTGTCTATATGATGCATCTGCCTGCTCACCAGCTTCACGTTTACCAAAATCTAGCTCTGGTGAAGTTTCCACTCCACTGGCTGTTTGCAAGTTCTCATAAAGATCTTTTAACCTTGACTCCTCTGAAATAACACTCTCAAGCACATTTGGTGTACCATATTATGGCCCAAATGGCGCATCATTATCCAAATGGTCATTTTCCTCATAAATTTAGGTTAGTGATTTGAAATAATCCTGCTTTGGTAAAGGAGTATAAGTCTTATCTGAGATGGGCATCGAAAGCTTCAGAAATTCTGAACTCGACGCTCGAGGAGACATCGATATTTTTACTGTAGTCTTTTTCAGCTTCAACAGCATCGAAGGCTTTGATGGTGTCGAAGGTGCCATTGGTGTTGATGGCGCGGCTGGCGGTGATGCACAGTTAGCGTCGATGGCACAGTTGGCATTGATGGCGCAGCTGGCGTCGATGGCGCCGCCTGTTTCAAGGGTGCAGCTGATGTCAAAGGCGCAGCTGGCGTCGATGGTGTTTACAACCTTGATCTCGACTTATGCTTTGACGTAAGGCTCAAAGGATCCTTCAATGATTTCTCATCGTGTCGAGGCCTCGACAGCTCTCAATGAGGATCTAGTCTTCGTCCTGGGCTCGAGGAAATGCAGGATTTGGCTCAAGCCCTTTCCTTCCCGGCTTTAGAAGGCGCAGCACGAGCATGGCTTGTCAAGGGTTTTTGTTTCTCAAATATGTTTAGCATTTCTAACCTACATGCTTCCCATTCGGCAGGAGTGGAGGCCTTTGTGGGACAAGATATAGCTCTCTCAGGGAAGGAGTCTGATGACGAAGTTTAAGAGGGCGACCTGTGGTGCCTCTTATTCAAATTCCTCGACGACAACAAGAGTCGCCTCTCAGCTCGTCCGAAGAAGGTTTTTTCGACAGGGTAGTCGATGGGGATTTCTTGGGGTTTCTACCTACCGCCAATTTCCCCTTTCGCTCCTTCAGAGCTTTTCCCGTCACCGACTGGCATTTCAAGCAGGCCGAGGTCTTGTGCTCCACACCGAGACACCACAAACATACTCGATGTGGGTCGGTTATCGATATCTTGAGGCCTTAGTCCTGACACTTCTTAAACCCGGTCTTCGGGGTAGTAGGTGTCGAGGATGAAGACATTTTCGCAAATGAACTATTAAGAGCGCCGTAGTTTCTCGAAGCGTAAGCTTACTCAGAAAAATGGAACTGAAGCCAACGGGCGCTGCACGTGCTATATATACCCTCGATGATATCCCCCTCGAGACGGAGGCCATCGAGGAACATCGAGTCGACTGCATTGATGCACAGCGCCCTCTGCCAAAATAATTTTCCGAAACAGCTGAAGGTGGATATCGGTTATCAAAGATGAGGAATACGTGGGAGGACACAATCCATTCAAACTGGGGTTATGTTAAGGCTGATTGCCTGCAAAAGCTATAGAATTCATTTCTAAGACAACTATTAATGGTCCCTCCATCAACACTGGTAAACTCTGTACATCTTGAAACTGCTATGACGTACCTTACTGATACAATGTACATAACTGACATAAGTCTCAGGACTTGGGTGTCACTATGCGCCAGTAGCCATTGGGCCTTAACAAAATACATAATCTGGAATTTAATTTCACTTTGCTGCCGTTATAAAGTAGGTTGGATGGCCCATATGAAGTAATTATTTTACAAATGATATTGGGCCCTGTACTTTGATGACCCAATAAGTATTGGCAGTATTTCGAAGATGTGGTTAAAAGGAGGGCCATGTATTATCTGGCCTCCAATAGGGGAGACTTTATGAAATTAAAATCACAAGGTAAGAGCATAGCTACCTCTTGCTTTTTCAGACAGACCTGCAACCAATTTATTGCGGGTGTCCATACCCTTACATAGATCCCTTCCATCCAACGCCAGGTTTAACATGCTCCCAGTAAGGGCAGTTATGCAGAAGTGGTCCAATTGTGATGGGGTTGGCCGGATTATAGATGTATTTGTGGGGAATGTGAGACTGTAGTTAATTTTGTTTTGTTCTGTCCACTTTTTCTTGATCGATGAGTAAAATATGTAAAGAATATACTCAGAGAAAGTGGAATAATGTCTCATCATCTGGTTATTATTTTCCTGCTAAGCTCAGCAAACAGAGTGGTTATGTTTGCTTTTGCTTGTTTTATACTGTGCTTTGGGAAGCGTTGCTAAAAATTATTGTTCATCTCAGGACGATGGGTGTTTTATTGGTTTAATATTGGTAACTCGTTTTAGACTATATTGGATGTGTGTACTAATGTTTTGTGTAATGTGAAATGTATTTGCTGTGATGACTTTATGGATTTGTTATAATCCGAAATAAACTTGATGATGATGTTGACGATCATGCAGGGGACGGGCAAGTGTCCCATAAAGGGCCTGTAGTAACCGGTGAGGCCCAGTAAGGCTCTCACTTATGTCTGGGTAATGGGGATGCCCCAATCCCCACTGTCTGGAGAGGCTGTTTGTTACCGCCACCAACCTGGTGTCCCAGGTAAGTTACAGTTCCCTGCGCTATTTGGAACTTGGAGGCCTTGATAGTCAAGTCTGCCTTCTGCATGGCTTGAAGCACCTGTTTCAGATAGGATAGGTGGTCTTTTCAGTTTCCAGGCAGCACAGCTCGCATTACTTGGGATTAACCATCCAGCAGCATACTCATACCCGGGGAGAGGAGCTTGCCTTCTGACCAGGTTGAGGTGATTATCTTCTATTGCTTCTACGATAAGGAAGATCCCTTAAGACTTTGTTCCAAAAATATCATGAAACTTAACACATCCTGGCCTGAAGATGGATTTGCTGAAATCCGAAACAGGTCGGCACTCATGAACATATAGGAGTGTTTAGGATGAGTGATTGAGCAGAAGGAACTTTACTGCTCATGTGTATGAGATGCACATAGATCAATTTGATAAAGTACTTTTCTGTTATTATCCTGAATGCATGAATTCAATTGAATTTCTTGGTTTATTAGAGTAGACTAGCAGCTTGAATATGACACTGTATTTAACTATATTGATGAATGACTATTTTGTATTATTTTTGACGCCTAATCAGTGTGTTCTTTATGAATGTTGCTATAAATGAATATTTTGTTTACCTGTTCGACCGGTTTTTACATTCGTATTGGCTCCTGACTGTGCTAAATCAGGGGGACAGGCTTGTTTTCTGCACGGATGTGCATCACTTGATAATCATAAGGAAATGTATTAGTGAATTCTGCACACTTACATTTTTCTGTTGCATTGACCAATTGGGACGGCGGCCTCCAGGGTGGAGACCCCTGTCATCAACTGGCCATAAAAATACCCAGGATTGCATCCCATTTAGAGTGCAGCACAAGGTTACCGGCTGGCAACACCTGGTGTATGTTTTCTGTTTTCTGTGTTTGAATCTCGAGTGGCCTCGAGGTTTACCCAGCTGCACCTGAAGTCCAACTAACTCACGCCTGGAATAGACAAGAAGGAGGCTATTACTCCTTATTTTCCTCATATAATATTTGATTATGTTTGTTGTGCCTCCCATCCCATGATTTCTCTCTCAGGATAGGTGGTCTTCCCAGGTCAACATGAATACTGCAACATCATGTAGGTAGTCAACGTTGAACTCTTCCAGTCCTGATAAGACCTGGTTTACCATCCTCTGAATGGTGGGAAGGCCATTATTTAACCCAAAGGGCTTCATAGTTAACTGGTAACTGGTAATGCCCTTCTGGATTGGAAAATGCTGACCTCTCCTTAGCGTGATCAGTTAGGCCGACCTGCCAGTATCCAGCTGTGAGGTCAAAATGAACTTGGCAGCGCCTTGTCTGTGAATGAGTTTGTCTGCCCTAGGTTTGGGGCGTGCGTCTGCCTTGGGGACAGAATTGAGTCCCCTGTAATTCATGGAGAAGCGGACCAGGACCAGTACCACTGAGCTAGCTCACGGGCTGCGACAGGGCTCAATAACCCCCAAGTTCAACATCTTGGAAACGTCCTCCTTTATGGTGTCCTTTAACTTGCCAGACATCCAGTGATTGCTACTCTTCAGTGGCTTACTTTCTCCAGTGTTGGCGTCATAGATGTACCAATCGATCTTTTCTGGAGTCACAGAGAACAGACCTGCGAACTGGCCTAGCAGTTGCTGGCAGTCTCACAATTGCTGCTCAGTAAGGTCTGGGGTACATTTGGACTCCCTCTAGAGACCTGTCAGTGGACTCGGTATACAGTAAGTTTGGAAGGCAATCTGTCTCTACCTCTGTCTCATCATCAGTGACCAGAGCCATCATCAAGTCATCCCGGCTGTTGTGGAGTTTCAGTCGGTTGACGTGGAACACCTGATGCCTCTGCCTTGACATCACTGATCTTTTCGAGCACCACATATGGCCCAGTCTGCTTCCAATGAAATGCTGCATTTGACTGGTTCAACAACCAGATCTTTTGTCCAGGAGTGTACTCAGTCAAAGATGCCTTCTGGTCATGCCAGTGAGCTCCTAGCTTGCCTTCAGGTTCTGGGTGCTCTGTTCCCTGTACTTGGCCATCCGGGACCAGAGACTGAGGACATAGTTCACTATGCTAAGGGAGGAGTTCAGGGATTGCCCTTCCTGTCTTCACACACTAGACTTAGTTGACCCTGTGATGATTCACCTACTCTCATCACGTCCCCCCAGAGGGGAGCCCCTTTCCATGAGGATAGGGTGTTGAGGCCATTAACCGGTGGTCCCCCTAGGGGAGGTAACAAGCGAGAGGACCTCATGGAGAGGCACTCCCCTCCTAGGGACAAGGATATGAGTCTGGGGAGAGGCCTCATAACACCCAACCCAACAAACCAATAACACCAGATCCTTCTGAGGGTAAGAATGATCGTCCTATGATAGACCCTTATAGCTTGTTCACCCTTGAGACCCCAAAGCTTATAAGACTGATGAAAAGGTCTTCCGAAAATGCCAATGTATATTGTTGCCATATCCTTTCTTTGGTTAGCTAATTCTAGCCTTTTTGTTAATAGTGCATCAAACAATGGTACACAATAGACTAGACATACAAGCAGTGACAAAACAACTCAGTCATTGAATGTAGAAAATACTGAGACAGAGAAGAGCACAAACCCAGTACAAGGAAGCATGAAGAGGGCTTTCACAGCATCTGTCAATCCAAACAACGTTACACAGGGGAGGTCCAAGCTACATATACTAAAGACTGAGAGGGGACAAAAGTGTGCAGCAAAAAAAGAAGTGAGAGCGCAGCATGTGGACGCAACCATCCGAAAGGACTCAAACCTGTGAGCTGGAGATGCAAAGCCAGGATAACCGTGCAGAGGGACTGGTGTCTCATCAACTCAGCTCAGGAACCTGTAACACCAAGCTGCAGATATCCCAAGGGGAAATTAATCCTTGGGAGAGGGAATTTGGAAGAAGTGGTTTTTCGACATTCTCTGACCCGTCTGGCAGTGGCCGGTGCAGTTCTGGTAGGCTGAGAGCTGTTGTATGTTCACAAGGAGAACCTGACGACCGAGGGGGGCACATTGAAACTCACAAGGCTGAACTTGGGCTTCAGGAGACTGCAGCGGGCACGACTCCAAGGCTGAAGAGAGAAGCAGTACAACACCCGAGAAGCATCCGACGAGTCGGTTGGAACCTGCGTAGTGAACCTGGGGGAACAGAAAGGTGGTGGCATGACCTGTAGTGGGTGGACTGTCGGGTCCGATAATAGTACCGAGACCGCCTACCATAGCCTACAACTGAAGCGGGTAGGCGAACAAGTGGAGAGTGCAAGAGACTGCAGTGGTGGCGTGACCTGTCGTGGGTGCACTGAAGAGTCCAACAACTACACCGAGACCACCAGCAGTAACTTGCCATCGAGAGAAGCAGGCCGTAGATGCAGCATAAAAGCAAAAACGTGGACCCGCAACCCCTGTCAAAACCAGTGAAGATATCCCCGGGAGAAGGCAACGGGAGCAAGTTCAAGACAGGGGGAGGTGGTGATTCGAGACTGTAAATTGTGAAGAAGAAGAGAAAGTAGTAAATTACTTTATACCATAGTTCCACAAGAGTGTGGTGCTGGGGAATCGAGAGGGGCTCAGGGAACATCTTTGTTGTCTCATGGGGGAGGAGGGGTTAAAGAAAATTAAGAGAACCGAATCTGTGAAAACCTCCGTAAAGGAATTGCAAGTTTTGCTGAGAACGATAAGAGACATTCGGGAACCAGCTAGGAGAAGGGTTAGAGTTAAGGACAGATAGGTTTATTTTTATGTTGAATAAAAGTCTATAGCAATCATAATGGCACCACTTGGTCAGTCTCGACATTCCTTGTCGCCACAACGAGGAGCCCAAACAGGAGCTTGAAGAGACTGACACCAGCACCACACTGTGGGACCTCCCGGTAGGAGAACAGCAGGCACTGCAGGTGTACATCTCACTTTCTCCTCAGGCAATATTTCAGGCTGCCTATCATGCCCTTCAGGGTCTTGTTGAACCGTTCAACAAGCCTGTTGGTTTGTCGGTGAAAGGCTCTAGAGAACTTGTACGTTACTCCAAACTCATCCCACATTCCCACATGGCCTTCATATATGCAGATATGAAGTTGGATCCTCTGTCAGAAAAGATTCTTTAGGGAATCCCACATGAGAGGATATGCCTATGAGTGTCTTCGCCACCACAGGAGCTTAGATGCTTCTCAAAGGCACATCCTCAGGATACTGGGTGGCACGATCCAACACTGCCGAGATTAATCACTTTCCTGAGGAGGTTTGTGGAGCCAAAGGACCCGCAATGTCCATACCTATTCTCTTGAAAGGCCTACCAACCACTGATAGTGGAATTAAGATGAAATATACCAATGCTGGAGAACAGGAGTTACAGGTAAGAAATGTTATCCTTCTGCAGGATTGGATCTTTCATAGATTCACATGCTGTGAATAGATTATGTAGCAGTATATAGACAGTGGAGGTACATACAAGGATAAAAAACACCAGCACACCCTACAGCCCATCCATAGGACCGTACCTTATTGCATAGGCACTGCAGGACTGCTCTCCCTGTATGCACTTCTTCGGCATGTTGTTCTCCAGGCAGTAGTGCCTTGTAAAAGTATGCAGGTGGCCGCTTGGCAGATGTCTGCGATCGTGACCCCTGACCACCATGCCGCCATAGCTCTCGTTAAATGTGCATGTGGGGGAGCCTGGAGGGGCTTCCCCGCTGAGTTGTGGCAGAAGACAATGACCGACTAGATCCAGCTTGCTATGTTTTGCTCAGATAGAGCATTGCTTTTATTCGTCGGGCCATATGCTACGAAAAGTTGCGTTGATTTCCTGCAGGACTGCATCCTGTCAATGTAGTATTTCAACGCTCACTTGAGATTGAGCGAGTGTAGTGCCACCTCTACTGGTGATGCAGGCTTGCTAAAGAAAACCAGTAAGGTTATCGTGGAATTTTTGTGAAAATCCATGGATACTTTGGGAATGAAGCGTGGGTTTGTCATGAGAAGAACCCTGTCCTTTTGGAACCGCAAGTAGGGTTGGTTGATTGTGAGGGCTTGTAGCTATGACACTCTCCTTGCTGAGGTAATAGCCATCAGGAAGGTGACTTTCCATGACAGGTACCCCAGCGGTGCCGAAGCCATAGGTTCAAATGGTTTCCTCATGAGCCCTTGGAGCACGATGTTGAGGCTCCATTCTTACTAGAGATGGACGCCAAATGCACTTTAATAGAGTTGTGGGCAAAGCCATGTTTGGCCAGGACTAGCAAGTATGGCAGTACCTCCTCTGGCGTCACCCAGAATGGGTTCAGCCCTTCCTGGTGTTGCTGGCGTTGGGTTTCGCACCTCTTTCAAAAACGCTTCCCTTTCAGGCGGCATGATTTGTTAGTGGTGGGGGCTCTCGCTGCCGTTAGGACCTGCCTACACTCTTGTGATATGTTCAGGCTTCTGAACTCTGCAAAGTAAGGAGCCACACCGTCAGGTGAAGTTATTGGAGGTTGTGGTGCAGGATTTTCCCCTTGCCTTGTGTATGATGTATGGTTGACTGCTGATTCGAATGGGGTTATTCCTGGAGAGTTGGACTACATTGGACTACCGGGTCTAGCAAGGCCAGTCTGGCGCAATGAGGATCACCTTGCAGGTGTGCCGCTTGATCATTTGTATTGTTCTGCGCAGGATTAGGAACGGCAGAAATGCATACGCGAAGAGGCAGTCCCATGGAAAAGCGAACGCATTTCCCATTGAGCCTTTTTGGGCGTCCTGCTGTCGTACTTGGCACACTTTTTTGTGAATAGGTCCACTGCTGGCCGACCCCAGTGCTGGAACACTGATTGCAGCATTGAAGAGTCGAGCTCTCATTCGGGGTTCTGGAACATTTGCCTGCTGAGGCAGTCCGCTGTCTGATTCTGTATCCCCGGCAGATGGAATGCCTGAATGTTGATCCCATGGGCAATGGCCCAGTGTCATGTCAGTTGGGCTTCCCTGGACACTGTTCTGGATCTCGTTCGTCCCTGCTTTCACATTGTGGTGGTGTTGTCTGTGAGGACTTTGACCGTTTGGCTCTCCAGTATCGGGAGGAATGATTTGAGTGCCCACCAAACTGCTCTGAGTTCAAGCACATTTATTTGAAGGGATGCCTCCTGGGCGTCCATAGCCCCTTGGCGTGTAGTTAATCCACGTGAGTGCCTCACCCTTGGAGGGAGGCTTCCGTAACCAGCGTTTTGTTGGGTGTTGGATCCTGGAACGCTTTCCCCCTGCAAACGTTGGCTTTGCTTGCCCACCATTGAAGTTGTGAGCACAGTTTGAGAGGGATATGCACCTTGTCCCCCCCATGATCCGGTGGTCTGCGACCAGATCGCTGCCAGGATTTGGTGTAGTGGTCTCATATGAAGCCTGCAGTGCGGTACTAGCGACACGATCATCCTGAGTAGCTGCATGCATTATCGCACTATCTTCACTTTGTTTGGCGTGACCGTATTTAGCAGGGTTGCGTGGGTATCTACTCTGTCGCTGGATTGAAGCACATTGGGCTCCTGGTTGGAGAATTCCGCTCTTAGGAATATGAGCTTTCTGGGTGGCCATAAGAAGGATTTCTTGTAGTTGATGGCGAAGCCCAATGTTTGCAATAGTCCCACTGTCACTGCTATAGAAGACTGTGCTCCCTGCATGGATGAATATCTCACCAGTCAGTCGCCTAAATGAGGATAGATGTGGTGTCCCTGTTTGCGCAGGCTCGCTGCCATTGGAGCAAGGCACTTTGTGACGGTGCATGGAGCCAACTTTAGGTCGAATGGTAAGACCTTGAAATGGTAGTGCGATTTCCTGACCACAAACCAGAGGTATTTCCTTGATGGATGGGTACGTGAAACTACACATCCTGGAGATCCAGGGACGCAAAGTAGTCATGGTGCTGCATAGCTTCTATGGCATGCTGTAAAGTTGATGTAGTAAACCTCTGACACTTTATGAATTTGTTCAACCTCCTTAAGTCCAGAATGGGCCTCCATTTTCCATCAGGTTTGCGGACCACGAAGTACCAGGAATATACCCCATTTCCACTTTAATCCTTGGGGACTTTTTCTATGGCCCTTTTTTGCAGCATGAGCTGCACTTCTCTTAGGAGAGCAATCTTCTGCGCCTGTGGTTGGTGGTTTGGAGGTATGGGATGGGGAGGTTGTTTGAACTCCAGTAGGTGCCTATATACTACCACATCCAGCACCTAATTGTCCTTTGTTATTCCTCTCCAGTTTTGGGCAAACCTGGAGATCCTGTCTCCCAGGGCTCTGTGGGATGGATTGTTGTTTTTGGGTCTTACCGTGCAGGCGGGCTGCTTGCAATGCAGATTTTGCAGAAAGTCCTTTGATTTGTGGTATCCATCGTAAGCTCTTTTGTACCCGTGTGAGTAATATGTGGAACCTCTAGAGTACTGATGTCCCTTGTTGAATGAGGACATAGATGCTCTGCCGGCTGCTCCCCTGAAAGCTCCCCTGAAATGACAAAAAGGATGGCGGTTCTGCAGGGATGTTAACGACCTGACTGTGTCAGTATCTGTTTTGATTGTATTAGAGCTTTGTCAATCTTGGGTCCGAACAGCTCATCACCCTCGAAGTGTATGTCCACTACTTTATGGTGGGCATCCAGACAGAAATACATACATCAGAGCCACACTTGTTTTCTTAGGACCACACCGTTGGCCAACTGCTTAAAACATGTTTACACAAGGTCCACCGCCATGTTGATCCCCAGGCTGGAGGACTCTTCTGCTTCCTTCAGGATTGCCTTCGCCTCCTTATGCTTCTCCTCCAGGAGATGCTCCAGGATGGGCACATGTTTGTGCCACATCGCCCTATCATATCTGGCTATGATGGCTAAGGAGTTGGATTTTTGAGAAACCTGAAGGCGTCTCACTTACTAGTACCAAGGGATCTGTCATCCAGGTAGCCAGGACACGGCCATCGCTACTGTGGATGGACCACAGTGTGGATGGACCACAGTGGGGCAAGATAACCTGGATGAGGTGTCTTCGGGGAGTGGAAGTGGGATGCCGAAGGTTGAGACGTGGTACCCTCTTCCTTGTAACACCTTTTCCCCATCCTATCCTGTAGGATATCTAGAAGCTCTAGCCCCCCTTTCCCGACATGAACACTTTCTTACATCGTAACAGACAACGGAATAACACCAGAGCCGTTTACCTAACATGTCCCAACACTAAGGTCAGGCAGAGTCAGGCAATTGACAATAATCACACACACCTGACGTCCCTTTACCTTCCCAACAGAGATAAAAGGCAGAGCACAAGAGCAAACTGACGGAGAGACCTGGAAGGACAGCAAAGGGGGAACTGCCCTTGCCCTTCTCAACTCAGACCTGCAAAGCCTCAGAGAGGGAATTCATAAAACCGGGAGTTACAGCTAGCAGGTGGAGGAACAGATGTCAACAGTGCACAGGGACCTCCCGCATTGATAGCACAGGCGGGGAGGCGTGCTGGCTACCGTGGTACCGTCCTTGACTCCAGAGGCAAGACAAGGCAACGGGTTCAACACAGCCAGTGAGTCGGAAGAAGGTACTAGCAAACCACCAATGCATTATGAGCCCAAGGTTGCAAGTGGCAACATTAGATGAGTGCAAGAACTTGAGAACAAAGAACTTGTGTATTTGAACTTTTGGGAAAGCCCGAGAAGGGCCAGCTGCAGAGTGGACAGGCGCTGCAGGAGTGCTCATTCGAAGGACTCTCGCTGGCCCCTTTTTTTCATTGAAACTGCAAGTACCAGAAGGCCCTAGGAAAGGGGCGGTGTGAGGTGCCTGAGTGATCCACATCCGAGACATAGATGTTGAACAATGTCTGGGCCAGTCTGCAACCCTCTCTGAGGCCATTTAAAGTTGGAATTGGGTGTGCCATTAGCCCCTCATCATTTAGCCTCATTTGTATGGAAGACCTCTCATGCAAATGAATCACTATGCTGAAAAGCCCAGCTGGCATTCCAAGTTTATGTAACTTGGTCCATAGTATCTGTCGATCCATCATATTGAATGCCATAGAAAGATCCATAAATGCTACATAAACAGTACTTTTATCCCCTCTCCAAGACAATTGTTGATTACTGTTCTGCAACATGCCTCCCCTGTCTTTTCCCATGTGTTTTTGAAAGCTCATCTGGAAAACATTGAGAATGTTATTCTCCTTACGCCAATCTTCTATGTGCCCAAGGACTATGGAGGCAAACATTTTGGAATCTGCATCCATCAGTGAGATCAGTCGGTAATTACCGGGGGACAGTCTATCCTTTTTTATAAATGAAACACTCCACATAGCATGTATTCTTTGAGTGTTTATAATATCAGTGAATAATATATACAATATCTTTGCCCGCAAGTCCATGTTCTGTTTAAAGATTACATATGTTAACAGATTGGGACCGCCTGCTTTCGATGAGCTAGCATTTCTTATATTTTCAGCTATTTCCTCGATAGTAAATGCCATAGCCCAGTGTGCATTCTTTATTACATTTGGGTTAACACTGATCTCCATGCCACCTTTATAAAGTTCCCCAAAATGTGCATTTCATACCTCCTCTCTTATTGGATTCATTTGTAGAGACTGCTGGGTCCTTTCAAGATCGTTGATCAAACTTCAAAATGTATTTGCATTCCAACCCCACAAAGAGTATAACATACCCTCGCTGTTGTTTTGTAGCATCATTCCTTTGTATCTTTTGACCCATTTTTTTTCATTTCTGTTTTAATATTTTCATCAGGGCAGCTTTCTCCTCAATTCCCATTTCCATGTTTTTTTTATTCATCTTGCCTCTTTCTTGACAAGTCTATTAATTTCTTGAATTTTAAAGTCAAATTTGTGGGAATGTGTTTTTAGTTGCTTACATCTCAATTTCCCTTTCCCTATTTTGGGTAAAACATTCATATAATTATGAAAGCATAGAGAGGTATATGTTGCTACCTTTGAATCTAGGCGGAAATACTCAGTCTTTCAAAATGAGCATATTGAATAGCTGAACACTTTTGTCATTCCACCTCAATCTGTTACCTTGTTGATTTATCCTTACATCTGTGCTATAGACTACAGACACGTTACCGCCTATATTTAAATCAAAACTTGCCAATAATAGGGCAGGATCACTATAATCAGTACGCAATATTTTAAATGATCTGTTCAGATGAAATAATGCTTTTGAAAAATACATATAATCAATACAAGAAGAAATATTTTTGCCAAACCAATTATCCGAAGTATCCGATTTTCGCTCGCCCTCCCCTTCCAAATTGGAGTGCCATTTTAGTCTGTGGATCTTTTTTTTGACTAACTCCACATCCCCTCTGTACTTCACACCAAGTTTTCCCCCCACTGACTTCAATTTGTACCATCCTCATGCAGGTGATCACAGTCATTAGCTGTGGCACTTAAACAGTCCCCATTAAAATCCCACAGCACCATCACCTGACCTCCAGGGCAAGCGAGGTACCAGTCTCCTCTTTTCTGGTTTAGCAGGGCTAAAGTGTTTTCTAAATTCCTATCCGCATTCCAATATATGTTGAACAGCAATATTTGATTAATATACTTTCCTTCCTCTAGTGGTATCATCACTGCCAGGACTCCCTTACATACAATATAATGATCAAGAATTGATAAACTCTGTCCTTCACAGACAGCAACACTCAAGCCTCCCGCCGGTCTACCCCTGGGGCCCACCCTTGATGGCTGGCTCACTGACTATATTGTAACCTTAAAATAAAGGTATTCACATCACCCATGTTTCCTGTAGACAGATTAAGGAAAAGGAACGCAGAAATTTGCAAAGACTTGTATTTGAGCATAGTTCATGAAAACCCTGAATGTTCAAGCAAACCATTGAGAGGTCAGACTTCATGCTAAAGGGGTGCTTTCATTTCTTTTAGTTGATCTTCGATTGCTTCTCTGAGTGTCAGTGCTAACCACCTCCAATTCTGATTTTCCTTCCCCATAGTCGATTCATTGGCTACCCAACACTCCATCCCTTCCCAATCATCATCCTTATTCTTTTGACAAATCACCTCCTGACTTCTGGCTTTCTGGTCATACCTCAAAGGTGTCTCAAAAGGGCAAAGATCATACTCCAATTTGTAAAAGTTCTCAGTTTCTTTCAACATGACACCATAGACCAGCCTTGTGGAGATATCCAGATGCACATAATCATACCTCTCCCAGTGTATAAAATCTACTAATTTGATATCCTTTGTTGTAGTCAATCTTAATGCTGGAATTTCACTAAAGAGGGCAAGAATTGTGCTCCTGTTCAAATATTCCGGGCCACCTTTATCGAACATATAGTTAAGAGTTAAGAGTATAATTTGGTAAGAATGGGTACCTAAAACAGGGCGCTGTATTTCTCCTTCCTAAATTCTTATTATTGAACCCACCCAAGGAGGAAATCTTCTTCTCCCAACTCCTATCATCCACAAAATTGAGGGGATTCCTTGCCGACATTACTCAACCCATTTGGGCTTTATTCTAAATTTTCTCAGCTAACTTATTGGGTCTTGGGGTCTCCCTCAGAGCTTCTCTAACATCGTTCGCTGGAACTACCACATCCCCACTAGAATGAGCCATCTGAAACCCATGAGAGGCTAGTAAAGATTCACCTGGATTCCTAGGGATCCTACCTTCCCTATTTTTTTTGTTCTTCCGGAGACATAACGAGTTTTATCAGATCTCTAATTTCTTTCTCATTCATAGGTTGTACCGTTGAGGGTACAACCCTTTTACCCATGTTCCCTGCCTGCGGAGACCCCTTAGGTACGCTTTTCGTGGACACTTCTTCCACTATGTCCCCTTTCAACCAAAACCACCCTTTCTGTTCTGATTAAATATTTTGAATGTTGCTGTTTTAGGTGGGTCACTAAGGAGACATTCTTCTGCATTTTCATTTAGCAGTACCCTTATGTTTCAAAGCATCTACCAGCCTGAGATCTGAGGACTCATATGACCCATTCTCTTCCGTAGCCTCTACCCCTGGCTCCTCCTGGAACCTTCCTTCTTGCTCCTTGCCAGGCATGCATTTGACTTTCAGCTGCAGGCTACCCTCCTGGTCTGCTATCCACTCATCTCCTGAAAAGTCAATCTGCTCCACACAGTCATTTGTATACGACTGTACAATATTCCACATGAATTTTCTGGATGATTTATTTAGGGCTTTTTTAGATGGATAGGTTTTGCCCTCTTTTTTATTTTTTGTTTATTGATTGGCTACTGCAGTTTTTACTACAGCCCTGGTTAACCCCTTTTTTACTGCCTCTTCCCCTCACTGATGTAATCTCTGTTGTGTTGGAGTTACAACCGTTACTTGCCTTATTTGTTGTTAAGTGATCTTTCACTGATTTCACATGGGGTAAGGAGCGGCCCCCTACCTCCTGAACACGTGAGAAGTCTTTTAATCAGGAGAACCAGGGAGGAGACATGGCTGCCTATTTCATAAAAAACTTGCGTTTGGGCTTTCATTTCCGCAAATAATCCTATAGGTTTGCGATAGCCGCGATCACTACATTTGTATCTTCTTCTATTAGCACAGAATAGCTCACATATTTATGTGCTCCCGATATACTATTGCCCTCTTCCCGACTAGCTGAAGGGTGAATGGTCATACCCAGTAGAGTGATTTCCCAAGTTCCAGATATCAGGCTGGGAGTGGGGGGAAATTCAAATAAGATTAGGTTCGTTGAATAAATGTATACCTATATCCTTTGTCATGCTACCCATAATTTGATCCTGGATATTCTGGGCTAATTTCCGAATGTCGTTGTCCACTGTACATATTGTAATTGTAATTGACTATTTATAACGCACTTTATACCCAGCGGTTTCTAAGCGCAGACCCGGGAATCAAACCTGTGTTACTCTGCTTCGTCTTGCTTTCAAGGCGAGCGTGTTGCCCCTGAGCTATCCTTCTGAGACATATCTGGAAAGAAAGGTCACAAGCCACCTGATTTATCCGACTCACCCCCACCCAAAACCCCAGAACCCTCATCGGGCTCATTCATGTCTGTGATTTTAAACGGTGATGGGGGAAGCGGCATGGCCATGGCTCTCGACAGACTATTCCTGCGGTTTGAAAATACCACTGGTGCCGTCAGTATGTCAGCCATTGCCTTTGTTTTTTTCCTCATGTTGGTAATTAGTGTAAAATTTCCACCGAAATAGGCCAGTCAATACAAGATAAATGTATATAGATATAACAACTCAATATATATGTGGGAAGGCTCTGCCTTAATCTTCACCCTCGAAACTGACAAATAGCCAAACAGCACTCGAGGAGCACTTGCTGGATGCGTGCACGCAGATGTGCACACTCAATCCTTTTGTGCTGTTTCTGGGTCAGGGGGTGTGGCCAAACGTCCGTTAGTGGGCTTGTAGGAGTATTACTTCCAAGTCCTTCATTCACCTGAAGTAGGGAAAATGAAGCCAATTATAGATACTGGTACAACAGTGAAGTTTTCTTGCACAAGTCTAATTGTCCATTTGTACCTTTCCGGACTTCATGTAGAGTGTACAGAGCAGGCTGCTGCAAAAGGCTGGAGCCAAACAACGCCAAAAAGCACTCGGGGATCACTCGCTGGATGCGCGCCTTCTATTTCTATCTTTGAGAATCTTTCAGCTCAGACGACAAACAGATAGTGCAGCTTTCGATGGCGTGGTTGGGTAAAGGCAGTATATGCAGTCAGAGTGCTTATCTCCCTCATATACATGTATGAGGACACAAGTGGCACAAGGCTTAAAAAAAGGTTTTAAGCCTCCTGATTTATCCGACGCATCCTCCCCCTGCCGAAAACCCCAGAACCCTCATCAGGCTCATTCATAGCTGTGATTTTAACCGGTGATGGGGGCAGCGGCATGGCCATGGCTCTCGAAGAGACTATTCCTGCAGTTTGAAAATACCAATTGTGCCGTCAGTATGTCAGCCACTGCCTTTGTTTTTTTCCTCATGTTGGTAATTAGTGGAAAATGTCCACCGAAATAGGCCAGTCAATAAAAGATACATTTATACAGATATAAAAACTCAATATATATGGGCAGGCCCTGCCTTAATCCTCACCCTCAAAACCGCCAAACAGCACTCGAAGAGCACTTGCTGGATGCGTGCATGCAGATGCGAGTGCCCGCTCCTTTTGTGCTGTTTCCGGTTTGGGTGGCGTGGCCAAACGTCTATTCGTGGGCTTGTAGGAATATTACTTCCAAGTCCTTTGTTCACCTAAAGTAGGTAGATTTAAGGCAACTATAGTTATTGGTACTTCAGTGAAGCTTGGGCGCACAAGTCCAATTGTCCATTTGTACCTTTCTGGACTTCATGTAGAGTGTACACAGTAGGTGGCTGCAATAGGCTGAAGCCAAACAACGCCAAACAGCACTCGAGGAGCACCCGCTGGATGCACACGTGCAGATATGCATGCCCGGTCCTTTGGTGCTGTTTCCGGTTCAGTGGGGCGTGGCCAAATGTCCATTCGTGGGTTTGCAGGAATATTACTTCTAAGTCCTTTGTTCACCTAAAGTAGGGAAAGTGAAGCCAACCATAGCTACTGGTACTTCAGTCAAGTTTTCTCGCACACGTCCAATTGTCCATTTGTACCTTTTCGGACTTCTTGTAGAGTGTACACAGCAGGTGGCTGCAATAGGGTCTCCTTTTGCCCTCCATCACCAGAAACCTCCTCACCTTGAAGGATCCACCAGATGTTGTGGTAAAGAAAGTGATTCTTTTTGAAATTGTTGTTTCTTGAAGAGTTTAACCTAAAATTCTGACTGTGGAAAAACCAGAGGACTCCTTCAGCTGAACATGCGGTTAGAATCTCAGGGGAAGAGAAAGAGGAGGGTCTAGTCTAGGGCTACTCAAGGTCCCATTGGTAGGGATAAAAAACACCCCTAACAAGGGTTTTAGGCTACATAATTTAGGCTCTTCTTGCAAAGGGCAAGGGGAATTAATAAGCAACTGAGAATTCCCAGCCTGACGACAGGGAATATTCAAAGCATGTGAATCTATGAAAGATCCAATGTTGGAGAAAGATAGCTGTTGTTGAAGTGGGTGCACATTGCCATTTGGACAGCAGAGGGCATCGTAACACTGATAAATTTCATCAGCTGAGTACGAAAAAATACCTATGCATTTTATATATATAAATGAACCAAAAAGATCTCTGTGTTGGCAGGGACTGGGGACTCAGTTGGGGACCCAATACCCATCCCGTTCAGAGACACTAGGGTACATTTGGCCTGCCCCTAGACTTGTGGGAATTGTCTAAGATGCCCACACTTACAAATTCCTCCTCTTCTTCTTCCTCCTCCATGCCTGAAGGTCTAACTAGAATCGGCTTGATTCTACTCTTGCAGGCAGGCTGCCCCTTCCCATGTCTTCGGTCCCAACATGTAAGGCAGCCCTTACTTTTCCTTTCTGTGGTAGAGAAAGACTTAGATGGTAGCGATTTCCCATCAAATTTCTTGGGCCCTTGCTTAGCTGGAGGGTGAGGACCTTTGCCCTTGCCCTCCTTCGGGTTTTCTTTTATCAACCGCCTTGTCATTTGGGTTAGATGTTGTAGCTAGAACCTTTTTTGGGGTGCGGGTACTAACATACCTTTGACTGTTTTGCAAGCTCCTTACGGTCTGTGATAGCCCTGTCCACTAAATGCTGGTGTAATTATCTCACATAGTTTAAGCATACGCTCACATGCAATCAAATTAAACATTACCTCAAATGTTTCCATTGTGTTACCTGTAACCCATCCACTCAGATATTTCAGAGACTAGTGCACAAATTACTCAAAGGTTTGACTCCCCTTTTTGGTGATCTCTCTAAAGCTCTTGAAGTATTGTTCTGAGGTCTTGCAGAACTACCTGAAGATGGTGTCCTTCATCTTGGTATATAGATTAATCTTTCCTCAGGAGCTAACTGAATAATAACATCAGTTCAAACCGTCAGCAGGCGGCTCATACGGGCTGCACACCACAACTCCTTCTCCACCTCCTGGAAGCGTAAAGCTAGCTTCAGTTTTTAGAACCGGTCGAAAGAAATATCTTTCTCATCCTCATAAGGTTAGATCAAGTCCTTGGGAAGGTGGCGTCTATGTATTCCTTGGGATCACCACTGAAAGTACTTCCCTCCTCACTGGAAGTTCTGTGTTCCCACTGACTATTCAGCTCCAATCTACGCAGTTCCATGATGCTTCTGTTTCTGTTCAGCTAAAGCTACTGCAGCCTTCTTTGCCTCCCTTACATCCCTCAGTTTCTGCTCTGCTAGAGCAGAGTCTGTCATTTGTTTCTGCCTCTCATCCCTCTGCTTCGGTTCCTCCAGGGCCAACCTTATTTCCTCTAGAAGAAATTCACTTTTACCAGTGTGACTCACTTGGGACCTATGAGAAGACTTGGATTTCACAGAAACATGCCATTTGGATGAGGCCTGAAACCAGTAGGACTTCTGGGAAATTACACTGCCATCTCTCTGGAAATGCTGAGAGGCATCATCATCACTGCCAGATTGGAAACTGGCACATGCTATCCTAACCCAAATCAAATTGCATTCCTGTGTGTCTTCAAGGTTCTATGTGTATTACTATGTTTATTAGGAAAAGACAACGTATACCATTGCACTGAGACAATTACTTTGCGAATTAGCAGTTTATTGACACATTGCACAATCCATGATGAACATTTTAAACAAATGTTTGTTTCCAGGTGGTATTTTTTGTTATAATCCTTAGAGCACAGTCACCACTCTAAGCCATCTTTACAACTAGGGGTATTATCACCAACCTCACCCATGCAGATTGTGAGCAGCATGTTGTTGTTTCACACCTATGCAGTTTGAATACAGAAACCCAAGAGGAATTTGCCGGCTGGTCAATTTACATACCCAAAAAGCCATTGTGACAGGGCTGTCCTGTCCCAAAGAATCACACTCACTGTTAAAGAAAAGTCCAAGGGTGTTTATTACAAAAAACGCAACAGAGCAAGTACCAGGAAGTACAGCTTCGCCGCGTTTATATCTTCAAGAGAATCAAGCTTTGCTGTCTTTTTGTGCTCGAACTGCTATATTTGGGACTACATAGTCCATAAGGTGATCTATTACCCTGAATAACATCAGTAATACTATTAACATCGAAAATTGAAGAAACTCACTCATACTATTGTTTATTTCAGGCTCTGCAGCCTATTTGTGTGGGCGGGTCTATAAAATATAGGATGCGCGCGCACCGGAGCAAGTACCAGGAAGTACCGCTTGGCCGCGTGTTTGCATGTCCGAGCGGTGCTCTCTGGTACTAGCGTCTGTGCTAGCAGTGCGTTTGCAACCAGAACACTAATCTACATTGAGTAATGAAGCGCGGTTTAGTTTCTTTGAAATCAGGCATGCTGCCGATGGCAGTTGTACATATAAGCATTAGAGTTGGTGTGTCATTCACCTCACCGGAGAGCGCTCCGAAAAAGAAGCCGAATATGTTCTACTCCTTTATCCACAACTGCTAAAAACAAGGCTTGCCCACCTACAAAAAAGTATTTCAACACGGACATTCGCTCCTTTTGCCAGGACCCAAACAATAGTGGAGCGTCACTAATAGACAAAGAAAACATGCTCCATCCTGTTTTGTCTGCACGAGTGAAAATGCCTGAATCTGTTTGTACACTTTCAAATGAGGTCACAACAAATGTATCAGAATCTAAAGGAACAGAGAACCGTGCTGAGCACGACTTTCAATCAGTTCAGGTAAACAACAAAAAAGAAAATGTTACAGAACCTCCGTCTGTTGTTTTTGCAAATGAAAATGTCTCTCTTACCGATAGTGCTTTACTGTGTAATGTTTTAACTGGTCCTGGAGCTGAGGTGTCAAATGTTTCTGAGATGAGTGCTCCTGTTGATCTGGCCGTTGACTTGGCTGTCATTGCTCTAGATTTGGATGCATCTTGTTTTTCGTTGCACACATTATCAGAAAACCTGTCTAAATCACCATACTTGTTTTTGAATTCTATTGGGTCAAACTCGGTTAAGGAGCTCTCCTTTGCCGCTCCAAACCCTGGGAAATTGAAGCCCCTTTTGCCACCCCTAATTGAGGACGGAAAAGTAAACCCTATAAATGATTTAGCAGAAATAGCACTTACATCGATGAACCTCGCCATTCAAACTTTGGCGCACCTGTTTGAGACATTGAACACAAAAATAGTGCACCAATCATTGCAACTAGAACAAATCTTAATTTGGCAGCACTCATTCCCCTTAGATGTGAAAACATTTGGAAAAACTGCAATGCTCAAGAAAATAATGGTATCAGAAAGTTGCCAAACAGACATACAAGTAGAAATGGGTAATAAAAATGAACTAGGCACATACCCCATACCTTTTATTCCGAAATTAATTACTGACTCAGAATGTGAAAATCCTAAAATATTGATCCAAGTTCCACAAGATCTTGGAACAGTTGATCAAGTCTCTTCAAAGACAAAATCAAACTATGCCTTATTTTCAGGTGGTAATGACCAAGTTTTAGGGACAAATGACAAACCCAAAAAAATGAAAGTTGATTTGAAGAAAAAAAAAACCCATCAAAAATGTTAAATCAACCTCTTCTTCACAAACTGTCAGACTTCTCCTGTGGAGTATATGGAGGACTTGGCGTTTGTGGTCCCCAGTCTAGTCCTCACCTAAGATGGCGGCCTAAGCTATAAATTATGACCACGCCCCCTCTTCGGCGCGTTGTATCTGTTCCCTGCTGAATGCCTTCAACGCTGTGCGCTATTTGTGCTTTCTGATTTGGATTACGTTCCAAACTTTCCTCATTTGCATTCCTCCGTTGTTATTTCCTTTTTGTCCGCTCGAATACATATTTATATTCTCTCGTTCCTTCCCCGCCTGACGCTCTCGACGTCCTCTACTTTTTTCTACTTGCACTTTCCCTGGCGTTTTCAGTCAGGTTCTGAATTCCGCCTTTCTTTCTTTCCTCTAGTTTTTTCCTGGAGCTCGTTCCGTTGGACGCCCCTTGTTTAGGTTCCGGTCACGTTCCGGTAGCGGCTCCGGTCTACCGCTTATTCTCCCCCTCCGGTCTTCAAACCACGGTAGGTGTATTCCTGTTTTCTCACGGATTTTGGGTGTTTCCATACTCCACTTACCTTCCCACTGTTTCTTATCTTGCTTCTGTTACACTGCTTCCAGTCTAAATCGTTCTCTCCAGTTCTGGTCGCTTCTATCTTCCTCTTGTACTTCTCCTTCCTTTTTGTTTGCTCTTTTTTCTACAAGTGGAGTTTGCCTTAGTTTAGCCTCCCTATTCCCGGATCCTGTTTCATCTTATTGGACTTCGGATCCTTTCTACTGCCTGCAGTATACCCTGCCTTCCTGGATTGTTTTCAAGACAATTGGCACGAACTGTGAAGGACCAGCTGAACCCTCCTCATTGCAGATTACCCAGGGTTTTTTGTTGCCCAAGAGGCTTTTTCCCTGGAACATTGGGGGTTTAGCTCCTCGGGTTTCACCTTTGATAGGTTACACTTCCTGTCAAGGGGCCTCTGGGGCAGCTGGACCCTACTTACACGACAAGAAAAAGAAGTTAAAGAAAAGACAGTCCGCAGAAGACCGGAAGTCATGCAGGAAGACCCCTACCATTTCCAAGGACAGTTCATCCGAAAGTAGAGGTGAGGAGGAGGTTGGGGAGGTCGGACCTTCATCTGACACAAACGCAGCAATTTATTAAAAATCTTATTCAGCCACGATCTGCAGCTGCCACCGCTTCCAAGGCAATTGCAAAGAAATACATGTTACAGGCTTCTTCAAAGTGACTACAAACAATACCAGTTGAAAATCAAAATGCCCAATCATATGGTCCGCTTGATGCTTTGGTAGCTGTGGCTTTAGCTGCCCCTGCAGAAACTGCAGCTGCTGTCTCAGATAATACAACAGGTCACAGACAAACAACTTTACCAATCGAAACCTGTACAACAGATCCTGAAAAAGAAAAATTAGCCTCTCGCTGTATTGAAATAAGACAAGCGGTGGATGCATACATGGCTGCTCATACTACTCAAAAAGGTCTTACATTTTGTCGAAGTATTAAAGAAGGGCAGAATTCTAATGTAAACTCCAATGGCCATGGGTGGCTGATGGATCAAAATGACCAACAAATTCTACACGAGTCACAAAGTCCAGCACTGGCCTTGCTGAACCCTGTTCAGGACCTCAGCAAGGATGGACTTGAACCAAAATCTAAAGTCCCCATAGGCCAGTCAATAATAGGCCCTGAAATAAAACACCTGATAAAGACAACAATATCTCAAATACTGGAAGAAAAAGCTACATCTAATGTGCAGCTCAAACAAACCTTTTCCACAATTCCGAAAAATTCAAAAGTTATAAACCAGATAACAAAAAGACCAGCAGTTCACTCACTTACTATGGTGTGTCATCCTTTCCCAGCCTCCCAGTATAACTTAAATCGTACTTCGGTACTGTCAATTTTTGGTGAGATACCTGCCCTTGATGACATCAGTACAATCGACATTGAACAAGTCGAGTTGACTGAAGCAACTAAAATAACCTCAGTGATCTTATGGATAAACTCCAGAGTAGTACTAAACACTATCTGGGCAGTCAAGTCACAACTCTTTGACTTGGGCTTTGTAATTTCAGCAGGACCCAGCCAACTAGAAAGTGGAGCCTCTGGACTCTCCAACCAAGTGAGCTCCTTAGTAAATCAGGTCACTGAAAAACAAGTAGCACTTAATGGATCTTGTAGTTGTGGCACGAGAGCCTCACAACATTAACTAGCCTGTGCAAGCAGTGTCTCTTTGTCTTTAGTCAGCTGGAATTCCAGAGGCTTTAAGCATCTAATTAAAAACAATGCAACTAGCCTGGAATTACATGATATTGTTATACTAAGAGACATGGCTTAGGTCTTTACCATCATGGAATAACTATGAAATCTATTTGGTTCAAGCAAACAAGACCACCTATGGTAGACCGACATCTGGCCTTCTGATTGACATAAAACGGAGTTCTCTTATACAATCTGAAAGGTGGTTTTCCCCTAATCCATATGTTCAAATGGTCAAACTGTGCTGGAACAAAAATGTTTACGCACTAATCAATGTATACTGGAACCCTGATGGGTTGTGTGACGACAGGTTTCTGGAATCTATGAAGGAAGCATTGGATCTTGTAGTACAAAACAATATCATCAGCCATATAGTAATAGCTGGTGATTTCAACTTATTTTGTCTAGATTCTGATAGATATCCAGAACGAACGCGACTACAAAATGGTCTAAATTTATTAAATCTAGAAATCTCTTCATTCTTAACGGATCCATTTCGTCAGACATCCCACCAAAACCAACTTGGCACAGAGTCTCCAGTGTTGGTATCATTGATTATATTTATGTGGACGCAGCTCTTCTGACTCAAATACTATCTTTTCGAGTTTTACATTCTGATCTGAGTGATCATAATATGCTAAACATGATTTGGGCTTCCAAAAGCTTGCCTTTGGCAGCTACGCGCAAATTTCACCAGGGAAACTTATCTGTAAACACTGTGCGAAATAGACTAATTTGGACTGAATCCTTACTGATGGCTTTCAGAAATCATTATGACTCACAGATATATCAAGCAGAAAATGAAAGTCAAAAGACCAGTGTGGTTTATTCTGATTTAATGCAGATTTTCCAGCCTAACTTAGTTCGATCAAGTAAAAACCAAATGCCAGATCTACATGTCCACAACCATGAAATCAAAAAATGAAAACACAAATTCGATTTGAAAAACGAGAAATACTAAAATGACCCTATGAATACAGAGCTAATACCCTTACACGAATAAAAACAAAATATAAAAACTGGATAAGGGGAATGAAATCTAAGCTCTACCAAGAGGACGGTAGTAACATGTTGAGGAAACTGTCCAACAAAAATTCCTCTCAAACATGGAGTATTATAAATCAAGTAACTGCTGGACACCAGGTAGCAGTACAATCAAATTGTGTCAATGAGCAGGATTGGATTAAGCACTATGAAAATATATTCTCTCTACCTGATTCTGTATCTAGTAATGAATCACAAATAGAGCAGACCATCTTTAGTTTAAAGTATGATCGTTAATGTTAATGTTAAAGGATATTTGTACCATGCACTATCACCACCGGAGTGGTCCCCTGGCGCTCTTTGTGATGTCATATTGTACTATATTCACAAAGCTAGCCATTCCAAAGCTCCTGGACTGGGTGGCTTGTCCAATTAGACAATGAAACAGTTTCCTGAAATTTGGGCAGACATCTTAGTGATCATGTTTGATAACATAATAGTCTCTCAAAAAATTCCAATTTCATGGAAATGCTGGATCACCATCCCATTGTAAAAAAAGGGTGACCGAGCGAATCCAGCCAGCTATCGACCAATATCTTTATTATATGCCCCAGGCAAGATTTTTGGTTGCATCATTCTAAAAGAACTGAATGATTGGTCAGCTAATAATTTCAAGAGAGATCCTTTTCAATCTGGATTTGGCAGTGGTTTAGGAACTGCTCCTAACATGATCGCCTTGAACATGCTCAAATCACAAAGTGCTGTCCGGAAACAATCTTTATATCTAGCTTTTATCGATTTCCGGATGGCATTTGATTCAGTCGACAGAAACATGTTATATGAAAAACTGAAAGTCTTTGGCTGCCCACTATCATTATTAATTCTGATTAAACAATTGCATACTGATACAACTATGCAAGACCACCTTTTGTGGTCTTAAATAAGGGTGTATAATGGCCTCGACTTTGTTTAACCTGTTTATTTTGGATATGGGAGTCTCTTTTCTCAACATCTTGTCAGACACTCCTAAATTAGGGAATCAGCGCATAGCATGGATGCTGTGCGCTGCTGACCTGATATTAATATCTCAAACTCCAAAAGGTCTACAACATCTATTAACTGGTCTGACCAAATATGTTCAACTAAACAATCTTACAGTGTACCTAGAAAAATCACAAGTATTAATATGTAAACATTCAAGGAAAATTAAATCCTACAATTATTCATTGACTCTTCAAAATGCAGCTTTGAAAATTGTTTCTGAATACAAATATCTAGGTTTGACTGTACAGAATAGAATATCCAATTCACTGTACTTGTCAAACCTGGAAACAAAAATGACTGCCTCGATTTCGCAGGCGAAGATTTTGATATTTAAATATGGGAAGTTGACATGTGCTGCTTTTTTATGAACAGAAAGTCATCCCTGTTCTGATCTATGGAGTGGAAACCATGTTATACATCCAAAAAAAGATGTGGAACTCACTAGAGACTCGTTTTTGGAAAAAGATCTTAAGACTCCCTAATTGTACACCAATGCCGATTTTACATTTTGAATTGGGTCTAGTGTCATTAGCAGCGCGCATTTTATGGCGAATGTGTAGTTTGTTTTGCAAATGTCTATTAGGTATAGAAACTAACAACCTTCTGAGTGTTATAGCTCATCAGCTAATATCATCAACCCATTTTTTCCCAGTGAAATGGCGCAATTGTGTACTAGAAGCCATGGCTGAAGCTGATATCACAATAACCCTTTTAATTGAAAATCCAACACATGCTAAGGTGTAATTGTATCAGTGGGACTGGATAAAGAACAGAGAAAAATGTATGAATTATAAAGACTTTGATACCCTTAGATTCAGTTACAAAAGGTTGCGTCAAATATGAGGCTATCTATTAAAATGTCTATCACCGGACATAAGGAATAAATATCTATGTTTCAGACTAAATCTGTGGCCAACAAGGGAAATTCTAGCCCGGAGAAATGTTATACCATCTGCCATGAATTTTTGTTGCTACTGTAATGTTAATATTGAAAAGGAAACACTAAAACATATAGTGGTATCATGCTCAAAATTGAGTGTTCAACGAATGCAGTATTTTGAGAAATTGATTTGCTTGCACAATGAAGCTGGTGAAGAAAAAATCTGGTATCTATTGTTTTTGAGTATGAGATTTACAGTGATAAAAGCTATAGTTCAATCCCTAGAAATAGTAATACCAGCTGAAACCATCAAATGATAAAATTGTTGTCTAACCTATTATCGATCTTTAAAACCTTACAGATCATGCGAAAACGGTAGCGAGTAATAAATGCTGTCGTGATCAGGTTTTTAGAAATGTTTAATTGAAATTGAATTTTAAAAAATGTGTATTTCTTAGTTGTCTTTTTCCTTTGAGTAATAATGTAAACATTATGTTTTAATTTGATTATGAAACAAAAATAATCTGTATTTGAAAGTTGATATTTGAAAAGTTGATTTTATCAGCTACTCCAAATAAAAATGAAAAAAATATTACAAAAAATGGTCAGAATGGCTTGTGATCTCAAGTTCATTGGGCTTTACGGGTCCTTTAAGGTTGGTGCTAGGGCTGGCTCTTTGCTTTATCGCCTTCCCTGGGCCCCGCCTCCCAACCACAGACGTCCCTACTGAGCTGTATGTAGCTCAACGATCGGTAAGCCCTATCTGTTTTTCACTTCTCTACACATCAGGTGTTTACTCTAAGACGTTGGCTACCTGACTCCCTAGGGAACTTCTATCTTTCCCTCTCCTATCCTTGCTTAGTAGTCTCAGGAAATGGGAAATGGTGCCTTTTTTTTGCCCAGCGTCACTCTCACTTCTTTCAAACCCTCTGACTCTTGACCCTTCGCTATACTGGTCCCATACGCTGTTCTCCTCCCACCACGTCACTGTCCCTCCAAACTCTCACGCTGCCTCTCTACCTCCACCCTTCGATCTTACTTACTTTCTCACTCCTATTCTTATTACCACTTGTATCCGCAACTGTTCTATACCTCTGTCCCGCCTTCTCCCTCTTACCTCTCACTCTACTCCACCGCCTCCTGCTGTGCCTCCCGCTCTACCTCTCCTACTCTCCTTACTCTGCTACTACCCCCACCTCTCTACTACCACTGTCCTCCTCAAGGGATATCGTACCCTGCTAACCCCTCTATAACCGACTACCACTCTATCAGTTCTGTCCTTCTCTTACCCCCACCACCTTCTATCTTTACTTCCAACTACTAACTCTGCCACTACCTCTGCTCCACTCCACTTCTCATACTCTTACTCTCCTACTTCCACTCTTCTCTCTTTCACACAAACACTCCACAGACACCCTCTCACCAATAGTTTATGGACTGCTTTCTGCTTTCACCACCTCTGGTCTCTTGGACATCCTTCTCCACCGCCTATCCTCACCCAACTTACCCACACCACGTAAGTCACATGCACCTTCTTAAATACCCCACCCTCTCCCAGGATTGGATACTCATCCTGTCCAATCACTTACCTGGCTCAAAGGGGCGTGGCAGGGGGAGTGCTTAGGGAGGCTTCAAAAAGGACGTATACGCCCTGCCACTTTTTCTGGAAGCATCTCTGGCAAGAAAAGTGAAAGAGTTTCTTAGGAACTGGAGTCCCTGTTTTATAAGGCCTTCTGATGAGCCTTTCAATCTTAATGTCTCTGGTAAGGTGGTGGGAGCCTCATTAATTAGGCCTCCTTTTCTGTATGCAGTGTAGATCCCTGGTGACATTGCTGCACCCCTTTCTCGCACGGCCGGTATTAGGCTGCTGACTGCTGCAACAAAGTGCGAACTGCTGCTGCATGGTGGCTTCCCTATGCTGCTTCCTGTTGCGGCTTTACCCTGTCAGTGTTCGGCATCATCATAGGTAAGGTGGGGAGGGGGTCTGTAAACACTTGCGTAAGCACCAGGGACTGTTTGGGGTTGACTCCCTTCCTTCCCTGACACAGCCTCTAAGCAGGCCTTGTCACACCATCCTCTACCCTTTTCATTAATAATTGGATATATGCTATTTGGCATGGCAGCAGACCGATAGCCTTTGAACATTTCCAGTTTAACTGTGGCTTTGGGACAGCATTTGGTTAAAGAAAATCCAATGAGCCCATTTTCCCTGCATCTATTATGTCCACAAAGTGTAAAGTGTAAAGAAACACAATGGACTGATAACTGTGCGTGTTTGCGTCTGCCAATTGTGGGAATGGGAAGCCTTCCACACTTCACACCGGCCCCTGGAAAGTGGGGAACAGAATCCGGTGGGGAGTCTGGGAAACCCTCCTGGGGAATAAAAACCAAACAAATATTAGGACAATTGCACCTTGGGGGAGATTTCTCTGTAGTCCAAGTGAGGTTTGTAGGTGTGCAGAACTCCAGAAGTGCAGGCTGAGAAGAGCTGAGAGGAGATTTCCAAATAAGTAATAAGTTCCCATTAAGTTCCAGAATAATGTGAAGTGCCTAGTCAGTCAGTTGGAAGGATGAACGCAAAGGCTGCTTCCACAGCGGAAAGAGAACTAGGCAAGAAACAGTCAAGGCAGCCTCTAACAGACAGACTAGCACTGATATATGTGTGCAAGAGAAACACTGTTAATATAGGTGATGCAAATGGGAAGAGGTAGCCACAGCGCAGATTGAATGCTACAGTGGTCTTGGGTCGAGAGGCAAGGTAAGCGCTAGTTGGACTGGGGAACGTCACACATGCTTGCAAGAGCAGAGGGAGCGAGCCTCAGTACGGGTGAGATGGGGATTTCAAATGCTGCGCGGGGGCTCAGCAGAGCAAAGCAAGCGCAGCAATGCAGAGGACGAAATAGGCAACAGAGGCAGGACTGACCAAACAAGTCACAGCAATACCGGTAAATGTGTTGCGCTGTGTAAACACACACGTCACTGCAACGTGTTGCGCAGAAGTATAAGATGAGAGGCAAATTTCAGACGTCCCGCCAAGAAAGGCAAAAGGCAAGGAAATAAGAAACAAGGGGAAGAAGTAAGGAGCAGGATGGGACGGGAGAAACAGATATAAAAGAGAAATCTAGGTAAGCTAGGCAAGACTAAATATACTTACAGGAGCGTTTGAGTCAAGAAAGAAGCAACACACTGAGCCAGCTGAGGAGATCCTTCATATACAGCCAGCAGGGTGTTTATGGCCAATGTTTTAGTTTGCTGGTGGTCATTTTGAAAAGAACTAGTCTGCAGAAGGTGGTTCACTACCAGGGAACTATCCGGCGGCATCTTGGAAGAGGGATAAATATGCTTTATCCCCATTCTCTTCCACTTGCGCCAAAGAGACCATGTAGGGCAGCATCTCATGACAGCATCATCTGCTCCGGAAAGTGAGGTAGATAAGACCTCTAGCCCTCCCACTCAGGAAGGTGTTGGGGATAATTGTCTCCGGTGTCTACACCATTATCTCAATGTTTTTTAAGAATGGTAGGAAAGAAATATATAAACTTAAAATAGGGGGACTCTTGATACAGATAAGATTTACACTGTTATCATATAAAAATTCTCTATAGTTGGGTTGGGCACTGACTGTTTTATCCGCAAATGGCCTTTAACTAAAGGGAGTCCTTGATGTCATAATTAGACAGAGTAATGTTGTGCAGATTTTTGAAAACAGGCATTGGCAATGCTAAGAGTGCTGGCTTTTTAAAGGTAGACAAGTATTTTTTTTTTTAAACCACCTACAGGGTGAAAACGTTTTTTCCTCCAGACCGATTTCTAGGCCCGCAGCCTTAATGTTTCGACCTTCCAACATCAAAAAATGGAAAAAAAGATTCTTGTGTTAGCTGCCTCACTAATCAATCCATTTCAGCAGAACGATTCTTATCCACAATTTCAGACAGCCAATGCCCGACCATAAAAGTTAAATATTTGAAAAGGTGAACCCTACCTGTGCAGGATACAATCTACACCCTAGGAGAAAGAAAAAAAAAGAATGTTAGTAAACATTGTGTGCCTCACACTCTAAAAGCCTGCACCAGCATTTACCTGGCAATACTTTGACCTGAGAAGTTTTTCCTTATTGCTGTTTTGTGACACAGTGGGACTCATTATGACCCTGCCGGTCCGGAAACAAGGGTGCCGGTAAGCTTACCAGCACTGTTGTATCCAGACCGGAATATTACATGTCTGCCTGCCGGAGCCTGCGTGCACGACAGGTCTGACCCTGCTGGGCACAGCGGCCACGGTAGGCAGACCAGTCACGGAACCACTGGCACCGTGCTTCAGTGTCCCCACTCCTTTGGGACTCTATGGGAATGGGGACTTACATTTTACCGGCGCCTGACTTTCCGGGCTGTAATATTTACAGGTCACCGGCACGGATACCGCCAGACCCCTATTGAGGCCCAATGTTTAAAAACTAGGTGCAAGTGGGAACTCTTCCTGCATCATATACAGATGTCTAAAGGGCATGCCTGTGCACACAGAATCACTATGCATAGTTCAGAGGATAGTGGCAGGAGTAATTTAGGTTTTTGAAATATAAGACAGTATCTTTGCAAGGAAATCTCTCTATTGGATTGCTTTCGCAAGAGCAGCTAGACTTCAGGTGTAAGGGAGTGGTAAAAATGGTTTCAAACATACACCATGTGCTTTTCTAAAAGGATATACATTGATAACGCAGAAAATGTGTGGGCTTGTGGTGTACTATGTGAAATTAAATATGTATCTAGTGTTGCACTTTAAAAAGGGTTCTAAGGCCAATAAGATATCAGATGATGTTGCACACAAAAGAGCAAGAGATAGTGCAGTAGGTTTAAGTTACTTACCTGTAACTATTGTTCTCCAGCATGGGTCTGGCATGGATTCACATGCGCATGAATATTCCCTGTCGTCAGGCTGAGAATCCTTGGTAAAAGAACAATGTTTCACTTTCACTTCCTAACTGTATTTCTCTTCTAAACCAATCAATGTACTCTGGGTCATACTGTCCCCATCCAAAGACAGTCCTGTCCCTAAGCTCCACCCCTGGTGGCCATCGTCAGATTTGGTAAGCATGTAAAGTGGCAGTATGAACTAAAAAGAGCCACAGAGGGGACGTAGAGAATGGGGTCTGGCATGGATTCACTTGATCATGAATAATGATTACACAGCAGTACATACACAAGCACAGGAGGTGGCAAGGCTCAACAAAAGTAATAACACTCACCTCTGGAACAGAAGCACCTCAAACAAACAGGTTGCTTAGCACTGCTTGGCCGACTTGGGACTCCTTCCTGGAATCCATGTTGACGCAGTAGAACCTTGTGAAGGTATGCGTGGACCTCCACGTAGCAGCCCTGCAGATGTTAAGCAGGGGCACACCAGAGAGAAATGCTGTCGTTGCTGTAATGGCTCTGGTAGAATGGGCTCTAAGGCCTGCCTGGCAGCGGCCTGCTCGCCAGTCTATGACAGTGCATGATGCAGCTGGCTGGAGAACCACCTGGAGATGGAAGCCTTTGATAAGGCCATCCTTGATCTAGAGGTCCAAAGTTGACAAACAACTTGGAAGTCTTCCGAAAATTCTTAGTACGTGCCACATAGAACTTCAAGGCATGAGCAACGTCCAGCGAATGCAACGCCCTTTCCACCGGCGATGATGGATTCGGGAAGAAGACGGGTAACACCAAAAGCTTGTTGAGGTGGAATTCCGAAGGTACCTTTGGCATGAAGGCGGGGTGCGTACACAGAAGCGTGGAAAGACAAGTAAGGCTACTTGCAAGACAGGCCTTGAATCTCCCCAATGCTCCAGGCCGAGGTGATAGCCATGAGGAAAGTCGTCTTCCATGAGAGAAACCTGAGCGTGACCTGACGCATAGGTTCGAAAGGTGCTCCTATGAGCTTAGTTAGCACCACTTTGAGCTCCCAAGTTGAGGGAAAAGTCCTGAAGAGTCCCTTGAGGAACTCCTTGACAAGCCTGAGGCCACAGCGAAGGTCTGCCTGGAGACCTGGTGTACCTGGATATGGTGGCAAGATGCACCTTGGTAGAGGCACGACCCAGACCCGCTTTGGCCAAGGAAAGCAAGTATGGCAGAAGTTAAGGTGCCGTGACCCACAGCAGGATAATCTTCAGAGTCCTGCACCACACAGAGAAGCGTTTCCATTTATGCCCATAGCACTCCAACGTTGACAAAGCCCTGGCCTTGGCCAGGATGTCCTTACATTTGTCGGGCAGAGCATACGCCCCAAACTCTAGGGCTGCAGGAGCCAGGCATGACCTCAGGTTCAGGCACTATGGATCAAGATGCAGAATCACCCCCCCTTCTCTGGTGAAAATGTCCAGGGTCAGTGGTAGCTTGATGGACGGGGCCACTAATAGATGCAGCAGGTCCGGATGCCAGATTTGTTTCGGCCACACAGGGGCAACGAATATCATCCTGCAGTGGCACTGTTGGAGTGTGTTGATCACACGTAACAGGAGGGGAAATGAAGGAAAGGCATACAGGTACCGTCTCCCCAATGGGAACGAGAACGTGTCAGTTGTGTCCATGCTTGTGTGAGGATCTGGGGCTCCGGGAGGAGTCTTCTCATGACGAGGCGTTGGTGTTGGAGGAGTCGGATGATGCCGAGGATCAGCACCCACCTTTGGACTTCCTCTTTCGTGGGGAGAGTTTAGCCTTGGAGGCTCTGGCGCCTCACGTGGAGTTGCAGTCCCCGATGGAGGCATCCTTTACTGGATTTCGGTGACCAGTGTGTGTAGCGTAAATAGAATGTCCAGATACACGTCCATAGCGATGAAGGGAGCCAGTGGAGTAGGATCTGGGCTGATGTGTCTCCTGTTCTGCACAGGGGACTGAGGTCCTCCTCCCCCAGATCCTCCCCCTTTGTGATCTGAGCAGCACCCATTCTGCTGATCATTCTCGAAGTAGCCTGCTGGTCCACGTACCTGGGAGGTTCCACAGGTGGGACCATTTCCCTCTTCCTCTCAGAAGGTTGCTGGGTCGGAGCAGGCGCCTGGTCTTTCCCCAGCTCCTTTGCTGCAGTCTCCGCAGCCGTATCTAGCCTTGGTGGCAAGGACACCCATAGAGAGGCTGCCACTTCTTTCCTGGATGCGCTCTATTTCAGAGCTGCAGCGGACGTCGTTGACTTAGTCGACAAAGTGCTCGTGGCTGCTTTCGTCGATGGTGCTGTGGTTGACTCAGTTGACTTGGCATGGTGCAAAGTCTTAGCTGGCTTCAACAAGTCCTCCTCAGACTTGTCCCTCGTCCACTTACCCACAGACACATAGAGTTTGGACAGGGTTAGTGACTCTCTCTTCGAAGATGCTCCTTTCATTGGCAGGCTCACCGTGGAGGTTGACGGTGATGGCGGTCGCTTTTTGCTCGAATTGGAACCCACATCAGCAGCGAAACCAGCTGAGCTAGCGTTGCAGAGCTTGGCCTTCTCTTGGTCCACCGTGCGTGGGAGCCCTTAAAGGATCTTGACCTCCTCCCGGAGGGAGAACGCTCCTTGGACCAGCCGGTTCTGGATGAGGCTTGACCCTGCCCCAAGGCTGAATCAGTGGCCTTGCTTCACTTGAGCCACACCAATAGACTGCTGCAGCAGTCTTTTTTGGTTTTCTTTGAGAAACCACAGAACACCTTGCATACCTCCTCATCGTGGTCCTGATGTAGGCAGTATAAGCATTTATGGTGCCGATCCTCCGCAAAGACGTTTCTTAGTCCACACTTTGTGCAGCGTTTGAAGGTGCTTGACTTCCTTCTTCGCATATTTAAGGGCACAAAGTAGGCCCAAGGTTGGGCCTTCTCGAAACTTCGATGATCCGATGGTGGATGAAGATCTTCATCGGTAGCGGAACCCCGCTGCCAGTCTCTGTCCTTCGCTGAAGACGATAAATCCAAAATCAGTGAAAATGTTAACTTTTTTTGGTAAGCTATTTTACTGCCTTAGCTGCCGTTATTACGTGTGGACAGTTAAAATGAAAGGACAAGGACGCATCTGCAAAAGGTGGCCTTTATTCCACTAAAGCAAAAACCAAAATGAGGAAATGCAAGTAAGAATCACTTCACGGTTGTTTTGAAACTGTAAAAACCACACATGCCTGGACAGCACACTAATGCAGTTAGAGACCAACATGAATACTCTGAAATCCAGGTACCATCGCCCGAGCCTAGCAGAATCTCATTAAACAAGTGCACAGCATGTTCTCTCTTGCCAGCATGACTATAAACAATGAAAGAATACCTGTTAGCAGAAGATTTGAAAATGGGCAGCTGCAAGAGATTGGTGCACTTGCCTGGATCAAAATCATCTGTATATTGGAAACCACAGAGCTTCCACTAGCTTTGAGTGCTGCAGAGAGCCCACTGGCTCAGAATAGGGCGGTGGTTTGGACAAGTCCACTGCACGTGTATGTGAGAACGGTGCAATGAGAGGTTTGGCGATCCAGGCAGCACTCTTCTGGAAAGATTTTACACTGTGTCTATTTCATGGTCATTTGCAATTCTTGCATAGTGCGTTCTGCTGGCATCTGCCCCCTTCTTCCTTATGCCTGCAACATTTCATTTAGATGTTCATAAGCCACTAATATCCACAACTTTTGTGAGTCTTTCACCCATACTAGGGTGAACTCCAGCAGCTAACTAGATTTTAATATCAACTTTGTGTTTTTAGTAATGCCCCTTCACTCACGGCGATCGGTGTACAAGAAAATTAAGTGATTTGTTGACGATCACACATTTAAAAATGGTGAATACGGGAGCTAAACTTGTCCCTTTTTCCACTGCCATTAACGTGATCACTAGGTCACATCTCGCTAAGCACTCCCCGGTCCCATTCAACACCATTAAGCACTTTACTACAACAACTGCACCTTGCAAAAAATACCCTCACCGAAAGCAGCAGCTGGTAGTGGAAGTGTTCAAAATATTCTTGCAGGGGCCCCGCGACAGGAAAGCGCTACGTGAACCATGAGATAAGTAAAGTGCACACTCATCCCATGTGAATAGAGTACGGACAGACCCACGCAAACCCAGGGGATGAGCTGACTCAGCCTGATGAGGATGGGAGGGTGCGCCTGCAGAGACAGTAGATGAAGAGGTAAATAAGGCTCACCATGCCGCAATTCTTCTTTTAATGTTCACGCTTCTTATTCGGTTTTGGAAAACATGGGGTCATTTCAAATAGCCCTCTGCGGACTCACACAAAAAGATCTCGGCTGAAAGTAGCCCAAAGATAGCCCCATTGTACGTAGAGCCAATCACATCCTACTGACATCAATAACTGCACATCCAATCAGGTACTGCTTAGATCACAAGACACCCACAAATCAGCACATGGACATTTTCAAAGACATTTTTTTTACTAAAAACGTATCTATAATAGTTACTTGTTTATTTTGAATACAAAATACATTCAAATATATTACATAACTTAAATGCTGTAGTAAACATTTTTTGAAGCATCAATCAAGTCAGATAACTTTTTATTAACATTAACATATGGTGGCCGCCATTTTGGAAGTAAAAATGGAAGACAAATTCAGCACACAATAAAAATGCTGGGAAAGAGTGCACAAGGCATGTGGTTTTGGTGGATATGATATGATATGATATGATATGGCATTTGTAACGCGCCTATACACAAGTGTTTCAAGGCGCGATGAGGCAGGGAGGGGGGAGCAAGGGGAGACAGACAAACGATCCTACTAGGCCAGGTGTCATTCAGATCGCGCAAGTGCATGGGTAGGAGGTGATTAGTAAAATACAAGATAAATAATAAGGGCCAGCTGGTGGCAAGTGCAGGATAAGTGCAGACAAGTGCTGGGAAGGGGCGCTGTAGGGATACAGAGACAGTCCCGTAGTGCAGGGGTTGCCAGGGAGGCAGTGCAGGGGAGAGTGGCTGGGCCAAGGGCCGAGATTGGCGAGTGGCCCAGTTGCTGATTCAGTACAGTTTCAGTGATTTAGCAGGGAAGAGGGGGAGAGAAAGCAGAAGCAAAGAGGAAGGTTTTGAGGTGCTTCCGGAACCGGAGATGGTTCTCCTCAAGTTTCAGGGAGGCAGGAAGGCTGTTCCAGAGGGAGGCCCCTGCTGCGGAGAGAGATCTCCCCCCAACTCGTTGCTTGGAGAAGCGGCTGACCCTGAGGGAGTTGGAGGCGGATGAGCGAAGAGCTCGAGAAGGAAGATAATTAGGAAGAGAGAGTTGAAGGTATTTTGGCCCTAGGCCCCAGAAGGCCTTGTGGACAATGCAGAGGGTTTTGAACTTAATCCTCGCAGCCACAGGGAGCCAGTGTAGCGATTTCAGTCCTGGAGAGATACGGTCCCTGGGCTTGAGGCCAAGGACAAGTCTCGCAGTCCTGTTCTGGATGAGTTGCAGCGGGCGGAGAGTAGAGGCAGGCAGATTTAGATAGAGGCTGTTACAGTAGTCCAGCTTCGAGAGAACCAGGGCTCTGGAGACAGTGAGCTTCTGGGGGAAGGAGAGGAAAGGAAGGATACCTCTGAGGAGGTGCAGCTGGTAGTGTGACTTCTTAGAAACGTCAGAAATGTGAGGAGAGAAGGAGAGTGTGGAGTCGAAGATGACCCCGAGGTTTTTTGCCTTGCAGGTAGGAGCAGGAAGAGGGCCAAGAGAGGCCGGCCAGAGAGCTGCAGGGAAGGAGGGAGTGGGTGTGCCAATGAGTAGAATCTCAGTCTTACTGGCATTAAGGCAGAGGTCGTTGGCAGCACACAGTCCTGGATAGCAGAAAGACAGTCAGAGATGAGGGAAGGAGAAGAGGAGGCCGAGGGTAGCCTGAAAATGAGCTGGGTATCATCTGCATAGCACTGAAAGTTGGGGCAGAGAGCAGCGATGCGGTGGGCAAGAAGTGCCAGATACTGGTTGAACAGCCAGGGAGAGAGGTTAGAACCCTGGGGGACACCACAGGTAGAGAAAAAGATGTCAGAGAGGAAAGACCCCAGTTGGACCTGGGAGGGTCGATTTGAGAGGAAAGAGGTCAGCCAAGCCAGAGCCTGACCAGTGATACCCAGGTTATCACGGAGACGGTTAAGCAGGATGGTATGGTTGACAGTATCAAAGGCAGAAGAGAGATCAAGCAAGATGAGAACACATGAAATGTTAGAGTCAAGATTTGAGAGTAGATCCTCACGGATGTTCAGGAGAGCAGTTTCCGTGCTTCTGGCGGCTCTGAAGCCAGACTGATGGTCATGAAGGCTACCAACAGATTCAGCATGGAGATTAAGCTGGGAGATGGCCAGTTTCTCCAGGAGCTTACCCAGGAAGGGAGTGATAGAGATTGGGCGATAGTTAGCTGGGCAGGAAGGGTCAGAAGAGGGTTTCCTAAGAAGAGGGTGCACAAGGGAGTGCTTGAGAGGGGATGGGAAGACTCCAGAGGCGAAGGAGTGATTGCAGAAGTCAGCAAGGGCAGGAGCCAAGGAGTAGGTGGGAATGGGTGGAAAATCATATAGATTTGACTTAGAGATGGGCATTAATTGGGTGGACACATTGCCAAACAACACAAATCCATCCTCATATGTCATCTGCATTGAAAAGCATTATAGACGCACTTTCAAAGACCCTATTTTAAGCTCTTATGTTAAAGCTCTTATTTTAAAGACAATAAACATGATGCAGTGAAGAGTGACTGGTGTGCCTTTGCCTTTTCAGAATGCATTGTCCCCCAGTGGCATGAGGTGGCTTTCTCTGAAAATTGACATGTTACAAACCTTCAAAATAATGTTTTTTAAAAATTAAATATTTGACAGACATCAACTACTTACTAGATAAGAAGATAATTGGAAATGGTGAACAATATGAGGCATGCAAAACATATTAGAGTCTTGAGGGTTCCCTCTTCAGTGGTAGAGGAACAGCTTCAGTAGTCACTACAAACACTCATTGCTCAGGAAGCAGGAGGCTAGTAGAACCTTTTGAGTCCATGTCTGAAAATCAAATGTGACAATCACTGCAACTGGAGGAAGAGCAGCAAAGAGGATGACTATGTGCCACCTCTAGAACCTTGTGGTGCAGGAGGAAGCATAAGTCCCTCTGCTTATGCTTGCAGCTCCCAGGAAGGTCTTTTTTGCCACCCACTGTGGGAAGCAGAAAGAGGAGGGGTAAAGAGGGAGACATTCTGTGGCAGTTGTTGTGGGAGAAGTAGTCTTTCCCGCCCCCCTCGCCATTGCCGTGCTGAAGAAATACTGTGTGTACTAAAGGGGGGAGATGCCCCCACTGTTCTGGCTATAAACCGTACAGAGTAAACTAACAAATAATCAAGCATTTTTTCGGTTCCTAGAGACTCCATTTTGTGACAGACCAGACGCCATCTTTTGCTAGACCCGAACATGATCTCTAATGCTGCCTCTCCCATGCCCAGCGCATCTCAGACACAGCCCAGGCTCCCTCCGCCTCCTGCCAGCTCCGCACAAGCCCTGTTCTCACAGAAGTCCAGCCAGTCATTGTTGCAACATCTAGTATCATCCCAGGTCAGATGCGCTCACTGTACTGTGTGAAATCAGAGCAGGCCCCAGCTTGTGTGCACATCCATCTCTACTAACCTGCCGTGCCCCTACGAACCACACCCCCCGACTACAGTCCACTGGGCTCATGCCCCTCTGCTCTTTGATACAGATACACATCTGACCCCTCGCAGTGACCAGATGAGGATACCCACCATAGCCCTAATCCCATGCACCAATATATCCTCCATAGAAATAACACATGTACATCCGTATCATGAGGCACCAGGTAGATCAAAACCTGCCGGGCTGGCACCTGGGTTTGGGGCACTGTGGTTTATGAACTACTGAGTACAGGGGTTAGAATGCCAATATATCTGCCCATGGGTTCTGAAAGTACCCCCATTAATGCTAAACTTTTATGCTTGCCATTTGTCTCATGCCATCAGTACCTGTTGTCTTGGTTCAGATAGCTAGGAATGTAGCGCTCCGCTGACATGATGTTCATACTGCGGAGATGAGCCCAGCTGACCCACGTGCCACAGGATCGACACCAGAGAAACAGCCAATCCAACGTGGTCACCCCATATAGAAACATAATGTATCATTCTACTTCGCCAATTATATCACAGAGTTTTGTACCTATAGCCTTTCGTCACTAATGACGTGCTTTTGACTTATAATGTGCTGCCCGTGTATTGTTTCGCAGAGCCCTCTCGGGCAGCAGAGTTCTCTGTGTGCACAATCTATTTTATAGATTTTTTTTTTACTTGCAATCTCTCTCCTGGTCTCATTCCCTAGCGGGGTGTGTCCATTATTTGGTCTACTGGATATAATGTGGAGTAGGAAGGGTGCCTTCATTTGGTGACCCCTCTTGCGTGATATTCCTCGAGATACCCCAGTGATTGTGGCAAGATCCAGGGCTTCCCCGGAAGGGCCACCCCCCACCTACGGCTGACCAGTCCCCAAACAAAACACGTCCCGGCTTTGCGAATACCCAAATGCTTGCCGGAGCTGGGTGGGGCCACGACAGGGAGGCCCAGGCGTTGTGGATAGACCGTGAACGGAGGCTCTTGGACGAACACGGGCACGTGAGTATTGATTGCAAGGGAAAACAAGGAGGGGAAGTGGGTAAGTCTGGTGCAGATTGATTGAAGGGAACACACAAGGGTTGGCTGTGAATGAATAGAGTGAATGTGGAAAACAAAGTGCTTTTTTCTTTCATGGTCATTAGGTTTTTTATATAAAGAAGAATAATGTGATAAGAAAGAGGAGAAACGGGAACCTAGCTCCGAAAGGGGGTGGAAAGCAGCGCCGCAGTGCACTGTCCCGACCAGTGCAGGAATAAAGTGAAAAGGGAAAAAAGTAAGAGCCTCATATAAGACGTGGGCTCGGGAATAAGTAATGATTATTACTGACTTATTGTGATATTTTATAAATCTGTGGAGGTAGGCCCAGGAGGGACAGAGGTGCTGTGAATGTTGAATGGGTGAGGAAGGGGTTATGCTGTAAAGGGGGATGGGATATTAGAGAATATATTAAGATTTTTGTTTTTTGTTCCATGTTTTTGATCTCTTTGTTGGTTCATTTTATTAAATGTTCAATGGATCACGTTATGTTTCATGTATGTATCTTGAAAAAGTATTGGTAACAGTTCAAAGTAAAATAAACTAGGAGGTTGTTGATTGTATCAGAGATTAAGATTTGAAGATCGACATTGGGAGAGGGGCAGAAAGGGGTGGGGATGGATACCCCACTGTCACACATTTATAAGCACCCCCCCTTGTATAGTGACCGGATAAAAAAGTACCACGGCCAATGGGTAACTGAAACTATGGGGGGGGATCACCTCATGCATGGCCGGAAGAAGGGTCTGTTGATAAGGGGACATTTAGAAACATATTTGATGGCAAAGTACAAGGGAAACAGCTTAAAGTAGACGATAAGTGCTAGATTTGTGGAGGATGTTTGGGAAAACACCCGCTGCAAATAACAAGGAAAAGGAGGCAGGGCCTCCGGTAATACCGAATGAGGAGGGAGAGGTAAGGGGAGAAGAAGGGAACTAAGAGCCTAAGAATCTCTACCCATTTCTCACAAGACCTGCAGAGGGCTATGCCGACCCAGTGTATGTACCAGTGGGAAGTGTGCCAACCACACCAACCACACCAGCCACTGCACCACCTCCTCCTTATGTCCCACTAACCACGACTCCTGCCCCCACAGGGCCGACCAACCGGGATCTAGAAATAGTACTAACATCCACTCAGGCAGAATTGGCCCGATTACGAACCCTGTGTGAGATAACACTGCCATTAACTAGGGGAGGGCAACCGCCATTACAACCCCCATTAAAAAGCTCCTCCTTACTGCCAGAAGATGAATGGAAATCAGGGGATTTCTTCTTCAGGATAGACAACGCCCCAATAAAAGTGGTTCAAGTAGAGCGAGAAGGGGGAGATTGAAAGTGTGGGATACGATGCAGTGGCCTCAGAATGAGATGAGGAATGCTGGAGTGACTTTGATGAGTATGATGAAGGGGCGGTGGGAGGGGGTCCAGCAGATTTATTGGGCCACCCCACGAGTGACAGAGGAAGAAGGATGGGAGGGAAGACTCCGGAACAGGATGGGGAGGATAGCGTTGGCGAAGAAGAAGGGAACGAAGGTGAACAGGGGAAAGGCAAAGTCAAAATTACAAATGCACCTCATTAATAAAGGACCAGGACAACCCCACTATGTGCCTTGGGCACTGATGGACAAGAATAATCTCCTCAAAACCCTTCCACCGCTCTCACTGGGGGTGGGAAATTGATATATGCATTCAAAAAGAACACAGCAGGGGTCCCCTAGGCTATAGGGGATATTAAAAGCCTTTTGGTGTCGGCTGTGGGAGACCAAGCAGACTCGGTATGGGTGAAGGCGGGGTTCCCAGGAGTGACCATGGGTAACAATCTGCATGACGGGGCATCCTTTAATAATGTGAGAGCACAAGTGTGGGATGCACTGCGGAGGACCTTCCCGGATACCCCCGATTTACACTCTATAATGCAATGCACTATGCGGGATGAGGAAGATGCTGCACAGTGTCATGCATGGTAGAGGATATGCAAAATGATGACTGTGCCACTTATGAGGGAGAAGGGGACCACATTCCCAGGGCCAATGAAAACGCCTTACATGAGGGGGAAGTGTACTTTGTAGATGGGTCGGCATCTATCTGCCCAGAAACTGGTGAGAAAACTGTTGGTGCAGCAGTAGTGAGAATGGAGGAGGGATAGTACGAGATCCTGGTACAAAAGCATTTACCAATGCACTATTCGGCCCAAGCAGCAGAATTAGTAGCACTCATTGAGGCCTTGCATGCAGCAAAAGGATGTGCAGTAACAATAAATTCTGAATCAGCATACGTCACCACTATGGTACATGCTGGACTGTCCCACTGGAGAAGAAGGGGGTTCAGCAGGGCTGATGGGTCCCTGGTACAAAATGCAGAGTTAATGAATTAACTAATTAAAGCACTCGAAGAGCCATCAGTAGTAGCCCTAGTAAAATGGCAAGCCGATACAAACAAAAGAGATGAAATATCACTGGGAAACGCAGCAGCGAACCCGCTGCAAAGCAAGCAGCGTACTTCCTAAAACCACTGAACACAGAGTGTGTGTTGAAGGGTAAACCAAAGGCACCCAAAGAGGAAGGATATAATGCATTGCCAATAGCCCAAATAATTGAACTGCAAAAGAAAGCACCACCGGTAGAACAGGAGCTATGGACAAAACGAGGATGCACCCAGTCACCTACTGATCTCCAATAGAGACAGAACCCAACAGGGAAGGTAGTGATGCCTGTAGAGTTGTTGCAGGTAGCATTCCAACAGTGTTCCCGCGTTGGGGAATATGTGATGTCATACAATCCGACAATGGAACACATTTTGTAAATTACCTCTTCAAGCTCTTCAAGGAAGTAACAACACTATTAGGAATTAAACATAAAATGTGTTCAATTTACCACCCGCAAGCGAATTAAATCGTTGAGAAATCAATGGCCTCCTTAAAAGCCGATTGTCCAAATTATGCCACTCGTATACTGTTTACCATTGGCCCTATTCCAATTGCGCACACAGGCCAGCAAGGACCACCACTTGTCCCCCCATAAAATAGTGACTGGCAGACGTATGCAAATGGCGCTGCCACTGGTGAGAAGAATGTCAGATGCACACCTAACAGTGACAGTGTTAGGTGAGGAATTCGCTCACATGAGCAGTAAGAAGTATTGCAAAACAAGTTTCCCCGCTATTTACAAGGGAGAGTGAAACAGACACCACCACTGCCTCTGCTGACAGCCCAGTAAAAGCTCTAATGCCTGGAGAATTAGTGTATGTTCGTAGTTTTATGAGGAGGTGGAACTCGCCCAGATTCCATGGCCCCTATGAGGGGGTGTATTGTACCCCACTAGCAGTAAAGGTAAAAGGACTAAAGTTTTGGGTGCACCTGTCGGATGTCAGAAAGGCACATGACAGCGTAGCACCAGAGAGCACACGAGAAAATTAACAAGAGGCAGAAGTCTCTTAGAGAAAGAATAAAGAAAATAGAGAAATAATTGAGATAAACAGGGAGAATAAAGGGACAAAGTCAACTACAGTAATTGAAGAAACATGTATATAGAATGAAATAGTATATTGTGATGTGAAAAGTTAACTCTTTCTCTCTTATCATTCACCCTTCCATGCTTTCTCTGTTTCTCCACTCTTCTCACATCGTATTCAGTCTTGAACTTTATTACACTCCATCCCCATTATGTTCTTCTCTATAGGTGCTACGATGTTGGAGAGAACACCACTTATAAATGATAGAACTCAGTAAGATAGCAGTAGGAATGAAATAAGTGCCCCTAGGTCATATTCTTATGAATGTGGGTTGTATTTTACTGCCATTGTTTTTTCTACAACCATGCTAGGCTTGGGAATATACTGGGGTGTCTCTTTTATGATGGGAGACATAAAAGGAGGGGTCAGGGGAAACTAATACGAGAAGGGGGACAACTAATATTGGATGGTGTAAAACTGATATGGGATCACAATGCATCGCCAAACCTCACTACGTTACACAAGAATCACACGAAAGTAATCACACAGCCTGGAGTAGTGGTAAATAATTAAAGAAAGTATCCACTCCAACAATGGTTACAATGCCACAACCTGCCTCGCAGCCAACCGAGAAACCTACCTCAAATGTTGATAATGTGTATATTATGTCTCCCACTGTCACGCCAAATGCTCTCCCAAGACCGCAATAATGGCAGCTTGATAGTGGCACAAATGTAAATATGGACAATGCTATTTTTCCAATCTACCGCATGAAAATTATGAATGCACATAGACACCCAGGTATTGCAGACAGACGGTCCAAAAGGTCATTTGATAATGATAAATACTGATTGATCCATAGAAGGAAAAGGCAAGTGGAACAGTACAAATACAATGCGTATCATGGATTGGTTTTAGACAAGGTAGAAGACCTCCGCCATCCGGACCAGTCTAACAAATGGTATTCTGACATGAACGTCACTGGGAGACAGGCCACGAATGGTAGCTGCTATGTGTGTTCACTGATACCTCATGCGTCAGGAACGCCTAAGGTTTTAGTTCCTCAAGAAACCCCCCTAGTAGAAGCCCAATGTCTCATTCATCTCACACTATGTAGAATCAGGAGCACCTTCCAGGCACACAGTAAAACTACAACTGCTTCTGCCGATGAGAAAATATGCAAGAAGAAACATGAAGGTGCAACATGTTTCAAGGAGCCGTTTCTAGCAATAAAAGGGACAATGTTCACTGAAAACAAATGGCTAGACGCAACGGTCATGTGAAAGGCAGAAGCACTACAGGGCCTATCGAATGTGCTTCGAGAGATGAGGTTGTCCGCGGGACTCCACTATAACGCCACTCTGAGGCGCTGATTTGACTGCCTAACATAGAAATGTTTTACTGGCGATACTCGCCTTGTTTTACTCTTGAAATACGATTCTGACACATTATTTACTGTACTGTATGTTTGTTTGGTAACATGTGTTGTTTCAAAATTGCAAAGGACGCCGCTTGGGGTAGTCCTCTTTTTATGATTCTGGCTGGGCGGCTCCTCCCCCCACCACCTGATTACTGAACGGCATTTTAGGTGCCGCAGCATAAGCCCGCATCCCTGCGAGAGGTGAGGTTGTCCCCCGGGACTCCACTATAAAGCCACTCGGCGGCACTGATTTTACTGCCTAACATAGAAATTATTTTACTGGTGCTACTCGCCTTGTTTCACTCTTGATACACTATTCCGACACATTATTTACCGCGCTGTATGTTTGTTTGGTAACACATGTTGTTTTAAATTGCAAAGGACGCCGCTTGGGGTAGTTCTCTTTTTATGATTCTGGCTGGGCGGCTACCCCACCAAGCACGTGATTACTGAACACTGAACGGAATCTTATGTGCTGCAGCATATGCCTGCGCAGCGGACGGGCGCAGCAGGTGCGCTGTCCGCGCGCCAAAGGTGTGCTTAAGGCAAGCCCATCTGTGCCCGTCCATGTATGGCCAGGGCATGGCTGACATATTGCTACCACTAATCCCGGAGCTTGGGTGCCACTGCCCGTAGCATATTGCTCTATTTAGCCCCTTCCGAGACAATTTGGCCTACTGGCTTTGACAAATCCTTAATGCAGGCCAACACTACCTCGGCGGCTACCCTTCAGTGTGGTTTGCTCAACACACGCTCATTGGTCACACATGCCATGCTTTGTCATGATTTACTGGCCACTTGCCAGCCAGATCTATTATTTTTAACAGAAAACTGGCTTCATGAGACTTCTGGCCCCGCTATTGTACATGCTCTGCCTCCGAACTATATTTTGGCTCATGAGGACCGGGTCGCTCCTCATCCTGGTGGGGGGGGGGGAGGGTGGCCATCATCCATAATGTATTTTGGTTGTTATGCTGTAAAGCACTTTGGTGTAAAGCGCTATATAAATAATAAAATACAAATACAAATAAGGATGTATATTAGACGACCTGCAGTGTGCCTGCCCAGTCCCTTAAGATGGAGTGTCTCTTGGCCCGCATTTCTGTGTCCTCGGCGTCTATGCACACCATTTTAGTTGTGTACCGTCCCCCTGGCGCTGATGCTGCTTTCTGCGCATATTTTCCAGAGTTTGTAGCTGAGCTTTTGACTAAGTGTGCCAAGCTTTGGGTGGTCAAAGACTTCAATCTTCCTGCTAATACAGGACAGGTAGCTACCTTTCTGTCCTTAATGGAAGATCTCGGCCTCCCTCAGTTGGTCACAAAGCCCACACATCAACTGAGAAATATTTTAGATTTTATCTGTGCTCCTAAATTGTCTATTTCCGTCGCCTCTCTACAGCCTTTTACATGGTCGGATCACTTCTTGAGCGCTTTTTCTATTCTTCAGTGGGATCCCATCCCTCCTTTGTCTAAAAAGACTGCCTTGAAGCGGAATTGGTGGAAAATGACAAATCAGGAGTTAGCAATGTCCCTTCAGTTGTAACTTGTTCAATGGGATGCTTGTTCTTTGACCACGTTGGAAGCTGTTTTTTTGACTACGGCTGATAGGCTGGCTCCTCTCAGACGTACTAGGGAAAAATAAATCACACTAATGAACCCTGGTTCTGTGATGAGCTCAAGGCAGGCAGAGAGGAAGTGGCGAGTAGGCTACTCGCCTCAAGCTAAACATACCTTTCGCCTTATACCTACAGACTACCAAAAAGCTATTACTGCTGCCAGAAAATCTTACTTTGGTAAGAAAGTGGAAAACGCTATTAATAAAACAAAGGCCTTATTTGCATGGTCCACTCCCTCTCTACACCGACTAAAGCTGCCTCTTTGGTAGCCCCCCTCGCAGGATCTCTGCGATTCTCTTTCTTACTTCTTTCTTACTAAAATTGAGACAATCTGAAATGACATCAATGATGCAGCCGCCCTTAATACTGTCACCCCTACTCTGGCTAAACTGCCTGTCTCCACTGCCACATGGTGTTCTTTTCCCCTATTCTCTGATCAAGATATACTTAAAGCAATTTGCTGCCTTAAATCTGCATCCCCGGCAGATGCTATTCCTCGGAATTTGCTTAAAGACGACTCAGGAGATCTCATCCCTCACATCACCACTGCTATAAATGCCTCATTTCAAGATGGCTGTATTCCCAGTCCTCTGAAGCATACTCTCATGCTTCCTCTGCTGAAAAAGCCATCTCTTGATCCTGGGGCCCTGGCCAACTTTCGCCCCATCTCTCACCTGCCTTTTTCTATGAAGGTTCTTGGGGTCCTGGTGTCTCCCCTCCTCTCTTCGTTCTTGGAAGCTTCTGGCTTTTTTGACCCCTTTCAGTCCGGTTTTAGACCTGGGAGAGGTACTGAGTGCATTTTAAATTCCGTACTGGACGACCTTACCCGCCTGGTGGATCAAGGGGGGGTGGGAGCTGTATTACTGTTAGACCTGTCTGCTGCTTTTGATACGGTGGATCACCCCAGCCTGCTCGCCCGGATGCTGGACCCTGGTATGTCTGGTCAAGTCCTGGACTGGTTCTTCACTTTTTTAACTGACCGGTCCCAGTCAGTCTCGCTTCCTCCTTTCTGCTCCAAAGCGGTACTATTGTCATGCAGGGTCCCTCAGGGATCCGCACTTTCCCATATTTTGTTTAATATTTATATTAGACCACTTCTCCTTCTCATTCTGTCACATGGCTTCATATATTATTCCTATGCTGACGACACGCAGATTCTGGTTCGTCTGGACCTCACACGTCCAGATACTGCGGCCCGGCTTAGGAAATGTCTGGAGGACCTGAGTGCCTGGATGGCGGCCAATTGGCTGAAACTGAATAGCACTAAGTAATCTCCTTGGGCCCATGTCCCCTACCCTCCCCCTCAGTGAAAAATCTGGGGGTGAAAAATTATAAGTTACTCACCATAGTGACTAATGTACTCTTAGTCCATAGACCCTTTCCTCCATACTGCAAGGGCATCCCTTCCAAGGGACGGCAGACAGAACCTTTTTCACCAGAAAAAACCTTCTTCCCCTTTAAATTTAGAGGCGTGCGGGGGTGCGGCCCTGGGAGCATGCGCAGGCCTGACTCCGCTCTCCGGCGCCACACCTCAGTCCCCATTGAAACATCGACAATAGATTTAACTGACACCAGTATTATTAGGGGGGAGGATGGTGGGACGTATGGAGGAAAGGGGACTATGGACTAAGAGTATGTTAGTCACTACGGTGAGTAACTTATCATTACTCTTACGTCCCGTCCCCTTTCCCCCATACTGCATGGGTAATTACAACTGAATGTAGCCCCAGGGTGGAGAGGAGACCCAACTTAAGAATATAGGTTCCTGAGAACTGCCTGTCCGAACGCTGCATCGGATCTAGAGCCGGCATTCAAACAGTAGTGCTTGCAGAAAGCCGAGGGAGTGGCCCAAGTGGTCGCCCTGCTTATGACTTGCCAGGGAGGGGACATGGCGCTGGAATGCGATGGTCGTTGCCTTGGCCCTGACTGCGTGAGCATGCATGTTAGCCGGAAGCAGCTTGCTGCCCCTCGTATGCTTCTTTGATGGCCGAGACCATCCAGCGTGGTATGGAGGCCTTGGAGGCCTGATAGCCTGTTCTTGCACCTCCGAAATTGACAAACAGGGCGTCTGACTTGTGGAAGCACTTGGTCCTGTCAAGGTAGAATTTCAGGGCACGCCTGACATCCAGGCAGTGCAGAAATCTCTGTGTCTCGTCCTTAGGATCGGCAAAAAACATAGGAAGGACTATTTCCTCGTTCAAATGGAAAGCAGACGGCACCTTAGAGAGAAATGCTAGGTGCGTGCCCAGGACTACTTTGTCCCTGTGAAAGGTAGTATATGGTTCTGAGGCGACCAGGGCCTGGATCTCGCTGACTCTTTGCGTCGAGGTGAGGCCTACCAGTAAGGCCATCTTGATGGTGACCAGCCTGATGCCCGCAGACGCCCAAGACTATGTTCGGGTCCCACACAGGATGTGGCATCTTGATGGGCGGGTAGAGCCTTGCAAGCACTGTCAAATGTTTCTTGACAATCGGATTAGAGGAGAAGACCCCTTCTCCGGGTTCCTGTAAGCCCCGATGGCCGCGAGGTAAGAGCGGCAGGTGTCCACCTGCATGCCTGAGTGGGTGAGGTGCGCCAAGAAGGAAAGCACGTCGTCCAAAGTACATGCCAGGGGGTCGATTTCATTGGAGTCTGCCCAGTGGCAGAACCTGGTCCATTTACATTTATACTGGGCCCGTGTAGCCTTGCTCCTGGCGCCCTGTATATCTCCAGATTGGCCTGGGAGAGGTTGAGGTGCCCTAGCGTTACCTGCTCAGGAACCATGCTGTGAGGGCTAGCTTCTGTGGTGCAGGGTGGATGACCCTGCCCCCTTGCTGCGCCAGAAGATGTGCTGGGCCCGTCGGAAGGTGAATGGGTGGCCTCTGCGAGAGGCTGAGCAGCTCCGATAACCATGGCCTGGCCGGAGATCCACCTGGGGGAGGCCCCATCTGCTGAAGATCTCCTGAATAATGAGGTTGTTTAGCTGCCACTCATAATTGTTTGCTCCCAAACTGCTGAGCCTGTCCGCCTCCAGGTCGGATTCCCCCGGAAGGTGTACTGCCGTGAGGTAGATGTCGTTTTCCAGGGCCTACTCTCACACGTTGATTGCCAGTCTGCACAGTGGCGGGGATTTGGTGCCTCCCTGCTTGTTTACATAGTACATGCTGGTCGAGTTGTCTGCCTGGATGAGGACAACCTTGCCCCTGAGAAGTGGAAGGAATGCTCTGAGCGCTAGCCAGATGACATTTAGCTCCAACCAATTGATGTGGTACTCCTGCTCCTGTCGAGTCCAGGTGCCATGGACCGAGAGATCGTCCAGGGTGGCTCCCCAGCCCTCGAGCGAGGAGTCTGTGGTGATGGTGACCTGCAGGGTGGGAGGCCGGAAGGGCTTGCCCGTCTGTAGGTTGCAGTTCCTGAACCACCATGTGAGGTCCGGTTGGAGAGATGGAGGAACGTTGATAATCTCGGATTGCGAGCCCCCTCCTGGTTCCATGATGCTGCGAAGTACAGCTGAATCCTCCTCATCCTTAGTCTTGTGTATGGGACGGCTAATAGGACCGCTGCCAAGAGACCCAGGAGATGCTGGTACCACCAGGCCGATGTCACCTCCCTGCTGAGGTAGTGAGCGGAAGCCCTCCTGGTGGCCTTGATCTTGTCCTCTGACGGAAACACCCTCACGGAGCACGTGTCCCAGATGAGGCCCAAGAATGTCAGCTTCTGCGCGGGCTGCAGCTGTGACTTCTTGAAATTGAGCAAAAAGCCCGGATCGTGCAGTGTGTTCATTAGAGCATGGGAAGAGTGGTGAACAGCTTCCGGGGATGCAGTCCTGACGAGCCAGTCGTCGAGGTATGGGTAGATGTGGAGGCCCTGAGCACTGAGGAGGGCAGCTACAGTATTCATGAGTCTGTTAAAGACCCTGGGGACTGAGCTGAGGCCAAAAGGAAGGACCTTGTATTGGAAATGGTAGCCCATGATCCTGAACCGTAGGAAAGAACGATGGGCTGCCAAATCGGGACGTGTAGGTACGCGCCATTCAGATCCAGGGAACACTTCCAGTCTCCCTTGCACAATGTCTCCGCTATAAGAGCTTGCATAACCATCTTGAATTTTTGTAGAGTTAAGGAGAGGTTGAGGGTGGAAAGGTCCAGCACAACTATCAAGCCTGCCTGATTCTTTTTCTGAATTGCAAATATGCTGGAGTAAAAGCCCAAGCCTTGCTGGGAGGCCGGAACTTCCTCCACTGCCTGGCTCTCTACGAATGTGCAGACCTCTGCCAGAAGAGTTGCTGTCCCAACTTGAGGGAGAGAGGGGAGGAGGGAGAAGAAGCTGGAATGGGTAGGCCGTGCCCCGTGGATACTACAGAGAGGATCCAGGGGTCCATGAAATTCTGGCACCAGAATTGTGCATGCAGAGCAAGCCTGCCCCCCACTGGAGACACCCTCAAAGGCTGATACGGAGGAGGGGGGACTGGAAAAAGCCCTTACTCCCCCACCCCTTTTTGTTGAGTGTGCCGATTTGGAGTCGGCGAGCCGTCCGGCTGCCTGGACCTCCGATCTTGGAAGCCCCAGAACCCTACGTACGTACGCCCCTTGTCGGAGCGCTGCTGTGACTGGGTGTACAATTTGGGCTTGGTCTTTGTCAGGATAGATAAAGACTTAGCCGTTTGTGAGCTGTTTTTCTTTTTGTCCAGCGCCTGGTTGTGGTGGAGTGGAAAAGGTCCCCCCCCGCCCCTCGAACGACAGGTCTAATATGCGTTCCTGGACATCCGGGTTGAATTTCGTTGCACGGAGCAAGGCTGTCCTTCTCATGTCCGTGGCGATACAGATGCGCCAGAGGTGTCAATGTGGGCCACAATGGACTCCATGAGATCCTGTGCCACCAGCTTGGCCTCGGCCAGTCCCGCCTTGAAACGTGATTGGCTCTGCTTAGGGAGTTCCGGGAGGAAGTCCGCAATTTCACACCATAACCTTTGGTTAGCGGCCGCCAGCATGGCATCAGCATTGGCCTGATGAAGATGCAAGGACGCGTTGGAATACAGCTTCTTCCCGTACGCCTCCAAGATCTTCTCCTCCTTGCCTAGCAGCGCTACAGAGGAGGAGGCTGAGGACGACTGAGGCTTGGAGTATATCGATGCCGCAGTGATCACTGAGGAGTGAGGCTGAGGATGAGCCAGTAGCAAAAGTGTGTCCCTCTCCATTTGCCTGTACTTGGCATCCAGGCGTCAATTGACCGGCTGGGCAGAGTGGGGCTTGAGCCAACCCTTTTTGGCCAGGGAGACCACATCGGTCTGCAGTGGAATTCCCGTTTTGGCAGAGGGGAGTCGAGTGAGGACTTCAGCGACGACCCCCTATACTGGTTGCTCGACCTTAGGTTGAGGTAGGCCCAGGTACTCCGCCAGCCCTGCAAGACGTTTGTGGAAGGCCTTAGCTGACGAGGGCGTGTCATGATCCTCCTCCTCGTCCGTGTCCTGTGGGTCAGGAGGATCCTGCGTCGGAGGTGGAGTAGCGGGAGTCGGGGGCTGAGGTACCGGAGCGGAGGCTGTGGATGAGGCTGGTACAGAACCGCCTGAGGAATCGGCTGGGGAGCTGGAGGCAAAGGCTGTGCCAGGGCCGGGGGCGCCGGCGGAGGAGCCGGAAGAATTTTAGGAAGCATGTCCCTGATGGCATCCTTGAGGATAATCCCTATCAGAGGGGACTTCATGAGCCCGAGGAACCTCTCAAAGAATCTGTCTTCATAGGCTGGAGGGGTTGTAGGGGATACAGATGGGGTAGCGGGAGACTGCTGAAGCCGCTGCATGCCCTGCCCGTACGGACACAGCAGGAACCAGCCCTGCGCAAATGAGGAATAGGCTATAGGCCACGTACCTGGTTGAGGACAGTCCCACCTTGACACTCGTTCCTCGCTGAATTCCCGTAAGGGTGTCGGACGGGTGCTGATGTCTGGCACAGTGGCCATTTCTTACGAACTACATGCCACGTGCCTGCGTCGTGTTGCTCGGCTTGCTGGGCCCAGCTTACTCCAGGACTAATCAGTGTGGATCGCGAGGCCTAATCTGCTCAATGGGCCTAGACATGGTAAGTGTGACACCCTCGGCCCAGGGGGCGGTAGAGCTGCGTTAAGGAGCCCCTTCGGACATATTGCCGGTATTAGGGTGTGGCCTCTCGGACATAATGCCGGTACAAGGGCATAGCCACTTGGGTGAAGACCCAGTACAAGGACCTTCCGGTCCCTCGACACCGGCACCGGGAGGATCCGAGGATCCCTCGGCCTGGAGGCCCGTAGCTGGAGAAGCCTCAGTGCATGTGCCGGTACAGGAACCTGAGTGGGCCCTCCCGCGCGGGCGAGTCCTTGGAAAGGAGTCTCCCTTGCAGGGTGCGATGGAGAATAGAGACCCTACCTTGGGCCTGGATCGATGTTTGCCGAAGTCCTTGAGGTCCTCTGGAGGAGACTTCTGGTAGAGCTCCCTCCACCTGGCGAGTCTGTTCTTCAGGGACCTCAATGACAGGGCGTTGCACGCTGTACAAGCTTGCCAACCGTGGTCTGGGCCAAGGCAACGTAGGCAGAGGGCGTGGGGTTCTGAAGTTGGGAAGAACACATCGCAGGATGAACACCTGCTGAACCTTGTGGAAGTCGACATGTGCCAGGGAGGAGCGTGACGCCTGAGGACAGAGTACCTGTATGATAAAAGACAAAAAAGACAGACGTATCCGCGCGTGGAATTACATGGCCGAAGCCAAACCCAGGAGCGCTGGTGAATTCGGCCCATTCCCTTTGATGCGGAAAAGGGGACTGATGTGTGGTGCTGGAGGGCGGAGTCAGAGCAGCGCATGTTCCCAGGGCTGCAACCCAGCGCAGCTCTAAATTTAAAGGGGAAGAAGGTTTTTCTGGTGAAAAAGGTTATGTGTCCCGTCCCTTGGAAGGGACGCCCTTGCAGTATTGAGGAAAGGAAGCGGGACGTAAGAGTATGTCATCTTCCCTATCTATGACGAAGCAGGTGGCTGAAGTGTGTAAATCCAGACATTTTAAACTACGCATCCTGTGGAAAGTGCTCCCTTTCATTCCAGGCAAGTTCCATGCACTGGTGGTGGCCACACTGGTTCTGAGTACAACCGACTATTGCAACTCGTTGTATTTTGGGCAGCCACGTTATTTCACAGTCATATGTTGTGCAGGGCAAGCAGGTAGGTTTTGGTGACTGTGCTGATGTAAGGGGGCAGGTAAGCGCATACAGCTGCAAGTTGAACAAGAATGAAGATAGGCAAGGTAATTCAGAATGACGGAACAGGAAGAAAGGACGGATCTCAAGGGTGAACAAAAAAGGGATGAGAACCATGCACTGGACAAACAATGATGAATCTCACTAGGGGTGTATACACAGGTTGGACTAGAGACTGGCCGCAGATATAAGGGAAGCTCAATGCCTCTGTGTAAGTTACTTTTACAGGCACCACTCCTTGCAAGCCCATGGAAAGGGGAAGCAGGAGTGGCTTCTGTGTCTGGACCCTAAGGCATAAACAAGGAGTGTACTTACACAAGACAAGCCGGTATGGGTCCAGCCGGAACCTACAGCGGGTGCCCACTGAGGGAACAGAATGCAACACACTGTTACAATAATTCACTATAGATTACAAGCAAAACAAGACAAGGGAAGGGGCAGAGATTGCTTGGAAACCCAGCAGCCAAACTCTGAACAAAGGAATAACAGAAGCACAAGTGAGGACAAGAACGGTAACTAAAATAACTAGGGAAAAATAGGCAGTAAAGTATGCAAGGTTTAGAACGGGAAAAGCAAGTAGAAAATAATCAATTCGCAATAATACAGGAGACTGGAACTGCAGACAGGTAACCAGGAACTGTAAATCTGGACTGGAATAACCAGGGGCAGGACTGAAGACAGATAACAGGGAAACTGTAGCTCCGAAGTGGGAAAACAAGGGCAGGATAGAAGACAGATTACAAGGAACCTGTAGCTCTGAAGTGGGCTAACAGGGGCTGGATAGAAGACGGATACAACGAAACCCAGGACTGGAACTTGGAAGCTAAAGCCAGGGAAACATAGACTGTAGGAAAGGAAGAAGGAACAACAGGCAAGGAGCCAGATAATAGGAGGAAGACAGCAAAGGGCTGCAGACAGGGAACAAAGACTACAACAGAGGAGCAGGGCTGCAATGCAGGAAGCTCAGCAGAGCAGGACAGAAGTCAGAAAAGAGTAGCAGGTTGCAAGGCAGGGAGCCCAGAGGAGCAGGGCAGAAGGCAGAGGATAGTAGCAGGCTGCAAGGCAGGGAGCCCAGCGGAGCAGGGCAGAAAGCAGAGGAGAGTAGCAGGCTGCAAGGCAGGGAGCCCAGAGGAGCACCTGGCACTAGAACAGGAGCAGGATCTGACAGCAACAGGAAACAGCAGAATATCATGGCTCTAGGCAAAAAGGGCTAGGAGCAAACCCAATGCAAGAGGCCTGTGCTCCTGCAGGCTGCTGCTTAAATACTGCCCTGCCCTGTGCTGAAGCAGGCTGATTAGCAGCACCTCGAGCAGCACACCTGAAGGTAATCTGTCTCCTCCATCCCTGGTCCTGGGAAGGTGAAAGTAGAACTGATCTCTAGGGCTTCTGGGGATTGTGGTTCCAACACTGATGCATAGGAATAACCAGGAAATGAGAACTGCTGCAAGGTGCATTAGGGGACATGTAGTTTGCGAAATTAAATAAGAAACTACCAAAGTCTTGCAAATGGAAACTAAGGACAAAAGTATGAATAGGTTTTGTCCAGGGAGTATTATGGAGATAAATGAGTCCCAAATAGTCCACGATGGGTGCCAATTGGTGCGCCAGTGGCACCATTGTGACACTTACCAACCGGCTTCAGCTGCTCCAAAATGCTGCTCGAGCTGTTTTGCGTCCTCCCTTTGAGCGCTCATGTCTCCGCTTCTCAGACAACTCCACTGGCTTCCCGTCTTATTTACTTTGAGTCCATGTGCATTGTCCATCGGGCCTTGTATAGACTGGGAGCGGGATACCTCCAAGAAAAGGTTATACAGTATCTCCCTGCCCGCACCCTTTGCTCCCAATCTGCCCTCTTGCTATCTGGTCCTCGTGCCAGACTCTCACGCAAAGGAGGCTGTGCCTTCACTGTGCTGGCCGCAAAAGCATGAAACGACCTGCCTCTGGCCTTGCGAGCCACCAATCACCATACGGTTTCCGCCGGTCACTGAAAACATTACTATTTTAGGCCCATTTTTCTTTATGCCGCCGTCCCTCAGCCTCCTTAGCGTCATGATGCCTTTTGGCGTACGTGCGCTTTACAAATACATTTAACATAACATAACATGACATGAGAGACTGCAATGGATGGAAGATACATGTGCCCAGATATGGTCCCAGCACATCACAAAGCTGACGTGGGTCACAGCCCTCAAAAAACGGATCAAGATCCAACATGAAGAAAAATATGAACTGTGCTTTCACAGGGAAGGAAAAGTACCAATGAGTTCAAACACACGTTGCAACAGAACCCTTGTCATCCCTGATATGCGAAAAAAGGAACTGCTGCCCTGATGGACCATTACTGGGTGTCTGTTAGCATGGAGGGGGGGGGCTACTGTGCTCTGGCAACGCTGCATTCCGCACTGCTGGTGATACCGGAAAACCATGTCCCGGGGAAAGGGGTGTCCAACACACAGCAACTGGCACCCCAACCAACGAATGAAGCACCCCGTATCTATGACATACTGTCGGAACACAAACTGCACGATCAAGTGTCACGCAAAAAGAGAGCATCCAACTATCTCTCTAAGGACTCTTCCGACCTCTTGGCACATATGCCTGGCAAATACAAACTTTTCAACTCAGCAGAGACATTTTTTGTATCACTGATCTCCAGCATCCAAGCACGAGCAAACACCAAGTTGCTCCAGATAATCCGGTGGGAGCTGATTCAACTGGCAAACAACACTGAGGAGGGGTATAATGTCATCAAGGTAGAACTAAGAGCACTGGGACTAATGACATTGCAAAATAGGTATGTGCTCGATCTCCTCACAGCTATGGAGAGCGGCGTTTGCCGAAAAATCGGAAATGCATGTTGCACATTCATAACCTCTTCAGATGCTGATAACGGGGCACTCTCACATATAATTGCAGCAGTGCATGAACTTGGTGTGAGAATGAGAAAAGAAGGTGGTGTCCAGCCAAGTGACTGGTTCAGTACGGCATTCGACTGGGTACCTTAGTGGCTTGGGACTGCAATGAAGATGCTGTTCCCCATTGTCGTCTTCCTCCTGCTGTTACGCTCACCTGGTATCTGCGGAGGCGTTGGGGCATGGTTGCAGGCCTCCCTGAACTTGAATCACCCCCTTCAGGCCTCTCCCTCAGTAGAAAAGCTGTGAGCAGTGGTACGTGGTGATACTGCTCCTGCGTGGAGATAAGAGTGTGTGAGTGCACCAATCTGTGATTGTTGTACCTGTAGAACCCTTCTCCCCAAAGTGCGGTTTCTGTGAGCATACGCCGGCCCTTAAAGCTCACCTGTGAATTATGGAAGATAGGCTCTTCGTCCTGCTACTTTCTTGAGCTCTTGTGATTCTGTTTGTTCTGTTTCATGTCTTTATATGTTGCTCCTGTTTATGCTTGCAATAATGTCTCTCTTCTGTTTTCTTCGCTTAGACGGAAATGCAGCCTCAATGCAGCTGTGAGACGCGAGACACGGCTGGATGGAAAATGGATGCTACCGCAATGTTCGACAACAGGTAAGTGATGGTTTAAGGAAAAGCGCGAAGTATGGCAAAGTGCAACCTTAAACTGACTGTTTTTTCGAAGTCTAACCTTGTCTTCTGTTTTTCCTTGCAGGCGCTGCTGTCGACGATGGAGCGTGTCGTGCTGCGGTGCCAAGATGAAGATTTCGGCGTTCCGGAAAGTGTAAAGATGAATACTCGGTTTGCCGAAGAGATGTACAGGTAAGAACAGCTTCCCCCAGTTAGTAAGTATGCTGGCAGGAAGCAGGATGTCCAGGAAGCAGGATCTTCAAAGGTAAGTCTGACCTCAGGCGATGGTGAGCATTACGCTGCTTGAAAGTGCAGAATAACGCAAAGCATCTGTCTTGAGGATCGGGGCAGCTTATATAGCTGTGATCGTGGGCATGCCCATTAGGGCCGGCTTACCAGCCACACCCTGCCACTCCTAGAGAGTGAGCACGTCAAGGCAATCCATTAGCAGCCATACCCAAGAATACACTTGGCGCTGCTTAATGGATGGAATGTTCAAGGTTAATGCATCTGCTTGATGGATGAAATGTTCAAGGTTAATGCTCTGAAGTACTATGTCCATAATAAAAGCTTTTTGGTGTTAAATGGATGTTCTTGTTTACTTTTGTTCATGAGCCTGGCGCCAAAGGCGCCAGGACAGTATCCACCCAGGTCTCCTGTGCATGCGACTCCTGCATGCCTGTGCCCCTGACTTCATGACCATGACACCTGTTAATCTTCTGTGTGTGCCAGTTAGGGGTTTGATGCTGCGCAAAGGCAATTCCTAGTAGTGTGATGATGCTGGTGACTATAGGCACCAAAAATAGCCCAAGTACAGACTGATGAGAGGGATGAGCCCAAATACCATATGGTGGCAATATACAACACAGGGGATGTAGTCGACAACTACTATCACACTATTATTAAACAACTCCAAGATCTTGAAAATTATAAAGAAGTGTGGGTTGACGTGGATGGGGATGGGGACTGTATTGAAATGACATGCACTCCTGAAGAGTATGCACGACGTGGGGAAAGTTTAAGGAATGTATGTAGAGCCCAGATGCCCATAAAAGGTACTACCGCCTGGAATGAAGCAGTAAAGAGGGTTGATGAACGTAGGCGTACTGGGGGAGTGTATTTGTTACTTTAGTAGTAACGAAAGGGGGGAATGTTGGGGGAGAGGTGGGCTTTCCTGCCCCCCCTCGCCATTCCTCTGCTGAAGAAATCCTGTGTGTAATAAAGGGGGGAGATGCCCCCACTGTTCTGGATATAAACCGTACTAATCAATAGGAGTAAACTAACAAATAATCAAGCATTTATTGGTTCCTAGAGACTCCATTTTGTGACAGACGGGACCCCATCTTTTGCTAGGCCCGAACATGATCTCTAATGCTGCCTCTCCCATGCCCAGCGCATCGCACAGACAGCCCAGGCTCCCTCCGCCTCCCGCCAGCTCCGCACAAGCCCTGTTCTCACGAAAGTCCAGCCAGTCATTGTTGCAACATCTTGTATCATCCCAGGTCAGATGAGCTCACTGTACTGTGTGAAAACAGAGCAGGTCCCAGCTTGTGTGCACATCCATCTCCACTAACTTCCCTGTGCCCCCACGACCCCCACCCCACCCGGCTACAGTCCACTGGGCCCATGCCCCTCTGCTCTTTGATACAGATACACATCTGACCCCTTGCAGGGACCAGATGAGGACACCCGCCATAGCCCTAATCCCATGCACCAATATATCCTCCATAGAAATAAAACATGTCCATCCGTATCATGAGGCATTAGGTAGATCAAAACCTGCAGGGCAGGCACCTGGGTGTGGGGCACTGTGGTTTATGAACTACTGGGTACAGGGGTTAGAATGCCAATATATCTGCCCATGGGTTCTGAAAGTACCCCCATTAACGCTAAACATTTATGCTGGCCATTTGTCTCATGTCACCAGTTCCTGTTGTCTTAGTTCAGATAGCTAGGAATGTAGCGCTCCACTGATATGACCTTCACACCGCGGAGATGAGCCCAGTTTACCCAGGTGCCACAGAATCAATACCCAAGCAACAGCCAATCCAACGTGATCACCCCATATAGAAACATAATGTATCATTCTATTTCACCAATTGTATCACAGAGTTTTGTACCTATAGCCTTTCGTCCCTAATGACGTGTTTTTGACTTATAATGTGCTGTCTGTGTATTGTTTCCTAGAGCGCTCTCCATCAGCAGAGTTCTCTGTGTACACAATCTATTCTATATAAATTTGTTTTACTTGCAATCTATCTCCTGGACTCATTGCCCAGCAGGGTGTGTCCATTATTTGGTCTATTGGATATAACGTGGAGTAGGCAGTGTGCCTTCACAGTCCGTAGAGAGTCCTACTAAATTGTGCTATTTGGTGAGCTTCCTTTTATTGTGTGACTCTCTCGTTGTTGCTCCCTATGCATAAGGCCTTTTGATACAATTAATGGAGACATGGGCCTCATTCTGAGTGTGGCGGAAAAAAATCCGGTGTTACTATGATGGTGGTGGCACTGGTCCCGCCACTGCTGTGCGCTGGAAACAAGGTAGGATGCCACCTTGTCGGCCGCACGCATCTCCTATCTGCGGAACCAGTGCCACCACCATCACAGTAACACAGGTGAAGATTGACGTACTGCTGCCAATGTTGGCAGTCGCGGCGTGCAACCCTCTCTAAGCACAGCGAGGCACAGCTTCACCTCACTGATGAGGCCCAACAAGGCTGAAACACATGTATGGGGTTGCTGTTGGTACTCTTGTTCAGAGAGGAATTGCCATAGCATTTCGGTGCTGGACTGCCCATGTGGGTGGGACAAAGACTGATATGCAAATGGATATTTCCCATCTGTGAAAAGTACAGTGAGCAAAAAGCGTGTGCTGCAAACTCTCATCTCAGAACAGGTTATCATGCCATGTTCTTTCTGGAGAGGAGCGCCAGCTCCCTTTTTTGAAATATTTGCAAGGAACTTGGGGTTGGTCACCCTAAGTTACCTCGGGGAAACCAGACGTGGACTCCCTGCTCACTGGGCTCAGAGAGGCACAGCTTCACCTCACTGATGATGCCCAACAAGGCTGAAACACGTGTATGGGGTTGCTGTCGGTACTCTTGTTCAGAGAGGAATTGCCATAGCATTTCGGTGCTGGACTGCCCATGTGGGTGGGACAAAGACTGATATGCAAATGGGTATTTCCCATCTGTGAAAAGTACACTGAGCAAAAAGCGTGTGCTGCAAACTCTCATCTCAGAACAGGTTATCATGCTATGTTTTTTCTGGAGAGGAGCGCCAGCTACCTTTTTTGAAATACAAAAAAGGTAGCAGGCGCCCCTCTCTCGAAAGAACAAGGCATGATAACCTGTTCAGTGGTTATTAACCACATTGAGAGTTCGCAGCCATTGCTTTTTGCTCACTGTACCTTCACAGATGGGAAATATCCATTTGCATATCAGTCTTTGTCCCGCCCACAAGGGCAGTCCAGCACCGAAATGCTATGGCAATTCCTCTCTGAACAAGAGTACCATCAGCAACCCCATACACGTGTTTCAGCCTTGTTGGGCATCATCAGTGAGGTGAAGCTGAGCCTCTCTAAGCACAGTGAGCAGGGAGTCCACGTCTGGTTGCCCCCAAGTAACCTAGGGTGACCAACCCCAAGTTCCTTTCAAAAATACAAAAAAGGTAGCAGGCGCCCCTCTCTCGAAAGAACAAGGCATGATAACCTGTTCAGTGGTTATTAACCACATTGAGAGTTCGCAGCCATTGCTTTTTGCTCACTGTACCTTCACAGATGGGAAATATCCATTTGCATATCAGTCTTTGTCCCGCCCACAAGGGCAGTCCAGCACCGAAATGCTATGGCAATTCCTCTCTGAACAAGAGTACCATCAGCAACCCGATACACGTGTTTCAGCCTTGTTGGGCATCATCAGTGAGGTGAAGCTGAGCCTCTCTAAGCACAGTGAGCAGGGAGTCCACGTCTGGTTGCCCCCAAGTAACCTAGGGTGACCAACCCCAAGTTCCTTTCAAAAATACAAAAAAGGTAGCAGGCGCCCCTCTCTCGAAAGAACAAGGCATGATAACCTGTTCAGTGGTTATTAACCACATTGAGAGTTCGCAGCCATTGCTTTTTGCTCACTGTACCTTCACAGATGGGAAATATCCATTTGCATATCAGTCTTTGTCCCGCCCACAAGGGCAGTCCAGCACCGAAATGCTATGGCAATTCCTCTCTGAACAAGAGTACCATCAGCAACCCCATACACGTGTTTCAGCCTTGTTGGGCATCATCAGTGAGGTGAAGCTGAGCCTCTCTAAGCACAGTGAGCAGGGAGTCCACGTCTGGTTGCCCCCAAGTAACCTAGGGTGACCAACCCCAAGTTCCTTTCAAAAATACAAAAAAGGTAGCAGGCGCCCCTCTCTCGAAATGCAAATGGATATTTCCCATCTGTGAAAGGCACAGTGAGTAAAAGCAGTGGCTGCGAACTCTCAAGTGGTTAATAACCACTGAACAGGTTATCATGTCTGTTCTTGCGAGAGAGGGGCGCCCGCTACCTTTGTAAAACTATTTGTTAAGGAACCTGGGATTGGTAACCCTAGGTCTCCTGGGGGCAACCAGACGTGGTCTCCCTCTCACTGTGCTTAGAGAGGCATCAGCTTTACCTCACTGATGATCCCCAACAAGGGTGAAACACGTGTATGGGGTTGCTGGTGGTACTCTCGTTCAGATTGGAGTTGCCATTGTATTTCGGTGCTGGACTGCCCCTGGGCAGGACAAAGACTGATATGCAAATGGATATTTCCCATCTGTGAAAGGCACAGTGAGTAAAAGCAGTGGCTGCGAACTCTCAAGTGGTTAATAACCACTGAACAGGTTATCATGTCTGTTCTTGCGAGAGAGGGGCGCCCGCTACCTTTGTAAAACTATTTGTTAAGGAACCTGGGATTGGTAACCCTAGGTCTCCTGGGGGCAACCAGACGTGGTCTCCCTCTCACTGTGCTTAGAGAGGCATCAGCTTTACCTCACTGATGATCCCCAACAAGGGTGAAACACGTGTATGGGGTTGCTGGTGGTACTCTCGTTCAGATTGGAGTTGCCATTGTATTTCGGTGCTGGACTGCCCCTGGGCAGGACAAAGACTGATATGCAAATGGATATTTCCCATCTGTGAAAGGCACAGTGAGTAAAAGCAGTGGCTGCGAACTCTCAAGTGGTTAATAACCACTGAACAGGTTATCATGTCTGTTCTTGCGAGAGAGGGGCGCCCGCTACCTTTGTAAAACTATTTGTTAAGGAACCTGGGATTGGTAACCCTAGGTCTCCTGGGGGCAACCAGACGTGGTCTCCCTCTCACTGTGCTTAGAGAGGCATCAGCTTTACCTCACTGATGATCCCCAACAAGGGTGAAACACGTGTATGGGGTTGCTGGTGGTACTCTCGTTCAGATTGGAGTTGCCATTGTATTTCGGTGCTGGACTGCCCCTGGGCAGGACAAAGACTGATATGCAAATGGATATTTCCCATCTGTGAAAGGCACAGTGAGTAAAAGCAGTGGCTGCGAACTCTCAAGTGGTTAATAACCACTGAACAGGTTATCATGTCTGTTCTTGCGAGAGAGGGGCGCCCGCTACCTTTGTAAAACTATTTGTTAAGGAACCTGGGATTGGTAACCCTAGGTCTCCTGGGGGCAACCAGACGTGGTCTCCCTCTCACTGTGCTTAGAGAGGCATCAGCTTTACCTCACTGATGATCCCCAACAAGGGTGAAACACGTGTATGGGGTTGCTGGTGGTACTCTCGTTCAGATTGGAGTTGCCATTGTATTTCGGTGCTGGACTGCCCCTGGGCAGGACAAAGACTGATATGCAAATGGATATTTCCCATCTGTGAAAGGCACAGTGAGTAAAAGCAGTGGCTGCGAACTCTCAAGTGGTTAATAACCACTGAACAGGTTATCATGTCTGTTCTTGCGAGAGAGGGGCGCCCGCTACCTTTGTAAAACTATTTGTTAAGGAACCTGGGATTGGTAACCCTAGGTCTCCTGGGGGCAACCAGACGTGGTCTCCCTCTCACTGTGCTTAGAGAGGCATCAGCTTTACCTCACTGATGATCCCCAACAAGGGTGAAACACGTGTATGGGGTTGCTGGTGGTACTCTCGTTCAGATTGGAGTTGCCATTGTAGTTCGGTGCTGGACTGCCCCTGGGCAGGACAAAGACTGATATGCAAATGGATATTTCCCATCTGTGAAAGGCACAGTGAGTAAAAGCAGTGGCTGCGAACTCTCAAGTGGTTAATAACCACTGAACAGGTTATCATGTCTGTTCTTGCGAGAGAGGGGCGCCCGCTACCTTTGTAAAACCTTTTTTGAAATACTTGCTCCACATGTGACTCGTTGGGGAATGGGAGGGGGAGGGTACATTGGGGAGGGTGTGGGGGGGTTCATAGTTGGGAGAGATATTTGGGGAGTGGGAGGGGAAGGGGAAGTTGGGGAGGGGGATGGGGGTTCATAATTGGAAGAGATAGTTGAGGAGTCGGAGGGGGGAGGGTAAGTTTGTGCGGGTATTGATGTTGCACCTGTTTTTCAAATGTCTAGTTGACAATACACTGGGTTCTGCATATCAATCACGGCTGGACATTGTTTCTGCGTGAGTATTAATTTGCTCAAAAATGCGTGCCACCAGTTGTGCACCATGTGCTTGTGATTAGTGTTCAAAAGGAGTTGTGTATCAGTGCATCCTGGCATCCTGTCATTGTCGTCATCCCCATCCTCCTCCTCAGCTGGGTCCATGTCTGGGGGCCGAATATACAAGTATTGTGCAACTTTGCACATGACAGGACAATCTTGCCAACCTTGATGGGGCTATACATAAGTGCACCGCCGGATCTGCTGAGGCAGCGGAACCTTGCCTTGAGTGGTCCAAATGTCTGTTCTATTGTGCCCCGTGTACGGATATGTGCATGGTTGTAGGCCTCTTCATGCATGTTCCGTGGCCGTCTAACGGGTGTCATCAGCCATGGCGAGGGGGTACTGCCATCACCTGCATGGGAGTGACAAAATGGGGATTTTATGTTTGCGGTGTCAATCTCATGTCAGTGATGTGAGCATGTACACATTTCCCACATTTAATTAGCACTAGACGTAGCACATGCCACAGATGACCCTTATGATTTTTGCAATGTCACATGTAATGCCATGACCATATTCAAATGTTTGGTCACTCATTCGATCTGAGACTGTTTGGCGTGCTCACTGTCTGCAGTCATACTGTGATGCTTGTACATGTTTTTTTGCTTGTTTGGAAACAAAGGGTGCATGGCTACCTAGTATGAGCCTCCTATCTTGTACGGTGCTTACAATCTGCCTAGCGTACCTGCAGCGCCCAAGAGTCCAGACACTGCTGTGCGCAGCTGGCCCGGTAGGCAGTGTACTCAGGGGAGCACCAGCTACCTTCTCAATGGTGACAATGCTGCCATGTACTGTGGCAATCCATAGTTAGGGGGACTTGCAATTTACCGGCACTTGGCTTCCTGTGCCACAGAAACCTGTAATGGCCCTGTGGCACCGTTAAGCCAGTTGCATGTAAGGTGTGGAGTGTCCGGCACAACCCCAGCAGGGGCAAGCTCGAGCTTCCCGCAGGCCAATGCGTGTTGGCATTTATGTCTCTCATATATTGATGCCCAATTCCACTGTATTGTTCTTTCATGTTGTGTGTTTTGGCCGCTTCACCATGCTAACCAACATCTTCAGAGTGCTCATATGTCAATTTGAGGTGGGTGTACAACCTGTAATGAGCACTTGGTGCTTGCTGGCCAGTTGTGTAGGCATGTTTACTGGATACCTGGTTTGGGGTTCAATGCTGATGGTGGGTAGGTTTGCATTATTTTGCCTTGTCTGTGAAGCAGGCGTGGGGGTTGCAGGTTGTCTGATGCATTCTGGTGCATGTGGTAGTTTTGTGTTGCCTCAATGGACTTACAATTGATAGATATTGGGTGTGAGCCATATGTCGTTTGGTACATGCGTTCCATTCCTTTGGAAAAAGGGATGCAATGTATTTGTGTTGGGTTGCTTTTGCCACATGCTATGCTGACTGTGCTTCTATCACCCGCCCTCCCCCACCTCCCCAAGAGGGCATGCATTGATCATTCTACTCAACCAACAGCCAGGTGCACTCTGGTGAGGACCTATTTACCACCCCCAGCCCCCAACTACACAGAGGTTATGCATTGGTAATTCTACTCACCCAACAGCCAGGTGTACTCTGTTGAGTGACTATTTACCCCCCCGCCCCACTACACAGAGGTCATGCATTGGTCATTCTACTCACCTAACAGCCACGTGTGCTCTCAGATGTGCCATGCCATGTACCCTGGAAACGTGGAGTTCCGCAAGACCATTGAGTTGTGTGCGGATCCCGGAAACCGTGCACAGCAATGGGTGATGAGGTGTTCAGCATCACAGACCATCCGCACATAGAGGGAGTGGAATTGTTTGCGGTTTCTATTCACTGCATCAATGGCATGTCTGGGGAACAACTCCACATGTGTGCAAATTAACGCACCAATGCAATTGGGCATGCCTGCCAGGGCATTGAAGGCCACTTTGATGGCATTAACCTAGGCAGGGGATCAGGGTAGAACGATGTGGGCTGCCACATGCCGCAGCAGTGCATCTAGTACCTGGAAGAAGACCCTGGAAAAACAGGGTTGTGACAGCCCATGCAGCTCACCCACAGTGTTGTGGTATGTGCCGGTTGCAAGGAAGTGCAGTACCAACACTACCTTCAGCAAGGGGGGATTGCAGTCCATATATTTATCAGACTAATGATGTCGTCATGAATGAGGGTGACTATTGATGTTATGGTCTCCCTGTCAAGCTGATACAAAGTGTGAATTTGGCTTGGGGTCAGGTTCCAGGGCGAGGCCCTGATGCAGGGTATTGGGGGCTGCCTGCGGGATCCTACCGGCTGGACATTGATGTTAGGCATGGACAACTGGTTCCTCCTTCACCTCCTGTGCCTACCCCACCTCCTCTGCCTCTCAGCTGCTTCATCCTCAATCCCTCCTTGCAGGTTCCCCAGCCCAATTGCTGCTAAAGCGACTGCCAGCATGGTTGTATTGGGAGGTGGGTTGGGTGTGGTCCTTTTGTACATTCCCAGTGGTCAATGGTGTGCAGCTAGGATAATTTTGTACACCTGGGGCCTGCTGCTGCTCACCTGGCACTGTGTAACGCCTGGTCTGCGGTGCCGGTATTACAGATGCAGTGGTCAGGGTGCCACTGGCATTTTTATGGCAGTGTTTCCGTGTAGGCGGAACTCTAAATGTGCCCGTAATACTGCTGTGCCGGTAATTCAGGGGCATCCAGCGATTATTTCCTCTGTTTACGGTCACAGTGTTAATGGTCCGGTAGCACCGTGGGTGTCACTTTGCGGCGACAGTGTTTCCGCACTTGTGACTCTGAATGTGCTAGTCCGGAAAACGTTTCTGAACCAGCATACTTGCAATGAGGCATTTTGTATAGATGGCTGGGTGGGTATAGGGATAGGGGTGCCCCTTAAGCCATTTGGGTGTTCTCTCCCACAGCTTCTCTCTTGTAAACATGACAAAGGGGAAAGCTACATCCCACATTGGTCCTCACTACAAGAGCCATAAGTCATTCAAATTAATAATGCCTATAAACAACACAAACGCTTTTACTAGCGCAATTGAAATATTACTGAAATATCTGCGAGTGGTAAAGGTGAACTGCAATGGAATTCCTCCTGCTATGTCACCACAATTATGAACTGTAACTTCATCTCATGTTTTGGTTGCTGGGGCTTCCATATTAAACTGTTATGAAGTACTAAAGTTGAACTGAGCCACTGATTTTACTCCTTGGGATAAGACACCACCAAGAGATTCTACTCTAGTTCAATTCACACTACCCTTTAAGCTCTTGGATAAATCAGCCCTATGTTCTCCCCTCCCCAAACTTTATTCCAGAGACTGAGGCATTGGTGAAAGTAAACCCTTTGGAACATTAACAGGGAGGAGGGGGTAAATTACAGCATCCCTGCAAAAGTACTCTCCCATGATAAACCTAATATTGCTTTGATCCAAGATAATATGAACTTAAGGATTGATTTGACCTCGCCCACACCTTAGAGGTAGCAACGGGCATAGCATCTTTTAATAGGTCGAGTCACTATTATTATCCAGGGAAAATGATTGATTTGCATTTCTTTTTTGTTTGACATTTTTATTGAATTTGAGTGAACAGGTAATTAACAGTTGAACGTGAATACTCCCTCCCTCCCTCCCCCCGCTAACCCATCCTCTCCCAATCCAACTCAAAAGTTACAGGACATCTTAAATCTGTTGCCCCATGAGGGACCTTTTCTGTACCTCTGTTCCACACAGTATATCAGCGCTCACCCACACGATCCTTCATGGGAGAAGGTCATCCAGCAATGTTTGGAGGTCATTGTTGAGGGTGCCCCATTGCGGTTCCAAGACATCTGAGTCCTCCTCTGTTCTTTGCTCTCTTACTATTGCCTTTCCTGCGGTGTCCCATGTCAATATGTCCCGGGACCATTTCTGCAGCATGGGTCCTTTAGGGATTTTCCATGAGATAGTCAAGCAGCACTTCTCCAAGACCAGTAGGAAGGCTATCTTGTTTGTGTGCTTCCTTTCTTTTTTCCTTTTTCCTCCCAGGGAGCATTCCTAGCAAACATACCCAAGGTATGCATTCCAACTGACTCCCCAAAAGGTTATTAATTCTGTCAATTACCGCTTGCCAACACCTTTCTATTTGTGGGCATACTCAAACCATGTGCCAGAAGTCTGCGGACTAAGTCCTGCATCTTGGGCAAATGTGTGTGGCCCTTGCGTTCATCATGTGTAGCTTTTCTGGTGTTATGTACACTCAGTATATGATTTTAAATTGGATCAGTAAAAAGTGCCAATTACGTGAAAACTTTGAGATGTTGGCGCAGATTTTGGACCATGTTTTCCCCTCCAGTGGTTCAACCAAATCCTGTTCCCACTTTTCTTTTACTTTTAGGGGAGGTGGCGCCATGCTGTCTTGCAACGCCGCAAATAGCCTTGTGACTGCGTGTCGTTCTGCTCCCATTGTTAAGATAGCGTGAAGGACTGGGGAGGACAGGGGTTCATCCAGTATGGAGTCCCACATGTTGGCCAGGGTCTTAGTCAGTCGTGCAAAATTTAAAAATTGCTCTTCTGGCATGTGAAATCTTTGCACTCAGTCCCCCCTCGAATACATCCCATTTGTGTGTTGAGTTTCCCACTTGCGCATCTGTTCGAGCAAATATCGTTCAGGATTTTCCACGATTTCGGGATCTGCTATTAGTGGCACGTCGGGGCTGTATCCCTCCCCGAACTTCAATTTAATCCATAGTCGCCTCCAAACCTGCTGAACCACCACTGTTATGCATGTTGTGTGGAGCATCCCTGTGTTCCCCCATAATGTTTCCAACCTAGTATAATGCCGCAGGGGCTTACCTGGTAAAAGCCTGTCAGTTCATCCTACCTGAGTGTCCCAATTTGGCTGCATGTTGTAGCTCACAGGCTATGAAATTTAAATCAAAATCAGGGAGCGAAAGTGCCCCCATCTGGGTGTCTCCTTCGCAGTGTGTTTAGGGATACCCGATTCCTACCCCCAACCCACAAAAACTCTGAAATCGTACTATCCTGCATTTTGAAGAAGGGTGGAGGCTCATGGGCCACCATTGGTGCAAAGTTAGACTATTGCAACATTCTACTTCTAGGCACTTGCGCAAATAACATCAACAGACTGCAAACCGCGCAAAACAACGCCCTCAGAGCTGCCCTCGGTATCCCAAAGAGAGATCACATCTCCCAGGCGAGGAAAGATGCCCACTGGCTCCCCATCAAAGAACGTATAACATTCAAGGCCCTCACGATCATTCACAGGTGCCTCTCTCAGACTGCCCCAGCCTACCTAGCAGAAAGAATACACCAGGCTCCAGCCCACAGACCAAAACAAGACCAATACTCTCATCTACTCTCAGTCCCAGCTTTTAACAGAGCCAAAGCTGGCGGCACTAGCTTCGAAGTTCTAGCCCCAAAAGCCTGGAACACCCTCCCGTGCAGCTTAAGAAACGTAGAATCTCTCACAGTGTTCAGAAAAATGCTAAAGACTGAACTTTTCAACTAGAATGCCGAACATATTGTCTCAAACTCTGTTCCTCTGTAACCTAGGAACGCCCTTTAACAATGTTCATTACTTCTGTGTTCTCTGTTTTGTACTATTGCTTTCTAATGTTTTGCCCTAAAACCTACTAAGTGAACATTCTGTAACAGCGCCACAATGCCTCCGGGCCACTGGGCGCTTTATAAATCCAAATAAATAAATAAAATACATGGGGAAGATTTTTTTCCCATGAGCGAAAGGGGTAGTTTTCTCCAGAATGTAATCCTGTCCTCTAAGTAGGTCATCGCCCTGCCCACCTTATACTGGAATGTGTCTGCAACATTGTGGTGCACCTGTATGCCCAGGTATCTAAAGGACTCTGTCTCCCAATGTATTCTCATCTCCGGCAGGTCTGCTTATGGTTTCCCTTTCAAGGAGCCCAGCGGGAATGCAGCTGATGTATTCCTGTTGATGCAGAATCCCAATAGCATTCCTATGTTGATCATTACTTCTAACATGTAAGTGCAGACTTGGGTTATGGACGTAAAGGAGGACATCATCCGCATATAAGGAGTTAACCTGAATTTGACCATCCACCATAATTCCTGCATCCTGAAATTGGTCCCTGAAGATGCTTGCCAGGGGTTCCAATGTTAAGGCGAAGAGGATAGGGAAGAGGGGGCATCCCTGCCATGCGCCCCTTTCTAGTTGCCACTTGGGAGAGACTTCACTACCCAGTTTCACCCCTGCTAAGGGGCTCTGATACATTAGGCTTATCCATTTGCGCATGGTTGGGCTTATCCCTAGCCTAATTAGTATCTGGAAGAGCCACTTTCATTCCACGGAATCAAACGCTTTGACAGCGTCTATGGCCACTACCACCACTTCGCTTCTCTCATCTCCCACCCTCTCCATAATGTGATGCAGACGTCTCAAAATAACTGCTGTGTTCCTCCCCTCAACAAAGCCACATTGGTTGTGATGAACTAGCCCCACTATATGCTGTGCCAACCTATTGGCTAGGACCTTGCCCTGGATCTTCCCATCTACATTTAGCAGGGAGATATGGCAATATGATTCACATCTGTGTGGGTGTTTCCTGGGTTTCGCCAGCACCATTATTATTGCTTCCCGCATGGTTTCTGACAATGTGCCTTTTTGAAAGGCTGCGTCATAGATTTTCAATTTGGGGACAAGGAAATCTGCATATGTTTTGTAGAATTCCATAGGGAGGTCATCTCCTCATGGTGATTTCCCTGTCCCTAAATAGTCGATTGCTGCCCTTATTTTCCATTCTGTTACTGGGCCTTTCAACTAGCCTGCGGCTGTGGGCGTCAGTTTTGGTAGGTGGGCTTGATCTAGAATATCCACAAAATCCTCCATATATCAGTGATCCCCCACAATATACAACAATATAGAAGTTTTGGAATATCCTATTGATAGCCGCTCATGTCACATCGCTTCCTCCTCGTCCGTGACAATTCGAGTGACTGCATCCTTTGGGTTCTCCTGCCTGAGAAACCAGTTCAGTAACCGTCCTGCCTTATACCCCTCCCCATGGATCAGTTGAACATACTGGGCAAAGTAGTGGTTCCCCAATGGTTCTTGCGCCTCGGCCCTCAACCCCCGTTCCCTCAGTAGCTATGCTCCACATGAGGGGCCTTTGGCTAGAACTCCCTTCAATTTTTTTATTCAGGTTTCAGAGTCCCTTAAGTGGGATATGAGTTTTTTTTTCTGCACCCCATGGGTGGTGGCTATGCATTTCCCCTGGATAGTGACCTTAAATCCATCCCACATTACCCTGTATTCCTCTACCGACTTTTCGTTGAGGTCAAGGTAGTCTACAATAGCTTGCTGTATGTCCTCTTTGTAAATATCATCCATAAGCGCTTCCACCCTGAGCCTCCGGGTGGTATCACCCCCTCCTCTTCCCCATACCATTGTGGTTCACAAAGTGGCGTGATCCGATAGCAGTTTCCCCAAATAGGTGGATTCCCTGCACTTCTAAAAGGAGATCTATGCCTGAGTGAGTGCCGGGGGGAGGGGGGAGAATATAAAGAGTAACCCCGCTCCTCCTCTCTCTGTTCCCGCCACAAGTCTATCAGGTTTAGGTCCGGTCCGGCTTATCGAAGGTATTTCGTTGCCATTGGCGTATGTATTGTGCCAGTTCCCAAACTGTCCGGCTGTGGGTGTATCGAACAATTAAAGTCCCCCCATATCATCTACCTGTGCATATGTCCCCTAATAGCCGCACCACACCCGGAAATATGAGTCATTATTAGGGGCATAGGAGTTTAGTATGCTGATCTCTCTACCCTCTAGGGAGCCCACAAGGGTAGGGTACTGCCTTCCTCTTATCGTATGGCTTTGGAGATGTGTAGTAGGGTCCCTCTGGCTATCCATGTTAGTACGCCTCTGGAATAAGTTGAGAAATGTGCACCATAAATTTCCCCGCCGCAACTTGCCTTGGCTTTTTCAAATTCCGTTTTTGTTAGGTGTGTCTCTTGCAATAATGCTACTTGCACCCCCTACCTCTTCAAAGAGCCCAGTATCTCCCTCCAGTTCTTAGCTTGGCACATCACTTACATATTCCAGGTGACTATGTTGAGGCGTCCCATTTTAGGTGAGTGATCTGCGGCTCTTGAATCATCTTCCATGCCCCTTCCCCAAGGCTTGAGTCTGATGCCTATCGTGCGCACTGTTCTGAGTTTGAATTGTACCCTCTCCTCGTCCCCTCTTAAGCGTTCACCTCCCCCTCACTAATGATCCACTGCTAGCCACAGTGGATGTGCCATGAGGTTCGCGAACTTTCTGACACTGGTATGAAACATGTCCCCTCCATCCCCTTCCCCGAGGTCCCCTCCCCTCACCTGTGCCCCCCCAACCTTCTAACCTTTAAACCCCAAGAACCGACTTGAATCTATCCCTCCAACATGAGGGCATTTGTGATGAATACCTGCTTCTTATCCCCCATCATAACAACAACAATAAACCTCAGTGACTCTGGAACCGTCACTGTAAAATACCTGCTAGGGGGCACTCTGCCTCGCACGGGCCATTGAGGTCTATGAGACCTCTGTGCGCGTCCAGGGGGTTTGTAAGACAGAAAAAAAGAAAATGTCTGGAGATCAAGCCCCTAAGCATCCCCCCACAAACCTTGTGTCCGCTGCAGCGATCCTTCATCGCCTTCAATGATGTTGTTCGCCATCTCTTGTAGACCTGTGTGTGGTATTGGTCCGTCTTACTCACGGGTTGGGCTCCCCTGAGGTTTCTTCTGACTCCTCTGTTGGCCCCACATGCTCGCCTTGTAACTGTAAAGCCCCGTCTTCCGGCAACCGTAATACTGCTTGACTCAGAGTGGGCATCAGGAGCATGTCTCTCTCGTGCCTCCGGAGTATGGGTGCGATCTTGCCTGCTGGGGCGCCTGCCCTGAAGCCTACTTGATGAGCTTGTCGACCATTTGCCTTCTCCTTCCCACCATTCCCATGCTTCTTCTGGTGTGCTGCAGAACCAATGACGGTCGCTTTAATGATTTTAAGCTGTGCGCGCTATAGCAGCATATGGCGTATTTCGTTGTCCCTCAGTACCCTCTTCATTTCCTCAAGGTTCTGCTGTTGCTGTTGCACTCGCTTCATGTAATCTGGAAACACCATTATCCTGGAGTTTACAAATTTGATCGGCCCTTTTCTTCTGGCTGCTTGCAGGAGCACATCTCGGTTGTGAAAGTTGAATATTCGGTCCACAATCGGTCTGGGCCGGGCTCCTGGCACCGGCTTCTGCACATGCAACCTGTGGGCTCGCTCCACTGCAAACCCACTCTTCAATAGCCCCATGTCCAACACCGGGGTCCAAAACTGCATAGTGGGATGCTTCATCCCAGTGCCTATCGTCAGTGTTTTAACAGGATCATAATAAACTGGATGAGGCATTGGCCACATGCTCAGGTTCTCTCTCACACACGTAATCAGCAACAGCTACATGCACTGTCCAAGATGACTTATGCATGTTATATGTCCATTTGGATATTGTTTGCCTTTTCTTCACTCTTGCCCGTAAGTGCCATTCACCCAAACACAATTGTCTATTGTGTCCTAATCAGGGTTGAAACAACCAATATTCACTTTTATACGTCCTGGTACCACAAAGAGGATCACCCCACCCCACTACACAATGCAGACAGAACCTCATTACAGCCATTCTGATAACCAAGGAAGCTTTGCAATCTTCCCTTGCATTGTTTGCCTATCGAATCCCTTCCATAAGCTTTTTGTTTACCTTTCAATGGTGCAGTTGGGTTCTGGGCGGTAAAGAGAAGTCTTCTTATGAAAAATGCCTTGTTTGCCCCAGAAAGCAACAATGGATTTACTAGTGAACTGGGCAACATTATCTTTGGTGATATTCACTGGGAAACCCTCTCTCCGAAACACGTTCTTAAAAAATCTTGATGACCTACTTAGTTGTTTTTTCCCAGATCAACTTATCGTTCACCCACTGGAGTACAGTTCTATCATGCAGACTACGTAACCTGGACCTGAAATATCCATGGTTTGCTCTTGCCAGGGTAACACAGACAATCACAAGTGTGATAGGGGTCAAACCTTTAGCTTGTGACTCTTACCATTCACTACTGTCTTGACACTCCTTCAACTGCTGTTCCACAAACCTCTCAAATTCTTTCCACCTGTAGTTGGCGGTGTGGCGTGAGTTCAGTCCATGTTATGCCAACATAGCCTTTATGAGCTTTGGAGGATGTGCCCTGACATCAGAAGTTGCCATGGCTTTCCCAGTTCTTCACCTTGGCTGAACTCTTCTGTAACAGGCCAACATTCATGTTATTTCTCATTCAACACTGTTTTATGGGCTGCCATTGATCTGCAAATTCCAAGGTAGTGCGCATTACGCTAACCTTATTGCATTCATCTCAGTCATGTCTGCTCACAATTCCTGAGGTACTCTGTTATCCAAATGTTCGAGTAGTGTCTGGCATCTGAACCCAGTCGAATGGCCTAAGGAGCTGGGGTGGTTGTACCTGAGAGCAGAGCACAGGCAGATCAACGCATGATGCTGACAAGCCCTGCACAAGCCAACAAAGACACAAAGCCAAGAAAGAAGTGTTCAGAACACTATCAATCTCAGTACTGTGAGTTACTATTTGAAGTGCCCAGGGCAGCAACTCTGAATCAAGGGAGAGTGAAGGACTGAGGATCATGGTCCTAAGGAAGTTGAAAACCTGGTAGGAAACCAGGCTGTTTGCCAACAGTGTTCAAAACCACATTACTGATTGTTTTAACCAACCATAATTCCCTTTATAAAAAAATAAAGCAATTAGAGAATTGGTTTTAAGTCTCTAGAGATCTCTTGGCCGTTGCAGCCTCCTTGAAGGGACCCCCCCTTTGTTTGACTGGTTGTAAGCATGGAACATTTACGTTGCAAGAAAACCTAATGGTCAACGTCTCAGAATTAGTACAAAGAAGGACTCTCTTGGGGAAGAAGTCACGCAGGTGAGCTACTGGTGCAGGGAAAAGAGGGTATGGCCTAAGCACTACCAAGGACATCAACTTGCAGCATTGAACCAATGAGACAGAGTGCTATGGAATAAAAGTGGGACAGTTCACTGTCTTCCTTTCCTTTTTCTGGTAACTTTGCAGAAGAAGCTGCCTGAAAGAGAACCCACTCAGTGTTTCGGTTAGGAATCTAGAACTCTACAAGAGAGTGCATTAAACAAGACCCAGAGCAGCCAATGATGTTTGTAAACAGACCCATATAGCAATCTGTGTGCTTGTCTGTTCTGGAGAAAGACTCTTGCGTGACCCACACTTCTTAATCCTAGCTCTCGGAGGAGAAGGAGCAGAACTTGTACCTGTTTTAACAGTTGCACAAGTGGAAAAATCATTTTTTTAAAGTCACGGGGAGCATCTGCTGTGTCTATGACTTTGTCTAAGACTAAAAATAATTACAATTATCCACTCAGAGGAAGGTCAACGATTCTATTGTCGGCTTTTCACATAAAGATGGACACAGCCAGGTGCAGGCTGATCTATCTTTACCACACTAATTGTTTCCCCCCCCAAACAAATCAAGATGATAAACCGAGCAAAAATGTTACAAAAGGGGGACTACCTCTCCTCTCCTCTCAATCACTCCCCTTAGTATTTCTGTTCCAGTGGATCTAGCTTATGGCCGTCCACCAGAAAATAGCAACGCAGAAAATGGTTGCATTACTGCCACTGATTATCCTGAGGGTTAAAGAGGTGTGTGGGGTCTTTTACATTTGCAAATACATTTTTATCTCTTTTTGTTATAGTTGGTGCCAGTGTTTCAGTGAGAGACATATTGGTAGGGGCCTGATTTCCCAGCAGGTCAGGCCTGCCGGGAGATCCGTGCCACTACCAGCACTCTCGTAGGACGGCCATCTGGAAAGGGTGCTGGTACGTTGCTACCGGCACCCTTACGTCCGGACCGCCGTACTTGGAATCAGGCCGATAATCTGAAGCTAAAGACAGCTTTGTTTATTTTCACTTCCCAGAGACCCATAGCGCGGGCACAGTGCATCCACTGAAGCTTTCGGGTTTGGAGGCCCTTTGGTGGGCATCCTCAATACTGCACACGAGCAGCAGCATGAATCCAGTATTTTGACTTTAATTATTTTTTCTCTTCAATGCGCAGTTTGTGCTGAATGCTTGGGGAACAATTAATGTCAAAGGGATTGAGTTCATAGCAGTTTAAACTTAACCCGATAAAAGAACATTTTGGACAAGTGGTTTCAGTTTAAAAGCAGAGGGAGGCTACTTACAGAAAGCTAAAGAGGCCAACTAAATGACTATTTAGGAAAATATCTGTTAAGCAGGATACACTGTTTTCTTTAGCTGAGTTAACGTAGAAGAGTCAAAGGCATTATAAGTGAGATTTGGATCTTCATATCACTTCAGTGAGTCTTTGTCCAGCTTGAGACAAGACCTTTCATAAAACTTGTGCAAGGAACTTCTTCCGACCAAGAAGAATTCATTGCAAGATCTAGACAGTAGCAAAGGGAGTTCAGGTAAAAAGAGTATAATCTGAGGAATGACTTAAGTGAATTAGTAAATCTGGGAATGTATGACTTAACATGTAATTCTTTCTCGCCCTCATGCAGATTCTGTCATTTGTCAGAGTGAAAGCCAAGAATCTGAAAGTGTGTTATTTTATCCACTTCCCCTTTACCTAAGGGGTGTTCTGGGCTCAGCCATTTAAAATTAGGTTAAGTGTGAAACACCTTGGAGGGACGGTGGGGTTCTGCAGCTTCTGAGGATGTCAAGAGAAAACATTGGCCTGACACATTTCTACCACTTGTCTCTGCAGAAGGGTTCAAACCCCCTTCAGGTATCCCTCAATGTGCTCTATTTTGTGCCTACCCCAGCCTGATCAAACTGTTTGACTCCTGACACACATCTTTCGCGTGTTGGGGGCTTCTCTCATTTCAGCAAAGAACATTTTTCATTTCAGAATGCAGTGGTTAAGAGGCATTTTAGTGAATTTTGGGGGTCATTATGTGTCCGGCGGTAATAAGGATGTAATCTTGCCCAGCGGAATTACTGTTAACACCGTGGCATGCAGTGGAATTACCACCATATCACAACCTGTCGGGAGCAAACACAAACCATTGACAGTAACTGTAATTCCGCCCGGTGGAAATACTGCTGAAACAGGGCAAATCCATCGATACCCAGCGGAATTACCATTACCGCTGGGCAATCAGTGCTAATAGTTCTGGCGGAAATAGTGCCGGCGGAATTAGCGCCAGCAGAAATACCGTCATCGCCGGAACGGGAAGCATGGCGGAGGCCATTTCGATAAACTCAATGCACCCTGAATCCCACACGTCTTGCAACCATCCGGAACCACAAGTCACAGAACATTTTTCCCAAGAGAGGGCCAGAGGGAAGGTGCCCGAACATTGGCTTTGGAAGCCAAAATTCAGCACGGGGGATGGAGGTCATGTCCTCAAAGATGAGGTGGTTGCCCATTGTGAGGAACTGTATGGCACCCACCAGAGGAAAACCTCTCGGCAGCTGAAGTCTGCAATCTGGGCATCATTCAGCAAGAAAGTTACAGCCGTAGGCATGGTCTCCCGGGATGCGGAGGACTGTCATAAAAAGGCGATTGACCTTCAGGACAGAGTGTGCAGCCTCCTCTCCTAACAGACAGTAGGCAATGGCCCTAGGAGGTGGCACCAGAGAGCCCCTTGCCCTCACCCAGTGGGAGGAGAAGGCAAGCACAACACTCGACATGGAGGGGATTGAGGGAGTCGATGGAGTGGAGGCTGGTTTCAGCAGCAAAGAGGCTGGAGGAGAGTTTGTCCTTCCCCTGCCAATGCACAGGGCAAATGACCAACCAAAGAATGTGTCCCTTAGCTCAGACAGGTCCAATGGACCGGGAGTCACACTAGCCCCCACCACGCCAGCTCGGGGGGAGTCCTCCAAGGGCATCCCTGAGATGTTGTGGAATGTGAAGGCGTGGCAGACACCCTATTGTAATGAAATGCGCCCGCTCTTCTGCTGGCGCTGGCCGTGCCAGCAGTAGAGTGGGGCGCATGTAATAATACAACGTGGCTGTCAAACCAGCATTGGGCAGTCTTTGAAAGGCTGCCCCATGCTGGTTTGACCCTGCTCCTGCATGGGAGCAGGGAGTTAACCACTGAACCAAACAGAGCGCCGCTGCTGGTTTTGCAGCAGCGCTGCATATAGCTTTGGCAGCGCTCAGCGCTCAGGACGGTCCAACACAATTTGCAGGTGGGAGGTCCGGGGGAGGGGATGAGGGCAGCAGATTACATTGACTAGCCCCAGGCACTGCCAAAGCTAAGGCTGGTCCTGGATGCTAGCACATTTACATAAGAATATGCCACCCAATGCATGTCCATGCCGAGCCAGTTGCAGACATGGGTGATGCTGCCAGTTGCAACTGTATAGACAGGCCACATTGGCAGCACAAGGGGCAAAGAGCACCTGCCCATTGAGTAGACACTCAGCAGTGACCATACCCACCTTGCTGTAGTCACAGTCACATGCAATGGCCCATGTACTAGCATACCATTCTGCCCACATGTGTGTGGTGTCCATCAAACAAATAGCAGGTGTTACTAGCAAGTCAACGCACAGGAATGCACAATGCCTGACAGCACATAATGTATCCCCCTACAGGCTCACATGCGGATCAAGGTGCGGCAGAGGAGGAGGGTGAAGACCCATCGATGACCCAGGCCTCCAGGACGGCAACCTCAACCACCACCCCTGAAGGGCCAACCAAAGGAAATGGCAGGCGTAAGGAACACACTGGGACACCAGGGCCCAGCAGCACCAAACCTGCCACTGCCAGCACAAGGCACTGCATCCATTCCACATGCTGCAGACTTGGACAACCCATCCTACCACCTCCAGGCCATCCGGGACTCCATACAGGGTGCAACATGCCCGATTGTGCGGTACATGGACCGGGCTCAGGCGGCTGCTACATCTGCCGCCTTAACTGTCTATAGGCAGTGTGACAGTGAGCTCACTCAAGGCATCTCAGCCTTTGCGAGGCCATGCAGCAGAACATGGAGCTCACGATGCAACACATCCGGGAAGCAGGGTCAGTACAATCAGGTTTGATGACCCCAATGGAGGGTTCCTTGCTGAGCACCCCAAGGTGAGCGCATTCTGGCCCCAAAGTTGCTGGGGGAAGCCATGAAGGGGAAGAGGCCATGCACGTGTCTCTGAACTTGTAGCTGGGCACAAGGGTGTGCTGGGGATGGTATTGTGGGGTAGTGGGGGGGGGGTGTTGGGGATGGTGTTGTGGGGTGGTGGATCGTGTATTGGGGATGGTGTTGTGTGGTGGGGAGCAGGGGTGGTGTGTTGGGGATGGTGTGACGGGTTGGGGGAGGGTGTGTGTGACCTTTTTCACATTAAAACTTAGCGCACCTGAAGCAAAACCAGGACATTCCTTATTGTGTCCATGTGTTTAATCATTATGTGACAATATATACAGTGTGCATGGCATGTGTATAGAAATGTGCTCAAAAGAAATTGTCTGTGAGTTCCTGGTTCTGACATCATACTGGCCAATATGTCTAAATGCCTCAGCCACATGCAGTGTATCCCCATCCTCGGGGGTGGGATGTACACATCAGGGGGTAGAGGGACATTCCGCCTGATGCATATATTGTGCAGCATGGCACAGACCAGCACCATTTTTCCTACCTTTTCAGGCCTATACATAAGTGCCCCTTTGGTATAGTCCAGGAAGCTGAAACCGGCCTCCAGGAGGCCAAAGGTCTGTTCTATACAGACCCTGCTCCTGCTGTGTGTGTCATTGTAGGACAACTCCTGGGGTGTATGTGGATCCTGCATAGGTCTCATGAGCCACGGCATCTGCGGGTATCCAGTCACCTTCAAGCAGAAAGGTCAACGGTGTCAGTCACAGTACATTGTGTAGGTGTTGCCATTCAATACATCATGTCGATGTGCATGCATTAGGGGCTTCATTGCACCACATGTCTTGCCATCACAGTATGTGCATGTTGTATCGAGCAGTATTTGCATTGTTGTGTTACCACATGCACCCAGCTCACTTGCAGCATTTATCATCTCCAGAGTCTGTGGTTGTCATGGTGCCTGTTTCAGGCATGTATGTTGCTCTCGTGCGTGTGCCCTGATGGATGGCTACTTGTACCTCAGTGGGTTTCTGGTGTCAGCATCTCTTGCTTGATGGCATCATATACCAGAGTATTTGGCTGAGGAAGTGCCAGGGTTACTGATCTTTGTTGGCATGTCACACTTTGTGGTACAATGATTAAGGATCCATCATGTTGCATTGTGGTACTCACGTGTGTATGTTCGTAGTCCATTGTATCAATGTGCATATGCGTATTCATACGGAATTGTCCAGCATGTACTTGTCCTGTTAGGTGTAGACGGTAATTCGTGCAGTAAGAAGGCAGATCCTACATGTACATGGCCTCATGGCCTCGTCAGGGCCTGCATTTTGCTGTTATGCCCACCCCCCCCAAATATGCCTGCAGCACACTGACAATGTGTGATGGCACTTTTACTCACCCACTACCCACGTCCGTTGTCCTCTGTACCTCTCCATGTTCCCAGGCAGTGTACTATTGCGCAGAACCATAGCATTGTGGGAGCAACCAGGCAAGCGGACACAGCAGTGTGTGATATACAGGACGGGATTGCAGGTCACCTGGACGTTCAGTGCGTGGTAGTACTTCCTGTTGCGATAGACCACTTATTGTGCCTGGGGGGCCACCAACGCCACATGGATGCAGTCTAGTGCTGCAATGGCATTTGGGCACCACAGCATGGAACCATGTCTTCATGACATGCACCTGTGCCAGGGTGGTGGGCAGAGAGATATACTGTGAAACATGGTGCAGGAGGGCTTTCAGCACCTGGCCAAGCATGAGACAAAATGATGGCTGTGACATGCGTGCAGTATGGCCATGGAGTGATGAAAGGTGCCAGTTCCTAGGAATTGCAGGATCAACGGTAGCTTTAGCAGTATGGGCACAGCCGTCCCAATGTTAATCCTGTTCTCAATGTCCCCCTGGAAAGTGGAGAGCAGCTCACCTATGGCATTCCTGTTGAGCCGGTAAAGGGTTACCAGCTGGCTGTCTTTGAGTGCCCAGGGTGAGGGTCTGACCCTGGGTATGGGCGCTCGCCTTACATGGGCTGGTCTTCCTGCCTCTGTAGTTCCAGGCGCAGCATGAGCAGCTGTATGTCCCATCTCAGAATGGCCATTGGCAGCATGGTGTTGGAAAGTGTGTTTGGGGAAGGTGTGTGCCTTACGTAGCCCTCTTGAGTGGATTGAGTTCACCTGTGGCTTCATTTGTGGCACTTGTATGCATTTACCTCCACCCGTATATTCAGAGGTATTAGCGCCGAATTTCGGCAGTATTACCGCCATTTACAGACTTGTGATAGGATGGTAATACTGCTTTGGTGTTTCCGCATCACAAGTACATTGTGGAGGATGTAGAAGGGTTTACTTGTGCCCTATCTTTTCTGATGATGTATGCACTACATCTGACAAATACTCATTTGTGTTTGGCGCTAGTAGGAGAAACCAACTTCTCAGAAAATTCTTTACTATTAGTAGTTTTAGATGAGATACAAGAAGATGTTTTCAGTTATGTTTATGGTTTCTTGGAAACCCAGACTCTAGGAAACTCTGCCATATTCCAAACATAATAAAATGATTTCACCAGCATAATATAACTGTGAAATGGGAAAACTGGAATTTGAGCCAAGAATTCCTTGTCTCCTAGTTTGCAATTTCACAGAAGACTGTATCTTCTCCCATCCCATCAGGAGTTTTAGACCAATGTAAAGAGGTGGCAAAGCCAGCAAATTCATTGGTAGAGCAGAACCTTTGCTGAACCAATGGGTCTGGCTTCACTCTTGGAGCCGGACATAAGATGGCACAGCAAAAAACCTATATGTGGCTTCCTGCCTCCCCAGCCCCCAACACAAAACCCATACCTGCACCCTGCCTTCTGTGGCGAACGAGAAGTAAGACTCGACCAGAGGAGATGGGTTAACACTGAAATTGTATTTAAAGAAAATGTCTCACAATCCCTATTGCTAAAAGGGAGTTTCCCTTCCTACCAAGTAAAACTAAGGTGCTTGTCGGTATGTCAAACAACTGAAAACAGTCCTCCGTCTTAACCTGTCTAACTATCTCTACCACTAGATAAAAAAGAAACAAAAATGAGAGAAAGTGTTTTCACACTGGAGGTCGTCAATGCCTCAGACACCCCTCTCCTGCAGGCAATCTTAAAAATCAAAATATTTGTCCAAGGGCACGGTTCCTGCCTGGGTAACCACAGCGGTTTTCCAAAGAAGAAATTAAAAGGTTCCAAACCCAAGTCTGTCTCAGTTACTCTGGTTACAAAGTCACTCAATTCCGGAAGGGTGTTCAAGTATTCAAAAAAAGGATAACTCAATTCAACAAAGGTTTCAATGTTTGGGTCCAATGGGGTACTCAACCTAGTCCCCTCCAATAATGCTGTATTTGAAGGCCCAACTCTCTCACTTGAACCTTTACACTCCAGGGTAGTGTGGGCGTTCCACTTTTCAGTTTGTTGTTTTCTTGGCCTTTAGTATTTGTATCAGTCCTCATGTCCTTCGGGACACCTTGCCCTTGTGTAGACTATTCACGGGTTCTCCAACCTCTGGGCTTCTCTTATCTGTTTGCATCCCTTTCTCCTTGTAGGACTTTTCTCTTGGGTTACGGTATTGGTATTTGCCATTGTGTGCTTCAGGACACTGTGGCCCTTGTGTAGTTTATTTACGGATTCTCTAACCCCTTGATTCTCTTATCTATTTGTGTCTCTTTCTCCTTATGGGAGTTTTCAATATTGTTCTCTTGGCCTTTTGTATTGGTGTCAGTCCTTGTGTTTTTCAGGACTCTTTGGCCCTAGTGTAGGCTATTAACCCCTGGGTTTCTCTTATCTGTTTGCGTCCTTTCCTCCTTTTGGGACTTTTCAATATGGTTCTCTTGACTTTCGGTATTGGTATCAGTAATCGTGTCCTTCTGGACACCTTGGCCCTTGTGTAGGCCATTTTCAGGGTTCTCGAACTCGTGGGTTTCTTGTGTTACTCTGGACACTACATTCCTTGCTGAGGTTATTCACGCGCTGACTCACTGGCAAAGGACTCATGGTTTCTGCTTTCTGCTTCCCTGCAGCGTTCCACTGCCCGCCTCCCTTCTTTCTGTGTGGCCTGCATACCTGTTCTCTCGCGACGCTTCCGCCATGGAGGATCAGTGATTCTGCGGTTGGCGGCATTCGTCTCCACCTGCTGTGTTATTTCCTCCAGTCGCGGCTGTCTTCTCGGGGTCTCGTTACTCTTCCCTTCTGCACTTCTTGGTAGAAAGGCAGCGTTCCTGGATTCAGCAGTGTTTTGTCGGCTCCTGGATCACCAGGTCCTCTCTGTGTACCCGCCTCCAGGATGCATTTGCTCTGCACACCAGCGGCAGCGGCCGCTCTGCGCTTCTCCTTCCCTGCCGTTCAGATTAGCATCTGGGAATCCCATCCAGCTGAGGAATTCAGTGTTTTTATAGGGGTCTCTGTTACGGGAGGTAATGTGCTTCTGATTATAAGATGTCGAGTCTGAGGAGGGTCCAGTAGGGTGGTGTCAGAAAAATAGAAAGGCCTTACCACCGTTACAATTTCTTTGGCCCCTTTAATAGGACAGAGCGTAGTCTTTTTTTTTTTATTATTTTTTTTTTATAGCTTGATTTACAAACTTTTTAAAACAATATCTCTCTCGTTACAGTTTCTTGATTTTAAATTCTCAAGTGGCAGTTTTGTTATGATCCTTTAAGATTTCGTCTAAGAAGTCAATGACTCGACAAGTCAGCATCACATTGTTTCCACCAAGAATACGAAACCACCAGTCTTCCATATTCGAGTTTTCTGGTGCATATTTTCCAAGATGAGTTGATCTTTGGCGCTTTAAGTCCACGCATTCAATTGTAAGGTGTTTGATGGATTCAACTTCGCCCCTACAAAATCTGCATAGGTTGTCGATCGTGTCATTGGCGTGTATCCTGAATAGCAGTTCTTTTGTCCTCAAGGCGTTTAGACGCAATTTCATAAAGGAGTCTCGGTGGTGTCTTGATGGAAATTGTTTAAGGTACCTGGGTAGCAAATCAAGACAATTTGCAACTGGGCCCAAGTATAGTGCAGAGTCCAAGTTGTTATAATGTTCTAGTTTTAAGATCCATTGCCATTGTTTTATTTTCTTTTTTGCATTTTGCGGATGATTTATTAACATGTCCAAAGATGTATCTGCATGAGACAAGATCTCAACGAGTTTTAGTTGCCATTAATTTATCAGGGAATTCAGGCATTTTTTGTCACAATTTTGGAAAATTTCGTACGCCGGTTCCGGGAACTTAGCTTCATTTTCCTAAGTAGGGACAATGATTTCCATAGAACAGTTCCTTGGAGGGGGTTTAATGCGAGTTCATTTCTGATCTTGATAACTGATACATGTTTGGGTAGCTTTAAAACCTTTCTCCAAAATTGAGCTTCTAAATACGGCCATATTCTATGGTTTAAATTCCAGGCTGCTTCAACGCAATAGGTTAGTGCTGGTATAACTTTCAGTTGGTAAAATTCCCGTACAGGTTGCATCGTGAATTTGCCATACAGCCTATGCAGTTTTGTAGCTTGATGGGCAAATGTTATTGTCCGATGAATTAAGTCTTTAGACCACTCCCATTCTCTTATGGAAGTGTTAAAAGGGATTCCCAGGTATCGTATTTCATTAGTGGTTTCTAGCTTTTCCGCTCCAATTGACCACATGAAGTTTCTGTTTCTTTGTCCTGATGTCGAACCGAAGGACATGACTTTGGTCTTTGCAACATTAATACACAATTTGTTTATGATCATATACTTGTCTAACGCTGCTGGAAGCCTTAAGAGGCCGATCCGGGTTTGGTCGACAAGGGCTATGTCGTCAGCGTATGTGACTCCTCTTATTTCATTGCCGTTAACTTTCGGAGGAAAACAGTTAACTTGATTTAGTGTGAGTGGAATATCGGCAATAAACAACTTGATTAAGAGCGCAGCAAGCGGGCAGCCTTGTTTCACGCCTGTGTTTGTCTCTATAGGAGTTGTTAAATCGCCTTGCTGGTTCAACCGTACTCTAATTGAGGTATTTACGTGAAGGGCAATTATGGGCTGTAGAATTTCTTCTGGACAAGCTCAGCTCCTTAATTTCTTCAATAGTAGTTCTCGATTGATGGAGTCAAATGCTTGACGCATGTCAACAAATGCCAGATGTAAGTTCTTTTTTTTGTTTTAATGCTTCAAGCTTTAGTAGGTTCAGGATTACAAGATTTACTTCTGTCCCGACACCTTTAGTGAACCCAGTTTGTCGATGGTCTAGACAGTTTGATTGTACAGCCCAACTTGCTAGCTTCTGTTGTAGAAAAGAAGCCATTATTTTCCCAATCGTGTCCATCAACGCGATTGGCTGATAGTTATTTGGGTCTTCACGAAGGCCTTTTTTATAAATAGGCACTATAATTATTGCCGTTGTCCATGATTGTGGCAAAATTCTTCTTTTTGTGATTTGCTTGAATAGAATTTCAATGAAGGATGACCATTCTAGCCTATTCTTCTTTAACATTATATTACTAATGCCATCCGGGCCTGCTGCTCTAGAATTTTTCAGCTTTGCGATTTTTGTGGCTATGTCGTCGAATTCTTCAGTTGTGTCCCACTCCACTTGTGCAACGTGGTTGCCAATTTGGCTGCTTTCTTCTTTGATGAAAAAAAGCTTGGCAAAGTGTTTTATCCAAGTCACCTCGGCTACCCCATTTGATAACATTCCATTCTGCGATGGAATTTCGTTGTTTAATATTGCCCAAGTTTCTCTTCAATTTTGGGTTAAGATTAATTTTAGCATCAGGGCACCTCGTTCTTGGTCTCTCATTGATTCAAAGGTTTTTTTCCAATTTCAAAATCTTTGTTTCCTTTTTTTATTTTTAGAGTCGTTGATGCATCAGGGTTTTTCTTCAGCTTCCTTAAGTCTTTCTGTAGTAACTTTTTCTCTTTACAAATCGTGGCACTCCACGTGTGTATGTGTTCTACATTGTTACTTTTTAGACCACCTTGAGGAAATCGGAATTGCATCAGCAAAGGAGTATAATTTACCTGTGAATCTGTGTCGACTTCATTAGCTCGTATTGAATTAGTAATACTTGTAATCTGTGTTTTATTTATTCTCAGACGATATCCAGCTTGGTTTGTTGCCAGGTTCCCTCCAGAAATCTTTTTTGCATTGTTTTGTTCAATTTGACAGTGCAGCACTAAAGCGTCATGGTCACTTCTTGTCATTGGGGTTATAGTTAAGTCTTGGACTTGAGCCCAAAGATTCGAAGAAACCCAAATGTAATCCAGGGTTTTATGTAAACCTGTATTGTGCCAGGTAGAAAGTCACTAATAACATTACCATTTGTCATGACACAATTGCGCATTTCCATTGCTTGAGTCCAGCTTTTGCATCTCGTCGAGGCAGTTTGCCTTGTCACAAAACTTTCATTTAATTGCGATGTTGTGTCAATTAGTTCAGCAAGATTTAAATCACCACAAATTATATACTTAAGGTCAGTATATGCCAACTGACCTTGGTCAATTAGGGTCGTTACTGAATTAATTAAATTTTTTGTAGAGATCTTAGCTGGATTCCAGTATGCGTTAATAACCAACATGTATTTTGGTTTCCCTGCTGCTCTCAGGTTCGTGCTGTTTAGTGTCTACAATTGTACCCGTATCACTCTCCCACTCCTCACCTGCGGTTTCTGAGTTGGCTTCCGAAGGCTCGTCTGAAGAAGTCTCCACAGGTTTCTCTCTCCAGGCTCTTGGGTTCTTCTTTTTCACCGTCTTGCCCTTTTGTTTGAACAGATAGGGCCGAGCTCCCCTGGAGGCCACTTTGCCAGTAAGGCTATATGCCCGGCAGCGGGGACTCCGGGGAGCCCACCCCAAATCAGGGAAAAGCCGCAGCAGAAAAATCCTGGGTAGTTTCAGGTGCGTTGGTCTGTTCAAATAAGTATTCAAAATCCTTCTTGGAATACTGCTCAGCGAATGGGTAATTCGCAATCCTTCTTGGAATCACACTTCTTTAGAGTACTACATTTACCAGAATGCACTTGGGTGCAATGTCTAAGCTTTGGAAAAGATTCCAAGAACTCCGTGAGCAAGGTTAAGTAAAATAAACAGAAGGAGAGGTTACACAGGTCAGAGGAAGCACACAACTCAGGGGGCACGAGTTGAAGTGACAGCTGCTTGGAAAAAAAAACGTGTGTTGAAAAGAACTGCAGATAGCAAGTCCCGCTCGCTGAGTAAAAAAGCCCCAGAGCGAATGCAGGTGTCTACTGACTCCAGCAAAATAACAAACACATACGCTGGGAAATTAACAAGAAAGTGCAGGCAGGGAAAGGTCCAAAATAAAGAAAAAATATTCCCCACAGGAAGCGTGGTGGCAAAAATGTACGATAAAGGCAGGCAGACAAACAATGGAAAGGCAAATGGGTAGAAAAACAAGGAGTAGCACAAGACAGGAGCACTGTCAACTAGCGTTGGGAAAGAAATCAGTTGCAACGCACCGGTTGCCACACCTGACAGTTAATTATAGCCTCTGTTCCAGCGAGGCTAGAACGTAACGTCCAGGTAAAGGAGGAGCTCAGTCCTTCTTCCATTGTTTCCATCTCTTCCACAGGCTCCATGGGTGTTTCATGACAGCTGCATGGGCCTTCAATTGTAACAATGTACCTTGAACAAAGGGGTTTGGATTTGTTGATTGAATCAACTCCCAGCCCTTTCCTTGTTTAACCATAGTAATTAGCACTGAGAACGGTCTCCCTAGACTATTTTTAACTGCGTGGTTTGCTAGAATCAAGTAACCATCTCTCGTGGGGGTCTCTCGCAGCCACGTTTCTTGTAGACATATGATCAAATTTGTAGCCAGGTCGAGGGAACACTCGTTGAAAAGGTGTACGAAACTAGTATTCCAGGATATTACTGTTGAGGGGTCCTTCTTGATATCAATTCATTGCTAGGTGGGGTTTCTTGCCGATCGGTGGTCGGAAGTACCCACTTTTCTTATAGAATCATCTTTACTTCTCTGGTCGCTGGAGTTTATAGAAGATTTCATTGTTGCCCTGAGTTTCTGTCTTGCAAGATCTTTGGCCCGTTCATTCAATGGCGAAATATGCATGTCATTTGTAGGACTTTTTGAGGCCATCGCCTCAGATTTTACCTCAAAGCCAAAGAATAACAATTCCTCAGTAGCCGCAAGTATAGCCTGTCGTACTGCATGAGATTTAATGCGTAGCAGTACTATGTCAGTACTAGTCTCAGACGCATATTCGACTATCTTGATGTCATCTGTGGTTATAGTCCGCAGAGCTGGAACACTCTGGAGTAGCATCAAGATATTTCTCCGGTTCAAATTCATTGAGTCATTATCTGCAAGCACATTTTCAACTCGCAGTTTGCCCAAGGAATCGTGCACCACTTTTGTTGGTTCTATGGTCCTGAGTTTGTCAGTTTTAGCTCTTTGTGCCGCTGTGTATTTTGGGTTTAGATTTGCGCCATTGTTTACTGACGTGGCAGCGGCTCTGGCCGGTGGTTTTTGCTTCGTTCGTTCACCTATGCCGTTATTGCTGTTACATCTTAAAGGCTTCGCCGAAAAGTTGTGCTTCTGACAGCCTTGTACTATTGAGCTCGGGGCCTGATTCGTGTTTGAGGACTCATCTTGATTTCTTTTCCGGTTTATTTTTGGTAATTGGTCAACACGGTCAGGCGTTTCTGCTGTATTTTCACTCTTGTTTCGGTCGTTGTCAGGTGACAGCGTTTGATTTAGGTCATCAACCGAACTGACTGAATATGTAGACAGATCTTCAAGATCAATTGATGAGTCTACAGAGTGGTTTGAACTACATCCCGATTCTCGACGAGCACGTTTTTTAGGATTTCCTTTACCAGGTACAGGCAGCTCGTTTGTATCGTTTGATGGTTGTTGCTTTTTCTTTGCCTGCACCGTGGGGTTATGGTGCTCACGATCAAATAGACCGGGTCTAATAGGCGTAGTTAAGTTTCTTATACATTTTCTAGAACTGGTAGTTTGCTTTTTTGCATCTGCCTTTCTTATTATTTGTATTCTTCTTTCCAATTTTCGCATTTGTTTCTTTTGTTTCTATGCTAGGCAGTAGTTGAATCGTTTTTGCTGGGCCTTTGAACATGTCGAATGTCGAGAGGGCTTTTTTGTTGTTTCCAGCCACATCAGACGCGCCAATGAGCGGGCCCGCTGCGGCCGCCAATGCTGGCATTTGTTGAATCAAAGTCGTTGTATGATGAGGTGTTAAAGGTGGAGCGTTGATCTCAGACATACTCGGCAGGATTGTCCCATTTAGGTCCTCTGTCGCTGTATTGGGACCTTTATCTCTTGTGCCTGTCACATCACAGCTCAAGTCGGCTGGCAAGCCAATTTCAGATAATGTTTGGGTAATTGCATTTACCAAGTTTTTCTTTTTTGAGCCTCGGGTTTGTGAGAGCGGCACAATATTGGTCGGCGAGTCGGCTGGCTTTGCTCCTTTAATACCAGGAATTTCAATCGACTCCCTATGACGCAGCCATTTCATGCATTCCATCACGGCCTCCATCAATATTGCTTTCTCGTGGTTATCTCTCATTGCGAGGTCACATAACCTTGATTGCCAAGCAATTGTGTGTTCTGCTTCCTTTTCCATGCGTGTTAAAAGGTGAGTATACACGCTTTCCATTTTGTTTATTTTTTCAGTTAGATTGGATAAAATGGAACTCTGTGTCGTGATTCCGTCACTAAGTGTTTCATATAACTTTGTGAATGGAATAAGAGCCAAGGAAGTGGCAGCTAAAACGTTGTTATGAATTTGTATCGCTGCTGCTGTTGATATATTTGGGTTGGAGGCTTCCTTTGTTTTGCCATCAAGGGAGGCTGCGCCACATTGATCGTTCTTTTTTTTTTGCAGGTGTGTCGCCGTTTAAAGACTTCTCCATTACACTTGTGCTTTGATTTATTTTTGGGATGGAGTTTGTGACATACAGAGGCAATCCCTTGCTTTTTTGGCAGAAGGACGAAGAACTTCGTCGGTCTGAAAGTATTGAAGCACTGTTTTCCAAGTTTGCCGGAGTATCTGATGCCCAGTCTCCTAGGCTGGTGCGTTTTTCCTTTTTATTTAGCTTCAGATATGCTTCCGATAATTTATCTTTCATTAACTCGAAGTCTTCTTTCATTCTATTCATTAGACGCATTTCTCGCGCGGCTACCGGATGAGTCGATTCATACGCGCTTCCTTGTCTGGGGACAAGCCCAGGTTTTGACGCGTGAAGACCAGAGACGTCCGCATGCAAGGGACTCGGAGTTGTCACGAGCAGGGCTGTGGGCTCAGGATCTGTTTTGTCGGTAAGGTCAAACACATTACTGTGTGTTATATTTGCCGGAGAGGCAAGCTTGCTTTCATAATCTTGTTTCCATTTCAATTTTGCTAAGGACATCTTGGCGAGCCGATCAGTCGTGCTTATGTTAGGTGCCGATTTTGACAACTTTGTTGTTATGTTCAATGGAGCAGTCGTTTCACCATTTTCTAAGTTGGAGAAGTCGAGTTTCTTCATATAGGATGTGTTAGAGTCAGAAGCATGTTGTTTTAAATTCACGTCGCTCTCCAAAGCAACCAAGTCAACGATTTTCTCCACCATTGGGTGGCTCTCACTCGTAAGTCTCGAGGGAGACAAGGCAGCTGATGCTTCAACCAAATCACTATCGGATTCGTCTAGTAGAGGCCGCGTAACAAATGCACTTTGGTTCAGGGCGGACGTGTCTTGGTTTATTGACATGTCAGCACACGAAGCGCTGCAATGAATGCCTTTATTTTTCGCCGATGCTGTTTGCATCGATAGTAGCGGCCTCCACTGCAAGGGCATGCTTTTTTCGTCATAAGTTGTGTGTTTGTCTGAGAGAGACCTTTGACCATTCGGGTCGTTTAGGTCAGATGCTAGTTTTGCAAGCGCCCAATTGTTTATGCGGGCAATCACTAGTGTCGAAAGCCGTTGGATCTTGTCGTTATTATGTGGACTAATTTGCGCGCCCCTCGCCACTTGCGCTCTCAAGGAATCGACTAGTGCGTCTGCTGGCTGGGCAGTTGATAACTGTGCAGCCTAGCTGCTTGTCGGTGAGTCTACAAGTATGTGTTTGCTGGTTTGAATTGGAGTGTTGGTCGAGCAATGTTCGGGTGAGCAGTTAATGTTTATTGTTCCAAAAGTGCCCGTTGTGTGGCGTTTCATTTGCAAGAATGCAAAGCCACTGTTATTGCTTTGAGGGGTCAGGGAGGCTAATGGCACCATTGACGTGTCAGGTAGAGGAGTCTCCGGATTTTTCCCCCGGTTTATTTTTGCTTTTAAACGAGTCTGGGGGCCAGAGTCTTGCATATCACTCACCTCTCCTCTCCTGTCCTCGTCCTCGTCTGCGGACTGCAGACTGAACTCTGCCGAACTCCACGCGCGCTCCGCGCTCTTCTGGAGTTTTTAAAGGTGCTTGGGCTTGATTTTCTTAAAGCCACACTAGCACCAATCTGTTTACTGGGAAGAAAACACAGTAGCTGCAGCTCCTCTCGCCACCTCAGCTTTCTGCAGACTGAACTCTGCCGAACTCCGAGTCTTTAAGGCAGATCACACTCTACCATGGGAGTTCTCTTCTCCTAAAATGGAGTCAATCCTATTGAGGTTACGCTTGCCCAAAACCCTAGGGAAGGTCTTGCGGAGTGGTCTCACCTCCCCAGCCTCAATGGGGGTGGCTACCCCTTCGGGATAAGAGGATGAATTTCCCAGATTCATCACACTACCCACTCACCTACAACATAAGACCCCCACTCCCTACCAGCACGCATTATAAAAATGGTTAAAATTATAATTATTCAAAGAGTAACACTATAGAGTATGAACCCATATGAGTGAGACTGTCTCTACAGATAGTTAAGGAAAATAAGGCATAGTTATAAAATGTAATTTGCTCAGGATCTCAGAATATATGATGTGTGGAAGGTGGGGATTTGAGCTCTGCCTTCCTAGTTCCAGAGTTTCCAATTTTAGAAAGCAAGGGAGACTTTCTCTTCTCCTTTTCTATCTTCTATCTTAGAAATAACAAAACACGTTTTGCATAGTTGTTATTCAAGAGCAAAACTAGTACACTGTTCAATAAATGTAGCTTTCAAAGCACCAATGTATCTACAAAGTGGAAGCTCATTAATCGTATGCATCCTGAGGCAAATGTATCTTAAATATTTGTACAGACTAAGATTATACTTACAATTAATACTCACTATAATTATAATGAAAACTCACTATAATTATAATATTAGTGATACAACTGTGCCAAGTTGGGTGATAAGGTCGTCTTAATTAAAACCTATCTTCATAAAGAAAGTATACATCAATTAGTCAGAAAAAAGAAAGGGGTAGATCCAGTCCTAGGGGTAGATCCAGTCCTACAATCGGGTGTAGTGGCATGCATGTCAGGCACAAACTCAGTAAAAGGCATTCAACCTAATGACTAACTTTTCGAGATGTATACCTTTGTCTCATTTACTCTATTTTCCTTACCCATCACCCTCCAGAGTCCTTCCATTGCACCACATGTTTGGTGCCCCCATTCTTTACAATTAACTTTCAGACCTCTGTTCCCCTTTTGCCCAAACCTTTAACCCTTAACTCAACCCCCTTTGCTTTCTTTGCACACACCCCTTCCCCATGCCCACATTAATCAGCGACCAATTCCTTGCCACTCCTCCCCTTATCACCTTCTGGTGCTCTGGCTCTCATGTAGACAGCATACCAGATTGATTGACCAGTCACCCTCTGTCAGACTCGACGAGAAGCCATAGTCGGGGTCTTGTTGGTAATTGCGGTGAAGTGGTCCGCTCTTGGACAACACAGAGGGAAAGATGCTGATGGGACTGGGCTATTATTGTGCTCCCAAGTTGCACATACTTAGAAAGTTGACTGCATATTTAAATTCATGGAAGCAGAGGTACTACAAGGGAAATCCAACTGGTATCTGATGATAGAGGGAGGGAGGAAGCAAGAGAGACCTATTATATTTATTTGCGTTGTCAAGGAAAGTGGTGTGTATGTCTGTGTTTTACTTTCTGTGCTTGTGGTGATATGTTTGAGTCTATTTGTAACTATGTAAAGTATCTTTGGAAGGATGTATCTGTGTTTATGTGACTTTGTATCTATATATCTGAATCGGTTGTTGAATTGTATGTGTGTCTTTTGTTGATAATACAAAGTAAGAGTGTTCTGGACAAGACAGTGAAAAACCATCACAGATTTAGGGGGCATTGCGAGTTGGGTGTATTAGGAAAAGCAGCAGTATTGGGCAAATATTGCTGATTTTACTGTCCACTCATATTTGATCACCATAAGCGGAAACCATGTGAATAACAGCAGCAGCAGTATTCTATGGGGATTTTCTGCAGAAAAATCCATATATTCTTACCTCCTCCTGAAACGTGAGGATAAAATATAAAAATTAGGCCCAATTTAACAAAAAACTTTTTTACTGTATAGAAGGGAAGTGAAGATGCGTCCCTTCCATGGAGTGAAAACGTTTTTTTGCAAAGGGCCATGTTAAGGGGTGAAAAGGTGGACAGTTCTGCTACTCCCCCCTCTCACCACCTTACCCATCTAATGCATAAAACGGTCTGAATTGCTGAAACAACCCTTTTATGCATAAAAACATGTACAGTGTTGCTATGAGCCATTACTGTACATACTCCATTTGTACCTCCACATTGAAGGTGAAAATGGCTGGAAAAACATTAAAACCCTCCCATTGGAGGTGGCATTTCTAACATGACTCTGGAGCAATTCCAGAAATACCATCTCTGATGTTGGTAAACTTTGAATTGGCAGGATTTTCAGAAATACCACTGGCATAGGTGGTAACTTTCTTCAGCAGAATTTAATTGCATAAATCCACCCAACTCTGAATGACCCCTTTAGTTTGTAGCTGTCAGCGACAGGCCTTTCCTTGTCTGACTGCCGTCGACTGCTATGGGCGAGGTGAGGCCTGTCCCTCCCAGAGGCCACTCTGACTAGAGTGATTGGATACACTCAGTCAGAGTGACTCCCAGGAAAGAAGGATATTGGTGGAAAAAGGCAGTTCCACTGGAAAACACCTACAAGTAGTTTAGGTACAGGAAGGTCGTGGACAGGAAATTCCAAGAGGTACCGGCAGTCAAGGTACTGATAGAAGGATCCAGCAGATGAAGTCCTGAATACCAGGACCCAGACGCAAGGACAACTCAGGAAGGACGCAGGAGAAGGAAAGCTTGGGCGGAGCAGGCACAGAAAGGAAAGTAACAAGGACAAGGAGCAGGAAAGGGGAAATAAAGGAGCATTATTTTGAACAGCCCTAAGTTCCGGGCCAATCGTCAACGTGTGTAACAATGTCGCGGAACAATGCAGGATGTGCCCGCCATCTTGGAATGGGCAGCTGGAGGATCATGAGGTGCACCACTTTGGGATGGGAGGCTATCCTCCACTGAGGATACAGTCTCCAGGAACGGGACACTCATTCCTGACAGTAGCCTGCTAATAATTAATACCATCATTTCTCTCTGAGTGTGTCCAAAGGTAGGTACCACAAACAATCCAACAGCCATTTCTATAACCACTATATAGTAACATCCATGGGTGATGTTCTGGGTGCTTTTAAACTCTTTGTAATTAACTCTCTAGTGATCAAGAAATTCACCAGAACATAGGGCAAGCCTTCTTACAGAATGAAACCGAGGACCAACTATAATATGATATGGACTATTTGTTGCTTGGCTAGTAGGAGATGTGATGAGCTGCTGTGGATGTTGTACACCAATGGAGTATGGGGCATAGTGGTGCCAACATTATCATCCAGGTCACAGAACCTGTCATTTAAATATGTACATGGCAGCTGGACAGAATGAACATGCCACTCCAGCCTAGACTCTTCTCCCTCCCTTCCATGTGTGGGGGCCACCCAGTCATATCCAGAACATTGTTGAAATCAAGATGAGCTCCTCGCTCCATCTACACTGAATCCGAGCAGGCTTTGCAGGGCTCGGTTCCTTTGAGTCAGCCTGAAATCTGAAGGATTTTGTCTTTTTCAATTAATTTCTTTACATTTTATGGGTCTGGCCCACAGAGCAATAGCCCAGGCAGACTGAGCGGCAATTGCCACCTTGCCCCCCTTCCCCAGTCCGCCCCTGCATGTACTAGTCTTAAGGATGAGGTTACTTGTTTACACCCAATCTTAGAAATATTAAGGATATGGTTATAAATCTGAAGTTGGAACTGGCTCAATTAAGAGAGCCTTTTACATTGCTGTTACATCTGTAAAAGGACAGTTTATTAAAATTAGTAAAAGTTTTAATGTTCCGACTAAATCCTCTGATATAGTTTAAAATGTTACAGCTCAAGGCTCCATTTTTCCCCTGTTTTGATGGCTATATCAAACTTTGAAAGTAAACTTAAAAGTAATCCTGTTTGTGGTCAGACTACATCAAATAACAGTGGAAGGATGCTAAAAAAAACACCAGTTATACCAATATCAAATACTAATGCTCAGACATCTAAAACTGTTTCTAGTACTGACTTATTGGTTATGTATACGTACGTGTAAGGTGATTCTGCCCTTGGTTTGTAATGGAGGCGTAACTATAGCTATTCTCTCCCAAAATATGATCTGTACATCAGCAACCTGTAGGCAATTAGGAGAGGGGTACACACCTTACCGCACACATGTGCTTATCGTTAGTTACAGAGATTGTCCTATGGAGGGATATATATCAGACACTATCCATGTGGAGTAATGCCTACACCAGGAGAGGGATAGGGGGCTAACTCCTAGAATCCCCATGTGTGAAACTTAAAACAGACACACCTCTTCCTCATATGTAAGGTAGGAATTAGTTCAGTTGAAATCAGCAGGCACAAGAACCCCACGGTTCCCAAATTGTAAAAGTGAATCCAACAAGGGAAACCTTTATATATGGATGTGTATAAACTGCTAGTAAATACATAAAGGCTTGTGGTGGGAAATAAAGAGAAACACAGATAAAACAGTTCTGGCCTATAATAAATAACTGTTATACAGCATTTGCTGCAGTCTACCAAAGATGACACAACCTAACTGCAACCAATCAGTCACCAAAAAACCCAATCCAAAACAGGGGGACCCCACTGAAAACATTAAAAAGCCAGCTTACGTGTTCAAAGGGACACTCACTCCTGTGTGCAGGACTGTGGTAGGATCAGCTGAGCAGGGCGGTTCCTTGGCTTGTCAGGTGGCATTAACACCTTCTTTCGATGCAAGAAAGGTATGTTCCTCCTGTCGCTGATTAATGGCTGCTCTGCTGTGGTTGAAGTGTTGTTTTCCTTCAGGTTTAATCTAGTGCCAAACCTGCCAGGGTGGCTGTAGATAGCACCTTCGAGGTAGATTTAGGTATGAAGGCTACCCCACAGAGACAGTTCTAGGCAAGAAGAGTAAATGGCAACTAGTACTCCAAAGATCCTAGCTGTGTTCTGATGTGACCCTTATACGTGTATGGACAGCATGACTCTCTCCAGGAGAACAAGGCTGAAACTCAGTTATTAGTCCCAGTTTGATGGCCCGATAACAGGTAATAACTGTCCATAGTTCATTTGTTTAGCGGCAGGCATATGAGGCTGGTAAAAGGCAAATCAAATGGCAGGGATAATAATTTGTGTTTCATCCTTCGGAGGTCGATAAATGAGTACCAATTCAGGTTGGGTGATATTGTATGTAGATTTGTTATATATATATAGCACTTAGGCGTAAATGCAATATAATAACACATCATTATCGTTTGGCCCTGGACGTCTGCTTACATTCACAGTAATTTGGGCAATATGGGCCTATACACACTGATATTAACCATACCTATGGTGATCCATTCTTGTATGAAATGTATATCACCTTAAAGTGATATCATAACCATATTTTTCGTAGTGTACTTAGGAACAATGCTATGTGATGCCACTTCTTGTTTTGTCAAGGGGTGAAAGGTCATGTGCCATTGCTTCCTGTGGAGTCAAATTACATCACTTCCTGTGAAGTCATCAGAGGTCAACGGTTCTGTGATGTCACTTCCGTAAACCCAAGGCATTTTGGTGAAATGACAACCCTGAAGGGAATGCAATGAAGCTGCCTCTAAAACTTCAAGGACTCCAGCATCTATGGCATGGGCAACTATCCTTCAATCCCCATCCTACCTTTAGTCAGTCGTGTGAGCAAACAAAACACGAGCCGGCAATCTCCCTAGCATAAAAACAAACAGTCTCCACACCGCCTATTCAGGGCCGCTAAGTAAGCCGCATGATTGTTCGTCCGCAGGTTCTGCTGTAAGCCAATGTCCCTCCTCCGTTTATCTAGGGCAGGGATCCCCAACGTGTAGCTCGGGAGCAACATGTTGCTCGCGGCACCCTAAATTGTTGCTCGCCAGTTGCTCTGAGCCATTGTGTGGAGGCCTAGAAGGAGGTGCTGAATGGATGAGACCTCCGTAGCACTGTAGTCAGTACAGAGTCCCGGACTGTGCAAGAATGTTGGCCAATGAGCCGCTGTGTTTCCAGCTGGCTTATTTTTATACATGCAAGATTTGTGTTTGGTGCCACCATGCACATAATTTTACAGTAAATGTCCTTACTAGTTATGGTAGTCTCATTGCTAAAACCCTGTCATCCCCAGTTACTTTGCCCAGCTGATAAATGTATTAATGAGTACATTATTTGAACCATGTTTGTGTCATGGAGAAAATTGGCCTATTCCGTTCCTTGGTACAGCTAGTATGAGCATAGTGGACAAGGAAGTGGTATGCATACCCAACTTTCATTTATTAAATAATGTGCATGCACACTTTCTGTACAAGTGAGGTTTGTGTTTGATGCCACCATATTTATCGACAACATTCATTTTGGTGTCACCTGTACTTATATTACATAGTGTCCTAGTGGAAAAATGGTAATCGTTTGATACTGTGCCCATCTGGCACATGGTTAATGGGCAGATACGGTAAATGCATGCCCACATTTTTCATAATCAATTTTCCCTGTATTCCAATCCAATTAAGTTATTGTTAACTTAAGGCCATTTTTTTATGCCATTTTGAAACTATAAATCTGACCAGCAGTGTACACACCCCTCATTAAATCATGGTTCAGTTTTCTTTTTGAGATTCTACATTCTGCATCGAACCATGGTGCATCCCTTTCTATAACCTGGAGCTCCTAAACTTGGGGGCATGGTTTGCCAATAGCTCTGTCCTGGATAGTTTCTCCTAAAGACTCAAACAAACTCTCGCTTTCCTTTGTGGCCTCTGAACAGTTGAACAGTTTTAAGAGAATATGTTAATTTCTTGTGAATTAGTAATTCTTTCCAATGCCTCCTTTTCGAGCGTAGGCATCGCCAGCCAGCCTCTCTGGCTGTCAGATATCTTCCTTGTGGTGCCTACTCTGGCCATTGGAAAATGAACTCCAGAGGATTGTGTTTACTCTTTGTTAAATAAGAAATGTAACATTTCATAACATTCCTGAAGAAAAAAAACATCCACAATACAGTCATCAATGACTGTGGAACAGTATTGCTGATCTCGTATGCTTAGGAATGCACCATTTGCCATTAAAGATCCCATAAATTCCTAGGCAAAATCTCAGTAGATCTGAAAAATCAGTGCCCCGTTTGTGGCCCTTTTTACTGTCCATACATTTGCACTAATATTTTGCTCAGGAACCTGAAACCCCTGGTAATGTTTACTTACTCCTACTCTATTTTTGAACAGCTGAACTGGTCCTATATGTCTAAAAATGTACTACTGACCACTCAATCTCCTCAACATTTCTTGGAAATCACTAAACGTCAAATTAAGTTAAAGGCCTTCGACATTTCCTTGACTAGAATAACACGTGGTCTAGATAAATGTTCTATACACAGTTTTAACTTTGTTACATTTCTAATTTGTGTTGCAAACAATTTGTCCGCCAACTGTGCACCGATATGTTCCGCCGAAAAATTGATGTTGCTCACCATTTAATTTGATATGCCAATTTTGCTCATTGCACACAAAAGGTTGGGGACCCCTGATCTAGGGGCATTGGGGTGTAAATCACAGGAATGAACATCCAGCCGGGCCTAGGACTGGCCTGCGCTCACTGACAGGCACCCACGAAAAATACGGAGATTCTTCCTCTGTCAGTTCTCTCCTCTCCTATCACTGACCAAGAGGTCTGGATCAGAATGCGCAGCTACCAACCTGTGTAAATCTCTGACAGGCCCGGCTGAGTGACGGACTCCTTCCTCCGTCTGTAGAGTTTCACGGAACGGTGCCGGTGCTTCTGTGGTCCCCATTCCCATGGAGTCCAAATGGACTCCATGGGAATGGGGACTTACAAAATTACTGGCGCTTGACTTCCCAGCCACCAGGGTTGTAATACCCTGGTTTTACCGGGAAGTCAGGTGCCAGTCATTTTTTTCGAGTCTGGCGGCACACAGAGATCCCCCCTTTTAGGCGACTACACCAAATGCCTTCATTTTGGAGTCCCCACAAAAGGGAAGTAGTATTAGAACACTAAATGGCATGGGTTGTATGAGGAACCATGAATGAGACACAGAGGACTCATGGTGATTGATATAAACTTGTATTAAATAAAAGGGTTGGAAAAGGCCTCAGTGTCCTTAATCTATGAGGTATTTCCCTACCTCAACCAAAAACTAAGGGCCTGTCCTGTGTCAAGATGTCCAAAGCAAAAATGTCCTGTGTCTGAAATTCTATCCTCGCCCTCTCATTCTAAAAGTAAATCTAAGGCATTAAGGGTATTGTCTTGGCTTAGAAAGTGCACAAATGTTCAAGTTCAACAAAAAAGTATAAATCCAATAAAAGATCCAAATGGATAATGTTCACAGTTCCAGGGAACGACTCCCTTCCCCAGGTTTCTCTTCACCAAAATAAAAGTTCAAAAGAATATCCAAGTTCTTTGTAGCCCAAGATGACAACGCCCTACTTTTGGTTTGCAATTCACTGCTGGGGAAATTACTCTCTTCCAAGTTCAATACAATTCAAACTCCTAACGGCATGAACTTTCCTTGGGATTCTCTTTTCAAAATACCACAAATGCAATTTAAAATCCTAAGGGCATGAATCTTCGTTGGGTTTCTCTGACTCGCAAAACACCTGGTATACTCTTCTGCCAGGTTCTTTCATGTAGTTCCTTGATACAATTTGGTAGCGGGTCCCAGACTTGCAAAGCACATGGTATACTCTCCTGCCAGGTTCTCTCATATAGTTCCTTGATTCAATTTGGATGCGAGTCACAGACTCACAAAACACCAACTATACTATCTTGCCAGGTTCTCTATGTTCATTCACTTTCAAGATCTGAGAGATCTGAGGGCATATGCTTTTCCCATACGCTTGTATGCCCTCATAGGTGGATCCGGAAACAATTCTTTCAAGGTGGTATCCGATTTGATGAGGTCCCAGTTTCTATGTATAATTCTCTGAATTTGAAAACTCTGGCTAGAGTACTTTAATGTATGAATCAGGTTTTTTTTCCTTCTTGGCGTTACCCCGGAGTAGCTCTTCTCTTGCTTGTGTATTGGTTCTCACAATTGCTTTGTCTAATGTTTCCGTTGGGCACTCTCTTTCCAGAAATCTTTGCCAGTGAAGTAACAAGTGGAGAACTAGAAGAAAGACCCACAGCAAACACTGATACTCTAGCAACACAGCCACAAGAAGAACCTAAACCGACAGATGTCAATAGCTGCCTTCACCATAGCAGTTTTCATCCGAAACATCTCAAGGAAAACCTTCCCTATAGCCAACTACTTAGGCTTGAGAGAATAACATCTGATAAGGATACATTGCAGAGCGAATATGATGACATGAAGCAAAGATTTCTGGAAGGAGGGTACCCAACGGAAACACTAGACAAAGCAATTGTGAGAACCAATACACAAGCAAGAGAAGAGCTACTTGGGGTAACACCAAGAAGGAAACAAAAAACCTGATTCATACATTAAAATACTCTCGCCAGAGTTGTCAAGTGAAGAGAATTATACATAGAAACTGGGACCTCATCAAATCGGATACCAACTTGAAAGAATTGTTTCCGGATCCACCTATGATGGCATACAAGCGTGGCAGAAACATCAGAGATCAATTAATCAGAGCAGAAAAACCAAAATTACCAACTCAAACTACCTTGTGCAAACAGACAGTAGGCACATTTGCTTGCTTACACTGCCAACATTGCAATAACATCATTAAAGGAGACCATGTAAGACATCCTAACACAGACAAAAAAATCATGATTAGACACTACGCTGCATGTGACACAAAAAATGTAATCTATGCAATCTGCTGCCCCTGTGGAATGTACTATGTAGGTAAAACTAACCGGAAAGCCAAGGAAAGGTGGACAGAACATAAGTCCTGCATTAGGACAAAAAACATCAAGTCACCAGTCTTTAGACACTATCGAGATCAAAAACACAACATCTCACAAATGAGAATGGTGATTTTAGAAGTCATACATCCATTACCATGAGGAAGGGATTTACCTAAACTTCTTGCACAAAGGGAACTTTTCTGGATCGAGAAACTAGATGCAATGATCCCACTTGGGATGAATGAGGAGTACTACCTAGGACACTTTCTGTAAAACCTTAAAACACCAATTTTCTTCCCTATGCAGACCCCATGTCCTCCATCTACTTTCATAAGAGTACTACTATACCTAATCGGAAAAAACAAAATAGATGAGACAATAAAGATGCCTTATGTAGATTGGCTTTAGCCTCTATCAAAACTGACTAGGAGATTAGGTCAACAAAGAAAGGTCTGGTGACAAGATTGTACACCCCATTTAGAGGGTCAGTGAATAGCTTACTAAAGATGAATAATAAACCATCTATTTTTCCAATGTTGTAAAGGTAACCACCCATTAAAGGGGTGGTGATGAGATTGTACACCCCCTTTTAGAGGGTCAGTGAGTGTTCTATTAAAGATCTATGACAAACCATCTATATATGCATAGTTTCTTGATACTGTAAAGGCAACCACCAACCACCTGTTAAAGGGAATAATGACAAACATGTCTCAGTGAATACAGAAATATTCCATAATTATAGTGATAGTCTGTACCCTACAGGTTAGGAACACTCCCTCATCCATAGGTCTAGTCCAATATCATAATCCATGGGTCTAGTCCAATATCATAAGACAGTTACCCATCCTGACTTCTTCCAAACTTTCACCTTCTTTTGGTCTAGGGAGCACTTCATAGTATGTGTACTCATTGGGGTCTTACTATATACAGTAGGGTCTCTACTTTACTTGTAATAATTCTCTACTTTCTAGATATACAAGCTTTCCTTACATGTACACAATATCATGATCGATGACATGTGACTTGGTATTCACTTCTTGTACATACTTTCAAAAATGTAGTGACCAATTGACTCTTGTGCTCAACATTACCGGACAGGTGTGAACACATAGTAACACTTACAGTAGCAGTATCGCTGGTGTGTACACATAGAAGAACAAGTTACTTACTAAACTGGTAACATTCTTTCGATGGGATGTTCCTCCAACGTATTTCTTATCTTTGATGTTATCCATCCATTCCAGCTTGCTGGTCTCGGAATTTTATTTCCAGTAGAGGGCGCTGCGTGTTGACGTCCCTCGAGTCGGTGTCCCTCAACAGCCTCCGTATCGGCGCCGATGTCATTATGCATATAAATAGACTCGTCCGTTGCTCAGTTCCGTTTTGAAGCTCAGATTTGCTTTGCATTAATTGTTTAGTAACCTTGAAGGAACGTAAGCTCCAACTACAAGGGAAGTTTTACTGCGGGGATGGATGGGAGGGGCGATAAGGAATATGTCGGAGGAACATCCCATCAAAAGAACGTTACTTTTGTTAAGTAACTTGTTCTTCGAAGGGTTTGTGTCCTCCGACGTATTCCTTATCTTTGATAGACTCCCATAGCAGTAGTGTAAAGAGGAGGTGGGAGTAAAGATGAAATATTTCCCTTTAAAGATGTACAGAATGCAACACAGCTTTCTCAAATCTTGTTTCCTGGCTAGAGGAGGAATCCATGCTGTAAAATTTGGTAAAAGTATGTGCGGACGACCATGTGTACATAGATCTTTAATTGGGACCCCTCTTTGGAGAGCCGAAGAGGCTGCGATACCCCTGGTTGAATGAGCCCTAAGATGTTGAGGGGGTTCTTTTCCTGCCAATTTGTAGCATTCTAGAATGGTTAAAATGATCCATCTTGAAATGGTCTGTTTTGTGATTGGCAGTCCTAATTTGCGCCCTGCGTATCCTACAAACAATTGGTCTGCTTGCCTTATCCTAGCAAGTCTGCTAATATAAAAACTCAAGGCACACCTTGGATCCAGCCTGTGTAATCTCTCTTCCTCTTTCCCTGGATGGGGAGGAGGATAGAACGAAGGTAAGGTTATTTTCTGAGTAATATGGAATTCAGAGACCACCTTTGGGAGAAAATTGGGCTTCACTTGTAAGACAACCTTGTCTTTATGAAAGATTGTATGAGGAGGTTTGCAAGATAGAGCTTGTAATTCGCTCACTCTTCTGGCGGAAGTTAGAGCCACTAGAAAAACTGTTTTAAGAGTGAGAAATCTTAATGAACAGGAATTAAGTGGTTCAAAAGGAGTACCCATCAGAAATTTTAAGACTAGATTTAGGTCCCACAATGGAACTTGAAAAGGCTTTGGGGGATAAACATTAGTTAATCCTTTCAGAAATTAGATTACCAAGGGTATTTTGAAATATGAAGGCTCCTCAGCAGTACGCTTAAAGATTGACAGCGCTGCGAGGTAGCCCTTTATCATACCAAATTGAAGACCTGAATATGCTAAGTAAAGCAAGAAAGATAACACCATTGGTGTATTGCATGAAAAGTGTTCAATATTTTTTTCTGTACACCAGCTGCAAAATTTGTTCCAACGGCAGCGGTATAAAGTCTTTGTTGCTGGCCTTCTAGCTGAAAGCAACACCTCCATGACGTCATCCGGGAGATCCCAATCCTTGTATCTCAACCTTTCAGAAACCAAGCGTGAAGGTTGAGGGTTCTGATGTCTGGATGGAGAACCTGACCTCCCTTCTGCGAGAGAAGATCCTCTCTTTGCGGAAGACGAATTGGAGGACAGATGGGCATGTCTAGAAGGTCCGGGTACCACGTTCTCCTGGCCCAATCCGAGGCAATTAGGATTATGGCTTTCCGGAATCTTCTCAACCTCCTGATCATTTGAGGAATGACACGGACTGGGGGAAACGCGTACAGAAGTGGAAACTCCCAGTGCACTACGAACGCGTCCCCTAGAGCTCCTCTCGGGGGAAATTCCCTTGAACAAAACTGATCGCACTTCCTGTTGATACTGGTGGCGAACAGATCCACTTGAGGGGTTCCCCAAAGGGTGAAGATCTCTTGAAGGACTTCCTGAGATAGCTCCCACTCATGGGAGACTGTGCTCTGTCTGCTCAGAGTGTCCGCTGTCAAGTTCTTCTCTGTCATGCGTGGACCGCTGCGCGTTGGTTCGCGCATTTTTGGTCCAGCTAATGCAGTAAGAGAACATTCGAATCGGAGCGCTACTCGCCACAGTGAATGGAGGTTGCCATGGAAACTACGTGATACGTTGCTAAGGAAGCGCAACGTTCGTTTAGGATCACGGCATTGAACAGGTGACCTGGACTATTTAAACCACGCCTCCACGTTTGTTCAGTGCTTCTGATCGAGCATTCTTTGGCGTTCGTTTTTTGGCCTTTTTCTTGTTCTGATTTAATACACGTTCTTGACCCGGCTTTTGACTCGACTACTCTTTTGGATCATCCTTGCCTGCTTTGAAAACTTTTGTCTTCTTGGTAACGAACTCTTGCTTTTGTCCCTCGATTACGTCTGGCCTTTTTTTTTTTTCCTCCTGTTCTTGCCCGCTTGGATTTACGACCCGGTTTGTACTTGGCAAGTCTCTGGTTTTCCTTCTGTTGTTTGCACTCGGTAAAGACATTATCTCACCTCCGCGTTTTAGAGACTAACCTAACCGTTGGACATCGTGGGACAGCCGCCGCTGCATCGTGGGACAGCCTCCGCTGCACCTTGGGAGAGCCGCCGCTGCACCGTGGGACAGCCGCCGCTGCACCGTGGGACAGCCTCCGCTGCACCGTGGGAGAGCCGCTGTGCCTAGGAAGAAGGTCTCACCTGAACATCTATTGGGTTTCCTTTTATCCGTTGTGAAGTCTCTAAACATTAGTCAGGTTAGTTTGGAGTAACTCTAGAGAAATTAATTTCTGTACCCATTGTCAGTTGTTCTAATCACATCATTCTTGTTTATTTTCTACAGCCACGAGGTCTCAATGGGAATCCAATCTTCCAGTCAATAGATTGCTTTGTATGTTTATTTGTACATTCAAAGTGATATATTAGCAGGAAGAATTCTTCTTCTACACTACAGGGACAAGTCCAAGAGGAAGAATTCTAACATAATCAGAAGCCATTATTAAATGGATCCCAACGAGACCCTGGCTAATCTTCTTCAATTAGTGGCAGATCTCAGAACCGACATGGCTAATGCGCATGCCACCACTCAACAACAGATCTTAGAACTACAAACCGCCATACAACCTGTACCCCAAGTAGCACCAGTGATGCCTAATGCTCCAGCCATTGAACCTGCACAGGCAGAAGCCGGCCCGGTGTATATTACATCCCAGTTCCCTCTGGCCCCGCCAGAAAGATTTCATGGAGATCCAAGACAATTTAGGACCTTCTTGAATCAGTGTCGCCTCCATTATTTATGTCGACCCGGTTCATTTCCTGATTCTGCCACTAAAGCTGCGTTTTTGTTGTCACACCTTGGTGGTACTGCCGCAGCCTGGGCTAATCCTCTTTTGGAGGCAGGCAGTCCTTTATTGTTTGATTGCGATGCATTGATGGAGGCCATGGGTAAGGTGTTCGACACCCGATACAAAACTCAAGTTGTGGAACTAGAATTGTTGAATCTACAACAAGGTGATTTGATGCTTCTGGCCTATTTAGCCAAATTTAATCAATTGGCTGCTGAGACGGGGTGGCCTGATGATAAAAAGGCATCACTCTTCTACAAGGGATTATCCGATTCTTTGAAAGACATACTGGCTATGGTACCAGTGGTTCCAGTAACCTTTCCGGAACTACTTGAGCTAGTTCTGCAGATTGATGCTCGTAAAGCTGCTAGAAAAGGGGAGAAGAGGGGTATTGCTTCTGATCTTCAACCTGTTCCTACCCCAGTTACGACTGCGCCTGAACCAATGCAAATAGGAGCAGCTACACGAGGTCCTCTTACTCAAGAAGAGAGAGAACATAGAAAGAAAAACAACTTGTGTTTTTATTGTGGGTCTTCAGAACACCTACTAAAAGCATGTACCAAGAAACCTACCAAGAAACAGGGAAACTTGAGAGCTCGGCAATGAGAGGAGTCCGATTGCCGAGCATTCATATTTCTAAGGACTCTACAATCAATCAACCAGTAGCCGCTCCGGTGATATTCCGGTTACCTCAAGGGCAGATCGTTCATGCCACCGCCATTCTGGATTCTGGTGCTACCGGAAACTATATCGATACCTCTTATGCGGAAAGCTTGGGGTTATCCGTTCTTAAGAAAGAGAACCCTGTAATGGTCAATGCTGTTGATGGTTCTACCTTGATATCGGGTATGGTGGTTCAGCAAACCGAAGATCTGATAATGGAAACTATTCACGGACATTCCGAAAACATATATTTTGATCTAATCACTGCTCCGCAGTTCAGGATTATTTTAGGAATACCATGGCTTCGACTGCATAATCCATCCATTGACTGGCACGCAGGCACTATTGAGTTCTTGTCAGAATACTGTGAGACCAAGTGTCATGATAGGAAGACTCTTATAAATAATCCTTGCCTTCCCACAGACCATGCCAATTCCAGATTATCCTTGGTACATGATTTCAATGGATTTTGTGGTAGAATTGCCTCCGGTCTGTGGTTATGACACCATATGGGTGGTCATCAACTATTTCACCAAGATGGCTCTTTTTGTACCTTGTCGAGGTGTTCCTTCTGCCCCACAGTTGGCAGATCTGTTTCTCAGGAATGTCTTTCGTCGTTTTGGGCTACCGTCTGTTATCATCACGGATAGAGGTTCCCAATTCACTTCTCATTTCTGGAAGTCGCTCACTGCCTCTTTTGGCATCAATGATAGATATTCCACTGCTTACCATCCTTAAACAGACGGACAGACGGAACGTCTCAACTCCACCATGGAACAATATCTCCGTTGCCTTACGCACCAGTATCAAGACAATTGGTTGTCATTACTCCCTATGGCGGAATTCGCCTATAACAACTCTTTGCATACATCGACGCATTCCTCCCCGTTTTTTGCTATGTTCGACAGACACCCTAGATCGTTGCCTGCTTCTCCTGTCCTGCCCGCACGCCATCCGCGTTTTATAGGACCATATGTTGTTACAGCGGTGATTAATCCTGTGGTAGTGCGTTTATCTTTACCTGCAAAGTGGAAAGTGCATCCAGTGTTTCATGTTTCCCTTGTCAAACCTTTTTTACCGGATACTGCCCTTCCTTCTCATCCTCCTCCAATGATGGTGCAAGGGGAAGAGGAGTACGTGGTGCGTAGAGTTTTGGACACCAAGGTTTCCAAAGGGGTCAGGATGTATTATGTGGATTGGGAGGGTTATGGTCCGGAAGAGAGGACCTGGGAGCCTGTCCAGAACATTCATGCTCCCCGTTTGATCTCCGATTTTTGGGCCTCAAGGAAACGGGATCGTTCATTAGGGAAGGGTACTGTCATGCGTGGACCGCTGCGCGTTGGTTTGCGCATTTTTGGTCCAGCTAATGCAGTAAGAGAACATTCGAATCGGAGCGCTACTCGCCACAGTGAATGGAGGTTGCCATGGAAACTACGTGATACGTTGCTAAGGAAGCGCAACGTTCGTTTGGGATCACGGCATTGAACAGGTGACCTGGACTATTTAAACCACGCCTCCACGTTTGTTCAGTGCTTATGATAGAGCATTCTTTGGCGTTCGGTTTTTGGCCTTTTTCTTGTTCTGATTTAATACACGTTCTTGACCCGGCTTTTGACTCGACTACTCTTTTGGATCATCCTTGCCTGCTTTGAAAACTTTTGTCTTCTTGGTAACGAACTCTTGCTTTTGTCCCTCGATTACGTCTGGCCTTTTTTTTTTTCCTCCTGTCCTGTTCTTGCCCGCTTGGATTTACGACCCGGTTTGTACTTGGCAACTCTCTGGTTTTCCTTCTGTTGTTTGCACTCGGTAAAGACATTATCTCACCTCCGCGTTTTAGAGACTAACCTAACCGTTGGACATCGTGGGACAGCCGCCGCTGCATCGTGGGACAGCCGCTGCTGCATCGTGGGACAGCCTCCGCTGCACCTTGGGAGAGCCGCCGCTGCACCGTGGGACAGCCGCCGCTGCACCGTGGGACAGCCTCCGCTGCACCGTGGGAGAGCCGCTGTGCCTAGAAAGAAGGTCTCACCTGAACATCTATTGGGTTTCCTTTTATCCGTTGTGAAGTCTCTAAACATTAGTCAGGTTAGTTTGGAGTAACTCTAGAGAAATTAATTTCTGTACCCATTGTCAGTTGTTCTAATCACATCATTCTTGTTTATTTTCTACAGCCACGAGGTCTCAATGGGAATCCAATCTTCCAGTCAATAGATTGCTTTGTATGTTTATTTGTACATTCAAAGTGATATATTAGCAGGAAGAATTCTTCTTCTACACTACAGGGACAAGTCCAAGAGGAAGAATTCTAACATTCTCTCCGGCTAGGTGAACTGCCGATAGAGAGATTCCTTCTTAAATTGCCCAAAACCAGAGCTGCATTGCCTCTCTGCACAGTGGCAGTGACCCTACGCCTCCTCTTTTGTTGAGGTAGTGCATGGCCACTGTGTTGTCCGTCATTATCAGGACATTCTTTCCCTGTACTGATGGCAGGAAAGCTTTCAGCGCTAGTCTGATTGCTCTCAGCTCCAACAGGTTGATGTGTAGTCTGGACCCCGATGGAGACCAACGACGGCTGATGGTCAAGTCGTTGGCATGCGCTCCCCCACCCCGTGAGTGAGGCATCCGTGACTACTGTTATCTCCGGCCATGGTTGCCAAAACTGTTCTCCTTTCAAGATGTTCTCCTGACAGGCCCACCACTGAAGGTCTCGAGCTATTCTGTCCGGGACTTGTAGGAGATCTGACATTCTTCCTGAGAATTTCGACCACTGGGTTCTTAGTGCCCATTGGAGGGATCTCTTTCTCAGGCGAGCCTCTGGCACAAGGAAGATGCAGGATGCCATGAGACCTAGCAACCTCAAAAAGTTGAAGGCTGGTAGACGTTGGGCATTTTGAAACTTGGTGACCATCTGTAGAATATCTTGAGCCCTCACCTCTGGTGGCGAGGCTTTTCCCAGGGAAGGGTCCAGGACTGCTCCAATGAACTGGAGTCTCTGTGATGGTATCATCTGTGACTTCTTTAAGTTGAGGGAGAAGCCCAGCTTGTGAAGGAAGTGGCAGACATAATCTAGCTGGATCTGAGCTTGTTATGGAGATACTGCTCTGATCAACCAATCGTCCAGGTAGGGGTAGACGTGGATCCCTTCCCTCCTTAGACTTGCAGCCATTACCGACATTAGCTTGGTAAAGACCCTCGGGGCGGAGGTCAGCCCAAAAGGCAGAACTCGAAATTGATAGTGAGAGTTGCCAATTACGAACCTCAGGTATTTCCTGTGTTTGAGATGGTTTGGCACATGGAAATAAGCATCCTGAAGATCTAGAGATACCAACCAGTCTTGAAGCTGGAGGGCCTGAAGGATCTGAGAAAGGGTTACCATCTTGAACTTGTCTTTCCTGAGGAATTTGTTCACTTCTCGCAAGTCCAAGATGGGTCTCAGTCCTCCGTCCTTCTTTGGTACTAGGAAGTAGGGGGGAATACCAACCCTTGTTCCTCTCCGCTACAGGTACCGGTGTCAGGTTTTCACATTCTGTATCTCACATTAGCAAGATTCCTAAAAGAATTTGATGTTGCAAATACTATTTCAGGGGTTAAAATATTAAATAAATTCTGTTTAGAAACTAGAACATTTTCTGTTTTAGTTAATTTCTTTTTTCCCTTAACTAACCTTCATTAGAAAGATGAAATGTCCCCAAGCCAACATGGTGGGGCACTTCCTCAACAGTGATTGGTTTAGTTAACAGCAGGCAGTATTATGATGTCATTTAGAATGTTGTTTACAAACCTAAACTGCCTTTCATTGAAGTCTTATTAGAGTAGGTCATGTTTTAGTTAGCTCCTACAGATAAAATATATTTTAAAATCTTAAGTGATAGTATACTAAGAACATTGAGTTTAACCTAGAACTTAGTATTCAAGTTAATGTAAATCTGCTGTGAAGTATCTAATATTCATAGAACTCTGAATCTGAAGAATTTATCCGGAAAAAGACAAGTTGCCATTGAATTGATGCTGAGCAGCTGTATTTAGTGATCCAGTAAAAGACTAAGCTAAGTGACTTTGAACTTTATTTTTTGGAGTTTTCATTACCGGAATACAAGTGATAACTAATGTTTTGTTTTTAAACCAATATTGAACATTATTTTTGTGTAAACTGTTATTTCCGAATCTTTAATAATGCGCGCGGATTATAGCGTTGTGTACTAATGTTAAACAACTAAAATACTAATACAATTTTTCGCGTATCTTTTTGGTTATTTTGTTTACGAGAACATTTCCAAGTCCGTATTACTCGCAAGCGCGTACTGTGTTTGTTTGGAAGCGCGCGATTAGAAAAAAGGACCCAAAGACGTAGTTCTTACATCGCGGCTATTTTGGAAAACATTTTTTCTTCATGACAAGTGCGTATCGTCACGAGAGAACTTCGAAGGTGAATTACAGATTCAAAGAAATTTAATTCTTCAGATTTTATTCATCAATTTCACATAATCTCATCTTTAACAAAGTTTGTACAAGGTATAGTTTTTTTTTTTTAGTTTCTAAGTTAAGTTCAAAAGAATTATATATATATATATATATATATATATGTGTAATAGTGATTAGTTAATTTTGATATTTATCCTTAAGGACTTTTCGAGAATGAATTAGAAGAAACGATATATGAAACACAATGTCCAGAGTCAAGTCACAGCAGACTTAATCACCTACCACGAAAGAAATAAAATAGCCTAACAGCAATCAAAGCTTAGACTACAGGTATTTGAATCTATTAATCACATGATTAGTCATTGTATTGAACTAGAAGAAGATGTTCTAAAGCTGCATTTTATTTTAGGAACACTACTGAAAAACTAATATCAGATCTTTCCGGCGAAGACAGAAAGAAGTGCCAGCAGTAGGAGTGCCAGAGAGTTCCAGACTTGTTGTCTTATTTTCTCTCAATCCACTTCCCCTTTCCCCTTGGGTTTGTCTGTCCGGTAGTTTTATTATTACAGAATTGTTGGGCAGACAGGCTTAGGGGGTTTAGAGGACCAGCTTCACTCCTGCAGGATTCTTCAGCTACAGCCATGACAACCGTTTCTATGGCACCCGTCTCCAGCAGGTCTAAAACCTCATACATAAGGAGAGGGTCTGGAAGCTTCAAAGGGTTGTTCCCCGGTGGATGACTCTGAGGAGTGTGTAGGAAGGGCAGGCAGTAACCTTGGCAACTGTCTCCAATGCCCAAGCATCTAACGTAATAGCCTGCCATTTTGCCAGATGTGGAGTTAACCTGCCCCCTACTGGTGTCTTGTGAGGGGAGACCACAGAGGGGTTTAGAAGCGGCTGACGCAGATACCGAGGGTAAAGCGACACCTGCTGCTGCGGCTTTTGTACCTTTGACCCGTCCACCACGGGTGAATCGTTTCTGGCTCCTTTGAGCAGGCTGTCCTCTGCCGCTTCCGAATGCGGAGTAAAAGCGAAAGGACCTAGCCCTCCAGGAAGCTCCTAAAAGGCAATTTGGAGTCTGTCAGATTGCAGCCCCAAGGGATTTCGCTGCTGCCTTGGATGTTTGTAATCTCTCCAGGCTGTCATCAGCCTTCTTTCCAAATAAAGAAGTGCCGTCAAAGGGCATGTTCAGAAGTCTGGCTTGTACATCTGGAGCAAAACCAGACTTCCACAACCACGCAAATCTGCGGATTGTGGTACTTGCCGCCATGGCCCTGCTGATGCTGTCAGCAGAATCAATGCCTGTTTAAAGGGACTCGCACATTGCATCCTTTCCATCCCTGATGATGTTTAAGAATGCATCCCTTTCTTCTCCTTCAAAGTGTGTGGCTGAATCTTGCTAGCGTGCAAGTGGCGTTAATCGACTTAAGCGCCATGCTACATGCCGAAAATACTTTTTTTGACATGGCATCAAATCTTTTATCATCCCTGTCCTGTGGAATAGTAGGGTATGCCGACTTACTGTTAGATGACGTTGTTGCTTGTACAACTAAACTCTCTGGAGTTGGATGCTTGCTCAGATATTCAGGGTCTGAAGCTGATACTCTGTATTTAGCAGAAAGTTTTTTATTTACTGCAGGGATAACTTCAGGGGTTTCCCAATTAGAAGATATTTTTCTTTGCAGAGCAGTATAAAAAGGAACAATAGGATCCTCCTGTGGACCTTTATCTAAAATATCATTAAGGTCTTCCTGCTGAAAAGAAGGTGTAGGTGTAGTCCACCCCATGAATTTGATTATTCTGGCCATCCGAATCCTATGAGGAGTCGAAGCATGCTCTTCAGGGTCTGGTTTAGCAAACTCTACTTCTGGAGAAGTATCCAAACCACTTGCCTGATGTAGAGACTTTTGAAGGTCTTTAAACCTGTTCTCCTCAGAGATGAATTCCTCTGGCATAGGTATTGTAGTCCTTTGCAAACCAAAGGGTCTCTCATTGTCGGAAAACTCCCCTTCCTCATATATAGAGGAGAAGGCTCTAAAGTAGTCAGACCTAGGATATGGTTTAAAACCCATTTCTAGAGCAGGAGCTAAATTTGTCGACACTGGCTGAGAAAGCGTCGATGTTGTCGACGTGGACGTCGTAGACTTCGACAATCCTGAAAAAGGCGTCGAAAAAGTTTGAAAAGACCTCGATGTACTCGAGAGGATCGGAATCCTACTCGGCGTCGTCGAGATTGTCGATGGCATCCTCGATGTCATGGTCAGAGCTTTCAACACCTCTACTGCCTGTGACGTAGTGACAGTTGTAGGTTTGTCCTTTATCGGGGTCGACAGTGGCGTCGAAGACGGCGTCGATGAAACCGATGTATGCGTCGAAGGGCCCTTCGACAAAGGCGTCGATGACAGAGATTTGTGAGATGAAGGAATCTTCGACGACGGCATCAATGACGCGGTCTTATTGCTTTTACTCAAGGGTTCATGACGCTCTTGAGTATTTTCTCTCGCCGGGTTCAACGACTCGCAGCGTTTTGATTTTTCGGGTCTTTCACCCAGGGTATCACGTTTAGACGTCTCCGAGGGGGTCAAGGGCGCTTTCTCGAAGACCCTAAGCATTTTTTTACGGAATTCCTCCCACTTAGCCGGAGAGCTGTGTTTCGTGGGACAGGTGACCCTTTCTGGGGAAGTAGAGCAAGAAGAAGAGGGAGATCTACGACGCCTCTTCTTAGAGTGTTTTGATCTCGAAGACTGGTGAGAACCGCTTCGAGCTCTTGAACGAGAATGTTTCATTTTTTCGACGAGGAGACAAATGTCTCGACTCGGCGGAATAAACTTTCGAGGGAGTAGAAGTTTTAAAGTCCTTACCTCTTTCTAACTTCCCCTTACGCTCCATCAAGGCTTTCGCCGTCATGGACATACAGTCCTCGCATTCCGAACAGTGATGCTCCGATCCCAGGCACCACAAACAGATCCTGTGAGGATCCGTTAATGACATTTTCTTCCCACAGTCACGACATTTTTTGAAACCGGACCGTGGAGTTGATGGTTCGGATGAAAAAGCCATCATGTAATGGTAATAATCTTCAAAGAACAAGAAGGTTTTTCTGAAGAAAGGAACCGAGCATTACGTTTCCATCGGCGCCGATACGGAGGCAGTCTAGGGACACCGACTCGAGGGACGTCAACGCGCAGCGCCCTCTACTGGACTGGAAAAAAAATTCCGAGGCCAGCAAGCTGGAATGGATAACATCAAAGATAAGGAATACGTCGGCGGACACAATCCCTTCGAAACTGGTATTTATGCCATTTCGCGCATGCCCGAATGACGTTGACTAACCAAAATGGCCGCCCGTGATGTCATCTAGCGCATGCGCGAATGACGTCACTCGCAGGTATCCTTAATGGCCACTCCGTGACGTCATCTCGCGCATGCACGAATGACGTCACACGCGGATATAAAATCCGCTCCACTTCTGCAGAATGGCGGAAGCGGAAGGGCAGATCCAACAGCAGTGACCTACCACCAAGACTTTTCACAAGAGGTGACCAGCTTCTTATTTATACCAAGTAAGTAGACCAGCAGTGCTTGCACAGTTAGTATTAGCACCTCATTAGATTAGATCTTCTTTAACAAAACCCCTTCTATATCTCTCCCTAGGGACCACTACCTTTCCTCAGAACCCTGTGATACTTTTTGTCCAGAAAACAATATGTGACACTCCTCTTGCCTCATTTCTTTGACCAGAGCCCACTAAAAGTAAGTGAATGTGACAGAAGTTTTATTATGAGGACTAGTTGTTGCCCATATAGATACTTACCTTCATCATTATTTAAATACTAGGATGGACCAGAAAGCCTTACCATCGTTAAACTACTTCTTTGACCAGAATACAGTGTGTTGTCAATACATAGTAGGACACCTTTGGAGAATCCCAATCTGCCTTCCTTATTTTTCAAGTAAGTCAGGTATTTGTACACATAGCCATAATACCACAATATATTGAGCTCTACTTGATCAGTGATAAATATTCCATTTATTAGAGTCTTCTAAACTTTGACCCTTCTGACATCTGCTTCAACTGTTCAAAATCATAATTCTTCGAATACTAACTGGGATAATTAAGAAATATTGATGGTTGTCATTGAACTCTGTACGGTATTCATGCCTTCTCTTGTAAATTATAACTTTGAGCCACTAGGATTGATCAATACCGCTGAAGTAATGTTGAAAATAATATACATATGAACTAAATATGTATTGGAATGTATAACTAACATTGGACTATAACCTTTCTTTCCTCCATAGGAAAAATGTTGTTGTAAAAAAAAGAATATTTTGCCCCTGATGAAGAGTACAACTAAACTCAAAACGCGTTGGGCCAGATTTAATGTTGTTTTATTATGAATAAATACTTATTTTTGTCTAACATTTGAATTGTCAAATCTTAAATTGTGCCATTTTCAGAGAAGTCACCTTGCTATAGCAAGGATAGTCACATTTGAGAACTTTAAATTGTCCAGAAAACTGAGAGGTTCAGTCTGGTCCTTTCTCTTTCGTTGTGGAGTGTAGGACTACAGACCTAAAACCTCCAATACCTATAAATTGCAAACAGGCCTAGGCCTTATAGATAGTGTGCAGGGGACGCAGGTTTCCTAAATTAGGAAACCATTTGTCCTTTGTTAAGATGACAATTACTGCCATGATTTCTTCAAGCGTGATGGGGGCCTCAAGACTTTCCCTAGTCTGGGCGTTAAGGCATGATGATGAGATATTTTCTAGCAATGAATGTATGGCCTTTTCCCCACGTGGCAGTTCTGCAGTGTATAGGGTTTGGTAAAAGTCATGGAATGTCCCAACCACCTCTGCATCTGTCCATTTAGTATTATCCTGTTCATGCAGAATACAATCCACCTGGGTCTGCCCTCTCTCTGTCTGAACTAGTCTCGCCAATGTTCTACCTGGTCTGTACCCTTCCCAGTATTTCCTGGCTGCCTGTGGGCGAGAGAAGTAATGAATTTCCCTTTGAGCATGTGCCTTGAATGATTCAAATTCCATCTGTATTTGCAACAGCAACTGGGTATCTGAGGAACGGGAATATTCAATTTCAATCTCAAGCCCTTTAAGTGCAGTTTCATATTTCTCCAGGTCCCCCCCAATACCTTTGAGAGCTCCAGTTTCCCTTGATATCGCCATAACTCTACTGTACGAGTTGTGTCTCGCGGGTGCCTTTTCGCCCGCCAGGTCTGACCTGGCGTGCGTACCGGCACCCGTGAGCAGAGCATGTCGGATGCATCGGCACCATTCACGAATGCATCCGGCTTCCCCATTCCCAGGAATATTTTCCAGCACCCGCGAATGGGCAATTACCGGTCCTGCAAGGGCGTAATGACCCGGTAATTGCCCATTCGCAGGCCCCGGCAAAAAATTATACCGGCACGGCTACCAACAGTATCATAATGAGGCCCTAAATCTTTTAACGCTTCTGATTTAAATCTCCAGCCACAACTTGTGTTACTCCTGCCCAATTTCAGTGATAGTGTCACCGGGGAGTGGTCCGACAACGTGCAAGGTTTTATGTCGACGTCCAGTACTTTCCCCATTAGTAAGGTGGATATCAGGAATATATCCATCCGGGAAGACATATCATGCACTGAGGAATAGAAGGTATATTCCCTTGTCTGTGGGTGTGTCGTACACCACGCATCACACAAGGCTAGTGATTGTGTAAGGGACAGAAGTCGTCGGGCAGCTCTGGATTGGGGCCTTGGTGCTACATTTGTTCTGTCTAGTGCAAGATCTAGAATCAGATTAATGTCCCCTCCCCATAATAAAGGTATTCCGCAGTACCCCAATATGATCCCTGCAATAAGGTAAAAAAAATCTCTGGTGAGCCAATGTTGGGGCAATATGTGTTTGCAAGCGCCAGTTCGGTTCCTTCAAGGACACAGTGAACCACCACGTACCTCCCCTCAGGGTCGATATGTATTTTTTTTCAACACATTTTAGGGTCTTATGTATAGGTATCATGACTCCTCTGGACTGCGAGTATTAGGAGGTAAAATACCTATTCCTACCCCATGTAGGGGCAATATTGCAACATATTCCTTCTTCAGCATGAGCTTCCTGCAGGGGTAGAACATTTGCCCTATGTCTCTGTACAACCTAGAAACATCAAGTCTGAGCACTCAATTGGCAATATTTTTAAGAGTTTCCTCCCCCAACTTGGCAGAACTGTGCAACTGGCGCACAACCATACTACAAGGCCCTCTATAACACAAGGCCACCTTCTCCCCTCCCCCACTGCCCCCCCAACCCTGCAGTGTACAGAGCCCTCCGTCCCCTCCCCCAACTACCCTCCAGTTCCAACAGGGCCCAAAGGGGTGTACTTCCATCAAATCACACAAAGCAACTGCAATGGGGCTCACTGTTGCGCACGGTACTTAACATTTGACTAGGGATGTCACACCCTTTCTGTATAGAGTAATGAGGCGGCGGATACGCGTAGTTTACTACTAACAACTCGTATTAAACCTGAGATTGTCAAACGCGACACTGGGCAATGACATTTTTTAGTCGGGTATATTTTCCTCAGCAGGATTAGCAATGGGATTGTTTAAGGGGATCTGAGCTTTGATGAACTTCACAGCTTTGCTCGGAACTGTGAAAAAATACAGTTTACCTCGGAACTGGAGCTTCAGTTGCGCTGGAAACAACATAGCGTATTGTTTGTTGCGCTCCCAGAGTATTTTCTTAACACCAATAAATTGTCAGCGCTCGAGCTGCACCGGGAGTGAAAAGTCTGGGCACAAGCGAATGGTCTGGGATCCTAATCTCAGTTCTTTCTTCTCATGGACCAATCTCAGCAGATGATCCCTGTTTCAGTAACTCAATATTTTCGGAAGGATGGCCTGGGGAAGTCAGCCGGATTGGGTCTGAGGGCAAAAAGCGCGTTCCACAGCAAAGAAGGGGGAAAGTTATGGATGACCCAGAAGGTCCGTGAGCAGGTTTTTGTCAGGTTTCCTTCTCTTATTCAAGTTTCCTTTTCATTATTTATCCTTTTCAGATTAGCTTTGTGTGGGTGGGAAGTTTTCCATTATAGTTGGTTAGGCCTTAACTTGATGATTCAGAATCCTGGTTCTGACCCAAGGCAAGATGGAGCCTCACAGTGACAGCTCTGATTGGCTAGAAGACAATGCTGAACAACAATGAACATTCTAAACTGTCACTCTGTGCCTTTCATCATCAAAACCCCATCTGAGAGGACGTGTTCAGTGGCTGCTCCTGCTTTAGTATTAGGCCTGGTGGATTTTATCCTTCAGATCTCAGCAGTTGAGCGGCTACTTTCTTGGGGGTTCAGGAGAAGTCTTCAGCTGGCAGGAATTCGTTTTGGAAGATAGGAAAAGCAGGAAATCTTTGTGAATTCGCTAAGGAGATAAGTGACTTTATTTCTACTGTAAATCTGTTCATCTTAAATACAGTCTCCTTGAAAATTCGTTAAAAGTAGTGTTTCAACTAAAACAATTGAACTATCGGTGTGCGCTTGTGTTTCCAGTGCGGTGTTCCTTAGCGCGAGATTTTGACTGTAACATGCGTATTCAAGTGAGCGCGTGCTTTCTAGCGTTTGTATTCCGAGCGCGAGCAGAGGTTGGTCTCGTGCCATTTTAAAAGCGCGTGTGTTTTATTGCGCGAGAGATCCTTTTCGCCAAAAGCTATACGCAGCGTGAAAACTACAAAGCGCGTGTGAAATACAAAGCGCGTGTGAAATATAAAGCGCGTGTGAAATACAATGCGCGTGTGATTTTTAGCGCGAGTATACAAAGCGCGTGTGAAGTATAAAGCGCGTGTGAAATACAATGCGCGTGTGATTTTTATCGCGTGTGTACAATGCGCGTGTGAAATACAATTCGCGTGTGAAATATAAAGCGCGTGTGATTTTTATCGCGTGTGTACAAAGCGCGTGTGAAATACAAAGCGCGTGTGATTTTAAGCGCGAGAATCTGTTCGTCGCGTGCCTTGTGAGTGCGCGTGTGTTTTTTCCATCGCGAGTAATTTTGCGCGTGACAATCACTTCGTTGCTTTTGAACTCAATAGCGCGGGTGTTCTTATTTCGCGTGTCTCGCAGGAGAATATTATTGCGCGTGTGGACCATTGCGCGTGTGAATTGTTGCGCGTGTGGATTTTTTGCGCGTGTGGATTACTTGGATCGCGCGTCTTCATCCGTTTGCGCGTGTTCTTCAACCAGGAAGATTTCTATGTGAAGTTCAACGATTAATGGAAATAACCTGCGTGTGCAGTTAGCACGTATTTTCCTCTTTCTTCAAGGATTCAAAGACTCAAGATAATTATAAATAGTTTGAAAAGTTTTGATATTACAAGAAAGAACATTTTAAAGACAATCTAATTGAACTACCAGTGCAAGTTGGAAAAAAGACAAACAAAGAACTAAAACTTCCAGTTTTGCCTAATGTAAGAAGTTGCTGGGAATTTCTAGTATCGCAAGTAAGAGAGATTTTCAGCTTCTTATCCGCTTCTCTAAGAAATTTCAAGAGAAGAACCAGGTAGGATTCTCAATTATTAGTTAAGGATTAATTACTTCCCATTCATAAGGTTAAGTAAGTGAATTAAGAAAGTGTATATGTTATTCTTTATCCTCTGCAGGTTCAGCACTGATTAGCCTTGACGCAGTCTGCCTGGTGTTGTTTTGTTGTCCCATTCCCCCTTTCCCTTTGGGGTGTAGTTTACAGAGCTGTATTGAAAACTAGTTCTGGGAAATACATCTCAGGGGGATTGTCGGGGGTTCAGCAGCTTCCGCGGATACAGGACCTCTCAGCCTGACAGTTTTCCACGGCCGATTCCATGCTTCCAGTTAGGGCGTCCTCTGGGACCCCAACTATGCAGATGTTATTCCTTCGTGAGTGCGATTCAAGATCATCGCATTTGTTTTTGACATATTTCATGTCTCTGGTGAGGGTAGCCACAGTATCCTGGAGGGCATGTTCATTGTCTTCAGTGGCACCTATCCTTGCCTCTGCCTCAGTGATCCGGACCCCTTCCTGAGCCAATTGGGAGCGCATGGATGCCACATTTGCCGTTATGTCGTCAAGCTTTTCGTGCACGGTGGTGAATCCTTTCGCCATTGCTTCCATCATGCTTGTCAGATCTGGTGCAGGTGAGGGCCCGGGGACCGGGAGGGCCGGGTCAGGTTGGGCTTGAATTGGTTGTCCCTGATCATCCCTCGGAGTGGATCTCGCGAATTTGTAAATAGCTCTGGATTTTTTCCCCCCGCCTGCTCCTTTAGTCATGGTGAATTATAGGGATCCAGTTCGGGGTTCAGGCAACCAGTGTGGTTAGGGCCAGTCTCCTCTCCTGCTATGGGGAAGCTCCTCAACTGTGGAGGATATTCTATGGCCCGACTCAGGGTTCCCAATGGTGAATAGGTTGCGAGCCCCGCGGTCTACCAGTCATAGGATTCCCACTTAACCCGTTTTAGTATGGGTATGCACACAGAGAGGGATGGGGGGTTCAGGGGCTGTCCAGCATGATCTTCGCCCAGCCGCCAGGACACTCGGGCCAAATGCTGTATATCTGCAATCCTTCCCCTGGGGCCTGCTGTGTGCTTGGGGTGGGGTCGGGATATCAATTCCCACCATACATAGATTTTTTTGGGTTTTGGGTCTGTGTCCGCTCTTCCAGGCTATGCAGTGCCAGTCAATTCCTTAACCATGAGGGAGCTTCACATCCACTTTGGATATCTGTGGGGTGCCGTTGAGGCTCAACTGTGGAGAGGGAGGAGGGCCCACATGGTCCCCCTAGGTCACGCGGGTTCCTCCTGCCCTGTTGATGTCAGCATATAATGACCTGGGGCCATGGGGGGCTTCCCAGCGTAATTTGCGTCCCACAGGGGTACGCACTGTCAGGCAGGGGAGGTGCACCTCACCTTAGAATGCCGTTGCAGGGATAATGTTTCAACTCCCTCGCTGCACGTCAGGCCGGGCCGCAGCCCACGGCTCTGTTCTGCCATTGCAGGGAGTCATTTCCCAACTCCTGGGCCGCGATCCTGGCAAGGCGTAAGGGGGATCGGCGGGCTTGCCTTTCCAGCCGTCAACGAGGGGCCGGGTGGGGAGGAACCAGGCAGCCTGCTTCAACCCGCAGGATAAAGAAGGCGGGCAGTGGGGTTTGTGTAGGTCGTTCAAGCAGCGTGGCGCGGGGAGCAGATCAACCAGGGTTGCTTGGGTCTTCCCCTCCTCATGTGTAATGGCTGCCTCCAGCACCGGATCTTCCCTGTAGCAGCCCGGGCAGCTAGATGGCTACTACATTGTATATAGGTACACCATTGTCGAAGGGGCAATTTCACCCCCCTGCAGAGAACAATAACGCCGGATAGTGCCGCCTCACTTAAGGATATCACTTAAGGATATGAAATTACTTTGAAATTGCAATTGAAGCTTAGGCCTCTCTCTCACTGTACAGGACCCTTAAGTGCGCCCTCTGTATTTGAAAGTGCACTGAAACTGCATTTGACACCGCTTTAATCGCATTTGAAGCTATTTGAAACCTGTGTCTCTCTCCCACTATACAAGACCCTTGCATTTGAACCACCTTGAAATTACTTTGAAATTGCATTTGAAACTGAGGCCTCTCATCCCATAATACAGCACACTCTCTAAGTGTGCTCCCCTATATTTGAGGCTGCATTGAAACTACATTAGAAACTTAGACCTCTCTCCCACTATACAGGACTCTCAGGTCCAATTTTTCTCCTGTATCAGCGTGCACTGTGAGAAAGACTACTTGTTAGTGAGAATTCTCTTATAAGGCTAATTTCCCAAACCTAGTGAGTCGCCCAGCAGCTTTGATGGATTTTTGGGGTTTGTTTTTTTCTCCTGCTAAGAGTGAGACTCTTTTACTCCCACTCTTAGGCATGATTTGAGGTATGTCTTTGACTTTTTGTGCGCTTATGGGCTATGGGGTCTTTTACTTCACTGGGTATCATCTGTTTTTAGTGTGTGTGTTACACAGCACTCTCAGTGCAGTAACACAGGGGTGTCATAGTGACCCCCAAACATAGACTCCATACACTGGGGCTGACTACTGTCTCCCAGGGCATGTAAAGTCACCATTGACTTTACTAGTCCAAAATTGTGAACAGAACCAGTACAAACCATGATATTGTGGAAGTACTGGAAGGGGTTAATTCGATTGCCCCTGGGTCTGTTTTCAAGGGGGCACTGTCGATTCCCCCCTTGTCGAGTTTCTGGCTGGTGACAGTGGTTACCACGCAAAATATTCCACCGGAATATTTCCTATGGGATTTTCCCATTGATTTTAAATGCACCACTTTTTGGTGCAATGTTAAAGATACCGCTGGTTTATTTATTTAATATTAAATCCCTGGTTGGGTCTTTTTGCCAGAACTCTTTTCTAAAATGGCGTTCGTGTCCGTCTCTGTAACTCCAACCAAGGTCGGGCCCTTTGTTCCACTTTTTGGCGGGCTTCTCCACAGAAGCCCTCCAACTGGTGCCACTCTGTCTGGGTTCCACAGGTTGTGTGGGTGGGGGAATTGGCACCCTGGACTGCGTTGCCTTAGCAACTCAAGTCGCACTCTGTTCTGATTGGGCCAGTGGTGAGCCGCCCGGCTCACCACTTAGCATGTTTGAGTGACAGCTAGGCTGTTGAATGGGGATTTTTCTGCATAAAAGCAGGGCTTTTGGGACTGGAACTTCAGAAGTCCCCACAGGACCTAAGAAATCCGAAGAGGGGAGAAGCTGAGCCATCTGCAACAACGACACCACCGGTGGAGCCCTGCTGCAACGACCTCACCACTTTCCCGACGACAAGAGAAGATCTTCTGCTGAAAGAGTCTTCTTCCTCTGAGCTGGTGGGATCAACCAATTCGCCATTTCGCCTTCCAGGACGTCTCTTGGTCGAATCGCCCGTGCCAAGCACCCCGGCGGCCGGATAGCCAAGCTGCACCACTGTGACCGCGAATACCAGGAACGCACCTTTTCACTGACAAACTCCACGGCTGGTTTCTTCCCTGGGCAGTGCAACGACTCAAAGTTTCCTCCTCGACAAGATCCTCTCTTCCCCTGGTCGAAACCACGAACTGCACCCGCTGCCAGGAACAACTGCCGCCGCTGGAGCTTCCTCACTCGTTAAGGTATTGTGTTCTACCTGGCCTCCCTTTCTTTGGATTGCTAAAGGTGACCCTTAAATCCTTGGCTTTCCAACTGGGTTGGCCCCAAGACCTTCTAACATTTGTCCTTTGAACCACCCCAACCTCTTTTGAACATTTCTACAAAGACATTTTGCCTTGCTCCATTCAAAGTGGGCCTGGCCTATGAACTTTGGCTCTACAGTATACCCTGCCTTCAGTAACTTGATTTTGTCTCTTAAAAGTGTTAGGCAGAAACCTGTGCAGTTCCCTTAGGGACCACTGCAAAAGATTTAAGACTACAGGTGTTTGGCAGTAAACCCACTTGGTAGCAGTCTGTACCACACAGATTCACTTGGTAGCTGTGGCTGAGCAGTCAGACTTCCCTCAAGAAGAGTTAGGCAGTATGTAGAGTATACACAATAGGTACAAAGACACAGTAGTACAAACAAACACTGACCAGAGCTTTGGTGTAAAAGTATATAATCATTTATTTTAAAGACACACTTGTAAATTACACTAGCACAAAGAGGTAAGTAAATTCAGCACACAGTCACTATTATATACATACAACCCTAATTACTTATTAGACAAGTCTTAGTGAGAAACACCACTTATTTTCAGACAGAGGTGAGCGCTTAGCATAAGATGGCACTCTAATAAGTTATAAAGAAAGGGAGGGAAAAAGGCAGAGTTAAGGAAGCACACAAGTTTCAATACTTTTAAAAGAACCACAGCAAGGCAGGATAGGCAGAGTTCTACTGGAGAGCCAGGAAGTCAATTGCAAGGCCCACTCTTGGAGAGAGCAAGCAGAAGGGGTCCAGGTTCACACAGTGGGGATATGCCCAAAGAGTCTTGTAGATAGTTCGCAAAAAAAGGATGAAATTAAAGTCAGGAAAAGTTAGCTAGGTTGTCCCAGGCTAGCCCAGGTTAGAAAGTCGAGGCTTTACTGTCACCCCGAGCGATCTGTCGCAAGGGAAGCCAGGCGGGACACAGTACCTTAAGTGTGAAGGAAGCTCCAGCGGGGGCAGTTGTTCCTGGCAGCAGGTGCAAGTCGGCGTTTCGTCCAGAGGAAGAAAAGTTTTCGCCGTGGAGGAAAGATGAAGGTCGTTGCACTACCAGGGAAGAAACCAGCCGCGGAGTTCTTCGGTTAAAAGGTACTACCCTTCTCTTCGCGGCAGTGGTAAACCGTGGTATTCCGGTTGCCGGGGTGCTTGGCACGGGCAAGGCGGCCACGAAATGTTCCAAGAAGGTGAAAAGAAGGCAAAACTGGTTATCCCAACCAGTCAAAGGAAGAAGACTCTCAGGACTGGAGATCTACTCTGTCGTCGGGAAAAGTGATGAGACGATTCAGCAGGGCTCCACCGGTGGTGTCGTCGTTGCAGGTCGGCTCAGCATCTCCCTCCTTGGATTCTTTGGTCCTGTGGCAACTTCTGAAGTTCCAGTCCCCAAAGCCCTGCTTTTATGCAGCACACCCCCATTCACTCAGCCTAGCTGTCAATCAAACATGCTAAGTGGTGAGCCGGCCGGCTCACCACTTGGGCCAATCACACAAGAGTGCGACTTGAGTTACCAAGGTAACTCAGTCCAGGGTGTCTAAACCCCCTCCCACACCCCCTCTCACACCCGCCGTGGTACCCAGACAGAGTGGCACCACTTTTGGAGGCTTCTGTGGAGAAGGCCGCCAAAAAGTGGAACAAAGGGCTCGACTTGGGTTGGAGTCACAGAAGAGAACACAAACGCCATTTTAGAATCGAGTTCTGGCAAAAAATACCAATCGGTGAATTAATATCAAATAAATAAACCGGCGGTATGTTCGAGGCTATAAGAATTAAATGATTAAAGTTGGTAGCCTCGAACAATGGGAAAATCCCATAGAGATATATTCGCGGTCGAATATAAAAAGTAGTATCCACTACCACCAGCCAAAACTCGATCAGGTGGGACAGAGACGTGCTCCGTCGAACAACAGACCCCGGGGCAATCAAATTGCCCCGACCAGTACATCCACAATATGATGGTTTGTATTGGTTTCTGTTCATAATGTGGGACTAGTAAAGCCAATGGTGACTGTACATGCCCTGGGAGACAGTAATCAGTCCCAGGGTATGGAGTCTGAGTTGGGGGGTCGCTACGACACCCCTGGGTTACGGCACAGAGGGTGCTGTGTAACCCACATCAAAAACACATGAGGCCCTATGGAGTGAAAGACCCCATAGCCCATAAAACAAATTGCAAGATAAAGGAACACCTCAAATCATGTCTAAGAGTGGGAGTAAAAGAGTCTCACTCTTAGCAGGAGAGAAAAAATAAACCCCAAAAATCCAGCAAAGCTGCTGGGGGACTCACTAGGTTTGGGAAATTAGCCTTACAGAGAATTCTCCCTAACAAAAAGTGTTGGGAACTGTTTTATTTTTATGACCTGCCTTTTTCTCTCCCTTTAACCTAATTATTGGAGTGCCATCTAAGTTACGCGCTCACCTCTGGTGTTTTAACTTAGACTTGTCTAGTAATTGCTAAGGGAGGTGTAAATACTTTTCTGATTGTGTTGGAACTTGCTTTTGATTAATAGTGCTAGTGTATTTTCTAAAGTGTGCGTTAAATAAATAATTATATACTTTTGATACAAAGTTCTAGTCAGTGTTTGCTTGTTCTACTGTGTTTTTGGCCCTATTGTGTATCCTCTGTATACTGCCTAACTCTTCTTGAGAGAAGTCTGACTGCTCAGCCACAGCTACCAGGTAAATCAACCAATTGGGTTTACTGCTTACTCCTGTAGTCTTAATCTTCTTGCAGTGGTCCCCAAGGGAACTGCACAGGATTCTGCCTAACACTACTCTAGGTGTCCCCACCCCCTTCTCTTAACTTAAACCTGCCACACTGAGGGCAGAGCCTCTCCCGCTATCCTGATACACCAGCCTAGGTGTTCAATTGCTGCCTAGGTCTCCCAGTCTAGGTGTTTAATTGCTGCCAGCCACTTAGAGCCTTGAACCTTCCTCCCGATATCTAGGCATCAATGTTTGCCTTAATTACCACCAACCGCCTTCAAAGCTAAACCTCTCCTGTCACCCAGCCGTCTCCAGCCTGATACTTGATCACCCCTGCCATCTCCAAAGCCAAAACCCTCTTGCGATAAATTAAGGTCCCAATATTAATCACAGCATTCCTTGCAGAACCGAACCTACCCACTGCTATCCAAAGATCAGAAATCAAACTGTTCAATCAGCTTTGGTTCCCGCCGAAACCTACACGCTTCGAACCTCTGATAACCCACACCCAAGAATACAATCTCATTGTAAACCATCTGTAAAATTCTGAACTCTCCACCTCTTGTCCTTTAGTCGTCTAGGTATTATCAGTAGCTGCTACTACTGAATCTTAGGAACCTGATACCCAGGACATCCAACAAGCACCTAAGCCTGTAACTTGTACCATAATCCCCTCCACAGTTACCTGCACCCTTAGCCCAATCGATACGCCCACTATCTTACGTACAATACCCCCAGGACAGCCCTCCCGTTTTAAGAGGAACACAATACCCAACTGACTGAACAAAGACAAACCCTCGAAAACCTCCAGACAGAACAACCTAAGAGGATTGGAAACAACTGACAGAACAAAGTCCAACTGACCCAAGACCCAACTGACCGAACAAAGACACACCCTCGGAAACTAGCAGACAGAACAATTGAAGATTAAAATCAACACTAGCCTTGCACTAGGCACCACAATTGGAAACTTCCCCAACAAACCTTATACCCAGACCAACTCCTCCCAACTAAGACCAAAATGACCCGACACAGAATTGGACGCAGACAAAGAGAAAAGGAATACAGTACAAATAACACGGATGCACAACCGGCCCCAGCAGAAGACGCCTTCAATACAGAATACAGAACACACCCCGCAAAACAATACTATTGACAGAACAAACATCACAAGAGAAAAATTGTTATACCTTAAACCGTACCTCGCACCAACCAAAGAACCTAGATACTCCAACGACACCAACATTTCCAGATGGATAAAAAAAACACCAGAACAACGGAAAAAAAGAAGAGGGGACCAGAGAAGAGAATGGGATAATGCCAACCCCCTTACTCCCTACATCACAAGAACAGATGGGCACTATCGATAACCACACCAAATGACAAGAGATGAAGAAACAATAGAAATCAGCGACCCAATTATCAATCTCACAGACCACGAAGCCACCTTCACAGAACCTCTACCGCTCGGAGGCAACATAGAAGCACCCCAACTGAACACCCACAAACCAAAACCGGGAACAAAAAATAAACCAAATGACACCAAAAATATCCACTGCAATATAATTAACGCAAGATCAATGTCCAAACAGGCCACCGAAATCTATGACCTCCTCAGTGGCATTGAAATCCTTTTCGTAACCGAAACATGGCTAGATGACAACTACAAGATCACCCTCAATAGCTGCCTGCCTGGCCTGATACCTTCAAATGCAGCCAAGTAAACACGAAAACAAAAAGAGGTGTTGGACTAGCAATCATCCACAAGGAACACCTGGAAATTAAAGTAGAAGACCCATTAAACATCAACAAATTTGAATCCCTAATCATACGTCTATCAACAAATCCCAGAACAAACTGGAAATTCATACTGATATACAGACCACCAACGTACGATGCGGCCTTCATAGACAACTTCATAGAAACAATCACCAACCTAGCTATCGAGCATAGCCAGCTGATTATCCTCGGATAATTCAACATCTGGTTCAATGAAGAAACCACAACCTCACAAAAATCTTTTACCGGCCAACTAACAACAATGGAACTACAACAGTTGGTCAAAGGAGCAACCCACACGGCAGGACATACACTAGCCGCAATCTTCGCCAACAGAAAACTAATCACCACAGCACCACTGATTCAGATCCTATGGAGCAACCATCCCCTTCGTAATCACACTGCCTCCCCAATTACCAGAAAAACTACCAATCATCATGAAAAGAAACTGGAGAACCATAAAAAACTCCAACTTAACAGAACGACTGGAGATCACCAAACCACAAACAACGACAATGGGCGAAGCGGACCTAGATACTAAAATAGATCTACTTCACAAATGGATCACCACAACAATCGATGAGAGTGCAAAAGAAAAACCTTTCAATCCATCCCGCAAAAGAGCAACGGCAAAATAGTTCACCCCACTACTAGGCGCCATGAAAAGGAAAAAACAAAAACTAGAACTAGAATGGAGGATCAATAAAGACTGCAGAAAAAAATTCAAACTTCAACAACAAACCCGTTCATACAAAAATGAAATACAAAAAGCAAAAAGGATATACTAAGACAACAGAATCCTCAAAGCACCAAACACCCAAAAAGAACTGTTTAAAATCATAAACGAAATTAAAAACCCTCCCGGCTGCAATAATACTCCAATACCATCAAAGAAATTATGCAGTGACCTTGCAGACCACTTCAAAAATAAAATCATGACCATCCAACAGACCATTCAAAACAGACCATGTAACCACTACACTGAAGACACTTACTGATGCAAGGAACACCAGAACAAACTCTGAAACTTCCCACACATATCAGTGGAGACTTTCATCAAAATCGTAAATCAAAGCAACAAATCTGGCTCCCCCGTGATCCCTGCCCCCGACATCTACAAATCAATCCTTGCACAACGAACACCAATGGAATACTACAGGAACGTCCTCAACCAATCAATCTCAACAGGATGAGTGCCTCAAGCCTTCAAATCAGCATACATCAAACCACTCCTCAAGAATACAACAGGAAACGTAAAGGACCTCTCCAACTACAGACCTGTCTCCAACATCCCCTACCCAGCTAAACTACTGGAAACACACATATATAGAACAACCCAAGATATCATAGAAGAACATTACCTATGAGACCAGGCACAAGTAGGCATCAGACCGATGAAAGGAACAGAAACCGCACTTATTTCAATCTGGGATGATCTAAAGACTAATGCAGACTCAAACAACAGCACCGCTCTGATACTTTTAGACCACTCCGCAGCATTCGACACAGTTAACCACGACATCCTCATCATGAGACTGGAAGAATTCGGAATCACTTGCAACGCCTTACTTTGGGTCAGATTCTTCCTAACAAACAGAACAGAAACAATATGGATGAAACCTTACAAATCAAGCCCACGAGAATCATAATACGAGTCCCTCAAGGATCAACCATCTCGCCACTACTATTCAACATTTACCTGTCACAGCTAATTAAAATCATCGAAGGACATGGCCTCACCTGTTACAATTATGCTGACAACACACAAATAATGTACAAAATACAAGACTCACAAGAAGACAACACAACACTAGAGATCTGCCTTCGTGAAATATACAACTGGATGAACTTAAACTACCTTAAACTCAACCCAGGCAAAACAGAAATAATGATCATCACAAAAAACGGAGAAGACAACCGCTACATCCCATCGCCAGCCGAAATTGTCGAAACCCCAGCCCCATCATCGACTGTAAAAAACCTGGGAGTCCTGATGGACAATGAACTCACTCTAGAGCCACAAGTAAACGGCCTATCAAGAAATCTTTCTTTCTCCTGGGATTGGTTAAAAGAATATTACCATTCTTCTCATTCACCAACAAAACAACTGCCGTCATCGCCCTCATTATGTCCAGACTAGACTACGCCAACAGCCTATATCTAGGATTGTCTGAACGACTCCTAAATAAACTCCAGCGCATACAAAATGCGGCAGCCAGACTGCTCCTTAAACTACCTAGAAGAGAACACATCAGACCAGTGCTGAAAATGCTACACTGGCTACCCTTCAAACAGAGGATCAAGTTCAAATCAATGTGCATAACCCACAGAGCAATCCACGACCAAGGTGCAGAGTTCCTCAGAAGAAAACTAAACGTACATCACACTACAAGGCCACTCAGATCCAGCGATTGGAACACAAATCATACAACAAGAGAAAACTCGGAGGATCCTCTTTTTATCACCTTGCCCCAAAAACCTGGAACGAACTACCAAAGAACATACGGAACACAAGAGAACACCTACAATTCAGGAAAGTCCTCAAATCATGGCTCTTCACCCCATAACCAGAAAGAATGCTGATAAGGACATACACAGAGGAACTAGGCCGAGAGCAGAACCTACCCTGACTCCCTAAATCATCAACCCTTATAAAATAAGGATATACAGACCTGTAACATATCCACTTATCAATTAAAAACAAACTACATCAAATCATACCAAGGAACTGTCACTCGCAGCCGCGGCCATCGCCGCGACTGGCGATTTCTTCCGCGTTGGAGTTTGAGAGGACGCAGAGGAGGATTATTTTAGTCCTTTTTCTGTGTTCGCTCTGCAGCTCCAAACGCGGGACGCAACGCTGCCGGGAGTATTTAAATCCCCGCCTCCCGGCAGGTCGTTGCGTTGCAACCCCCCTCTGTTGTTTATTTTTTGACTCTGGGTCCTTCGCTCTTCCTCTGCACCTCGCTTTGGAATTTCTCAGGGGTTACTCCCCTTGGTTACTTTCTCCGGGGTTCCGGTTTCTCAGAACACCGTACTTTGTTTCCCAGTTCTCTCCGCCGCCTTCCCTGGGCGGCGCTAGCTGTGCCTTTTTCTCCGGCAGGGGTCTCGGGCTCGGGCTCTCTCTCTCTCTCTCTCTCTCTCTCTCTCCTCCTCCTCCTCCTCCTCCTCCTCCTCCTCCTCCTCATCCTCCTCCTCTCCCTCCCCCCCCCCTTGCTCTTTTTGGTCCAGTCAGCGTGGGGTTTCCTTCCGTGCTTCTCCGCAGTGCTTTCCTGGAACATTTTCGACCTCCGCTTCAGCCTCCTCAGCTGCTGCCTTCTCAGCCTGCGCTTCAGGCCCGCTGCTATCGTTGGCCTTGGACATCTTGTGACCACCCTTCAGTTGTTTGGAGATCCTTCGCTTCCTTCTCTTTCATCCGTGAAACACTGGCCTTCGCAGACAAGTCTTGGCACCTCTTATCAGGGTTTTTTCCCCTTTGCGGGTTTTTCCCTGCATTTTCTGGCTTGGTCCCGGAAAGGAGGTCACTGTGCCGCTGTTCTCACCCAGCGGCCACAGTGGCTTCTCTCCGTGACAAGCCCACGCACCAGAAAAAGGAGAGAGACTACCTGGCACGTCGAGGACTGCAAGAAACCACTGACTCGGAAAGCTCAGGTGAGGAGAACGTGGGTACAGGGGAAACCCAGCCAAAGGTACTCGTCAAGTCACAGGAACACCCTAGATCAATCGGAAGGGAGAGCAGGTATGACCCAGAAATAGCACCTGGCATCCTCGAGGGCACAGGCAGCAATGGACCATCGACAGTAAAAGATAGGAAGGAGTGGGGAATGATAATATAACTCTACTACCTAAGCAGGGATTATGCTTGTCCCGTGGGTGTACTAAGATCAAAAACTTAGATGGAGGCCAGCCTCAACCCCTGAAACTAGACAATCAGGAAAGGGAAGAGAAGATTATACCACCCAATGGATCACCAACAGTAAATAGATAGCAAGGAGCTTGTTAAGGATATTATAACACCACTATCGAACTAGGGGACAATGCTCACCGAACCTGGGGTACTTAGCCAATTTAATCTGCTGGAACCATCACCACAGAAACTAGACAATCAGTAAACCAAGAGAAGAATATACCAATCCAGTATGGCAACTTGATTCATAAACTAAAGTACAGGGATTATGAGACATACAACCCACTAACCAAAACCTCAAATTTCTGCATACTTAATTCACACAAAAACCCACACAACCACCTCTCTCACAGCAAACCGCATGGACTTCACCACACCGCAACAACAATCAATACATAGATCGCAACAAAAGCACGCGAGGTCCCGCTTCAATCCTATATGCACACCCAAGTTTAGCGCACAGTGAAAACTGAACTGAATCTGCCAACAGTACACCACCTCTCACTATCCTATGCCCTCTTCACCCACTAACCCACTCCCCTTTTTTGTCTACAGATCCTCCTGAGCGCCTGGAGACCAACTCCGTTGGTGACGGTGCGCTATATGAATACCTTTAACATTAACATTAACATATCTGTGCAGATGAGTGGAGCTCTTGGACTAGGCAGCCATTTCCTTGGCTGCTCAACAGCGCCCCCCGTTTTGTTTTCTAAAGCACCGAAAGCCTCCATGTTCACTGTATTCCTACTTCTGTTCACTATGTTTCGTGTTAGCCAGACTCTACAATGTCCTCTGGCCTTCAGACAGGCTACTCTAACAGGGTTTTGGTTGGGCGTCTTTCTGTTTGGGTTTTCCTGCTTCCCATAACACTTTGGCTGTCCCAGTCTCAGACAGTTTACATGTGGCTGTGCCACCAGATGCGATGGCCACTTTTCCATCTCAGTATGGATCTCAAACTTGACTTCTTGGTCAATCAGGACGCCAGCCTTCCGGCGTCAGTCCAGCGAGTCTCTCGCGTCCCACGTTACTGCTGGTTCCACAGTCTAGCATGGCTTCGCCCCTCCAGGATGTCCACCTGTCAGAAACTCACCTCTGCGTAGAATTCGCTCACCTCCACTCCAAGTTCTTTGTTCTTTTATGCACGTCATCACTCCAAGTTCTTTGTTCTTTTATGCACGTCATCACAAACAAAAGGGGTCTGTCGCCACTCTTTGACTGTGGAGTTCTGGTGGGATTCAGCATTACCTGAACCCAAAAATTCTACCGGACTGGAAAAACACAGGTTTGCCGGTGAGGGCACTGATTTATCTTCAGCTCTGAGCTGCTGGTAAATCAGGCCCCCCACCAACAAAAAAATGCTGCAATGACGGAAATCCCCTCCATGGAGTACTATGGGACTCCATGGAATGGGGATTTATTGGCGTTTCCGCCACCTGGAATATTCCGGTAATACCAGGATATCAGGCGGCGGAAACGGTATGGTCTGTTTGCTGGTATCTAGCCGGAATTACCGATGGGATACTGGCAAACTCATAATAACCCCCTTGTCCTCAAGAGGGGAGTCACTCCCTGTGAGGTTTCATCCAATAAAAGCCACTTTCTGTCCACTATCAAAATGCAGAATTTATGATGGGATTCATAAAAGCATGCACAAGGAAAATATAAAGATCTATTTTCTCTATGTAAAAGAAATATACATTGGATTAGACATACCAGAGGTTCAGCCTCCAAGCTGCTGTTTACTAGCCTTTTGCCATTGTTTCAGATTCAAAGATTTTGGTGAAAGAACTAAGAGAATGACTCCCTTCTCCAGGTTCAGGTGACTCAGCCGCTGGCTGACTTTGGACAGTTTCCGGCAACAGTTTTTATCAGCCTTTGCACTTCTTTCCAGGCTTCTCTTAGGGCTTGTGTAAAAGTCAAACACTCCTGTTGTTTCCAACACACAGTTATTTCTCTTCTTTCTTTCTCCTCCTCGTGTCTTGTGAAAACAAGGGGAACTGTTCCCGTAGTGTCCTTGACTGCTTCCGACACTCTGACAAAGGAGATTATTCTCGTGGCATGCTCTAGCCTGAATGTCTCTTTTGGAGATAGAGTGTTGAGTGAGAGTACTCAGTGATAAGATTAGATATTAGGAAAGTAGAACCATATTCTGACCCCATGTACTGTAACTCTGATTACATAAGAATTTGTTTAAGGGATCATTATCTGGCTAATAGCTTAGTGGCAATAGAATTTAGAACTTTTCCACCCAAAGACTCCACTATTCAAATGAGGCGGTTGCTGGATTTTTTTATCTATAGACAGAGCTGTACAAACTAGACATACAGTGCAAGATACGACTGAGGAACCTATCATTTTGAAATGACAACCCATAGATCCCACTCCAACAAGTCAACCCATTATAGAGGATGTTGGTAAAACTAATATAGCTGAAGCTGGCCTAAGTACAGTGAGGGCGGAAATTGGAGTTGGGGAGCCTGTTTGACCTAAATCCAAATAATGTATTTTCTACAATTGTGGCGTGCTCGATTAAGGAATCGGACAAAGGGGTGGCATGTTTACAACAATCTTTATTTAAATAATAATGAAAAAGACCTATCTTCCCCTATTTCTGAAGGACTTTTCCTACCTAACTAAAGAACTTGGCTGCTTGTCATAAGGGTGGTTGTCAAACTCAAAGTGTTCGTCTCTGTCCAAACTAACCTACTATAGACCTACCGCTAATGAAAGACATTACTCCCTTCTGCTGGTGCAATGGGATCAGCCCTAGGGGCATATTTCTGTTAGTCTCTGATAAAAGTTCAAGTTCTGCACTTGTAGAGAATACCAGGAGAATGGCTCCCTCCTCCTGGTTCCACAGTTCAACAACTGCTATCTTCTCCTGGTTGACTTGAACAGCCTCCAAGCTGCTGTTTACTAGCCTTTTGCCTTAGTTTCAGATTCAAAAATTTAGGTGAAAGAACTAGGAGAATGACTCCCTTCTCCAGGTTCAGGTGACTCAGCCGCTGGCTGACTTTGGACAGTTTCCGGCAACAGTTTTTATCAGCCTTTGCACTTCTTTCCAGGCTTCCCTTAGGGCTTGTGTAAAAGTCAAACCCTCCTGTTGTTTCCAACACACAGTTATTTCTCTTCTTTCTTTCTTCTCCTCTTGTCTTGTGAAAACAAGGAGAACTGTTCCCGTAGTGTCCTTGACTTCTTCTGACACTCTGACAAAGGAGATTATTCTCGTGGCATGCTCTAGCCTCAACGTCTCTTTTGGAGATAGAGTGTTGAGAGAGAGTACTCAAGATATGTTGTTCTCTTTCAGTCTCTTCAACACAGCTGAGGCGAAGAAGATCATTAGTGATGCAATTGTGGCCCATTCATGTGAGGCAGACAGAAAATGTTGTTCCCATCAACCTGAAGACAGACGATGAAAAAAATGTAACACAACATGAAGATGGGGACTGCAATGTCCTTGCTCCTGCCTTGAGAAGTTAGAGAAGTGGTAACATTAGCGAGAAACATGCAGTGCTCTGAGATCATCCACCCCACCTATCATTTCTGTTCACATGCTGGTAAATTTCCTAAACTGACAAGGCTTGCACTGACCTCCTGGGGGTGGTGCTATGCGGAGCTACCCGATCTGGCCAGACCAATCAGATTATTTGTCCCCTATAGGCTGTAATTATGCCTATACAGTTCACCCAATCCCATTTCGTCTAGAGCCCAGAAATGTAACTTTTGGTTTTAAGATCATATTGGTTTAAAACCCTACTATCAGCCTGTAATGAGTTGAGAATGCATCTGGAAGTTGTAGAATACTGTGCGCGTATATCCGCTTGGATTATGAAAGCAGCAATTTGTCACATTTCTGGACTCCTCTGTGTTAAGACGGATTTCTGAACTCTGTCCTGGTGGCGCAGAAGTTCAGAAGGCCAACCTAATTACTTGGAACAGGGTAACCTCTGGACGAGCCAGACCAATCAAGGTAGCGATCGCGGCGGTCAAGACTAGGTCTCAAGAGGGGTGAGGGTGACTGAAAGCCCGCAATGAGCACACAAAGCAAGATCACTTACAAACTACTCCAAACAGTTGTTATATTAAAAATATATACACATTTATTTCAAGGCCTTTAAAACAATGACCGTAGCGAGAAAATCACAATATAACGATAGTAAACCAACACATACCATATCAACACAATATATATACAAATACAACCAGTCTCAAGCGTTATATGCACGAAATGTGTAGTCCACCTAAAAGGGAGGGAAAACAGGCAGTGCGAAATAATGCTTAGACCCAGTTCACCTTCAGAGACACCTAACTAGATGGAAGTCCGAGCCCTGCGAAGAGTGGAGCCTTGTGCTCAAAAGTACCTGCACGCGCTGGTGCCAACGGGCAAAAGGAGAAGCTCTTTGAGGGAAATCAGGCAGTTCAGTTTAGTGCACAAAAGAAGAAGAACAAGTTCTGCGACTCAAGCGCAGCCTCCACAGTGGGAAGAAGCAGAGCGCGAGTACGGAAAAGGGTGCTGTTTTACACAGCGGGGAAAAGCAATGGGCTCCTGCAGGAGGGCAACCAGATCCTAGCTATGCTACTCACCGGTCCCTGATGCAAGCAGACCCAGGCTTCTCCGCGTCAGTTTCAGTAGCTGGCAGGTTCAAAAGAGCAGGGAATGCCTCGTCGTCGTGTTGAGTAAAAAGACGTCCCAATCGAAGAAACCTGCACAGTTTGTTACCACAGCAGGGCAACGGAGCGGCCATGTGTATCTGAGCCAAATGTACACTACTCACTTCAGACCTGGGAACGCCAAGTGTACGAAGCGTGTGAGAGTGACAAGGACTCGAAATACTACACAACCTGGCGGCGGTTACAGAGCAAGACTCTCGTGTAAGCTGGTCAGTCAGCTGGATGGCCCAGAGACGCTTCCGAAGGCTTACTGGCAGGAGATGGTGAAGATGCCGAGAATAGCTGTTCCCGCTATTCCAAGGGTCGAAGTACCAGTACAGGCCTTCTGGTTCGATCAAAGGTGAAAAGGGTTTCACAAGGCGACAGCAGTGCAGAGGAGAAGTCCTTCAGCGGGTCACCAGCGATTCCTCGGTCCAGCCTCTTGGTTGCAGGATACTTGGCTCCTGTATTCCTTCGTTCGTGAGAACTCAGGAGATCGACATGGTAGTGGTGTTTCCAGCCCCCTCTTATCCACGGTTCCCTTCGCGCCAAAACGGAGGGGACCCAATGGGAGATCCGCTCATCAACACTCACACCATTCGTGGACCAATCACGGACCACGGTGGTCCCAGGCATTCACACCACCCTAGACTCTCTGGCACCCAGGATGTGTATTGGGACCAGACATCCCAGCCCACATCCTGGAGGCACACACAAGACATGTAGAAGCCCGCGAAAGCATCCGTGTTTCGCGGGAAAGTACATGCCCAAATAAGGAAGGCCCCGGGTCGGCTCGACCTGGGGAAGGTGAAGGGAGCAAGACGGTCAGCGGACAGGACAAAGGAGCCTCGTGGTCTGGCCATTTTGGGAGCCAGGCCACCATTTTGGGTTAAGCGCGAGAAACGCGCTTAGAACGCCAAAAGGAGCTCAAAACACAAGAAACGATCGCTGCCACCCTTCCCGTCCCTGAATCACTTGCACCGATCAGATACAATCCTAAACGAGTATCTAGGGCCTGTAGAAGGCTAGAGACCCAAGAGAGCTGTAACTTAGCTTACAGTGCCCTCTTGTGTCATGTTGCACGAAAGCCGCAACATGATAAAAGAAACTACAGGAAACAGCGTTCCCCGGTACTGACTGTCTTAAGGGCATGTCAGTTTCCCCGTAAGAAAGGAGCGAAAGCCCAGAGGAGTGCGGCAGAAGGCTGCACTTCTCTGGCAAAGTCGAGAACAGGGTGAAAAACAACAGCAAAAAGTTTAGGGGTTGCCACATGGAAGGAAAATTACCTACAATTACGAAATCTTTCCTAACACTCGCCCCTCCCAGACTATGGACAGGGGGAACTAATCCACCCCTGGATGAGTCTCTTGTTCAGGTCGGTTAAACATTCTGGACAACCCATCAGCATTGCTATGTTGGACACCTGGCCTATGCTCAATAGTGAAGTCGAAGCCTTGTAGACTTATGGACCACCTAAGCAACTTTGGATTCTCCCCCTTCATGTTCATTAGCCACTTTAAGGGCTTATGGTCAGTTTGCACAGTGAAGTGGGTCCCATAGAGGTAGGGCCTCAGCTTCCTTAGGGCCCACACAACAGAGAAACATTCTTTCTCTACTGTGGACCATCTGAGCTCTCTGTCCTTAAGCTGGCGGCTAATAAAACCAATAGGGTGTTCCTTACCCTTCTCATCTACTTGTGATAGTACAGCTCCTATCCCAGTGTCAGAGGCGTCCGTCTGCACGATAAAAGGTCTTTGATAATCAGGGGCCTTGAGGACAGGGGCCTGGCACAAGGAGTCTTTTAAGCCATTGAAGGCCTTCTCACACTCGTCGGTCCAAGTTACCTTCTTGGGTTTCTTCGGAGTTGTGAGGGCAGTCAGAGGGGCAGCTATGGTGCCATAGTCTGCCACGAAATTGCGGTAATACCCCGTGAGTCCTAAGAAGGCTCTCACTTGGGTTTGCGTAGTGGGGGTAGGCCAGTCTTGTACTGCTTGTACTTTACTGGGAAGAGGTTGTACCCTCCCGCCACCTACTTCATGTCCAAGGTAAACCACTGAGCCTTGTCCAATCTGGCATTTACTAGCCTTTATGGTCAAGTGTGCTTTCTGAAGAGCCTGGAGCACAATCCCGAGGTGTTTCACATGGTCTTCCCAGGTGGCACTGAAAACTGCTATATCGTCCAGATATGCAAGACAGAATTCGTCCAACCCATTCAACACATGATTCACAAGCCTCTGGAAAGTGGCAGGTGCATTCTTCAACCCGAACGGCATTACCCGGAATTGGTAAAGGCCGTCTGGAGTAGAAAATGCTGTCTTCTCCTTGGCATGTTCTGCTAAAGCTATTTGCCAATAGCCAGCAGTGAGGTCAAACGTGCTAAGGTACTTGGAGGCACCCAAAGTATCCACCAGCTCATCTGTTCGAGGCAAGGGGTGTGCATCTGTCTTGGTGACAGCATTCAGAGCCCTGTAATCCACGCAGAACCTCAATTCAGAAGTGCCTGCCTTTGGAACCAAAACCACAGGGCTGGACCAAGGACTACTAGAGGGTTCAATCACCCCAAGGCCTAACATCTTGTTGACCTCGGTCTTAATATAAGACCGTACTTTGTCTGACATCCTGTATCCCCTACTTTTGGTAGGTACACTGTCTCCTGTGTCAATGTTATGTTTGCACCAAGGTGTCAAACCAGGCGACTGTGAAAACAAGGGGGAAAACTGCCTAAGCAAACTTTTCACCTCAGCCTGCTGATCAGAAGTCAGGTGAGGGGCCACTCGGACACCCTCAAAGGAGCTATCTGAAGGACCGCTTTGGAACAGGTCGGGGAGAGGTTCAGACTCCTCTTCCTCAACATCTGAAGCCAGTAGCAGTGCTGCGATTTCGACTCTTGGGACGAAAGCCTTCAGCCTATTCACGTGAAACACTTTTGGAGCCTGTCCAGGCCTTCCAAGGTCCACTAAATAGTTAACCTCACCCAGGGGCTCCACCACTGTGTAAGGGCTTGACCATTTGTCCTGTAAAGCTCGAGGCCTTATGGGATTCATGATCAGGACTTGCTGACCAGGTGTAAAGTTGATGAGGGAAGCTTTCTGGTCGTACCAATGTTTCACCAGCGCTTGTCCTGCCTTCAATTTATCACTAGCCAAGCCCATCAGAAGTACCATCCGTTTTCTGAGCCCTAGCACATAATCAACTACGTTGGTAGTAACAGGGGGAGTGGGCATCTCCCATCCCTCTTTGACGATGGCTAAGGGTCCCCGTACGGGATGACCGAACAGAAGTTCGAAGGGGCTGAAGCCAACACCCTCCTGTGGTACCTCTCGGTAGGCAAAAAGTAAGCATGGTAAAAGAAGATCCCATTTTCTTCTCTGAGGTTCCTCCAGAGCCCCAATCATGCTCTTTAACGTTCTGTTGAAACGTTCCACCAGACCATTGGTCTGGGGGTGGTATGCAGAAGAGAACTTGTAGGTGACCCCACATTCTTTCCACATAGCCTGCATATACCTCGACATAAAGTTGCTGCCACGATCCGACACAACTTCTTTAGGGAAGCCAACCCTAGTAAATATGCCAAGTAAAGCTTTTGCAACTGACTTGGCAGTTACAGTTTTCAATGGGATGGCCTCAGGATATCTGGTTGCATGGTCGACCAGCACCAGGATAAACCTATTGCCCGAAGATGTTTGCGGGTCAAGGGGACCAACGATGTCGATCCCTACCCTTTCAAATGGTACCCCCACAACTGGGAGCGGTACCAACGGAGCTTGGATTGTCGCGCCAACCTTACCAGACAACTGGCAGGAGGCACAACTCCTGCAGTGACTTTCTACTTGCACCCCCATCTTGGGCCAGTAGAAGTGCATGGATAACCTTTGCTTGGTCCTCTTCATACCAAGGTGACCAGCAAGGGGAACTTCATGCGCCAACTGCAGGAGGAAGGGCCTAACAGCAAGGGGAACCACCAACCTCCTATGGTCTCCTTCTGTAGACTCTGTGGGCTCACTATACAGGAGTCCACCTTCCCAATAAATCCTATGCGTCCCAGGAGGTTCACCCTCAAGCTGGGAGCAGGCCTGTCTCCTTAGGCCTTCCAGAGATGGGCACTCACGTTGGCCTTTACTGAATTCGTCCCTATCAGGACCTCCTTCAACTAACAAGTCTTTTAGTTCAGGATGATCGTTGGGGTCAAATACTTCAGGCATCGCCACCTCCTCGTCATGCCCGGGCAATTGACCAACTTCCTCCACCGCAGTGGTAGGCGAGCTCGGGGGAATATTCTCTTTCCCTCGTCTTGACTTGTCGACTCCTTTCGCCTTGGGTTTCCCCTTCGGCTGGGGCGGCGTATTGGTCTTGGCCAATGCTGCCCGTGCTTGAGACCGTGTGTAGGGTCTTTCAGCAGTGTCTCCTACGAGCCCTAAAGCTCTGAGATCATTACCTAACAAGACCTTTCCGGGGACGTTTCTCTGAATGCTCACTGGAATCCTGACTGCTGTACCATTTAAAGTAAGATTTACAGGTATTACTGGGAACATACGGAGTGGGCCGTCAGCCAACTTAGTGGGCATCAGAGTAGCTCTGGCAACTTCCTCTGAGTCTACCAAGGTAGAATCCACTACAGTGCGACTGCACCCACTATCCCTAAGAGCTGGAGTATCTACTCCATTGATCAGCACACTGTCTTTAAAGTAGTGCTTGGTATTATCCGGAATCCTAGCATAAGCCTCTGCGACTTTAGGCTCCCAGGAACCCAGGGAAACTAAAACTACCTCAGCCTCTACCCCGCTGGGAAATGAGTCTGAGGAGAAGGATGCTCCTGTAATCTCTTCTTCCTCGTAGGAGGAGAAGGCCAGATTAGGGGAGTGGACCCCCAAAGGTCTAACCTTACAACGGGGATCCCCCTTCACGTGGTCAGTTGCTCCACAAGCAAAACAAGATCCATTGGGTCTGTTTACATAGGGAGGCTTATTGTAACCAAAGTTCTGTTTCGGAGGCTGACCTCCACTACCCTGTGAGTTCTCTTGTGTCTTACCCTTATTTTTCTTTTTGTGGCCGTTATGAGAAGAAGATTTATCAGATGCTCCACCCTCCATATCTTTGGACTTTTTCCCTTCCTCCTGCTTACCAGGATGAGTTTTGTCCTTATGGGACACTCGATGTGACACCCATAAGTCGGCTGCAATGGCCAGCTTCTTAGGATCTATCTCCTTCGAATCGACCAAATGCTGCTTAAGCTCCGGGGAAGAAGATGCAAAAATGTGTTCCAGCATGACAAGATTTATCATGCCTTCGAAGGTAGAAACCTTATAACCTTCGACCCAGCCAGTTAAGTTTTTCAAGGATTCAGTGACATAAGATACCCAAGTACCACCTTCCTTTTTCTTATACTCTCTGAAACGTTTCAAATATTGGGCCGGAGTCTTCCCAAACTTTAAAATGAGAGTTTGCTTTAACATTGCGAAATCAGCTCGCTCAGTCTTCGACATTTCCATAATGGCACTACAGCCAGAATGGGGCAGTCTGCTGAGTAACCAGGCAATCTTATCAGCATTGTCAACTTGTTGAACTTCGCATGCATACTCAAACGCATTCAGCCAGTCCATAATGTCATTCCTTTCTTCATACACACTGAGCAGATCTTTCGGAAACCGTGGATGAGAGGAAGCCCCAGACCCATGTCCAGGACCTTTGGACCCATTTGCAAACTGAAGCTTGGCCAGTTCCAACTGGTGATCCCTGTCTTTTTGTTTTTCTGCCTGTTCGATTTTTAGTTTGGCTATGCTGAATTCAAGCTCCTGCTGCCTAAACCGCAGCTCTTGCTTCTTGAATTCAAGCATAGCCTCCCCATCAGCACTGGCAGAGGAAACATTAGACATCTCGTCCTCCCTTTCCTCGTGGTTGCGATGGATCAGTGCAGCGGCAGAACCGTCGGTTCTACCAGTGAGAGCAGCCCCACCACCTTCCGCACTGTCCTCAGAAGTTATAGCGTCAAGCTGCGCTTCTTGCCACGCCACGATTCTTTGGATCATTTCCAATTTCGTGCCTTGAGAGGAAACACCTCTCTCTGCACACATCTTTTTCAGTGTTTCTGATTTGGAAGCATTTAAAGTTAACAAGGTATTTGTTTCCATACTGTTAGATAGGACTATGGCCTTTTTAAAGTTATACTACAACAATTCACTACGTGTCCTGGTTGGAATAACCTGAAATGCCTTAGTTCGTGCGCAACACTGGATACCTTCAGTCGTATCCCACCGCTGTACACCAATTTGTTAAGACGGATTTCTGAACTCTGTCCTGGTGGCGCAGAAGTTCAGAAGGCCAACCTAATTACTTGGAACAGGGTAACCTCTGGACGAGCCAGACCAATCAAGGTAGCGATCGCGGCGGTCAAGACTAGGTCTCAAGAGGGGCGAGGGTGACTGAAAGCCCGCAATAAGCATACAAAGCAAGATCACTTACAAACTACTCCAAACAGTTGTTATATTAAAAATATATACACATTTATTTCAAGGCCTTTAAAACAATGACCGTAGCGAGAAAATCACAATATAACGATAGTAAACCAACACATACCATATCAAAACAATATATATACAAATACAACCAGTCTCAAGCGTTATATGCACGAAATGTGTAGTCCACCTAAAAGGGAGGGAAAACAGGCAGTGCAAAATAATGCTTAGACCCAGTTCACCTTCAGAGGCACCTAACTAGATGGAAGTCCGAGCCCTGCGAAGACTGGAGCCTTGTGCTCAAAAGTACCTGCACGCGCTGGTGCCAACGGGCAAAAGGAGAAGCTCTTCGAGGGAAATCAGGCAGTTCAGTTTAGTGCACAAAAGAAGAAGAACAAGTTCCGCGACTCAAGCGCAGCCTCCACAGTGGGCAGAAGCAGAGCGCGAGTACGGAAAAGGGTGCTGTTTTACACAGCGGGGAAAAGCAATGGGCTCCTGCAGGAGGGCGACCAGATCCTAGCTATGCTACTCACCGGTCCCTGATGCAAGCAGACCCAGGCTTCTCCGCGTCAGTTTCAGTAGCTGGCAGGTTCAGAAGAGCAGGGAATGCCTCATCGTCGTGTTGAGTAAAAAGACGTCCCAATCGAAGAAACCTGCACAGTTTGTTACCACAGCAGGACAATGGAGCGGCCGTGTGTATCTGAGCCAAATGTACACTACTCACTTCAGACCTGGGAACGCCAAGTGTACGAAGCGTGTGAGAGTGACAAGGACTCGAAATACTACACAACCTGGCGGCGGTTACAGAGCAAGACACCCGTGTAAGCTGGTCAGTCAGCTGGATGGCCCAGAGACGCTTCCGAAGGCTTACTGGCAGGAGATGGTGAAGATGCCGAGAATAGCTGTTCCCGCTATTCCAAGGGTCGAAGTACCAGTACAGGCCTTCTGGTTCGATCAAAGGTGAAAAGGGTTTCACAAGGCGACAGCAGTGCAGAGGAGAAGTCCTTCAGCGGGTCACCAGCGATTCCTCGGTCCAGCCTCTTGGTTGCAGGATACTTGGCTCCTGTATTCCTTCGTTCGTGAGAACTCAGGAGATCGACATGGTAGTGGTGTTTCCAGCCCCCTCTTATCCACGGTTCCCTTCGCGCCAAAACGGAGGGGACCCAATGGGAGATCCGCTCATCAACACTCACACCATTCGTGGACCAATCACGGACCACGGTGGTCCCAGGCATTCACACCACCCTAGACTCTCTGGCACCCAGGATGTGTATTGGGACCAGACATCCCAGCCCACATCCTGGAGGCACACACAAGACATGTAGAAGCCCACGAAAGCATCCGTGTTTCGCGGGAAAGTACATGCCCAAATAAGGAAGGCCCCGGGTCGGCTCGACCTGGGGAAGGTGAAGGGAGCAAGACGGTCAGCGGACAGGACAAAGGAGCCTCGTGGTCTGGCCATTTTGGGAGCCAGGCCACCATTTTGGGTTAAGCGCGAGAAACACGCTTAGAACGCCAAAAGGAGCTCAAAACACAAGAAACGATCGCTGCCACCATTCCCGTCCCTGAATCACTTGCACCGATCAGATACAATCCTAAACGAGTATCTAGGGCCTGTAGAAGGCTAGAGACCCAAGAGAGCTGTAACTTAGCTTACAGTGCCCTCTTGTGTCATGTTGCACGAAAGCCGCAACATGATAAAAGAAACTACGGGAAACAGGGTTCCCCGGTACTGACTGTCTTAAGGGCATGTCAGTTTCCCCGTAAGAAAGGAGCGAAAGCCCAGAGGAGTGCGGCAGAAGGCTGCACTTCTCTGGCAAAGTCGAGAACAGGGTGAAAAACAACAGCAAAAAGTTTAGGGGTTGCCACATGGAAGGAAAATTACCTACAATTACGAAATCTTTCCTAACACTCTGTTTCTTGGGCATGGGGGATTTCCCTTGAGCCAACCGCTGGTTTTTAACTCAGCTTCAGGTGGTAGCAGAGGGTGGTTGCTCGTGCCTTTGGCGAAATGCCGTCTTCCCTGCAGTCCTGCCTTCTCCAGAGATCAGAAGGTGGGGGTAGCAGGCTGTGGGAGTGACAGCGAGTCCGAGAGCTGCATCAGATCTGCAGAGCTGGTGTAAGTATGAGTCCAGGAATCTGATAAATACAGAGGGAGGGAACTGGGAGATTTTTGTCAGTCGTTGTGTCAGCAGATTACGGAGTATAAGTATAGACCTAGCTATATGCCAAACAGGGGAAGGTATGGAAAGGTTTTGCTTGATGTTTGTGTTAAGGTTTTGGTCTTATATGGAATGTTGTTCTTACATTTTTGTTTTGGTCAGGGAACATTTGGTCTTAGGGGATCAGTTTGGGCAGTGAGCTTGGATGATTGATGTAAGAGTCCAGATGAAAAAAAGCTATGTAAATATTGGATTTCTTGTGAGATACGCATTTTAGCTTGCTTCATGGATGAGGGTTAATAGGAATAGCTAGCTCGTATCATGGAATGTGAATGCCTTAGTATTTTCCTCACAGAGGTAGACCTCTACAGGCGATGCAGTAGATAAAAGAGGACCACATGAATTATTGGAGTTCCCAGTCAGTTAGACAGAACGGTGGCCACAGATTTGTTATTTATGTATTCTTAAGTTTGTCAGTGTGTTTGGGAGGGGTTTAAAGCGGTGGTGTATTGAAGGGGAAGCTGTTGATAATTTTTTGTAGGGTTTGTAACGTCACATATGAGGTAACTGAAAAAAGTGCTTAGAAGCTGGCAGATTCTATTTGGGTGAATTAGCGCTTGACTTGGCTCCAGAAGTACATGAAAGAATTTCTTTAGCCTGTCAAATAACTTTATTCGGCCTTCGGGCCATCAAAGTACATCCTAGCAAAAAACATATACTTACATTTCCATAGCACATCATATAAGGGAAAACAAAACATGAGAAAAAAGCTAATGACTAAATACCCACAAATGGGGCACAATTGATCAACAGATGAATACATCCCATATTTTATGAACATCGCAGAATTTGCAACTTCATATGCCCAGTGCCACATGCATTCACAGTTAACCTGAGCCCCAGGGGCACACAATTCAGATAAGGAGTACTTAACTGAGGTGTTGCCAGGTGAAACTAGGTGTCCTGGGTAGGGATACTGGCTAATTGTAATCCCCCTGTTAATTTTTCCAGCCATAATGACCAGATCTGCCAAGGACACCTTTGGCCACCCCTTGGGCCCACAATATCAATTTAACAGTCATAGGGATTTTCGCTCTCGCTAGGCATTCTGTAACAACCCACCCTGGCCTCCCTGGGCACAAAGGAACATCCCCAAACACTACGGAGCCAATCGAGGCATTTATTTATTAGAGCATCCCCTGGTTCTCACTTTCCAGCCAACAGTTTGGGTACTCAGTGAAGAAAAACTGTTTCCTCCCCCCAACCCCCCATAGTCAATGCGCTTGGACAGGATCCCCTTCAAGTGATGCCAGTGTCCTCTAGTTTCCTTCACTTTGAAATATTGGGGTCCCGTTATGGTTGGATCAAAACCCTCCGCCTCGCAGACCTTACATAAGGGGCAGGAGTGTTGCCAGGGTCCCTGTGCATTTGCTGGTGAGGTGGGTGCTCAGCCTGGAACGGCCTTGTATGTAAGTAGACATTGGGCTCCTTTTGGGTGCAAGGAACAATAACTGTAGGAGGCATTGCAAGGTCAGGAATGGAGCGGCGATCTTTCTCTTCGATAATCGATGGGTCAGAGATATCCAATTTGGTGTCACATTCCAATGATGGATTATAGTGTCCAGTGGCATGAAATGGAGCTCTTGGATGCTCCCCATATGGTCCTGCTCCTACCTTTCCCTCAGAGTCCATCAGAGCTACCAGCAGTTTCTTTATGACTGCCAGTACCGTGAGCACCCATTCACAATTACATCCACGAGCAATACAGTCCTCCTTGGGTATTGGATCAAGGGGGTATTGAGTAACTTGTGTTGTTGGCTTCAGGGCCCTGGATGGAGTTAGGCAGAGGAAGAAGCTAGAGCCCGAGAGCCTGGACAGGATATTATCACTCCAGGTACTACAGGATAGATTAGGTGAGGGGTTGTCTTCCATAATGCCAGCAATCACTGCGTCCTTTGGGTCCGGGGGATGTAGTGGAGAAAGAGGCACGGGATAGGTCGTGGTGGAATCAGCCATGAGCAAGGGGTCGAATGCCAAGCAAGTGATCACAGGAGTAGGCTCTCAGGTCCCAATGCTGAATCCTGCAGGAGCAGACGAAGAGTCCTCCAGTCCCCTTAGTCCGGTTCACCCAGCAGTATTTTACTTTCAACTACTGAGCAGACCTGGCCGGGGGAAAGGGGAAGTGGATAAAATAACAAAGGATTAGGTCTCCTCCAATAACCTCCAACTCCAGAATCTCTCTGTATTCAGGAAAACCTGCAATAGACACATCTATGGTCAAACACCTTCAATTAATGCAATTCTTTCCCTCAAATTATAATTTCACCCCTTCTATGTTACCTGATTACCTCCGCCCATAGCCTGGTGGCAAATCTTGAATGAAGAGTGTGAATTCATTTCGACTCTGCTCTCTGTTTCAGTTCTTTTTCTTTGTTGCTCAAACTTAAGTTACTTTAAAGCTTGGTTCCAATGCTTTAAACATGTGTGTGTATAGTGCTGACCAAGACTATTACTGTTAAACTTAACGTTGTGGAGATCTTCTTCATCAAACTCGCCCTCCTTCAGTCACTCTAGTTTTACCTTTTGTTCCTCAGATTAACTTGATATAATTCCTCTCATTAACAAGAGAAAATGAAAAACTGAATGTCATTGCGCTATTCGAAGTTTGTTTTTGCCTGCCGCGTGTTTCACATCAAGCGCAAATTCCTTTCATCCATAAAACTCCTCCGAAGCCTCTCCGTCCGCCTCAGCTGATAACGCTGTGCAGCTCGGTTTAAGGAAACATTAGACGTGGCCTCTCTCAGTAACATTGTGACGCCGAGATGCGTATATGTTACACTCCCATCTAAAATCCTGGATGCGTAGTAGCCCAGTGCTGAATAAAGAATCTTAGTTATTTGTAGGGTGAGCTATCCGTCCTGTGTTTCTTCTGCAGGGGCGCTTGACGTTTGTTTATTGAGCTGCCCGAGTTGCTTCACTGGTGCAGTACGCCTTCTTTGGGCCCAGGCCTGCTGTGGCCCTGAATCTGCTGGTAGGCAGGTAGGTTTGTTAATTGTAAGTCTTTGTTCTGTTTATGGTGGGAATTCGTTAATGTCTTTATCTCCTTCTTTTCAGGTGCGATGGTCTTGATGCTGGCGTGCCGGATGGAGAGGTAAGTTTTCTAGGTAACAGAAAGCGCAAAGCGCAGCGCCTTTATTGTCTTTTAAAGCTAACCTGTGTTTTCTTCTTCTTCCCCTCACAGGCCGCTGTGGTGCTGCGAGTGGATGAGAGCGCGATGAAAAACAGGCCCCCGGAATCTGTTAAGGTAAGTACAACGCTGTGCAGTTCTTTAGTATTGAAAGCAAACCTGAATATGTCTCTTTTCCTTTGCAGATGTTGCTGTGGTGCACCGGATGGAAGCGTGGCATAGCGCGATGGAATTCAGGTAAGAGTGATGGAATTCGATGTTTCGGAAGCGCGCGTTCTAATATTGTTTTTCCCTTTCTCGTTATTGCAGGACTCAATGTTCGAACAGCAGCCGTGGTAGCGGTTTGCCGTAAGACCTTGAGCTGGTACTCATAGGTGAGTGATGTTTCTTCTTCTCTCGGTTTCCACAGATTGCAGCCCAGTTGAGATGCTGAGTGCTGGATGGTGTTTTCTCAGGTAAGACAGAATAATCTTGTTCTTGTAGGATTACAGGAAGATGCTGAAGACCAGGAGCTGGACACGGTGAGCGTCACGCTGCGGGTTGCAGAATAACACGAAGCGTGTTCTGCAGTCAGGATTTGGTTTATATAGCCCAGGTAAAGTAGTACCAGGGAAAGTAGTTCCAGGCCTGCCACACCCAAAACACTAGACTGCATGGCTTGGTTCTTAGAACTAGACTGGTTGGGTGCTTCCATGTTGGATTTAAAGGCCTATATACATAAATGGGACCTAGTTTGAGCAGCCCTTCCTTCCTACATATGAGCCTCGTGCCAAGGGTGCCAGGACTGGCTCCAGGAGCCCTTTTGCAGTGGTATTAAGGCCCTCAGGATTCTGGTGGAAGCCTACTTGTGGCACAACTTGTGCCCCCTCAAGTGGTCATGACAGCATCAAGGTCCTTTCCTCGAACGTGCTAACCAACGAAGCTCAAAAACATTTAAGTCCAATAACTATTTATATATTTCCATCGATCGCGCACGCAAGGCCTTGAGAAACGTACACCTCTTCCTGCAGCTGCTAGGTGTGCGCAAAAAACTGTCTAGCGCCTCTGTATGTTTAATGCTTGTTCAGTTCAAGTTTTAACATGAATTCATTCACTCCAACTAATAACAGTTCTATAGTTCCACTGTACAACTCCTGTAAGGCAGTTCCTTAAAAATACAGCGCATTCCTTCTTTCATAACGTGTCATGACAACAATGGCATATTCTTTACAATTTCAACAGTCACTTATCTGAGTTCTGTTTTACTGGATCACTTGGATAGTTGATTTCTTAAAACCTTTTTCAGTCTTCAGATAACTTCAGTTTTCTCTACATTTACCCCTCACAGTGGTCACGACAGCACTCCCCCCCCCCAAGGCCCCTCTCATGGTACCCTTCCTGTCCGGTCCGGGTTTGGTGGGGTTCTCGAGGTGAAACCTCTTAATCAGACGTGGTGCGTGAATATGTTCACTTGGTTCCCAAGTTCTGTCTTGAGGCCCGTACCCTTTCCAGTCCACTAAATAATATAGCTTAGATCTGGTACGTTTCGAATACAGGATGTTTTTAACTTCAAATTCAGGCTCTCCATCAACTAGCACATGTTTTGGTGGTGTTAAGACTCGGGTTCCTGTTTGTAGAGGTTTTACAAGGGACACATGGAACACTGGATGAATTTGCATGCTTGGTGGTAAGGCTAACTTGACGGCCACTGGATTTATCACTGATTCGATGGTATAGGGTCCTAGATATCTTGGACGAAAGGTCCGGGTACCTTTTATGGGCACATGTTTTGATGCCAACCAGACTTCAACTTGGTAATCGGGAGCTTTCTTTCGATGCCGGTCCGAGAATTTTTTTTGTCTGTCTTTGGCTTGCAGTAAATGTTCATTTGCCCTTTTGAAGGCTTGGGTTATGCTTGTGTGTAGAGTCTTTACCGCTGGCATTTCCAAGGTTGTGGGGGAGTCAGAGTTCAGAGATACGTGGATGTCTTCCGTATATTGTGTAGAACAGGCTTTGTCCCATGCTGGTGTGTATGGAGTTATTGTATGCGTATTCTGCTATCCATAACAAGTCTTTCCAATTCTCTTCCACTTGATGCAGCATGCAACGTAGATACTGTTCTAATGTCTGGTTTGTTCTTTCTGCTTGTCCATCCGTTTAGGGGTGATGGCTAGTGGATAATCGAACATCGATTTGTGCCATGGTACAACATTTCCTCCAGAAGTTGGATACAAATTGGCTTCCACGATCTGAGATTAGGAGTGAGGGTAAACCATGCAGTTTTATAATCTGTTCAAGAAATGCTTTTGCCAGACCGGTGGCGTTAGGAAGTCCTTTGAATGGAATGAAATGTGCCATTTTAGAGAACAGGTCTACAACCACCAGAATGGTATTAAAACCTTGACAGGAAGGTAAATCCGCAATAATATCAAGAGAAAGAGTATGCCAGGGAGCCGGTGGAATATCCAGTGGTTGTAGGAGGCCAGCTGGTTTCTGTTTTTGGCATTTATTCTGTGCACATATCCCACAGGATAGAACAAATCGAGCAATGTCTTTACACCAGGTTGGCCACCAATAATTCTGTTTAACCTTGGCTAGAGTCTTAGCAATTCCGGGATGGCCTTCGATCAGGGAATCGTGATAACCAGACATGACCAATTCTTGCAGATCTTTACTTGGTAGATATAGTCGTTCCCTGAAGTAGGGTAATCCATCCAGAACCGTGTGATGTTCATTTTGGGAATTCCATTTCTGCAAGATCTCGGGGTTCATTAAGGTTCAAATCTTATCTTGAAGTTCACTCAGAGTCAATGTGGTGGTGAGTCCCAGTAGTTTATCACTTGGGATGATGGCAACAGGGTCCAGGGTACTGTTCGTTTTCTCTTCAACACCCATACAAGACAAGGCATCAGCCTTCCCATTCCGAACACCCGGTCGGTATGTTATTACGTAATCGTATTCTGCGAAGAATAGAGCCCACTGCAACTGTCGTGACGATTCCTCTTTTGCTGGCTTTAGGTATTGAAGGTTTCGGTGATCTGTGATTACTGTGATGGTATGTCTGGCACCTAATAGATAGTGCCGCCAGGCTTTGAAGGCTGATTTTATTGCCAACAATTCTTTGCCTGTAATTGCATAGTTAAGTTCTGGTGGTGAGAATTTACGTGACCAAAATGCCACGGGGTGTAATTGGCCTGTCTCTGGATCTCTTTGAGAGAGAACTGTTCCCATAGCTACGCTGGAAGCATCATAGGGGAGATCAGGGCGAGGATGTCGTAAAATTGGCGCGGAGGTGAATCTTTTCTTGAGTTCTTGAAAGGCCTGTTCCGCCTCTTCAATCCATTGGAATTTTTTGTTGTTTTTTCTCAGTAACGATGTGATTGGGTGGACTATCCGTGAGAAATCTGGAATAAATCGGCGATAAAAATTTGCAAAGCCGAGCATGCTTTGGGTTCCTTTAAGTGAAGAAGGTGACGGCCAATTAAGGATGGCATCTACTTTGTGTAAATCCATCTTGACGCCCTTTGACGAGAGAACAAAACCGAGGAACTCAACTTCGGTGAGATGGAAGGAGCATTTCTCGAGTTTAGCGTACAGTTTGTACTGGCGAAGTTTTGCAAGGACTGAGCGAACATGTTCCACATGATCTCTTTCAGAGGGGGAATACACCAGGATGTCGTCAATATAGATCAGGGCACAGACATCGATTAATTCCCCTAATACATCATTCATGAAGTATTGGAACGCTGCAGGAGCATTGCACAGCCCGAAAGGCATTACCTGATATTCGTACAGGCCATACTTGGTGCGAAACACGGTTTTCCATTCATCCCCTTTCTTAACACGTACAAGGTGGTCTGAGGTCTAGTTTGGTGTAGATTCAGGCATCCTTGACTTGGTCCAACAGTTCCGGGATGAGGGGCAAAGGGTAGTGTTTTTTTACTGTGATTTGATTAAGTGTGCGGTAATCAATGCAAGTCCTCAAATCTCCTTCCTTCTTGGGTACGAAGAATAAGGGAGAGGCTGCCGGTGACTTTGACGGGCAGATGAACCCATTAGCCAGGTACTGATCCAGATAGGACTTCAAGTGGAGATTTTCAGTTTCCGTAAGTGCATAATTTCGACCACAAGGAACCTGTGTGCCAGGTATCAGGTTGATCTGACAGTCATAGGGCCTATGTGGCGGTAATTTGTTAGACTGTTCCTTCTGAAAAACCTCTTGATAATCCGGATAAACTTTTGGTAAGGTGCCCATTGGTTCTGCGATCCCCGATGCTATTCCTTGAACAGATTTCAGGTTTGGCTGTGGTAAAGATTTCGGGTAGCAAGCATGGGCGCATTCGTCGGAAAAGGTCAGTCTCTTTGCACGCCAGTCTATGTGGGGATTGTGAGTTAATAACCATGGCATCCCTAAGATCAACCGGAACTGAGGAGCTTTGATGAGGTCAAACGTGATTGCTTCTTGATGTCCATCCTGACACAGAAGGGTTCATTCTGTTGTGCATTGGGTTACTTGTCCCAAAGCAATTTCTGTACCGTCAACAGTAGTTACCTTTTCAGTTGTTGGTTTTGTGCATAAGGGAAGTCCCATTTCTGTTGCCAGATCTTGATCTATGTAATTACCAACTGCTCCGCTGTCTATATATGCCTCTATGGCATGCATCCCTGACGGTCGTTGGTGATTGATCAAGGTTACTGGTAGGGCGAAATGCGAGGTCTGTGACTCATCCTTCTCGCTGGACAAGCAGACTTCTATGCTTGCCGGGCCTGGTAGTTTTCCGATTCCTTTCCATCATCTTCTTCTCTGTAGCGCCTACTACCTTCCTTGGAGGTTTCACTGGGCATTCTTTGCGGTAGTGACCCGATTTACCGCAGTATAGGCATAACTGTAGCTGTCTCCTCTTGTCTCTTTCACCCTTGGTTAAAGGTGGTCTTACTCCTCCAATCTGCATGGGTTCTGTGGTATTTTCTGATGGACGTTGAACATTATCTTTTGAACGTACATACATGGCACGATTTTCGAGTCTACTTCGGTCTGTTCTTCGATAATGTAATCCCAACTGAACTACCAGGTTGATAAACTCTGCACAGTCTTTAGGTGGGTCTGCCACTTGAGCAAGTACATCTTTCAGGTATCCTCGTAGGCCCCGATGAAACAACGTGGTTCTTTTATCTTTTGGCCACCCCGCTTCCACAACCAGTCTATTAAAGGTGGCAATATAAGTCAGCAAATCTTCATTCCCTTGGCGGAGGGACAGGAGTTCATTATCAAGAGCTTGTCCATGCAAATGTCGAGCAAATAACTTTTCCATCTCCTGTTGAAAACCCCTGAAGTTCTGCAGTAATGGGTCATCCCGGCTCACTAAAGGTACCGACCAGTCTGCGGCACTTACACTCAAATATGATAACATGAAGGCCACCCTCGCCTGGTCGTTTGGGAAAGCCCCAGGCCTACAAAGAAAATGGAGGCGGCACTGGCTCATGAATGCTGCGTACCTTCTGGGGTCTCCATTAAACCGTTCTGGTGATGCCAGGGGTACTGCTCCCGGAAACGTTATCTGTTCTAGATTGACTGATGATGGTGTAGCGACGGATGGGGAGCATCCGGGCAATGGAGCCTGCTCTGCCTGTGTTTGTAGTAGCTGTTTGCTTAGTTCATCAGTACGGTCTTTTGTGACTATTAACTCTCGTCTTAAGGCATTGGTTTCCTGCTGGGCTGCATGTACCTCAGCGCGTAATTGTCCCAAAAGCTGGGCTAACTGATCAGTTTCAGATGTCTCCATGATGCCCAGGTGGATAAGGTGTAAAGGCTTTGTGTTCTGTTACGCTCACCTGATATCCCTGGGGGCGTCTGGAAGGCTCTGAGATCTGGAACCCTGGACGCGCAGTTGCCCAGTGCTGAATAAAGAATGTTAGTTATTTGTAGGGTGAGCTATCCGTCCTGCGTTTCTTGTGCAGGGGTGCTTGACATTTGTTGGCGACCTGCCTGAGTTGCTTCACTGGTGCAGTATGTCTTCCTTGGGCCCAGGCCTGCTGTGACTCCGAATCTGCTGGTAGGCAGGTAGGTTTGTTAATTGTAAGTCTTTGTTCTGTTTATGGTGGGAATTTGTTAATGTCTTTATCTCCTTCTTTTCAGGTGCGAAGGTCTTGATGCTGGTGTGCCGATGGAGAGGGACGTTTTCTAGGTAAGAGAAAGTGCGAAGCGCAGCGCCTTTATTGTCTTTTAAAGCCAACCTGTGTTTTCTTCTTCTTCTCCTCACAGGCCGCTGTGATGCTGCGAGTGGATGAGAGCGCGATGAAAAACAGGCCCCCGTAATCCGTTAAGGTAAGTACAGCGTTGTGCGGTTGTTCAATATTGAAAGTGAACCTGAATATGTCTCTTTTCCTTTGCAGATGTTGCTGTGGTGCTCCGTATGGAAGCGTGGCGTAGCGCGATGGAATTCAGATAAGACTGATTGAATTTGATGTTTTGGAAGTGCACGTTCTAATATTGTTTTTCCCTTCCTCGTTATTGCAGGTCGCAATGTTCGAACAGTAGCTGTGGTAGCGGTTCGCCGGAAGTCCTTAAGCTAGTACTCACAGGTGAGTGATGTTTCGTCTTCTCTCGGTTTCTACAGATTGCAGCCCAGTTGAGATGCTGAGTGCTGGATGGTGTTTTCTCAGGTAAGACAGAAAAATCTTGTTCTTGCAGGATTGCAGGAAGATGCTGAAGACCAGGAGCTGGACACGGTGAGCGTCACGCTGCGGGTTGCAGAATAACATGAAGCGTGTTCTGCAGTCAGGGTGTGGTTTATATAGCCCAGGTAAAGTAGTACCAGGGAAAGTAGTTCCAGGCCTGCCACACCCAAAACACTAGACTGCATGGCTTGGTTCTTAGAACTAGACTGTGTGGGTGCTTCCATGTTGGATTTAAAGACCCATGTACATAAATGGGACCTAGTTTGAACAGCCCTTCCTTCCTACATATGAGCCTGGTGCCAAAGGCGCCAGGACTGGCTCCAGGGGCCCTTTTGCAGTGGTATTAAGGCCCTCAGGGTTCTGGTGGGAGCCTGCTTGTGGCACAACTTGTGCTCCCTCACAGTGGTCATGACAGCATCAAGGTCCTTTCCTCGAACGTGCTAACCAACGAAGCTCTGTGCGCTCAAAAACATTTAAGTCCAATAACTATTTATATACTTCCATCGATCGCGCACACAAGGCCTTGAGAAACTCACGCCTCTTCCTGCAGCTGCTAGGTGTGCGCAAAAAACTGTCTCACGCTTCTGTATGTTTAATACTTGTTCAGTTCAAGTTTTAACATGAATTCATTCACTCCAACTAATAACAGTTCTATAGTTCCACTGTACAATTCCTGTAGGCAGTTCCTTAGAAATACAGCGCATTCCTTCTTTCATAACGTGTCATGACAATAATGGCATATTCTTTACAATTTCAACAGTCACTTATCTGAGTTCTGTTTTACTGGATCACTTGGATAGTTGATTTCTTAAAACCTGTTTCAGTCTTCAGATAACTTCAGTTTTCACTACATTTACTCTGGAGCTTAATGTGGCTATGTCCTTCCTCGAGCTTGTTTTGAATGAAAGGCAGTTCAGAACCTTGCCAGGGATTCCAAACTACCTCTCAATAATCTCTGAACGAATCATTTCTGTTCTGTGAAAGCTCCATCTTGTGTTGGGACAATTGCTGCATGCTCACAGAGTAGTTAAGAAGAAGAACAGTCTTAGCCAACTCTCTCCCACAAGAAATAAAACTAAAAATGTACATCTACTTAGAGTCAAAACACGTGTCCCATGCCTATAGTTTCCTCTTAATTGAGAACTTCAATGGGAACCTGACAGGCCTAATTAACATCCCCCCTGGCAAGGATGGCCCACATAGGGGGCTGATGTGACAGCATCTGCCACTTGTGTTAACAATTTCTGCATCTTAGAGTTGATCAGATCAATCAAATCCTGTATGCAAGAGGTAGAGGGCACAGAGGGGGTCAAAAGGGGGGGGGGGGGTCACAAGCCAGGGAGGTTTCCACAGAAGAGGAAACCAAGAAGTCAATCCCAACAACAGATGCTTCGGCAGTGTCAGTGACCATGCTCACAGGACCCCCACAGATAATGGTCAAGCTCTCTTTGTTAAGTGGCCCCTCCTGTGTTCTAGCTGGGGGATTTCTACTGTATCTTAAATAGACAATGTGCTAGGTGCCTCACTGCCATTCTGGACACCAGAAGCAGCTGCTACTTCACCAAAGGCATCTTGGGTAGACCCCAACGATGGATTTATCAGGGGCTTGGCCTACCCGGGGAAGTTGAAGGTACAGCTGTTTTTCCCTCCAAGGCTTCTCCCAAAAAGAGAGTTAATAGGGATGGCGCAGCCTCCATTATGTCGCCATATACATTCCCCCCGCTTTCTTCTGACCACTAGGATCTTACGATCCGACTTGGATTCTGAGTGCTCTTGTGCCATAAGCTGGAGAACAGACTGTTTACAGAAGAGGAGAGGGGGGAAGGGGAAATGGGTGAGGACTCCTGTTCCTCCAACAGGGATTGTTCCAAAATATTCTGAAATAGCAGCAGGGTGAGATTCAGGGGCTAATCAAATGCCCAACATGACACACCACAGCCCAACTCTCACCTTATTGGCAGCTGGAAGCAATCCTTGCAGTCAGAATAATCCCTGCTTCGCCCCTTTGCACCCTCGCGGGCTTCACCACTGGGGGCACGGGGTGCTATGTATATGTTGAAGGGGGCGTGGGTTAGCGCTCAAGTGGGCCGGATACGGTGTCCCTCCAGGGACAGGAAACAACCGCAGGCACCCCGCACCCTTGCGCGAAAGAATTGTATATTGGCCTTTGGGTGCAGAGAACACAAAGAGGGGGTGGAGGGCTTGGTGTTATTTTGGGGGAAGGTGTTTAACATTTATGCTAAGTGAGAAATGCATTGTGATCCATGTTGAAGCACGGATTTGGTGGACAACATAGTGAGGTTTTCAAGTATTGTAAAATCAAAAAGAAATGAATGAAAGCCAATGGAAAAACAATAATTAAAAAAAGTGTGACATTATTGGGGTGGACTTGAGAATCATGTGGGGGAATGATGGACTGGCCTAGGACGGAGGTTAAAGTGAAGGGGACTTGTGGTGTGTGCTTAGTGTGTGTGAACAGTGCTGTGTGTGGTTTTAGTGCAGTTGAATATGCAGTGTGTGGATTATCTGGTATGGTTTAAGAAACACAATAATTGTGTGAAGCCTCAGCAGTTTGTCTGGGAAAGATATTTGGTTTTCTTAATTTAAATGGATGGCTCAGCTTTGTGCTTTCTGTGAAAAGATAGAAAACTGCTACGTAAAAAGATTTTTTTACGAGTTTTGAAGATTATACTCTTGCCAACAGGCGTTGGCAAGTGACCAGCCGTGACAGGAGGGGTGAAACCCAAATCGGCGAAGCTGGCTTTAGTTAGCTGGGAAGGCAATGGTGCATGCAGCTGATATCTTGAACGTATGTTTGGGCAACATGAAATAAAATTAAGCAAAAAGAGTGTATTGAGCATCAATAATTGAAGAAGCATGTAGGAATTTCAACATAGGAAGAAATTGTGATGTCAACTTTCATTACATGGCGAACAAGGGCAATGCGACTTTGTGCATTGGCGAAAAGTGCATGGAATTCAGGCATTGTAAAGTACAAAGTAACAGGCACGGTTTGCAGACAGGGATTGGGAGGTGACTGGAGAAAAATTCAGAAGCGCAGACAAGGGAACATTTGGATGGCTGAGTGTAAGATATTTGAGATGTGATTTGGGGAGCAGAAGAGAAGTGGTCTGTGGAATGAGTCAAGTAAGGAAAGAATTAATATTCTTTTTTTTTATTTATTTTGATTTGAGCCGTTTAACATGCGAGATTGCAATTTTTTTTTTTTAATATGTTTATTGGCATTTTTAAGTCATACATTGCATAACAATTGGTAATAGTCAGCGTCATAGTGCCATTCTTGAGATTGCAGTACATAGTAAATTAACTCTATAAACCGGTAACAAACACGAACTGTCTTCATGCATTTTAACAGACTGTAATCTCCACTATAGTTCAGGTGTGTGTTGGTGATGTACCGGTGCTCATTATTGGGGTGGTTGCAAGGGCAAGTCGGTTTATTGTACTCATTCTTCAGTGTGACAATTACATTTTCAGAAGGTGCGCCTCTTCAAGGAGGCATGTCGTCGGACGGGAGAAACATGTCTCTTACTATGGCCTTCCATGCCTCAAATTTTACATTCGTGTCTCCATCTCTCCATCAGCCCCCGTGCCCCATGCTTCTGTTTCTGCAGCTGCCCATCGTTCCATTTCCCTTTTCCACCGTGCATACTGTGGGCTCCTTTTTGATTTCCATGACAGACATTGCTATTTCTCTTTTTACCAGTAGGCATGCAATTTCCATTACCCTCACTGTATGTTTGATCTTGCTCAGTCTGGGTTGCGTGCCTAGGAGGCATTCTTTTGGGGACCAAGCATATCGTTTAATTCCACCTTTCTTGCATGTCTGTTCAATGTTTGTCCAGAGAAGACTAGCCTTCACACATCCTCAAAACATGTGCATTAGGTCAGCTTCACCACAGCCGCACCACAGGCATTGCGCGTCTACCTGCCTTCCAAAATTTGCCACTTTTTTGGGGGTCATGTATGTTCTGTATAGGAAGTTCATCTGTATTAATCTAAATCTAGAGTTCCTGGACACTTCTTTGGGGTGTTTCAGTGCCCTTTCCCACTCGTTGTCAGTGATAGCTTCACCAACCTCCGCTTCCCATTTAGTTTTTAGCGTGGTGCTGCAAGGGTTGGGTCTATCATTTAATTGGGCATAGAGCCTTGACACTGGCTTCCATCCATCACTCAAGTAATACAGTTAAGTCACTAGGGGGTTTGTTATTGGCTCAGCGGGCCAGTCTTCCCACCTCCCTCTGGCCACGTGTTTGAGCTTCTGATACCACAGGAATTGTCCCATCGGCAACCCCTCTTTCCCATTAAGTGATTCCAATTCTCTGAATTCCCCCTCCTCGTACATGTCCCCCCAGGTGTATATGCCCAGTCTTTCCCATTGCCTTATGGTGCAGAGGTCAGTTCTCCGCCACAATTGGTATTTTAGGAGAGTAAGGATTCACCAGACGTGTGATGGTTTTGACTCTTCCCCATATTTGTCTACCCAACTTAGCTAGCACTGGTGTATGCGGAGTGTGGTCTCGCGGTATCCACAGTATTTCTTTCAGATATGCAGGTGTGATCAAGTCCCGCAGGAGGCCCGTCTCGTTAGTGATGTCGTCCGACAGCCATCTGGTGACGTGGCTTAGTTGAGCCGCCAGATAGTATCTTTCGAAGTCTGGGAGCTGTATGCCCCCCACTCCATGTCCTAGAGTCGGCGTGGTCAGTGCTAGTTTATGGTGTGCCTTCCACCATATAAAATCTCTGATCAGGGCATCTAAATTTCAAAAGAATGTTGGTCTGATGTAGTAGCAAATGTTCTGAAAATAATATAAAAATCTTGGAAGGATGATCTTTTTAACTATCGATGCCCTCCCTATCATTGATAGCGGTAGTTTGGACCAGAACTTCATTGAGTTGCGGAGTCCCTGTATTACAGCCATTGTGTTGTGCTTGTGCATGAGTTTTGGCATATGCCTGATCTTGACCCCCAGGTACTTGAATGTATCCAGCTGCCACTGTATCCCCACCTCCGGTAAATTTTCTATTGTCGTCTCGCTTAAACCCGCAAGGGGGAACATGCAAGATTTTTGTTTGCTGAAGTGTATCCCTGAATAGTGTGCAAAGTTGTCCAGTGCTTCCAGGATTGTTGGGGCATTGTTCCGTGGGTTTCTCAAATATAGTAGGCCGTCATCTGTGTATAACGAGATGATGTGGTGCTTCCCACCTACTTGTATCCCTGCATCCCAGAACTGTTTCCTTATGTAGATCGCAATTGGTTCTAGCCACAGAATGTAGAGCATGGGCGAAAAGGGGCAGCCCTGTCTAGTTCCCCTCTGTATGCTCCAAGCTCTGGAAACCATTTTACCTGTTTTTACCCTTGCCATGGGGTTTTTATATGATATTTTAATCCATCTCACAAATCCTTCCCCAAACCCAAATTCCTGCAGTACCTCTACCAGCCACTCCCAGTATATGGAGTCAAATGCCTTGTTGGCATCTAGTGACATCACAGCTAGGTGCGCCTCATCCCCCTCTGTTTGTGCCATAATGTGTTGTAGCCTGCATAAATTGGCAGTCGTGTTACGACCAGGCACAAAACCATTTTGATCTTTGTGTACCAGACTTCCTATCAGTCTGGACAGTCTCTTGGCCAGAATGGTGGTCAGTATTTTGCTATCATAGTTTAGCATTGCTCGGGGGCGATAAGAGTCACATTCATCTGTTGGTTTGTGTGGTTTGGATATTGGGACTATTAGTGTTTCTCTCATGCTTTTGGGTAGGATTACAACCTCATAGGCCTCTTGATACACCTCATGGAGTACCGGGGTCAGCGTTGATTCATATGCCTTGAGAGCCTGTCCGTTCTCGGGGTCCTGCATGTGGCCAGGGATCTAATGGCTTCTGTGATATCCTCTAGTGTGATTGCCTCATCTAATGTCTATCGTTGCAGCTTGCTCAGCTTTGGCAGTTTGATTTCTTCTAAGGTTTCGTGTATATCTGTCAGTGGCACTGTGGTGCTATGGGCATACAGTTTGGTGTAGAAGGCTGCAAAAGTGTCATTGATTGAGCTCTCTGTCTTGTACTCCCCCTTCACCATCCTTTAGCATGGTCGTCGGGTGTTTTATGCGCTTTCGTTTGCATAACCATACAAGCAATCTGCCCAGTTTGTCTCCATTTTTATGTGTCCTAGTTGTGCGCGTTATATAGTCAAATTTAGCCAGCCGCCACCATGCCAGTTGACAGCTTGACCTAGCCTCCATTAGGCTCTCTTCCTCCTCCTTGGTCCCCAAGCTGCGGTAATTTTTTGCTTTATTTCCTCTTCCCGCTCCTCAAGCTCCCTCTTCAGCATGTTTCTGGTTCCACCTGCATCGGCTATGATCTCTCCCCTAATTACCACCTTCAGGGCCTCCCACACTGTACCCCAGCGGTCCACGCTGCCGCTATTGATTGTGACATATTCTGCGAGCTTGTCCCCAAGCTCATCTTTGAAAGTCAGGTCCGTGAGTGCCTATATAGGCATTCGCCATAGCGGGATGGGGGGCCTAGGACCTTTCATTGCCCAGTGCATGAGTAGGGGCGAGTGGTTGGAGATCGTTCTGCCCATGTATTGTATTGACTCCACCTGTATTAGGTGTGCCTTGTCGATGAAAATGTAATCAATTTGTGTGTAAAGTTTGTGTGGTGCAGAGTAGTATGAGTAGACCCTGTCTGTGGGGCGATGTTGCCTCCAGGCGTCTGCAAGACCTAGTTGTCCCAATGTGTTATTCAGTGCATTTGGGTTTTTTTCAGCCCGGTTCTGTGGGGGTTCAGATCTATCTAGGTCTAGGTCCCTCATGCAGTTGAAGTCACTGCCCCAGATGTAGAGGCCCTCCCGGTACATAGTTATTTTGGGTTGTAGCTTATTGAGGTATGCTGGTATGCCATGATTAGTGAAGTATGTATTTACTATGGAGATCTCAACTTGTTCGATTACACCCCACAGTATCAGGTACCTCCCTTCCGTGTCTGCTTCGACCCCCATTAGCTGGAAGGGCACCCCGGTATTGATCCAAGTGTACACCCCCCTCGCATATTTAGAGTAGGGGGCCCATGTCCCTGCCCACCCCAGTATTCCTGTAGCTTGGTCAGGGCTTCTGCTGAGAGGTGGGTCTCTTGAAGCAGTGTAATGTCCACTTTCTTCCTGCGCAGATAAGACCTGATTCTGTTTCTGCGTAAGTAGGACCCCATCCCGCACACATTCCATGTTAGTATTTTAAGCTGTGCTGCCATGTTTGGTCTTGTGGTACTTCCAGACCCCCCTCCCTCTCCACTCTTCCTGTTCCGTGCATTTGCCACTAGAGCTACCCCTTCCCCCACTCCCGCACCCTATCATTCATACCCATAACTCGTTCGCCAACTTTATCTGTTTCTGTACTGCATGATGACTCTGGAACAGGAAAAAAACAGTTGCAACAACAAATGCAAACCAAACAATTGCACCCAGCAACGTCACAACCGGTGTTGTGCTCAGGTGTCTCTGCACTGTCCAGCCCCTTCCAGGGCATCCAGCGCGAATGTGATCGTGCCGGCAACAGGCCAGCTCTGGTCATTCCGAGGGTAAGGGCGCCCACACAAGCTCTTTTCCCAGCCGTTTGGTAATTGCTTTTATGGTCCTTTCATGACAATAAATTGCTCCACTGGTGATGGCTCAGGGTGATCTCTCTTCCCTGAGAGTGTCCCTCCCCCGGGAGCAGTGCGTTTCAAGGGTCCTTTTCCTGCCCATCCGCCAAGTTATTATGTTCCAGCCACATGTTGGCTTCCGCTGGTGTCTCTAAAAATATGGCTCGCCCTTTGTGGATTACCTTCAGTCTGGAAGGGTACAGCAGCATGTACTTCAGGTTTAGTTGTCTAAGCCGTGCTTTAATCGGGACAAAGGAGTTCCTTGCTCTCTGCACCGCTTGCATGCAGTCAGCGTATATGGTTATCTTGGAGTCACCTCGCTCTATTATCCCACCTTCTCTCGAGTGTTTAAGTATGATCTCTCTGTCCTGAAGTTAAGAATCTTTGCAATCATTGGGCGGGGGTACGAGCCTGGTGGTGGTTTCTTTTGGAGGGAACGGTGGGCTCTTTCAACCGCAAATCACTGTGAAAGTCTATTTGCGCCTATTTCTTGCTGTAGTAGGGACTCTACGTATCTGGTCGGGGTCATACCCTCCGTTCCTTCATGAATTCCCAGTAGTCTGATGTTGCTGCGCCTGGCCCTTCCTTCCTCAGCTCTTGCTTCCAGCATCACAACTTTCTTCTCTAGTTCAGCCATCTTGCGCTTTAGTTCCGTTGTGGCTTCCGCGGTTTCTGATAACCCAACTTCAGTTGTAGTCACCCTCTCCGCAAGGTTTCTCGCATCCTGCCTCATTAGCTGCATGTCTGTTTTCACTTCATCTATTTTTGTATCGATGAAGGTCCTCAGGCGGCTATGGCCTCCAGTACTTGCCCATCTCGGTTGTCTGTTTCTGACTCTCTCTGGGCCTCCAGCTCAGTTGTGCCTCTTTGTGTCATAGGCGTTGTTTTTGGCGTCATAAATGAATCCATTGTCGTCAGCTTTGCCTTGCCTTTGTCCTTTATTGGATGGCATGTTCAATTAGGATGTTGTAGGATGCGCCAGCTAGTGGCAAAAGTCTGCCCCCAGTAGCAGGGGCAGGCCTGTGTTCCAATGAGGAGGAGAGGGGGGCCCTAGGGTCCAAGGACTCGTGGTTTCCCCACCCTCCCGTGAGGCGGCTGCGCCCCACGGGACCAGTGCGTCGTGATGGCTAGGTGCGTGTGTCCTCTGTGCGCTCAGGTCTTCTCGTCGAGCTTGGTCCCCTTCTGTTACCCCTCCCTCACTCCTGGACTGCCACTATGTTGCTTCTATTTCCAGGGAGTTGTCACACCTCCAGCACTCCTATGGCTCGAGTTGTGACGGACTTTCGCTTGCCTCTGCCGTTTTAGGGCTATCCCCACAGTCTGTTCCAGATTCCGGGGAAGCCCTGCAGCATGCTTATAATGCCACACCGGTGTTCCCACCGCATTGCAGGCAGTTATGTCGTGTACCGGTTTCCCCTCAGTCCGTTTTCTCATCTTGGTTGGGGCACACCGGCTGGGCACTGGGCGTTCTAGGTGGTTCTGCTACCTTTTGGTGTTGAGACTATACGAGTACTGTGCAATTGTGCTGGGTTGTATTGTGCAGTCTCAGCTTTTGGTGTGGGAACAGGTCTCTACATGTGTGTCTTTCTGTTCAAGGACTCTTGACAGGCCATGCGTGGAAATAGTGGGGGGTTGCTCACATCTCTCTGCCCTCCCGGCATTATTTTGATTCGGTTATTGCCTCCCTTGTCTCTATGGCTCATCTGCAGCCTCCACACTGCTGTTGAGTTTCAGGGCTGCAGCCCTGTCCAGGATCCCTTGGGTCTCCTCAGACTGGCCCATCCTGCACTATCAAGCAAGGAGCCGGGGCAGTGTACCCCATGTTGTGATCTGTAACAAGCATTTGTATCGATTCGGGCTCCCAATGTTTATATTGTCTGGGGCTCAAGGTTCTCAGCTGCCTGGGTAGAGTCTATTACTCCAGGCTTGTTTTACTTATGCTGAGCACACCCGAGCTCCCAGCAGGGGTATGCCCGCACCTCTGTCCCACTTAGCGTATGCTTGTAGTGCCCGTGATTGTTCTCAATTTAAATTGTCCCCGTTAGAGAGGCTCACCTTTTAGCTGTGCCTGCTTCACGTTTCCTCCCGGTCGCAGTTCGCCGTCTGGAGGGAACCCCTTCCACTTCGTGCTGCAGCGGGGGTCTCTCCTGCGTGCCCCAGCCAGCCCCTGCTGTTCGGGCGTTTTGTCTCCGCCTCGTCTTCCCGGCACCGCCCACGTTGTTGGTCTATGCGGCCCCAGTGCCGCATCGCAGCCCGGCTCTGACTGCTCTCACTCTGGGCTCAGTGACGCTGCAGGAGTGCTTCCCAGCCACCAGTCCGTACTCCTGTGCACCCCTCCATGCCGGGCAGTCTTGTCCACAGTCCGCCGGCGGTGCAGGCCTCCCAGGATAGTATCGCTGCTCTCTGTGGAGCCTTGTCTGGGTTTTCGCCCTTCCCCCCTCCGCTCCTCCGGCGCGTGCTCTCCTCTGCCATTTTGTGCCATCCAAGGGGGGATCGATTCCCAGAAACTTGCCGCACTTCCCTTGGTCCGATTTCTCCCGTTTTCAGTGCGGACACGTAGAGAATCGGTCTGCCTCACCAGTGATGTTTATGCTGCCAACCTTAGCACAATATAGTCGTCGTTGTAGGATCAGTATTGAGGATATCGGCCGGAGCTTGGTGCCTTGTTTCCTCACTCCATGCGTGCCAGACCACGCCCCCGTGAGATTGCACATTTATATTGCAATAATGAATAACATATATTTTAACACAAGCATATGTTTAATGTTTTTTGATTTTTTAAAACAATTTATTGGTGCAACTGTTGTTGAATTTGTAAAGCTCTGCCTGAAAAGATGTATTGACAAGGCATCAGTTCTACGTCGAAGGTATAATATAATATAATATTAACTTCTTATGCTATACCCAGCAAGACTATGTTTGCAATTCAAGAACAAAACCTATTTTTTCAAATACCTGAGGAAGCGCCACATTTGTGGAAGTCAATATTCCTTTGCCAGAGGCTCAGCCTTCTGAAGAGAGAGAATGAAGGCGAAACAAGACAAACTCCAGCTACGGTCCCGCCCTACTGCTCCAGTCAGAATATACTGTAGCTGTGAGTAACCCTTGTGGACGCTATACTGGTAACCGAACAGCAGCCTGCGATCAGACCACTAAGTATGTAGGGGGTTACGGATGTAGGATTCTGTAACTCATAACACCTAAGATATTCTTAATGTGTTTTCGAAATGCAGGACTATGCTGGCGAGGTGGCGAACCTAGCACAAGAACTCTAGTGAGATAAGTCTCTGGTACTCCCAGATACCACGGAACAGAAGTCCCCAATGCAAGTGCATAGTTTTGTTAAATTTGTTGATGGGGGAGGGGGGGTGGTAGTGGTTACGTATGCTGGGAATCACATACTCGAAGTTTGGGGTACTATGAGGGTGGCGTTGGGAGGGGGCAGCGGGGAGTTTGGGTGAAAATGTTAATAAATTGCACAGACATGACGCGACAGGTAACGTTCACAGCACACGCAGGCACACACTGATGAAATCCAACAGACGACACATAAAAGATAATGGCTGACATCAAAGAACCTGGAATAAAATTATTGAGTTGGAATGTCAGAGGCCTTGGCCTCCCCATGAAAGCGCGGAAGGTGACAGCCTTCGCAAATTGACAGCGGGCCCAAATATTGTACTTGCAAGAAACACATCTCCAAGACCAGCATGCACGCAAGTTCGCCCCTAGATGGGGAGAACATCAATACTACACCTCCTATTCCACTAAAGCTAGGGGGGTATTGATTTTTTTTGTTTTTATTCTTTATTTGGGGGGTAATGATCTTAATACACAGGTCGCTTCCCTTTCAGCATTATGCGACAGAAATTGACGACCATGGCATATACGTATTGGTACATGGGAAATGTAGAAGTGGTCCTGATGAATATTTATGGCCCCAATATCGATGATCTCGAATTTTATGAAAAGTGTTTCAGAATTGCGCTAGGTACCCCAAGGCACAACTATTCTGCGGAGGAAATTTCAACACCATACTTGACACTGAACTGTACTGCACATCATCCGCTCACAGATCCCTGACAAATGCAGCCCGCACAATCCATACACACATTAACGACTTGGACCTGAGGGATGCTTGGCGCTCACTACACAGACAACAGAGGTCTTTCACCTATTACTCTCCTCCGTACACGACATGCACTCCCACATAGACCTATGGCTGATATACAGTATGGCTTTGAGCTGGGTAACTGAGGTTCGGATCCTCCCAGGACACTGTCAGATCATTCCCCCATATCTATTACCATAAGTATCCCTAATGGTGAGGTCATAGATCGCAATGGCGCTTCAAACCTACAGCACTCCTAGACCTTGCTTTCAGAACCAACATTGCACAACACATCACAGACTTCTATGCGACCAATGAAGGCTCAATAACCAAGCAAGCTACCCTATGGTAAGCGTTTAAAGTCTATGTGCGGGGGATAGCAATGTCCACTGAATTTGAGGTGCTAAGGGACATAAGGCGAGAACACAAGAGCCGAGAAGAATCCTTAGCCCAGTTGCAGGCAGAATACCTGATTGACCCTACCCCACGAATCATTTCAGAAATTAAAGCACAACTAGAAAACTTCAGTGACGCAGCGCACAGGGAGCTCCGTTACTTTGACAGACCAATGGCTGCCCGTAGATATGGGACACAGGAACGACCAGGCAAGCTTCTGGCACGTCTGGTGCGCCTGGAAAGGGGCAACACAACCATCCAATGCATTACTAGACAAGACAGGGTAGTGGTTACGAAAACGAGTGAGGTCAGTGAGGTGTTCTATGATTTCTACAGTGAACTGTACTCCCACCAGAGTGTGGCCACGGACACAGAGATCGACGACTACCTTGCCGCAGTACCAGGACACTGCTGTCCGATGATATGCACAATGCCCTGGAGACCCCAGTCACACTTGGTGAAATAAAAGCGGCAATAAAGGACCTTCCAGGTGGGAAAGCTCCAGGATCAGATGGGTTGGGAGCTGAATTCTATAAAGAATTTGCTGTGAAGCTCGCTCCCCGCCTAATGGTGGTGTGGACCGAGAGGCCCTAGAAAATGGCATACTGCCGAAATCAATGCGAGAAGCAGTTATAACTCTGCTGTTAAAGCCGGGAAGTCCCGTGAACGCTGTCACTCATCAACATGGATGCAAACATTTTCGCTACGATACTAGCTTCCCGACTCAACCCAGTGATGCCTTACATTGTTCATGAAGACCAGGCGGGATTCGTGCTGGGGAGGTCGACGGCATCCACCATCCGCAGATTCTATAACGTCCTAGCAGGAATTCCTAAAGATTATAAAGGGGTCGCCGTATCACTGGATATGCGGAAGGCCTTCGGCACTGTGTACTGGCCATTCCTGTTCAGAGTACTGCACAACTATGGATTTGGCCCCAATTTTATCAAGTGGGTATAGCTGCTGTATACACAACCATATGCTAGGGTGTTGGTGAACGGGACACTATCCGTGGTATTGGAACTGGCCGGGGGAACCAGACAGGGGTGCCCGCTCTCCCCGTTATTGTTCTCACTTGTTATTGTACACGTAGCCGATTTCATGAGGATGCGACATGCAAGGGTGGGTATTCCCCTGGCTGGCCGTATAGAATTGATTACGCTATATGCAGATAATATCATGTTGTTTGTGAGAAATCCCGAGAAATATCTCCACAGTGTTAGATGCGGTCAAAGAGTTTGGAAGGCTCTCCAGTCTCCAACTCAACATAACTAAGTGTTTCCATTGATGGACGATATGGTGCCACCAAGCGATCTATGTGGGCTGTGCTAGGTTCCCCAACAGGTTAGATACTTGGGTGTGGAGATGGTGCGCTCTGCTAGTCTGGTCCGCACCCTAAACTATGATGCGCTGGCTGTGGCAGTGTGCACTAAACTCGACCGCTGGAATCACATACCTATTTCACTTATGGGTCAGCTGGCACTAGTCAAGATGATTATACTGCCCAAACTATTTTACCTCTTTAGCACTATACCACTCTGGCCTGGCAGACCTTCTTTTGAGAGAATAAACTGGCGCCTGCTCCGCCTTCGTGTGGAAGGGCGATGTGAGGGCCAGCTGGCAACGACTCACATAACCTTATGAACGGGGGGGACTGGTGGCACCAGACTATCAGGTATATTATCTGTCTGCGCAAGCACTCTATGCTACGAACTGGGTAGCGGACGCACCGCGGACCTCATTCATTGATCTAGAAACACAGAGAAAATCGAAGGCCACACTGCTGCATGGGACAGCCACTGGGAAGAGTGGGGGTTGCAACCACTTGGACCCGAAATTGGCCACACAGCAAGCATGGGCGAGATTGACACAACAGCCTCGGAATACTGTATTATATAGCCCCCACATGCCAATCTGGGAAGCGCCCTACCTGTCTCCATCATCAGACACAGCGTTATCCATGCACTGGCGTGATGTAGGCATCATACAGTTTGGAGACTTATATGATGATGGCCTATTCAGATCCTGGGAAGATATTAAACCTCAGATAGGGGACACCCCACTGCAAAAGCTACAATACCTTAGACTCAAATCGGCAATAGCAGCAACATGGAACGACTTCCTACAAGAACCTGAGTCACATCCCAGTCTCAAATATATAGCCTCTTCGAGCACAGTTAAAAAATAAAATGCCGAAGTGATAAATAGAGTGACTCTAGAAACAAGTGAGAGGCGAATAACTGACGTTAGAGGGGAGTGGGAAAAATACCTTGGAACCACGTTTACGGATTCTCATTGGTCACAGCTGTGCGCCCTCACAAAACAGGTGTCACTTAATTCCAGGTTCAGGCTGAACCACTTTAAAATACTAAACAAAATGCACTATACACCGGCACACTTGAAGAGAATGTATGCTACAGCTACAGGGGAATGCCCCAGATGCAGAAGTGGGGAGGCTGACCTGGTACATATGCTGTGATCATGTGGGAAGCTTTCTGGATATTGGAGTGGGGTCTGTGAGGCACTTGAGGCGGACTAAGAACGACCTATGTGTATATTAGGCTATGTACATAAAATGAATGCAGCGAAACACAAACTTATAAATATTGGGCTCCTACTGGCCAAGCGCACCATATTAATGAGGTGGAAGAAGAGGACGCCCCCAACAACGGAAGAATGGGTGAATGACATGGTATGGGCGAATGACCTAGAGGAGGTATACACCAGCTTACTCCGACGCACCAATAGACCTAGAGATATATGGGGGGATTCCGTCAATACCTGAGTAACAGAGTGGATGCTGATGATAGTGACAACGGAACAGTGTAAATGCCTACTATAGCGTGCCTGTATATTGTTTATATATAACTGTCTGCGTAAACATGTAACTGCTGCATTAATGTTTTATGGTATTTACTGTGCAACTAAATAAAGGTTGAAAAAAAATATGTACTTCTATGCAGTGTTTTTTGGCCCACTCAATGATGAATATGAGTTCTGTTTGTATCTAGGACTGTATAGGAATGGGTGGGGTTAGAAATGATATATATACATAGGGGTGGTAAGGTACGTGAATAAGTATGGTTTTGGAAGGCAATGTGTACGTTTTGATCTAAATCAAAATGAAGCAACATTTTTTATATAAGGAGTAAAGCAGGTTGTGGTTGATATTGGCAGTGGAACAAGTGTCAGGACATGTTATGGAAAATAGATTGTTAATGTAGAATTTAACATTGGGATTTGTTTTTTTTTGTTATTTGTTTGGCTGAACTAGTTCAACCTTTCAAATTTTCAATTCATGAATTACAAAAGTTACATACAAATGTATCTATTTCATATAATCCTATTTACAAATACCTTAGTTACATTAACAGTTAAACTTATTAATAATTATAAAACAGAAAAAAGGATACAGTACATTTTGCAATTTACTCCACGCCTTCTTTTCACATAGACTCCAGACTAATCTGGATATAACTGATTCAAAAAATTGACAATTGCTTTCCTCATCGCAAATTCTATGCTACAGAAGACACGCCGTCAAAGGTCCTCAGAATCAGTTGGTCTGAGAATGCATAATATCTTTGAGAAAAATAGATTTCGCTGCATTTCCAAATTAGGACAAGAGATTATAATATGTTCTAAAGTCTTTTTCTGTATGATGTTCTTACAGAAACGACAGAAGTTTAAGTTCTTTGGAATCTGTTTTCTCCTGGCCAGGATGTCATTGGTGGGCCATAGATTTAATCTAAATCTAAGATATTTGTTTCTTATGTATGCAGAAAGACATTTAACCAAATAATCTGACGTTTGGCGGTGTTTCTTATGTAACAATGCTGTAGAAAAATCCTTGTACAAAATACACTTTTCTCTATTGATGCTCCAATTAAACAGATATAATTTATTTTCTTTTCGCTAGAGTTGGCTTTTCTAGCAAAACTTGAAGACTAATGCTTGCATCTGACATACTCTTGAAGACCTCTTGTTGCCTCGCCACTGTTGCGGGAAAACATGTATTGAAGTAATCAAATAATGTGCTACTGCCCCCAAGATGTTATTTAGTTGTAGACTCAAAAAACATTTGCGTAAAAGGCACATTTCTTCCATGTTACATAGACTGCTAGAGGCACTAAGCCCAATTCATACCGCAAGATGGGCATAGGTGTACACATGGGTAGTCTCAAAACCTTCTTCCAGAATCTAATTTCGAGAGCGAGCCATACTGGTTGTTGATTATTTATCAGTGTTTCCATACCGTAAACCAGAACTGGCACAACTTTCTGCTCGTAAAAAACCAAGATGTGTTTATATGAAAATTTACCATACTTATACACCAAGATTTTCGCTTGTGAAATCAACATGGTTATTTTACAGTCGAGACTGAGCAGATGTTTTGCAAAGAATAATGAGTCCTGAACATATATACCAAAATATTTATACTCCGGGACAATGCGCAAAACCTTTTGCTGAATATGCCAGATATATTTAGTAAATCGATTTACTGTCCTTCTTTTGGATACCAGTATTTGAGTTTTTTCCTGATTCACAATTAGTTGATTAAGTTCAGTGTACTGTGCCAAACCGTCTATTAGTTTTTGTAGTCCTATCGGGGTACGAGACAGGAGCACTAAATCATCCGCGTACAGCACCCATGGTATACGCTGAGTTCCTAATTTTGGTGGATCTGCTGCAATGGAAAGAAAGACTTCATCAATATCAAGTATAAAGAAAATAAAAAGTGTAGACGCCAAAATACAACCTTGTTTTAGGCCGCAGTTCGTTCTGATCGGGGAAGTTAGAAGACCCTCAGTATTCAAACGGACCTGCAGCTGTGTATTAGAGTGTAAATGCTTTATGAGTGCAATTAAGGAGGGAGGACAACCATAACAATGCAATTTTGAGTATAACAAGTTGCGATCAATGGAGTCAAAGGCCATTTTGAAGTCCACAAAAGCCATGTATAGCAGGTTTTCAATTGCACTTTGTGATTTGAGCATGTTTAAGATCATGATGTTTCGAATTGTGCCTATGCCACATACAAACCCAGACTGCAGAGGATCACGTTTAAAAGTCTTTTGGGACCAGTTGTTGAATTTCCGTAAAACAATCCGCGCAAATATTTTACTCGGAGCGTCCAACAAAGATATCGGATGATAGTTTGCCAGATTGTTTCGGTCCCCTTTTTTGTAAATAGGAATGATAAAGGCACATTTCCATGACTCAGGTATCCTCTGCATTTGATTGATGTTATTAAACATGTCAAACAAAATGTTGGTCCACATCTCTGGATGTTGCTTCAACATAAAATTTGAGAGCCCGTCTGGCCCCGAAGCTCTCGATTTACTGGCTTTGTGTATAAAGTATAAAATGTCTTCCCAATCAAAATGAAGATGAAACGGCCCAATTAGGCTGAAACTAGGATTATTGTTTAAATCCATCTGTTGGGTATACATTTTGGAAAAATAATCAGCCCACGTTTGTGCATTAAAGCAGTTTGACTGTATAGCTACCTGATTTCCCGCTGTAGAATGATTTAACAATGACCACATTTGTTTGGTATTTTTATTACTTAAGGTGCATAGCATATTAGCTCCATCAATTTGATATAGGTTGGACTTTCCCGCCCTCAACCAATTTTTAAATTTAGTCTTGGATTGTTTTAAGGCTTTTATTCATGAAGCTAGTGGTAATTGTAACGCCTGGTGTTTTTCCTGTCTAAATTGTGTTTTCCTGTCTTTAACTTCTTTGCTGAAATTGTGAAAATGAGGCATTTGTTTTTGCCTTTGTGTTCTTGAGGTGGATTGGAACTTCTGCATAGCATCAGCATAAGTTACTTGCTCCAAATCTTGGTTTAGATTTGCCTGTCCAAGTAACCATGCATAGTATTGCCCAAACGCTTTGAGCGAGTTGTTATTCCACAATAATCTATTACGGGCCGTATTCACAATTATTTTGGCACACTTGAAAAGACATGATTTGCGGCATAATTTTCTCATCCACATAAATATAATCTATAGTACCGGCACTATTTCCTCTCCGCCACGTCGCTTTCTGGGGATTGTCAGAGGGAAAGGAGCCATTCAGAACCAACAGATTTCTTGATTTTGCCAAATTTTGCCATTTCATCAGCCGCCTACTATTGGGATTTTGCTGTTGAGAGAAACAGTGGAGATTAAAATCACCTGCAATGATGGGATAACAAATACAGAGATCAAGCAAAATCATGTCCAGTATACCCATAAGGTCATCCAAAAATTGATCATCCGCCATGGCCTCCCGATTCCAGTACAAGTTGATCAGGGCAAGTGATTTTAAATTATGTTGAGCCCTGACCAACTGGATATATGGATTTGGTGAGTCCCAATACTCAATCTTTATGGATGCACTTTGTTTTGCAGCAATCAGCAACCCTGATGTGGGCCTACCCCGGACTGCCTTGTTAGCTGGAATTAGTTGAAGGTCAAAGTCATTCTACACAGGAGGCTCTACAAGCCACGTTTCTTGAAGCATAATGATGTCATATGTGCATAGCTCTGAAGGTTTATTCAGGAGATGCCTAAAGCCTCGCAAATTCCAGCTAACTAATGACAGGAGCTGGTCTTTCTGGGGTAAACTCTCATGAGAACTGCCTTGCTGCTTGCAAGCGCAAGCTGTGCTTCTTACTTGATTTTTACCCACATCCAACTGAAAGTCATTGAGGGTAGGGTGAGCCAAGGTTACCTTTAGCTGTTGTGGGAACTGCACCTCTTTCAAGAGTATTAAGCCCAATTCAAACAAATGAGCTTTTTGTGCCCAAATCATGTTCCAAATTACTTTAGAATTTAACCATAGTCTTACCTCGGTCTCATCTCCTTTCAAAAGAAATTCCACCTGTTCAATGTCAATTGATTATATGTCATCCAAGGCTGAAATTTCCGAAAGAACCTCCAACACTGATTTTCGATTGAGAATGTATTTCGTGGCCGGTCGAGGACAACATTTTAATGTTAACCAGAAAAGAGCTGGTTGCCTCGTTTTCAATACACTTTTGTTGGAGTCCCTATCAGATAAGATCGGTAAATTAAGTGCTTGTAGTAGCTCCACTGATTTAATTTGTAATACCTCTGAGATGGTAGTGGTTATTAGATGTTTAATTTCAGAGTGAGATATCCCAGGGACTACATTTGCCAATGAGGTACTAGGCTGTTGTATTTTGTTGGGGAGTTCTAACTTGTCCACACAAACTGAAACTGGGACGGCTCCCATAGCGGCTGACAAGTTTTCGCTCTCCAATAAGGAATCTTGACCTGAGTTTTCTTTACTTATGTGTAGGTTTCATTCAGAAAGATGTTTTAAAGGTAATGCTTGAATTCGTTGTGATGCCATATATTCATCGACTGCACGACGCATATCTCGTAAATTGCTGCCATCTTTTACTTTGGTTTTGGACTTTTGGGGAATTAGGGATTTAAACATAGTCTTGGATTTGCTTTTTTCCCTTTGAAACACATCCTCACATAAATTAGGGGATGAAACCGCTTAAATTATATCATCCAGCGGTTTATACGAGGGAATTGAGTTTGTCCCCTTTGTCAGTGTGATACATTTTTTTTTAGCTATTTGGCCTTGAGCTTGATATTTCTTAGTGATTTCTTTAACCTTTTTCTTAATTACTGGGCAAGGTAATCTTTTAACAAATTGCTTTGTCTGGGAAGAGGAATTGGACTTTACATTTTTGAGATTCTTCGGTTTTTTTTCTGAAGCAAAAGTTACCTTTTTCTCAGTTTTAGCTGCTTCAGTTTGTGAACTAGCCACTACAAACATTGGGTATAATGGTTTGGGCAAGATTAGGGTTTTAAGATTCACAGCTTTGTTATTTCCACTACCCCCTGCCTTTCCATTGCCTTTATGAGACCCCAGTTCTAACCCCCCCTGAGGGACGTCAGTCACATCAGTTATGATTTCTACGAGGTGAGGGACAACAGGTATACTAGGAGCTTATACTGACTCCTCATTTGATGGACGAGAGGTTTGCGTGGACGCATTTGTGTGGTATTTCAAATTTGCATTGGGCACAACCTTGGGCGACCTCTCCCTGTTCCCCTCTAATTTCAGAATCACTGAGTGTTGCCACAACATAATCTGCTCAATTTGATTATGTTGAGCGGCGATTTTAAGCTCCATGGATTCGAAGAGTTTTCCCATCGACTGAATGGCCAGATTCATCGAATTTAAAGTAATCTCCAACAGCCTGTTTGGGGGTTGTACCTGACTTGAATCTACCATAGGCACATTTTGGGACATTTTTCTCGGAGTAGGAGCAACAAAAGATAATTCCGAGATCATAGACTGCGAGGTGCTTGGGTGTAACACTGGACAGGCAGATAAATTATCATGCAATGTTTGTGAAGAGAAACAGGGCTCGTTCAAATCAATGTTAAGTATTGCAGGGTCTTTTGACTGGTGGCCCTGAGGTTAATTTGTCTCCCTAAATGTGGAAGTTGGAGCTGTCATAACATTACACAATAATATACTGTCGGACAACGAAACATTTTGTTCAGACAAACACAGAGGAGCATAAACACGTTGACTCACACTTGGTGGGGTGTTCGTCCCCTCTGTTCCCACAGCAACATTCCCTGATGGTGCTGTTAATGCGTTTATTACTGAATCAATTTTGCCGTGGTCCATGATAGTCCGGGGCACCATGCAAACATCTCTTTGCAAGGTAGGTGTTCTTTTACTAAATACTGGCGATGAAACTTGCGGCATACTTGAGTAAAAGGAACGAATGTCCATATGCCTCACAGAACTTTCCATTGGTTTTTAGCATAATTTGGCAATTTTAGGGAAGGGGGTAGAAACACTCCATGACCGTTTCTTAGCCTGCGGAGGAGTTGTAAGCCCAGAGGTTGATTCCCAGAGACTGGCTATTAAGGTCCCGGGGGGCATGCCTGAGGTCGGCGTGATCATGTCCAAATGTATAGGAACTGTATTGCTTCCCAAAAAATTCAAACAAATGTATTTATGAAAGAAGACAAGTTACCCAATAAGTACAGCCGGCCGCCTCCTAACCGTGACAAACGCGGCAAAGCGGCCAAGCGGTACTTAGAAGGTACTTGAAACGGTTCTGATTATATGCACGCCTTGAGCTGGGCGTGTCAACAGTAAAGCAGCAGAATGCCTAAACAATGAAACAAAAACAAACGTAAGCTGGCATTAAAACAGTGATGTTTTGCTCTTGTTGCTGGCTAAAGCCCAGTTCACCTGCTGGTTAATGAAGTCCTGCATGGGCTGCAATTCCGAAAATGAGGAAGTCTTTGTAAAATCCAACAGAGTACAGCGGCCAAGCGGTACTTAGAAGGTACTTGCAACGGTGCGCCTTGGGATTTTTAATGAGGAAGGGACAGTGAAAGGAGAGCGTGTTAGGGGATAGTGTAAATGGATGCAAAGACCTCCTTCAGTTTAACAATCTATTTGGTTTGCGTGAGCAGCTCTGTTTTTTTAAGGTTCACAACGAGCCAGAGGTTCTTTAAGCATTCTTGTAGGCACCACTTAGAAACAGCTAGGAGATATTGTGTGTATGTATTATTCAGCCCTTATAAGCGCTTTTTATTAGCAACGAGTGGGACACTTTAAAGTACACAAAACGCATTGTGATTTATGGGGAGGAATAGCGCTGGGAGTTCAGGATGATCCACTGGCAAAGGAATGTTTCCACACACAAACACACACACACGCACGCACGCATAGTGAGGCAGGCATTTTCAAGGATCAAAATAGGGTTGCGGGGACACAGACATAATTATGGAAAGTAGGAAGCCTCAGATATAAAATGCACAGCGAGAATGTGGGAGTAAGATTAGGACATATTTTTTAAGCATGCAAGAAGGAGAAGAAAAAAACCCATAAAAGACAAGGGGGAAATTGGCAAGACTCTGGAGGGGGGGGGCACAGTTTCACAGTACAGCGCCTAATAACATGAACAGTAGGCCCAAGATAACAGTGTCATGCACATGCACCGCAAGTTAAAAACACATTGCAGACAATGCGGCCACTGCAGGCACCAAGGCAATGCAGGTACACACACATGGAACAGTGGGTTTTTATGGTGTCTAGTCAAATGGTCGACAGACAAATGGTCGACACAATTTGGTCGACAGGTCAAATGGTCGAATTTTTATTTTATTTATATATATATTTTTAGGTTTTTGTTTAGGGAAAAAAAATGTGAAAAGAAAAAAAAAAAGAATTCGACCATTTGACCTGTCGACCTTTTGGTGTCGACCAATTGTCCTGTCGACCATTTATATTCGACCAAATGACCTAGAACCTGGGTTTATCACATTGAGGGGGGGGGGCATTTTAGAGGAGCATGACCATTTTGTTTACATCATTTATGTGAGCATTTTATTGCTAAAGTGGACACAAGAGCACACCATTAGAATGGAAAGTGATTCCCCATGAAACGCACGCACAAATGCGATTGGCAGAAATGAAGGGCACATTGTCACAATACTAACAGAAGTTTTTTTCAAAGGAAGGGTGCACACAGAGAGGGAGAAATTGACAAACAGCTACAAACAAGCTTCAGAGAAGCGATGGTGGGGGGGACAGAGTGACTTCACTCACACGAGATAAGGATGAGGGGGTGAAGTGGAGAAGAGACACAGCTCTTGATGAAGGGGCAGGAGGACCCATTAGATAACTGGGGGCGTGTTTATACCAGGGGAATGGGTATTTAATGTAGGTTTTGCCTGTTGAGTAAAAACAAAACAAGAGAAGAGAGGAGTTGACATCAAAATTAATTATGCTGGGAACTGATAGCAGACACGATAGTTACATAATAAAGGGAACCAGGTTGGAGGCATGGGAAAAGAGGGCATATTGCACTGCTAAAAGGGAGTATCCGGTGAGCCCATCGAATACAATGCATCGAATGCAAGAAGCCTTGAAACAATGCATATTCTTTGTAGGTAAAGTTTTTTTTTATTAAAATGGGTTTTAAGGGGTAAAAAAATGGGGGTTGGGGGCCCCCATTAAAAAAATGTTTTAAAAATGCATTTTGTTTCAAGCCTTTTGCATTCGATGCTATCACTATAAACCATAAAGCAGTGTTCCGTGGGGATTCTTCTGTCAAGTTTTTTTTGGGCTGAGAGGCAAAGGGGGCAACTATGTCAGACAATTTTATTGCAACATGAGCACAATAACAGATCAAGTAAAGGAAACAAGGTGTTTAACTGGACATAGGATAAAAGCCAGGACGGAGGCACTACAGAGGTAAACACAATGTGCAAAACAGGAATGCCCAGCAAGTAAGGAATCAGCGTATTAAGGTAAGTAACACATTTTGTATATTATTAATGGATTTCTGAATGCTTCAATTGGTCTAAGAATTACATTTTGCATGTATCATTGTTGGCGCAGAATAGTAATGTAAAGAGAAGGAGCAACGCTTGAGGAGGTAGGTACTTGTGGAAGAGAAGGGTAGGTGGATAGATGGCAGGTAATTACTCAGGGAGGTGATACAAGTGTGGGAGGTCCCATATTGATGTCTAAGGGGGAAGAAGGAGACACAGGTAGAAGATGAGGGAGATGTAGAAAGATTTTCAGTGAAAAGTATCCTTTTGTACAGGACACGAGGCACAGATGCAGCATGGCACTTGGTAGGTGGTTCTCAACAAGAAGAAAAATATCCTTTTTATGAAGTGTACACAATGTAAATAAGTAAACGTGAATGAGGATATGAAATGATTTTTATGATTTGAAATGTAATGTTTATATGAGATGTATGAAATGTTTTTAATGATTTGAAATATAGTGTGCAAGAGATAGTAGGCAAACTTGTGTACACATATATCACACCCACATCCACTCACCCACCACCCATGCTTGTTTCAACGTCAAGAAAGTTTAGGGAGGTAGCAGCAATAATTTCTAGAAATGACACAGCACAAAGAAGATGGACAATGAGAAAAAATGCCAAGAAAGAGACAGCTCACGCAGGCCTTCCAACAAACAGCAATCCCAAAGACAAGTCCAGCGTTAATGGAAAAAAGCAAAGCATCTTGGACATTATGGGAAGAAAAAGAAAATCCCCAGCATATTGGGCCAGGACACAGAAACTTCCGGCTCATCACATGAGGGAACGACACAGCAACAAGGCCCATGCGCAGGAGGATAGAGAGAGCTCATCAAAAGGGGAGTACCGTTCTGTTGAGTACTTTATTATAACTTTTTGTCCCCATTTGGTTTCAACAGGACAGCTTAATTCAACTCAATGATGTACCCAGGAGAAGAAAAGCAGAAGTGGGGAGGGTTGGAAAAGGACTAAGTTATTGTTGTTGTGTGTGTGTGTTCTCTCTCTCTCTCTCTCTCTCTCTCTCTCTCTCTCTCTGAAAAAATGGGACTGCGAATGCTTCAGACAAATTAGGAAAGCGCCAATATAATGAATGACACTTTCAATAGAGGTGGGGCGGGTAGCAGGCATATAAGGTGTGAAGGAGATGAAAGGAATACGTAAATAAAAGGAAGTAGTTGCAAGCATTTAGGCAATGATAAGATGTAATATAAAAAATTTTATATACATTTCGAGAAAGTCACCGGGTTTCTCTGTGTTTAAGGTATAAGGAGTTCACAACGGATGACCCAAACAACCTAGCCTATGAGCAAAAAAAGAAGGCCTATTGTCAGCAGAGCCTGCGGGACCGGCCTGATGCCCAGATGTCACAAGCTGGGACATAAGAAAAGCCCTCTGATTGTGTGCTTCCCCCTTAGTATTAATGTTGTCCCCATGCAGTGACTGTCTTACTACGTAGTACTTGGGCTCAAGGTTTCTGGACATGGAGCAGTTTGTCATATACATGGTGCCCAAGCAAAGGACAAAGGAGCACGGCAACAAGAGAAAGAACTCTGGGGGGGTAGTGAATTTTGGGGTGGCAACTGTTAAAAGAAAAATAAAAGAAAACACTGTTTCATTACAAATGGAATGATGGGTCCCTGTAGGAATACTGGAGCATCACTTAACTGGTCTCCCCTGCTCGTGGTGGCAAGGGTCACCCGTTGTGCATGTAATAATTAGAATTAAGGGTAGCTAGGAAATTATACATTTGCAACCTGTGGAATAGCACCGCTGGAAAATATTGTGGCTCTGATTGTTTTGTACTCTGTCAGTACTTTTGTCCCCTCTTAGGACAATAACAAGACCACATGTACTTATTATTATTTTGTGTAGTTGAATGATAAGCAGTAATTTTGCCCCTTACTAGTGACATGAAGAAGTGAAGTAGCTTTAATAGAAAATGATTGTTGATTTAAAAGACAAAAAAAGGGGGGAAATATATTTATGAGTGCTTGTATGACTAATTTAGTTCCCACCACTATATATACGTGACCAGTGTGGGGAGGGAGGCTTCAGGGAAAGGCTGCCATGCAAACTCTCAATTCCCAGGCCACGAGCAACTACAAGATTTCTATGGCGGCTCCAGAGGAAGCTGGCCACCCTACGATGAAAGACACAGGAGAAATTACCCAATGAGGACAGTTACATGAAGACATGGGCAATGAGAGAGGATTGCTCGAATGATAGTGACCTGATACAATACATACTGAGAGGCCCAGACAAAGAAATAGTAACACAAGGGGAACAGCAGTGCAGTTCAAGCTGCTTACATGGGTAGATAACAAGGCAGGCCTCTATCCAGGATGCCATCAAGAATAACGCCATCATGTTGCCAGAATGAAGATTCAGTAAGAATTGGACAGAAAAGAGGCCGCTGACCCATTCAAGAGTACATGGCATGAGAGGAGGCAACAATATCCACAGACCAACACTGGGCCTGAAGCTCACATGCAGGTGCCACCCAAATGAAGAAAATGTACCACAATGCCATTGAGCACAGCAGCCTTGATTGTGCCCCAGAAAAACACAGAAGTGAATGGAGTACCAGAACTGGACGCACAGCGGAGAAAGAAGAGGTCACTGAAGCTGAGCAGCATGATATGATATGGCATTTATAACGCGCCTATACACAAGTGTTTCAAGGCGCAACGAGGCAAGGGAGGGGGAACAGGGGAAGACAGATAACGATCCTACTAGGCCAGGTGTCATTCAGATCGCGCAAGTGCATGGGAAGGGGGAAAGGGAAAAGTGCAAGGGTGCAGGGAGAGGGGAAAGTTCAGTACATGGGATAGTAGGATAAAGAATAATTACACGGACAGCTAGTAGCAAGTGCAAGGTAAGTGCAGGCATAAGTGTAGGTTAGGGGGTCTGTAGGGATGCAGAAACAGTCTCCAAGTGCAGGGGTTGCCAGGGAGGCAGGGCAGGTGAGCAACTGGCGGGGCCTGGGCCTGTGAGCAGGAAGGGTGGCCATGTAGACGGTGCAGTTTCAGCCAGAAATCAGCAGGGGAGAGGAAGAGAGAAAGCAGAAGCAAAGAGGAAGGTTTTGAGGTGCTTCCGGAACCGGAGATGGTTCTCCTCAAGTTTCAGGGAGGCAGGAAGGCTGGAGAAAAGGAGATGACCTGGAACACGAACAAACACAGAAAAAGCTGAAGCGACCTGAGCGTGGTGACGAAGGTGTGATAGAACAAAACAAGACACCCATCAGTGGGGAGGGGCTTTCAGTTTGTGGTCCATGCCTGCTGGCTGGACCAGAGGTGGAATGTTGAAGTGTTCTCAAACTCCCCTCCCCAGCATACCCACAACATGACGGGTGCCACCCACTGAAGCAGCCCCACAGACCATAACTGGATGACATCACCAAAGTAATCATGAAGAGGCAACATGGCTGAACACACCCATAGAGACATTAGCCAGGTGCAAAAGAACACACATGAACTGCTTTCTGACACTTAAAGGCAATTACCATGAATAGCCATGAAAATTTCAACTGAATTGAAATTAATTTGGAAGGCTTACAACACAGCGGGAGACCTGACACACTGGTTTTCTTGAGAAACTCAAAGCAGAGCTGCCGGCAGTAACCCATGTCAAGCCTTGCCAAGGATGCTGGCAGAGAAAGTTTGAGTAAGCAGAAAAGATGAAATACATGCAAGGAAAGAAGGTTGAAATCCCTCATAAATGCAAGCAGAGAAAATCACTCGTACGTTTCCCAAGCACATGACCCATTCAAGTGAGACAGACAGAACATGTTGTTCCCATCAAACTGAAGACAGAAGATGAAAAGATTTAACACAGCGTGAAGGTGGGGAATGCAATGGCCTTGCTCCTGCCTTGAGAAGTTAGACAAGTGGTAACACTAGTGAGAAACAGGTGGTGCTCTGAGATCATCCACCCCACCTATCATTTCTGTTCACATGCTGGTAAATTTCCTAAACTGACAAGGCTTGCACAGACCTCCTGGGGGTGGTGCTAGGCCAAGCAAACAGATCTGACCAGACCAATCAGATTATTTGTCCCCTATAGGCTGTAGTTATGCCTATACGGTTCACCCAATCCCATTTCGTCTAGAGCCCAGAAATGTTCAGGTTTAAGTCTCACCTTTGCTTTGGAGGTCTTGGTATCATGGAGATAAGGCATGTCCTTCCTAGCAAACAGGACTCCCAAAGTTGGAACAGGGTGGGCCAGCTGCCAGAAGGGCCAGACCCAAGCACCCCCCCCCCCTTCTCCCACCAAGGGGGTAAAAGACCTTGTGGCAGAAGATTGTAGACTGTAGAACAATAGATTTGCAGCAGAGCAGATGAAACAGGAACAAATGATGAAGAAGGAAATCACGGAATCCGGAGGCGATGCAGGCAGAGGGCTGGATGGTTCAATGAAGAGCAAGGTAAAGAGAACAACAAGCACGTAAAAAACAGGAGACACAGGCTAGAACAGAAGGGATTAGACAAGGTAGCACTAGCGATAACATAGGAAGGGGAACTAGTATTGATGGCAACAAAGTTGCAATGCAGCAAACCGCGTTGAAAGTTCTGTTTTGTTTGTTTGAGAGAAGCTCCTCCCCTGAAAGTGTGTGATGTTGGAGAGTGTGAAGGGGCCCTCTTGTGGTTGGCAAAAAGGCTGCTTATAAGAATTATTGGCAAATCAGGGGGTGGCCATCTTGCGATTGTCAATCAGTGCGCAGAGAGTGGTTGGCATTCTGCATGCTTGTTTCCAGCGACGCCAGATCGACCAGTATCTGTGTCGGATTGCAACAGAAATGTAACTTTTGGGTGAGAGGTCATATTGGTTTAAAACCCCAGTACCAGCCTGTAATGAGTTGAGAGTGCATCTGGAAGTTGTAGAAATCTGTGCGCGTATCCCTGCTTGGATTAATAAAGCGGCAATTACTCACATTTCCAAACTCCTCCGTTTCTTGGGCATGGGGTATTTCCCTCGAGCCAACCCCTGGTTTTTAACTCGGCGTCATAATCTTCGCTCTTGATACTTCTGTCCCAACTCCAGAGGTGAGGGAGATTAGTCCCCAGGCTTTCTTTCCTTTCAATACTCTTGTTACAATTGCTGAGACAAGGGAGATTACTTCCGGGGCTTTCGTCCCATTTGGTACTTCTTGTGCAAGTACTGACGAGAGGGAGATTCCTCCCAAGGCTTTCCTTTCTTTCAATACTCTTGATGCAATTACTGAGATCCGGAGATTATACACGATGTTTTCTTACCATTCAGTACTTTTTATTCAGTGACTGAGACAAGAGAGGTAACTCCCAATGTCTTATTTAGCTTCAGCACCCTTCACCCAATCCCCTACCAGGTCTCCTGTGACTCCTGTTACCTCTTTGTTGTTGGAGTCATGTTGCTGGTTCTTCCTGGGGTGTCGGGTCGATGAGTTCCCAAGGTACGTTCTCTCTGTGTCTCTTTCCGCTCCCCGCTTCTATGCTTGAGATCCTTGAGGTCCCCAGTCAGATGGTATTGGCAAAGTTAATGGACTGCTAGGTCCGCCTCATGGAGGTCACACCACCGTCGTTTACTTTCCAGCTTCCAGTCAGGCCTGCTTGGGTTGGCCTGAAAAAGACTCCTGCAATCTGCTGTCAGTTTCCCCCTGATTCGAGGTTCAAGATGTTGCTTCTTGCTCCCAGGTTTGAACTACCTAGATCTAACAGGCTTCAGGCCAGCTTTGCTTTTCATTTGATCCTTTCTCTGTGTTTATTCCACTCTACTGGTTCCTCCACAGCGGAGTGTCACAATCCTTTGTTTGTGTCCATTGGATATTTTTCATGCCTCCTTGAGTACCTCTTTCCAGTACCTTCTGCATTTTCCAAAAGGAGTAGTTTGTATAACTCGATCAATCTTCTTCTTCACAGTACTCCTTAAAGATGACTTGAAAGCAGACTATGTCGATTTTAGTCTTCCCGGTCTTGATGGTATTAATATTTACAGAAAGAAAGGAAGAAGTGTTACCATAAGATACAGTAGTGCTTTCAGATGGTTTCTCAGCAGACTTTTTAGATTTCAGGTACTCAAGGGCAAGAGCGTAATGGTGTTCCATGAAGTAACGGGAGTCCTTGTCCCCATAAGGGGAGTCTCTCTCTGTGACGTCCCGCTTTCTGCCACCCCTAGGGGTAATGTTGTGTTGCAGGCTAACCTCCCAAGCCTCACAGGGAAGGGCTTCCCCCTGGGGAGTAATGATGTGATCCCATGAATCGTCACATACCCTTCACCTAACAAGATTGCCTACCCCATCTGCACTAGACACAAAATCTACATTCACTTGTTCCTTCCCTTTTCTATGCTCAATAAAAAAACAATATGGTTGGCGATCTAAGAACCAACACATAATACGAGGATTGGTGTCTGTCTCCAGACATAGCCAAACATAATTAACAAATAAAAGGTGGGAAGGTCAGTCACTAATTGAAATTTGCGACCTGGGAGGTAGTATTTTAAGTATGTTATAGCCCATTTGATTGCTAAAGCCTCTAACTCAATAGTAGCATAGTTCTTCTCACAAGTAGTTTCCCGCTGATATACAGGAAAGGGTGCTCAACTCCCGCATAGTGTTGGGACAGTCCCTCTGAGGGAAAAATTCCCTGTTAAAATTGGGTACCTCAAGAACAGTCTTACTGCAGAGTTTGTATTTTAGCATGTTAAATCTGTCGTGATCTTGTTTTTCCCATCTAGGTTTCTGGGGATCTGCATTTTTGAGTTTATCCATTAGACCTGCAGTGATACATCTGTGGTAATATCCAGTGAACCCTAGAAACAACCTAAGATCCATTTTGGTTTTAGGGGGAGATGTTTCTTGGACAGCTTTTACTTTTTCCAATTGGGGCTGCACCAACCCATTCTCTACAAAGAACCCAAGGTACCCGACCGCTGACTGTACAAGATGACATTTCTTGGGGTGAGTAGTCAGGCCCCCCTTCCTTAGAGCCCTCACTATTTCGCAAAGATAGTAGAGATGTTCTTCCCAAGTCTGTCTATGGATTAGAATGTCATCCAGGTATGCGCCGGAGAAGTGGGCAAAGTGTTGCAATAACGTATCCATAAGCCTTTCAAAGGTCACTGGGGCCCATGAAATCTAAAAGGAAGGATTTTAAATTGCAACAACCCCTGGGAGTAGAATAAGTTGTCTTATCCTTGTCAGAGAGATTAAGCGGGTCCTGCCATTAACCCTGTGTCAGATCAATCGTGGAGATGTATGTAGCCGGTCCCAATTTGTCAATTAAATTGTTAATCCTAGGCATAGAATAATTGTCAAACTGGGAAATGGAATTCAGCTTTTCAAAGTTAATGCAGAACCTACATGACTGATCAGGTTTAGCGACTAAGACTATTGCGAGGACCAAGGACTCTCAGACGGCTCGTGATATCTGCCTCCAACATGTTATCTACTTCCCTGAGGATTGTTCCCTTCTTAGCTTCAGGGATGTGATATGGCTTTAAATTCCCCACCTTTCCTGATGGTGCTCCTGATGTAGTGCATAACGTTTTTAACCCTGTCAAGTATTTTATTAAAGACATCGGGAAACAGGAATAATAGAGCTTAAATATCCCCCTATTGTTCAGATGTTAAATTAGGGGAAACTAAATTTGGTTTAGGGTTTCCGTGTGTCAATAATGTGGTCATGGTCACAGAAGATGTTTACACTGGATCTACTTTCCATTCTTTTAGAAGATTTACGTGTTAGAATTGGGTTTTTAATCTCTGATCGGGTTGGGAGACGAGATAGTTGTAAGGTCCTTTTTTCCCAGTATCTCATATGGCCCAAACCACTAAGAAAGCATATTTTGGTCGGAAGTTGGCAACAGAATTAACACCTTCTGTCCTATCGAAAAAGAACATTGGACTGCCTTCCGATCTTATTGTGCTTTCTGCGTTTCTTGAGCCTGTCCTAAATGTTTAGTAACTATTATTCAGACAATAACCATATGTTCCTTTAGGCTCTGGGCAGTCTGGGAAATGGGGAGCGTAGCTTCTTCTCTCGCCTCCTAGATTTCATGAAGCATGTCTAACAGATCCCTCGGTTCCCACCCATAAAGAAGTTCAAAAGGTGAAAGCCCCAAAGAAGCCTGTGGGGATTTCCAAACCGCAAACAATGGCCAAGGAATCATGATGTCCTAATTTCGCCCATTTGCTTTAACCAGTTTTTTTAGAATATTCTTTAAATTATGGTTGAATCTCTCCACCAAGTCGTCCGTTTGTGGATGGTACATGGCGGTACGCAAGGTATTAATTTGCAATATCTACTTTATCGCGGCCATCAGTTTGGACATCAAGGTATTAACCTGGTCTGTCAGAATACCCAGAGAAATTGAAGAAAAGATTCACATCAGGACCAATACTTCTTCCCCGTGATCCTTCACAACCTTTTTTTGTGGGTGCAGATGCATCGAATTCGGCCATCAGAGCAGTACTCTTAGGGATGATTTGAAGGATGCATTAGCAACAATTACGGACAGATCTACTACGTGTGAGGCTTCGATAAACTTGGTTCGTCAGATAGATCTTTGCCTTGGTGAACGTAAAGCTGAGCGAAGACGAGGTGGTTTCGAGACCAGTGTTTTCAGTATGGGTGAGAGAGGAAGAGTGGAGTCTATGGTCAGAGAAGTTAGATCAGGGAATGTAGAGAAGTCAGTAAGATTCAAGGGCCATTATCGAAGGAGGAAAAGGAGAGGCGCAGGTCAAATAATCTCTGTTTGTATTGTGGGAAGACAGGACATTTTGTTGGTAACTGTCCCTCTTGTCCAAAAACTCTCCAGTCATCAAGCTCAAGAACTCAACAGGCCTTATCACCCATGAAACAGTTACGGTGGAGATGGAAATGCCCGGAGGACACTGGGAGGAGAGTATTGTTGTGTTGATTGATACACCTCAGTTGAGAGTAATTTTAGGGATGCCTTGGTTGACTCATCATAATCATCAGATAGATTGGGGTAAGCGGGTGGTAGAATTTACTTCAAGCTTTTGCAGAGTATATTGTTTGAAGGGGAAAGAGATACAGGAAGTTCCTAGTGAAGCCTCTGGAGTGGTGAAATGATTAATGGACGTGGGTGCTGCAGAGCACATGGTTGGAGCAGTGGTTGGGATTTTGCCGGAATGTTACCAGGAATTTAGTGATGTTTTTAATGAAAAGGAAGCTAATGACTTACCAATGCATAGGGATTATGACTAAGATTGACCAAAAACCACCCGGAGCACTGATTCCTTGTAGGCATATTTATGCACTTACAGAGAAGTAGAACGAACACCTTAAGGAGTACATTCAGGAAAATCTTGCTAGAGGTTTCATTAGGCATTCACAATCGCCAGCATCATCTCCATTGTTTTACGTCCCGAAGAAAGAAGGAACATTACGAACCTGCATCGATTATAGGGCCTTAAACAAGATTACTATCAAGAACAGATATCCACTACCCCTAATATCAGTATGTTGCATCAAATTGAGGGAGCTACAGTATTTACTAAGTTAGATTTGTGAGGAGTTTACCATTTGGTAAGGGAACAGCAAGGAGATGAATGGAAGACAGCCTTCCATACTAAGTTTGGCTTGTTCGAATATCAATTTATGCCTTCCGGTTTATGTTACGCCCCGGCAGCATTTCATTTTTTTTTATCAATGAAGTGTTTAGAGAGTTCCTTGACATCTTTGTAGTTGTGTATATTGATGACATTCTGATATTTTCTAGTGATCTTCAGCAACACAAGTAGCATGTACAAAAGGTGTTTCAAAAGTTGAGAGAAAACAGGCTGTACGCAAAACTGGAAAAGAGTCAATTTCACACCATGGAGGTGGAGTTTCTTGGATTTATCATTTCTCCTAGAGGGTTGGAAAGTGATACTTGCATGGTTAAGGCGGTGAAGAATGGCTGTCGCATATGTGTGTAAAGAACATCTAAAGTTTTTTGGGTTTTGCAAATTTGTTTTGCAGGTTTATAAAAGATTTTTCTCAAACAGTGACTCCCATTACTAAACTCCTAAAGAAGGGCGTAAAGTTGATTGGAAGGGCTATGGGCCAGAAGAAAGGTCTTAGGAGGTTGCAGAAGATGTACATGCACCCCGGTTGGTAGGAAGGTTTCATTGTGGACATTCTTTGAAGCCAGGCCCTGGGACAGTGCTTTGTGGAGGGTGTACTGTAAGGTTTATGAAACCTAGCAGTTGGCCAGTGGTAACACAAAGGGTTGGTGGGTGTTTTGTACATAGGCACAGAGTGAAGTCAGGGTTCAGATTACTTCATCCCTTCATTACAGTCAGTGTAGATCTCCCAAGATAAGATGGAGGATTAGTTTACTGATCTGATTGGTTGGGAGGACAATGGCATAAATGTCAAATGGTGATTCCAGGGTTCTATAACTGCTTTTCATATTTAGTACATTTCATGGTAGGTCACATTCATGTTAAGTTCCTTAACTAAGGCCTAAACTAGAGTTCTGAAGAGTAGTAGCAGCTGAAGAAAGAAGCAAGAAGATCTCAGCAACAAACTTCGTGGTAACCTCAGGTGGGAGCGCAATAAATTTAGAGACATTGTGATTGAAAATAGATTGAGTTTGAAGGCAGTGAGTGCAGCGTGTATCAGAGGATTTGTAAAAATACATTTTTAGGAAAGGAAAAGTTATGTACTTTATTTTTAGTTAATCTGTTTTAAAAGTACTACGGAAATCTGTTAAAAGAAACAATCAAGTTTCTTATCGTGAAGCTTTCATGCTACGTGGTGCACGAGTGACTTGTGCGAGGGAGAACTACTCGTTCTAATGTCGGGAAGGTGAAGCAAATGAGGGACAGTTGGAGGCGCGCATCAGTGGCAGTACTAGTGGCCAGCAGTATCCCCTGTTTCAAAAGGCATCAGAAGTGCAGCTCCTTAATCTGCAGCGCGCAGCATCCCAGCCATTTCCAATTTGCAACATCATCGAGAGCAGCCGTAATTACTTCATGGCTATAAAAAAAGAAAGAGGCCAGGAAGTGAAAACAAACTGCATTCGCATAGTAGAAAAAGACTTTAACCCAGCATACATGCTCACTTCTGCAAGGTTTCTTTTAGGAAATAATAAACTCAAAGAGACCTTAAACCTATTCACACTACTGCAGGGTTCCTTGTAGGAAGTAACACATTCCAGGCAGAATTTAAAACTGGGCTCAGGAGGTTCTACCAGGAATAAAAAGACTGCAAGCAGGAAATGAAACCACAGCAGTCGCAACAAGGGAAACTCAAGAATATAAGCAAAGGAGAAACAGACTTTTAATGAATTGTTGTAAAAAGGTTATAAGGAGCACTTAGTTAGGAATAGTAGATAGTTACCGTTAAAAAGTAAAGATCTAGGAACAAGAAGAAGTATAAGGAACTACACAATTCAATTCACCTCTCAGCAACATGCAGAGGTAGACTGGTAAACTTGAAACATTGAAGTATTGAGGTTAACAATTTAATACAGCTTAATAACTAACCAAGTGCCTTTATTTTACTGCCAATACCAGATTCCAGGAAACTGAAGAGAGCAGTGTATGTCATTTTATTATTTTACCCACTATCCCCTTCCCTTTCCTGGGGTTTCCGACTCAGCTGTAAAGTGTGGAGTTGAGCAGGAAACAACCGGTCAGGGTCTGTGGGATCAGCATCAGCTCCTGCGGATTCCAGTTAACGAGTTCTGGCAGATGTTTTAAGATCTGTTGGGAGGTGTTATTATTTAGGGTAATAGCTTCTGTGTATTGGTGTCATGGTCATAGCCCCAGGCCCTGGTACTCGGGGCCTCTGGGCCACATCACAGTGTCCCTGCATGGCCTCAAGGGCCCAATCATGCCCCCCAAAACTCTCCTGCAGTCAGTCCTGGCGGCTTTGGCGCCAGGCTCATAAGGCAGAAGAAGGAGCTGGAGCTCCCTAAGGGAATGGAACAACATGGCGGACCCCACATGGTTCAGTTCAGAACTGAACCATGCGGTCTAGCATCCAGGGTGTGGTCAGCCCTGAAGGCACCTGGGATACCTGGAGACTATTTAAGCCATAACCCGAGCTGCAGCCCATGCTTTGTGTTGCTCTGCACTCGCAGTGTGACGTTCATCGCGATCTGTCCTCAGTATTCCTGGCCTGCAAGGAAGAGAAGAAGAACACCATTATCCATCCTTACCTGCTTGTCAATCCAGCTCCCGTCGTCCGCTCCAGTGTCACCTCGAAAGCTCGTCCTCGTTTGAAAGCAGTAACCTGGAGGAGGGAAAAGAAAGACAATATTAGTAAGGGTTTGCATCCCTCATTCAACCATCATTCGGAAGTGTTAGGGAGAATTCTCTGTTTAGGCTGAATTTCCTAACCTAGTGAGTCCCCCAGCAGCTTTGCTGGATTTTTGGGGTTTATTTTTTTCTCCTGCCAAGAGTGAGACTCTTTTACCCTCACTCTTGGACATGACTTGAGAGTGTTTCTGTGACTTGCTATGTGCTTATGGGCTATGGGGTATTTTTTCCCCATAGGCTATCATTGGTTTTTGAACGTGTGTTACACAGCACTCTCAGTGCAGTAACACAGGGGTGCCATAGAGACCCCCAAACATAGACTCCACACCCTGGGACTGACTACTGTCTCCCTGGGTCTGTAAAGTCACCATTGACTTTACTAGTCTTAACTTAGGAACTTAACCAGTACAAACCATCATACTGTGGAAGTACTGGTAGGGGCAATTAGATTGCCCCTGGGTCTGTTGTCGAGGAGGTACTGTCCCGTCCCCCCTCGCCGAGTTCTGGCTGGTGGCAGTGGATACCACGGAAATATTCCACTGGAATATTTCCCAATGGGATTTCCCATTGATTTTAATGCACCACTTTTTGGTGCAATGTTAAAGATACCGCCGGTTTATTTATTTAATATAAATTCACCGGTTGGGATTTTTTGCCAGAACTCGCCGCCAAAATGGCGTCTAGGTTCACTTCAGTAACCCTGAACCCGAGTCGAGCCTTTGTTCAACTTTTGGCAGGCTTCTGCACAGAAGCCCTCCAAAGTGGTGCCATTCTGTCTGGGTACCACAGGGGGTGTGGGAGGGGGTTTAGGCACCCTGGACTGAGTTGCCTTGCCAACTCATGTCGCACTCTGGTGTGATTGGCCCAAGTGGTGAGCCGCCCCGCTCACCACTTAGCATGTTTGAGTGACAGCTAGGCTGTATGAATGGGGGTTTGCTGCATAAAAGCAGGGTTTTTGGGACTGGTTCTTCAGAAGTCGCCACAGGACTCAAGAAGCCGAAGAGGGAGAAGCCGAGCCGACCTGCCAAGACGACACCACCGGTGGAGCCCTGCGGAACCGTCTCACCACTTTTCCCAACGACAGAGGAGATCTCCCGCCTGGAGAGTCTTCTTCCCTTGACTGGTGGGGACAACCAGTTTCTGCCTTCTTTTCGCCGCCCTGAAGTATCTCGTGGCCGCCTTGCCTGTGCCAAGCACCCCGGCAACCGGGATACCACTTTTTACCTCAACTGCGAAAGAGGGGTAACATCCTTTTAACCGGGAAACTCCACGGCTGGTTTCTTCCCTGGTAGTGCAACGACCTTCAGCTTTCCTCCACGTCGAGATCTTCTCTTCCTCTGGACGACGCCGTGACTTGCACCCACTACCAGGAACAACTGCCACCGCTGGAGGATCCTTTCCATTTTAAAGGTACCGTGTTCCGCCCGGCTTCCCTTGCCACCGATTGTACGAGGTAGATTTAGCCCTCGGCTCTCGAACCTGGGTAAGCCTGGGACACCTTAACTAAACTTTTCTAAACTTAGTAAAAACCTTTTCTACTCACCTGTAAAGACTTGTGACATTGTGTGATCTTGGACATATTTTCGCCTGGCTCTCCCTAAAGTGGGCCTAGCAACCGAACTTCCTTGCTCCTCAATAGACTGCCTTTCTAAACTTACTGTGAATCTCTGAAAAGTTTTTTGCCTTGCTGTTTTCATTACTTCTGCCTTTTCCCTCCCTTTTTAACTAACTTGTTGGAGTGCCATCTAACGTTAAGCGCTCACCTCTGTCTGGAAATAAGTGGTGTTAACTTAGACTTGTCCAACAAATAACTAGGGATGTACATATAAGTAATAGTGACTGTGTTTTGACTTACTTACCTTATCTGTGCTAGTGTAATTTATGAGTGTGTCTTTTAAATAAATAATTATATACTTTTACACCTAGCTCTGGCCAGTGTTTGCTTGTACTACTGTGCCTCTGTACCTATTATGTATGCTCTATATACTGCCTAACTCTTCTTGAGGGAAGTCTGACTGCTCAGCCACAGCTACCAGGTAAATCTGGGTGGTACAGACTTCTACCAAGTGGGTTTACTGCCAAACACCTGTAGTCTTAAATCTTTTGCAGTGGTCCCAGAGGGAACTGCACAGGTTTCTGCCTAACCGGAAGCACGCTTACCTGAGCGGATCTCGCTGCCTAGTTATTACGCGCCGGCCTTCATCAACCTGCAAGAGAAAGGCAAGGCGGGTGGCTATCATACTTACTCGACGGCAGTCCGGACAACACCCACTCTTCACTCAGCATCCAGAACACCTCGGCGGACTGCAAGAGAAGAATAAACAGGTTAACAAAGCAACAAAAGCGCACATAGCACCGTGCTCTGCGCATTCACTTACCATCTCGAGCACCGCCCTACCAACCAGCTCGACGTCTTCATCATCCTTTCTGCACCTAAGAGAGAAGGAGGACATTAACAAGGGCAACTACCTTTACGGACATTAATTAAGAACAATAGACTTACCTGAAGAACTGAGACGCAGCAGGTCTGGACTCTCGGGCCCGTGCCAGTGAAGCAACTTGGCAGCGAAGCACCCCATTCACAAAGCACCCCTGCACAGAATTGCAGGACGGAGAGCGCTTTTTACCGAAATCCAAGGTGAGGAAAACTCTAAAGGGGTTGTTGGGGTTCACAAGGGAGGTGGGCCCAAAGTGACAGAGATTGTGGGCTAAACCAGAACTCCTCTATTCCAGACTAGATCCTCGGCAGAACGAGAACCCGGGGGAGGCGAGGCCAGGTCGGGAGCGGTCCAGCCAAGTCGGGAGGCGTTCCTGTGGATACCAGGTGAGCGTTACAATTGGGTGGCATAATCGAGTATAGCCAGGATATACTTATTTCCAAACTCAGAGGGTTCCAATGGTCCTATTATGTCCATTCCGATTCGAGAAAAGGATACCTCAATAATAGGAAGAGGTTGTAGTGGTGCTGGAGATACCATAGGAGGGGGCAGTCTTCTGGCACAGAGCACAAGTAGTCACAACATTTTTCACATCGGCATGGACTCCTGGCCAGTAAAATCATGGGGTAACCTCTACCTGAGTTTTTGTAACCGCCAACTGTCCTGATGTAAGATGGAAGTAGGCACATTCTAAGACCACTCAGCGATGACTGCGAGGGACTACTAACTAAATTCCTGCTAATCCCTCAGGGGTCATGTCTCCTCTGTAGAGGAGTCCATGTTTTAAAAAAAAGAAGGGACCTCCTTGTGCCCGACCTTCAACCTCTGGAACAACTTTTAATAAAGCTTCCGCTAAGATCGGATAATTATTTTGAGAAAACTCTAAATCAGGAATGGGTTCTTTCTCTTCGGAGGGAGGTTTAGATTTTTCTGCTATTACTTTATGGCCCTCCCAAAACCCTTACTACCTCTCTCAGTAATATTGTGCCCCTGGAACTCTATGGGTACGGGAAAGACTGGGCTCTCTAAAATCCCCTGAGCAATCTTTTCTCCGGTTTTAACATGAAAGGCCTGTTTCCCATTGTTAAGGATTATGATTTTGATGTCATCTCAGTTTGTGGGATCTATTACACCGGCAATGATATCCAGGCCACATTTCCAAGCTAGACCTGATTTAGAGACCACTTATATATAAGTTCCATCTGGGAGGACAATATAAGGCCGGTAGGGGCCAATTGCCATTCTCCCACTTCAATAGTAACCTCACTGCTACTACAAAGATCAAAAATGAAAGATTTAGTTGTAGCAGCTACTGGCTTTGAGGATCTAGTAGTAAGTTTACTAAACTGAAGGGTACCCCGATTTTTATTAGTCGGACCAGATCCCACGTCTGACACCATATATGGCGTACTGGAGTAAGGAGTCGGACAAAAGAGTGGCATGTTTACAATAATATTTATTTAAATAATAATGAAAAAGGCCTCTCTTCCCCTATCTCTAAAGGATTTTCCCTATCTAACTAAAGAAGAACTTGGGTGCTCGTCGTCAGGGTTGTTGTCAAATGCAAAGTGTCTGTCCTCTGTCCAAATTAACCTACTCTAGCCCTACCACTAACAAAAGACATTAACATAAATGGCTCTAGGAGAATGACTCCCTTCTCCTGGTGCAATGAGATAAGCCCTAGGGGCATATTTCTGTTAGTCTCTGATAATAGTTCAAGTTCTACACTCGTAGAGAATACCAATAGGCCTACGACGTCCCCTACCCTACGCCAGATTTAGAATCAATGCTCTCAAATGGCTTTGCTCTAATGACCCCTAGCCACTCTACCTGACAACACTGCACCTAACACTATTACTGCGACTTATCTGGCATGCATCTGATCTACTATACCCTTTATGACTTACTAATGCAAAAGACGTTATTGCTTCATTATTTTACTCACACTATGTGCACCCGCATCCACGAATGACAAATGTCTGTACTGCTAATTCCACTGTATTATACACTGTACTGTACTGCTAATTCCACTGTATTATACACTGTACTTACATGCATGTACCAACCTATGATAGGCACTGTAACTAGGCTTTGAGACTTCTTGGACTGCTGCACCTGGCTGCCCAAGGGCTTGGAGCGCATTATCAAATAAACAAACAAGAGAATGACTCCCATCTCCTGGTCCCACAATTCAACAACTGCTATCTTCTCCTGGTTGCCTTGATCAGCCTCTAAACTGCTGATTAGTAACCTTTTGCCTTTCTGATTCAACAATGTAGGTGCAAGAACCAGGAGAATGACTCCAATCTCCTGGTTCAGACTTTGAGGGACATTGGACAGTGTCCTGCAACAGTTTTGATCAACCTTTGCACTTCATTCCAGGCTTCTCTTAGGGCTTGTTTAAAAGTCAAACACTCCTGTTGTTTCCAACACACAGTTATTTCTCTTCTTTTCTTCCCCTCCTCGTGTCTTGTGAAAACAAGGGGAACTGTTCCTGTAGTGTCCTTGACTGCTCCCGACACTCTGACAAAGGAGATTATTCTCGTAGCACTCTCTAGCCTGCATGTCTCTTTTGGTTATAAGTGCTGAGGGAGAGTACTCCTGGTATGTTCTTCTCTTTCAGTCTCTTTAATACAACTGAGGCGAGGCAGATCACTAGTGATGTAATCTTCACACTTGATACTTCTATCCTATCTCTGGAGACGAGAGAGATTACTCCCAAGGCTTTCTTTCCTTTCAATACGTGTGTTACAATTGCTGAGACGAGAGAGATTTCTCCCAAGGCTTTCTTTCCATTTGTTACTTCTAGTGCAAGTACTGAGATGAGGGAGATTACTCCTGATGTCTTCTTCCCATTCAGTGCAAAACATAATAGGTGATTGCGGGAAGGTTTGGAATTAATCCAAACCTCTGCCATTGCTATGGGCAACCCTCCAGACCATTGTTCTTCAACCTGCCTAGCCATTCCAGAAGGGGAAAGACCATATGCAAATCAGGTTTGCTCTCACCCCAGAAGGGGCAGTCCAGCCCAAACTGCTACATCACATTCCTTTTGCATGAGACCACACGCATCCCAGGACATGTTTCAGTCTCATTGGGCGTCTTCAGTGAGGAGTAGGTTGGATCGCTAGGCTTTTAATACAGTGAGACAAGGGAGATTACAACTGATTTCTTCTTTAGCTTCAGCACCCTTCCCCAATCCCCTACCGGGTCTGCCGTGACGACCCTTACATCTTTGTTGTTGGAGCCATGTCGCTGGTTCTTCCTGCGGTATCGGGTCGATGCGTTCCCAAGGTACATTCTCTCTGCTTCCCTTTCCACTCCCCGCTGCCATGCTTGGGCTCTGCAGGGCCCCCAGCTAGATGGCAACGGCACAGTTAACGGACCACTCGGTCCACCTCCTCGAAGTCACGTCGCCATCGGTCAGTTTCCAGCTTCCAGTCAGGTTTTCTCGTGGTTGGCCTGAAACAGACTCCTGCAATCTGCTGTCAGCGTCCTCCCGAATTGAGGTTTGCTCACCTGATGTTGCTTCTTGCTCCAAGGTTTGAACTTCTCGGGTCTGCCAGACTTCACGCCTGCTTTGCTTTTCATTGGGTCCTTTTCTCTGTTTTTATTCCACTCAGCTGATCCGAAGAGGATTGTCACAGTACGTTGTTTGTGCCCATTGGGTAGTCTTGATGCCTTCTTGAGGCCACCTCTTCCCAGTACCTTCTGTATTTTCCAAAGGAGTAGTTTGTATTACTGCATCAATCTTCTTATTCCCAGTTGAAGATGACTTGAAAGCAGACTGTATGTTGTGGTGAATCCTCATCACTGTTTTCCCGGTGGTGACTTCCTCTCATGTGGCTAGGGGATGGCAGCCGCTACCTGATCCTGACCTGGGGTCGGCTGAATGAGGGAGGATCACATGGGGGGAGACAACCTCTGGGGAGATAAACTGAGTCCATTGGGCGAGATGCAGTATCCCCCTTTCCCCTTTCAGGAGGAATCCGCCATTTGTAACAATCTAATGGCCCACTGTGATATTGTCCCTCTTTCACTCATAGAAAATAGTGGAAAACATCCCAAAGGCCAACTCTCTAACCGGCCCTGTAAAATCATGAAAGACACTTTTTCCAGCTCCATATACTCTTCTTCCAAACATGGTTTGACTTTAAAATTTATGGCAAACATTTATACCATATTTACAAAAACGTACTACTGTTCCCACAATCCCCATAACACTGGGACGAAGAATAGGAGAGGAGTAATGAGGATCACTCCCCCTTGTCAGCAGTCTAGTGCTTTCCTAAATCCTATTGGCCGAAGATAATATAAAAAGGTAGAAAGACTCAGGAAGTATGCGAGAGGCTGCTGAATTCTAGACATGTTTCATGAATTTTGCCAAAGGGGAGCTGAAAGGAGCCAAGAGAACCAGCCTGGTCCCTCCAGAAAGAAAGGGACCCCTTAGTATTGACAGGGTGCTACAGCCCAAAATTGACTGCAGGCTTCCTTACTGAAAGGGTAGCCAGCGAGAGAGGTTCTGATGCAGGCTGCAGCAGAGTCCAGGGCAGTGCAGAGAGGTACAGCGAGCAGTGCAGGAGGAGACGTCGCCATCCACATCGGGGCTCCTGAACACGAAACACATTGACAGAGCCGACAAAGCAGAGGACGCCACTGGGAAAGGAAGATGAATGCTGTGCATGAGCAAGAAGGGCTGTGGATATGCCTGGAGCAGAGCAGAAGCTCCTGGAGGTTTGGTGGCTCGACGAGGCAACACAATTCATCCCGGCCCGAGAAAGGACAGCTGGTGTGTGACCGGGGGTGCTGCACCAGATCCTGGAGGAGCATCCGCACACTCAGACCTGGAGGGCAGAAGAAGATGCCATTACGCAGAGGCGCGAGCAAAGTCGTGTACGCTGGAGAGGACCAGTGATCTGCCCAAAGCAGCTGGTGACCTGGGGGCGTTCCGATAACCGCGCCACGAAGTGACTGAATAGAACAAGATTACGAATGCAGAAAATATACAAAGGCAAAGTTTGTTTTAATAAATACAAGGCAAAGTACAAATTCAATACTGAATAAGAAGAATGTTTGATGCAGAAAATATACAAGGGCAAAGTTTGTTTGAATGCAGCAAAGGCGAAGTACAAAGACAAGGTGCCATAAGAATAATGTTTGTATGCAGACAAGAAGTAGTATAAAGGTAAACCCCAATCAAATACAGAAGCATGAGATGCCAATGTGGGGAAGAAGTCTGAGCAAGTACATTTGAATAAAATATTACCACAAATAGATATACAAAGCGCCACATCGTATATGCTATTGTGGTACATCTAAGAAGGAACAAGTTACTTACCTGTAACTGTTGTTCTCCAGCATGGGTCTGGCATGGATTCACATGCTCATGAATATTCCCTGTCGTCAGGCCGGGAAATCTCGGTATAGAAAAAATCAGTATCAGTTTCGTTTCTGATATGTCTTTCTCAGTAGTAACCAATCACTGGTCTCTGGGTCATACTGCCCCCAGCCAATGACTGCCCTCTCCCTAAGCCCCGCCCCTGGCAGCCATCCTCAGATTTGGTAGCACGTGAAGTGGCAGTATGACCAAGTGAAGAGCCGCAGAGAGGTAGGCGGGAGGGTTCGCATGTGAATCCATGCGAGACCCATGCTGGAGAACAACAGTTACAGGTAAGTAACTTGTTCCTTCTCCAGCATGGGGTCTGGCATGGATTCACATGCTCATGAATATAAGAATACATAGCAGTATACACATGCACAACCACGGGAGGTGGCAAAAGGCTCAATATCAAGCAATACAACAACTCAACATTAAGCAACTCTTACCTCCTCACCAGGCTCACCTTAGGCGAACAGGTTGCGCAGCACAGCCTGGCCGACTTTGGACTCCTCCCTGGAATCCCGGTCGACGCAGTAGAATCTCGTGAAGGTGTGCGTCGACCTCCACGTAGCAGTCCTGCAGATGTCGAGCAGGGCCACACCAGACAGGAACGCCGTAGTAGCAGCGATCGCTCTGGTCGAATGGGCCCTCGGATGGCCTGGCAACGGTCGGTTTACCAACCGGTGACAGTGCATGATGCAGCCGGAGAGCCATCTGGAAATGGAAGTCTTCGAGAGAGCCTTCCCTTGATTCACAGGTCCAAAGTTCACAAACAGCTGTGATGTCTTCCAAAAACTCTTCGTGCGGTCCACATAGAACTTCAGCACTCTAGCTACATCCAGCGAGTGCAGTGTCCTCTCAGCCGGCGACGAAGGCGACGGAAAGAAAACTGGCAACACCAAGGGCTCGTTGAGGTGGAAGTCCGATGGCACCTTGGACATGAAGGAGGGGTGCGTCCTCAGCACCACCCTCGTGTCGTGAAAAGTCAAGTATAGAGGCTTGCAAGACAGGGCCTGGATCTCTCCCACTCGTCGTGCAGAGGTGATGGTCACGAGGAATGCTGTCTTCCACGACAGAAACTTCAACGGCACTGAATGCATAGGCTCGAATGGGGCCCCCATGAGCCTAGTTAGCACCACGTTGAGCACCCACGCTGGGGCAGGGGCCTTCACCGTCGGGAATGATCGGAACAGTCCTTTCATAAATTTGTTCACCAGACGATGAGACCACAAGGACGCCTGTCCTGTAGTTCTGGTGTAACGTGAGACGGCAGCCAGATGTACCTTGATGGAAGCGTGAGATAGGCCAGCCTTGGCCAAAGACAGTAGGTACGGCAATACTTGAGGGGCCGTAATCCGCAGAGGGTTAATCTTCTGTGCACGGCACTAGACAGAGAACCTCTTCCATTTATGTCCATAGCACTTGAGAGTTGAGGATGCCCTGGCCTTTGCAAGAACCTCTATGCAGTCGGCCGGGATGTCTTATCCTCCAAACTCTAGTGCTGCAGGAGCCAGGCCTGCAAATTCAGCGACTCTGGTTCGCGATGAAGAATGGCGCCTCCTTCTCTGGAGAGAAGATCCATGTCCGTTGGCAGCTTGACTGGTGTGGACGCTGACAAGTCTAGAAGGTCCGGGAACCAGATCTGCCTCGGCCACGCCGGTGCAACAAGGATCATCCTGCACCGGGACCTCTTGAGCTGGTTGACGAGCCGGAGTAGCAACGGCAACGGCGGGAATGCATAAAGGAAGAGGCCGTCCCAGGGGAACGAGAAAGCATCACCCATGCTCCTCGGTTGGGGAAACCTGCTGGCGAACCTCCGGCACTTGGAGTTCGCCGCCGTCGCGAAGAGATCGATCTGGGGTTCGCCCCATCGTCGGAAGAGTCGGTCCACTTGATCCTGGCGCAGTTCCCACTCGTGGCACGAGCGCAGCTCGCTGCTGAGTGAATCGGCGATGGTGTTTTTTATCCCTGCCAGATGAAAGGGTACCAGAAACATCCCTTGGGCGACGGCCCAATGCCACAGATCCTGGGCTTCCTTGGACAGGGCAGGTGATCTGGTTCCGCCCTGCTTCCGAATGTAAAACATCGTGGTGGTGTTGTCGGTGAAGATCCTCACCACCTTGCCCTTGAGGGACAGAAGGAAGGACCTGAGGGCCCAGAACACTGCGCGGAGCTCCAAGATGTTGATGTGGAGAGTCTTCTCCTCCGAGCACCAAAGGCCTCTCGCGTTGAGACCTCCGGTGTGCGCTCCCCAACCTTCCAGGGAGGCATCCGTCATCACCGTCACCTGGTGGGCCGGGGCTAGGAAACCTGTTCCCGCTGTCAGATGAGCGTGGACACCCCACCATCGTATCGCCTGACGGAACGCTTCGTCGAGCGGGATCCTGTCCTCGAAGTTGCCCGTCGTCTGGATCCAGTGGGCGTCGAGGAATTCTTGCAAGGGCTGCATCCGAAGTCTGCAGTGGGGCACCAGATAAATGCAGGACATCATTCCGAGGAGGGACTTGATAGACCTCACTCTGGCCACGTCCGTGGCCAGTAGATGTTGCACCTTTCCTAGGATGGTCCTTATCCTTTCCTCCGACGGTGAGGCCCGCCGCGCCACTGTGTCGAGCTGTGCTCCCAGAAACAGGGCGACTTGCGACGGGACCAGGTGGGATTTTGGAAAGTTGATGGAGAACCCCAGGTCCGTGAGCAGCTGGACGGTCTTCGCAGTGTGTTCCACGGTGAGCTCCCTTGTCCTTGCCCGTATGAGCCAGTCGTCCAGGTAGGGGTAGACGTGGATCCCATGCAGGCGCAAACGCGTCGCCACCGGTGCTAGGCACTTGGTGAACACCCTGGGTGTCGATTTTAATCCGAAAGGGAGGGCCTTGAACTGGTAGTGCTGCCCTTTGACCACGAACCTGAGGAACTTTCGGTGCCTCTTTATAATAGGGATGTGGAAGTAAGCATCCTCCAAGTCCAACGACGACAGGAAATCGCCCTCCTCCAGTTGTTCCAGCACGTGCTGGAGGGTGACCATCCGGAACTTCTGTGCCTTGATGTATTTGTTTAGTCGTCGCAGGTCCAGGATGGGACGCCATCCTCCTGTCTTCTTCTTCACAAGGAAGTATCTTGAGTAAACTCCGGAGCCCCGAAGCCTCTTCGGGACGAGCTCAATGGCACCTTTCCTGAGCATCGCCCGTACTTCCAACAGCAGTGGAGGGACGTGATTTTCCTTCCTGGCCACGGGAGGAATGCGGGGGCACCTCTTCTGGAACTCGAGGGCGTGTCCCAGGGCCAGGGCGTCCAGCACCCAACGGTCGGTGGAGATGGACTCCCACACGCCGACGAACTTCGTCAGCCGTCCTCCCACCGGGGTGCTTCGGCGGGGGCCCGACCCGACGGTCGGTTCAATCTTGCCTGGAGGCCGCTTTGCCTCCTTGACCACCTTGGCGACGACGGCGGGATCCACCTGACGTGCCGTGTCCTCTGTAGGACTCCTGCGACGAAGACCTTGCCGCTTGACGGTACGTAGAGGAGCTGCTGCCGGCTCCCTTGGAGGCACCCTGTCTGCCTCCGGAGCTCCGAAAGGACGGCCGTCGCTGTTGGAGCACCCCCAGTGCACGGGCCGTCTCCGTGTCCGTCTTGATCGCCTGAAGGGATTCATCAACCGCCTTGCCAAAAAGGTTGTTCCCATCGAGGGGCATGTCCAAAACTTTGGTCTGAACGTCCTGGCGGAAATCCGTCGCCTTGAGCCATCCTCATCGTCTCAGGCAAACGCTGTTGCCCAACTGACGGAAACCGGTATCGGCGATGTCCGTAGCCACCGTAATGGCGTGGTCCGAGGCAATCTCACCTTCCTGCAAGATTTCCAGGGCCTCAGCCCTCTTGGCATCCGGAAGGAAGTCCAACAGAGGGGCGATCTTGAACCACAACTCCCTGTCGTAGCGGGCTACGATTGCCAGGGCGTTGGCCGCCTTGATGGTCGTCGCTGCAGATGAGATGACCCCTCGTCCCATCGCATCCAGCTTCCTACCCTCGCCGTCCGGAGGGGAGGTTGAAGTCGAGGCCGATGCCCCCCCGCTTTCTTCTTGGCTGCCGCCGAAACGACCGAGTCCGGGGTAGGTTGCGCCCTAAGGCACAAGGGGGCAGCGTCGGGGACCCGGTACTTCTTCTCGTACCGGTCCCCCTTCGCAGGAGCCGTGGCAGGGTTCTTGAGGAGGGCGAGCCCCTCATCCCAGATGTCATCAAGAAGCGGTACAGCGAGGACCGTCTTCCTTTTAGCCTCGCGCCGCTGGTAAAGGAACCCCTCCTTCTTCTTTTCCTCGGGGCAGAGCTGGAAGAGCTCGGAAGCCCTGGAGACCATTGCATGGAAGGATCCAATCTTGTCGGGCGGGGACGCCCGGGCAGGGGGTGACGGGGGACACGTCCCGTCATCGCCTCCGTCGTCATCCGTACCCGTCGTAGTCGTGTCCATGCCTTTATCATCCCCGTGGGTAGTGGACCGGGGGGAAGACAGAGAAGGCCGCAGAGGCGGGAGAGGAGGCCTAGGATGCGTCCTCCTCCTCTTAAGTGGTGGGCTCCCCGAAGGTCCTGGCTCCAGTTCCTCCGTCGGGTCTGGCTCAGGCACCTCCATCGGGGGAAGGGGCAACCTAGTCCTTATCTCCGAGCATAATGACTGGATGGTTGACAAAATGGCCGCCGAGGTGTCCTGCGCACCGGAAACGACGGGAGCGAGGGCTCTTGAGGAGCCTCGTCTGCGTCACCATCGCCCTCGTCGTCGCCTTCGTCGGGATCCCTCCCGATGGGCTGGGCCTCCACCACGACTTGGATGAGCTCCTCTTCAGAGGTCGTGTCCGTATCCACGAGGGCCACCAACCCCTCCCCCCCTTTCCAACGAGGACTTCGTGGGGGTCTTCTCGATGGGCCTGAAAGACAACTCCCTCCGCGGTGGCAGGGAGACTCTGGTACCTGAGGGCGCCTCCACTGGCGTACCCTCTACAGGCTGAGCCAGGGCCGCGGCGACATCCTCAATCGAGGTCTTAGCAGGGTGAATTAAGGCCAACGTCACCTTCTGTACGCCTGGGGCCTTCACCTTGGGGGGAGGGTCCGAGCCTCGCTCCCCCTCTGCCGGAATCTTCGAGATCGACCGGGGCCTCTCCAGAAGGTTCGCCGGGTTCTCGGACTTCCTCTTACCCGAGCCAGAGCGTTGGCTCGTGGTGGATGGTGCCGGGGAGGGTGTGCCCTGCCTGGCAGCCAAGGAGCCCGACCGTTGGCGCTCCCGGTGCCCGCGAACTCGCGGTACTTAGCCTTTTGTTGGGCCACCGTCGCCGGAGCACCCTCACAGGACTTAGAAGACCGCTCGGACTTCTTCTTCTTCTTCTCGCCTGGCGGGCTCTTACCTTCCAGCCAGTTGGCAAGACGGAGGTGGCGATCCTTCATGGTCCGCTCCGACATGTTCCCACAAAACGCGCAGTCCTTTTCCTTGTGCGTCTTGTCCTCATGGAGACATAACGAATGCTCGTCCTCCTTGAAAACGTTCTGAAGCTGGCATCCAGGGCGGACTCGCGGTGCTTAGCCTTTTGTTGGGCCCCCGTCGCCAGAGCACCCTCACATGACTTAGAAGACCGCTCGGACTTCTTCTTCTTCTCGCCTGGCGGGCTCTTACCTTCCAGCCAGTTGGCGAGACGGAGGTGGCGATCCTTCATGGTCCGCTCTGACATGTTCCCACAAAACGCGCAGTCCTTTTCCTTGTGCGTCTTGTCCTCATGGAGACAGTAGAGGCATAACGAATGCTCGTCCTCCTTGAAAACGTTCTGAAGCTGGCATCCAGGGCAGGTCCTGAATAGCTTCCCAGGCGTCGAGCTCCCTTTCTCCTGGGCCATGTCCGGGGTAGGCCTCGGAACTTCTGGAATCCTCCAAAAGCGTAACTCGATGAAATCTTCACCCTTGAGGGGCGTAGAAACTCCGAAACGGATCCCCGTTGATCAGAAGTAGAAACGGTGGAGCTTGAGGCTCTATTTAACCGAAAAAATGAGCCGGGAATCCTCAGTAAAGAAAAAATCAGTATCAGTTTCGTTTCTGATCTGTCTTTCTTAGTAGTAACCAATCACTGATCTCTGGGTCATACTGCCCCCAGCCAATGACTGCCCTCTCCCTAAGCCCCTCCCCTGGCAGCCATCCTCAGATTTGGTAGCACGTAAAGTGGAGGTATGACCAAGTGAAGAGACGCAGAGGGGAAGGAGGGAGGGTTCGCATGTGAATCCATGCCAGACCCATGCTGGAGAACAACAGTTACAGGTAAGTAACTTGTTCCTTATCCAGCATGGGGTCTGGCATGGATTCACATGCTCATGAATATAAGAATACATAGCAGTACACACATGCACAACCACGGGAGGTGGCAAAGGCTCACATTAAGCATTACATAAACTCAACATTAAGCAACTCTTACCTCCTCACCAGGCCCACCTTCAGGCAAACGGGTTGCGCAGCACTGCTCGGCCGACCCTGGACTCCTCCCTGGAATCCCGGACGACGCAGTAGAATCTCATGAAGGTGTGCGTCGACCTCCACGTAGCAGCCCTGCAGATGTCCAGCAGGGGCACACCAGATAGGAACGCCGTGGCAGCAGCGATCGCTCTGGTCGAATGAGCTCTCGGACGGCCGGGCAACGGTCGGTTTGCCAACCGGTGACAGTGCATGATGCAGCCGGAGAGCCATCTGGAAATGGAAGCTTTCGAGAGAGCCTTCCCTTGGTTCACAGGTCCAAAGTTTACAAACAGTTGTGACGTCTTCTGAAAACTCTTTGTGCGGTCCACGTAGAACTTCAGCGCTCTAGCTACATCCAGCGAGTGCAAAGTCCTCTTGGCCAGCGACGAAGGCGACGGGAAGAAAACTGGTAACACCAAGGGCTCGTTGAGGTGGAAGTCCGACGGCACCTTGGGCATAAAGGAGGGGTGCGTCCTCAGCACCACACTCGTGTCGTGAAAAGTCAAGTATGGAGGCTTGCAGGATAGGGCCTGGATCTCTCCCACTCGTTGTGCGGAGGTGATGGGCACAAGAAATGCTGTTTTCCACGACAGGAACTTCAACAGTGCCGAATGCAGAGACTTGAATGGCGCCCCATGAGCCTGGTCAGCACCACGTTGAGCTGCCACGCCGGGGCAGGGGCCTTCACCGGCTGGAACGATCAAAACAGTCCCTTCATAAATTCTTTCACCAGACGATGAGACCCCAAGGATGCCCATCCTGTAGTCCTAGTGTATCGGGAGATCGCAGCCAGATGTATTTTGATGGAGGCGTGCGCCAGCCCAGCCTTGGCCAGCGATAGTAGGTACGGCAGTACTTGAGGGGCCGTAATCCGTAGCGGGTTAATCTTCTGTGCACAGCACCAGACAGATAACCTTTTCCACTTATGTCCGTAGCACTTGAGAGTTGAGGATGCCCTGGCCTTTGCAAGAACCTCTCTGCAGTCTGTCGGGATATCGTACCCTCCAAACTCTAGTGCTGCAGGAGCCAGGCCTGCAAGTTCAGCGACTCTGGGTCGTGGTGGAGGATGGCGCCTCCTTCTCTGGAGAGAAGATCTGCGTCCGTCGGCAGTTTGACTGGTGAGGACGCTGACAAGTCCAGAAGGTCCGGGAACCAGATCTGTCTCGGCCACGTCGGTGTGACGAGGATCATCCTGTACCGGGACCTCTTGAGCTGGTTGATGGGTCGGAGCAGCAACGGCAACAGAGGGAACGCATATAGGAACAGGCCGCCCCAGGGGAACGAGAAAGCATCGCCCATGCTCGTCGGCTGGGGAAACCTGCTGGCGAACCTCTGGCACTTGGAGTTCGTCGCCGTCACAAACAGGTTGATCTGGGGTTTGCCCCATCGCTGGAAGAGTCGATCCACTTGATCCTGACGCAGTTCCCACTCGTGGCACGCGCGCAGCTCCCTGCTGAGTGAGTCGGCGATGGTGTTCTTTATCCCTGTGTCAGATTTCCTCGGCAAATGCTTGACCACGTAGTGCAGCTGAAGATATCTTCCCAACAATGTCACTGACTGGCCGCCAAATATCAGACAGACTGAGACATTCTTTGAAAGATGGAAATCCACGAATAGTCCGGAGGAACCCAGAAGATGCCCCGAGGATCAAACAGCAAGGGATGTCAGCCAACTCCAGTAACCTATAGAAAACACCCCGATTAATTATCAGCACAATGTGAGGCAACAGTCGTAGAGTACTAAGTATTTGAGCCAACCTTTTATGGTAGGAAAACATGAGTCGGTAAGAAGTACAAGGAAATCTATCCTCCAAAATTCTGCGACAAAGTAAGCAAAGACAAATATGATAAGCGGAGGAAATCCTAAACCTTCGAGTGAACAATGTGTATTGTGTATGATGTACCTTACCATGGACCCCAGGAAGTCAGCAAGCGAGCTTAATCAAGAGATGCCGTATCCAGGTAGCAACAGCCCAACTGTGCCCGACGACACGAGGACGCCTTCGTAGAGTCACTAGTTCAGATTGAGAACCCGACGAAACGAGGACGCTCAGAAAATACACCCAAAGAAGTCTCTAGTCCAAGGTGTATGTCTGGGGGTAAACGGTAAAGGCTGAAGTAACGCTGGGATACAGGCACCTTGCTTGAAAGGTCGTAGTGAAGAGAAGGTCAAACAGGTCAGGTACACTTGATCCGTAGGAAGCACAGAAAACACTGCACAATACGAGCAGCACACGAAACAGACAAGGAAGTAGCCAGGCAATCCAGGAAAACGTTCCGAGGTCGAGGAGCCATAGTTCCGAAATAATCCAGGCAAACAAGCAGACAAGGACACGGCAAGGACAAATCCAAAAAAACGTAATCCAAGGTCAAGGTAGCAGAAATCCAAATGGTTAACGAAGCAGGAAACAAAGCGCACTTCCGCGTAAATCAGAAGCGCTGAATCCAAAGCAAACGGGGACTAAGTATCACCAAGTCACATGACAGGAATGCGAACATGATGACGAAAACATCAGGGGTGCCACAGTTTCCAGGCCAACCGGCAGGAACGCCCGTAACGTCCCATATGCTGAGCCTTCTGGGAAATGTAGTGTACGTTAGGATTATGTGTAAAATGGCACAGGTTCTTATGCAGAAAGAGGCGTTTGGCAGTTACGTGAGAGCTTGGTGCGAAGAGAGTATGTTTCCTGTTATATTGCGAGGTATCTTGTAGCTTAGCAGAGCCCCTTAAACCCAGTGTGCGTGAACAGAGCCTAGTGGTAGGTGGATTCCTAACAGTACCCTCTCCCAAAGAGCGCCTCACTCTACGGATAGACCAGAAATCAGAAAGAAGAGCAGGTGCATGTATATTCCCAGCTGGTTCCCATGTGCGGTCCTCCGGCCCATAACCCTTCCAATCCACCAAATACATCCTCACACCCCTCCTGACCTTAGTGTTCAAAATGCCACTAACCTCATACTCATTAGAATTCCCAACTGCCACTGGTCTAGAACGAGGAAGTAGCCGAAGATTTGCATGTACAGGTTTGAGCAAGGACACATGAAACACAGGGTGAATTTTCCAGGAACTAGGCAAAGCAAGCCGAACGACCACAGGATTTATTATGGCAGTGATTTCATAAGGACCGACGTAGCGTGGTTGCAAAGACGCACGTCCAGGTAGGCGGAGATGTTTAGTAGCCAACCAAACTTTCATCCCAATTGAATAAGAGGGGGAGGTAGAACGATGAGCATCAGCGTAAGACTTGCTACGAGCCTGAGCTTCCACAAGATGCTGCTTGATGAGCTCATGGGTCCTTTTTAATCCATTGGCACAGGTAGCCGCGGCAGGGTTGCAAGGTGTCATTGTCAAAGGACTTGGAAAGGCCCGAGGATGACGACCATAAGTAGCGAAGAAAGGAGAGGTAAACGTGGCCGTATGAACTGCGTTATTGTAGGCAAACCCAGCCAATGGTAGAGCCGACAACCAGGAATCTTGATGATGAATCATCAAACAACGGAGATACTGTTCCAGAGTAGCGTTCAATCTCTCCGTTTGCCCATCAGTTTGGGGGTGATAGGCGCTCGAGTAACGGTCTTCAATTCCAAAACAACCTGTCAGAGCTCGCCAAAATTGAGAAGTGAACTGCGAACCATGATCCGTCACTATGATGTACGGTAATCCAAAGGGACGAAATACGTGCTTCAAAAACAGATCTGCTAAAACAGGAGCCGTCAGAAGACCACAACATGGAACAAACAGGGCGTATTTCGTGAAATAGTCAATAACAACCCATATGGTATCATGGCCTTGTACGGACGGCAATTCGACTATAAAATCCATAGAGATCATGGACCAAGGATGTTCAGGGATCGGTAATGGATGCAACAGACCCACTGGTTTACTGCGTAAACACTTCGCTTGGGCACAAACGGCACAAGAGGAAACATGAAGTTGAACATCTTTGAGCATCCCTGGCCACCAACACCAGCGATGGAGGAGCTCAAATGTTTTCTTTATACCCGGGTGGGCGGCCAGCTTAGAATCGTGACACCACGCCAGAGCCTTTTGTCTTGTAGGGGTGTCCGGGAGATAAAGTTTTCCCTGAACATAAGGAAGGGAGTGAACGACCTGATATTCATCGTTAGTCAATAGCTGCGGATTCTTCTTAACCCAATCTTGAATGGCGACCTTCATAGAATCCTGAAGTGTACAAGCACAAACGACTTGATTAGGTAGCAGCACAGATCCCGTAGGTCTACACCTGGTGAGGTCACCATCCAGACGCGACAAGGCGTCTGCCTTGGTGTGTAACGAACCAGGTCGATACGTGATAACAAAAGAAAATTGGGAAAAGAATTCATGCCAACGTGCATGCCTGGCCGTAGAGCATTTGACTGATTGAAGGGCAAGAAGATTTCTGTGATCTGTATACACAGTGACAGGTGTGCTGGTCCCTAGCAGATGATGTCTCCAAGTCAAGAAGGCGTCAAGAAGGCATCACGAACTGCCAGCAGCTCTTTCTCCGTGACAGTATAATTGCACTCGTATGAAGACAGTTTTCGAGAATGGTAAGCAACCGGATGCAACAAACCCGTATCAGGACATACTTGAGACAACACTGCTCCTAAAGCTGAATCGGAAGCGTCCGCCCTTACCACAAAGGGTTTCTTGAGATCACGGTGCTGCAAAACCGGAGCCGTGGTAAAAGCCTGTTTCAGCATTTCAAAGGCCTGATCGGCTTCGGAATTCCATTCAAATTTATTCTTACAGCTAGTAAGACGACTGAGGGGAGCTGCAATTTTGAAGAAAGACTTGATGAAACGTCGATAAAAATTTGCAAAACCAAGAAATTATTGCAAAGCTTTCAGGGTTTTAGGTACTGGCCAATCTAGAACCGCCTTGACTTTGGTCTGGCACATTTGAACGCCTTTGTCAGAGATCTCATACCCAAGGAATTCAATACTGGTAACATGGAAGATACATTTCTCCAGTTTGGCGTATAAGGAGTTCTCGCGCAGGCGTTGTAACACTTGTGTGACATGTAGAACATGGGCCTCCACTGACTCTGAGTATATCAGAATATCATCAAGATATACAACAACAAAACGATCCATCATGTCACTGAAAGTGTCATTAATGAAATGTTGAAACGTAGCAGGAGCGTTACACAACCCAAATGGCATTACACAATACTCGAACAATCCGTATTTGGTCTTAAATGCCGTTTTCCATTCATCCCCATGCTGGATCCGGACCAAATTGTAGGCCTCTCTCAGGTCCAACTTGGTGAATATCACTGCGGAACCTAACTGATCCAGTAGGACAGAGATTAGCGGAATGGGGTATTGATTTCTTATAGTAACCGAGTTTAATGCCCGGTAATCAATGCATGGGCGGAGCTCCCCCTCTTTCTTTGGAACAAAGAATAATGGGGCTGATGCCGGTGAACCTGAAGGTCGTATGAAACCGGACTTGAGGGATTTGTCAATATACTCCTTAAGGATTACATCCTCCTTCTGGATCAAGGAGTATATTCTTCCCGTAGGTATTTTGGCTCCTGGAACTAGATCGATAGGGCAGTCGTAGGCCCTGTGAGGAGGCAGCGTCTCCGCACCCTTCACATCAAACACGTCCCTGTAAGATTCATATTCAGGGGGTAAAAAAGAAGGCAAGTCTGCTCCAATAGCTGAAGCATGAAGCAACAAGGGTCGACAAGGAGTGTTTACGGTGGTAGAAAACCCCAAACATGATTTTTCACAATGAACCGAGACAAATTCAATGGTGCCCAACCCCCAGTCCACAATAGGGTTATGCCGCACCAACCAAGGTAGACCTAAAATCATTAAATATTGAGGTGCGGCTATCAAATCAAAATGAATGGTCTCAGAATGCATGTTCTTCATAATCATATGTAAGTCCACTGTTCGTTCGGTCACTAGACCAGAGGCCAGAGTGGAACCGTCGACAGTATTGAACTTTTCAGGATGGGACTTCAAGACAACAGGGATACCCAAGGCCTTGGCATATTCAGCATCAATATAATTGCCAGTAGTACCTGAATCAAGAACAGCCGTAATATCCCATTTAGCACCGGAAGGTATGGAGCACCTTGTGGATACCAAGAAAGGAGCTGTGATACCTGGGTCCAAAAGACCATTGCTCGGGAGTCGGACCCCTTCTACTGCCGAGCTTTGGCATTTCCCGACTTCTTCGGTTTCTTAGTACAGACTTTCAAAATGTGATCGGGGGAGCCACAATAAAAACAGAGGTTGTTTTTTCTCCTGTTCTCCCTTTCTTCTTATGATAATGGACCCCTGACGGCCCTAATTTGCACAGGCTCGCTTTCCGTGACAGGAGAAGCAGTAGTAATCGTAGAAGGGGGTAACGGAGTTCTGCGTTCCCCTTTACGTTCCGCTCTCCTGGCATCGATCTGAAGAACTAAATCCACGAGTTCTGGAAAGGCAACCGGCACAACTGGCACAGTGGCAAGAACGTCCTTTAGGGAGTCAGATAGCCCTTTATAAAAGTTGAGGGACGTGGTTTTCCTTCCTGGCCATGGGTGGAATGGGGGGGGCACTTCTTTAGAAATTCGAGGGCGTGCCCTTGGGCCTTGGGCCAGGGCATCCAGCACCCAACGGTCGGTGGAGATGGACTCTCACACGCTGATGAATTTCGCCAGCGGGCCTCCCACTGGGGTGCTTCGGTGGGGGCCCGACGCAACTGGCGGTTCAGTCCTGCTTGGAGGCCGCCTTGCCGCCTGGCCTCCCTGGCAACGACGGCGAGATCCCCCAGACTCGTGCCCTGTAGGCTTTTTGCAACGAGGATCAGGCCGCCTGGCGGTACATAGAGGAGCCACCGCCGAATCCCTTGGAGGCACCTTGCTTACCTCCGGAGTTCCGAAAGGACGGCCATCGTTGCTGAAGAACTCCTAGGGCCCGAGCCGTCTCCGTGTCGGTCTTGATGGCTTGGAGGGACTCATCCACTGTCTTCCCAAACAGATTGTTTCCGTCCAAGGGCATGCCCAAAACCTTTGCTTGCACGTCTCGGCGGAAATCCGTCGCCTTGAGCCATCCTCGCCGTCTAAGGCAAACGCCATTGCCCAACTGGTGGAAACCGGTGTCAGCAATGTCCGTGGTCACCGGTATGGCATGGTCCGACGCCACCTCGCCTTCCTGCAAGATCGCTAGGGCCTCTGCCCTTTTGTTGTCCAGTAGGAAGTCCAACAGGGGGGCAATCTTGTACCACAATTCCCTGTCGTAGTGGGCCACGATCGCCAGGGCGTTGGCCGCTTTAATCGTCGTCGCCGCCGACGAGATGACTCGTCGTCCCATTGCATCCAGTTTCTTTCCCTCGCCGTCAGGCGGGGAAGTAGAAGTCGAAGCGATGCCCACCCACTTTCTTCTTGGCCGCTGCCGAAATGACCGAATCCGGGGTCAGTTGCGCTCTAAGGCACAACGGGGCGGTGTCGGACACCCGGTACTTCTTCTCGTACCGGTCCCTCTTGGCAGGCGTCGTGGACGGGTTCTTCAGGAGAGCAAGTCCCTCGTCCCAAATGTCATCCAGCAACGGCACCGTGAGGACCGTCTTCCTTTTGGCCTTGCGCCGCTGGTAGATGAAGCCTTCCTCCTTCTCTTCGGGGCAGAGCTGGAAAAGCTTGGACTCCCTGGCAATCACGGCGTGAAACGAGCCAATTTCGTCGGGCGGGGAAGCCCGAGGAATCGGTGACGGGAGATCCGTCCCGTCGTCACCACCGTCGTCATCTGTCCCCGTCGTGGCTGTATCTGTTCCCGTGTCATTCCTCGGGATCGGGGAAGGAGACAAAGGCTGAGAGGGCCGGGAGGGCTGAAAAGGCGGGGCTGGATGAATCTTCCTCCTCTTGCTTGGAGGGCTTCCCCACGGACCCAGCTCAGTCGGGTCGTCCGTCGGGGGCAGGGGCAATCTAGTCATTATCTCCATGCATAAGGCCTGGATTGCTGTCAAAATGGCCGCTGAGTTGTCCTGTGGCTCGGGCTGAGCCGGGGGCGACGGTTGCTCCTCCTCCACGGCAGCCTTGTCGTCGACACCCTCGCTCTCGTCGTCCCCCTCGTCAGGATCCCTCCCGTGGGAACGGGCCTCATCCAAATTCTTATGGAGTCCCTCTTTGACTTCGACCAGCTCCTCCTCAGAGGCTGTGTCCGTGTACGTAATGGCCAGCGCCCCCCCACTTTTTCCACCGGGGTTTTCACGGGTGTCTTCTCAATGGGCTTAAAAGAGGATTCCCTCCACGGGGGCAGGGAAACTCTGGGCCCCGAGGTCGCCACCACTGGGGTAGCCTCCACAGGCTTCGCCAGGGCCGCAGCGACTCCCTCAATAGAGGCCTTGGCCGGGTGAATCAAAGCCATCACCGCCTTGGGCGCGCTTGGGGCCTTCACCATGGGGGGAGGGTCACCTCCTCGCTCCCCTTGGGCCGGCTCCTTCGAGATCGACCGGGGCCTCTCCAGAAGTTTAGCCGGGTTCTCGGATTTCCTCTTCCCCGAGCCAGAGCGTTGGCTCGTGGTTGATGGCGTGGGTGAAGGTGCGTCCTGCCTGGCAGCTGAGGAGCCCGACCGTTCGGCGCTCCCGGTGCCCGCGGACTTGCGGTGCTTAGCCTTCTGTTGGGTCCCCGTTGCTGGGGCGCCCTCACAGGACTTAGAAGACTGCTCGGACATCTTCTTCTTCTCACCTGCTGAGCTCTTTTCCAGCCATTTGGCGAGACGGGTCCGACGATCCCTCATGGTCCGTTCCGACATGTTCATGCAAAACGCACAGTCCTTCTCCACGCGTGTTTTGTCTTCGTGAAGGCAGTAGAGGCACCTCGAGTGCTCGTCCTCCTTGAACAGGTTCTGTAGCTTGCATCCAGGGCAGTTCCTGAACAGCTTGCCGGGCGTCAAGCTTCCTTTCTCCTGGGCCATGTCCACGAGGTAGGCCTCAGAAACTTCTGGAATCCTCCAAGAAGCATAGCTCGATGAAAACTTCACCCTTGAGGGGCGTAGAAAATTCCAAAACGGGTCCCCGTTAATCAGAAGTAGAAACGGTGGAGCTTGAGGCTCGATTTAACCGAAAAATGAGATAAATCTCTTTGAAAAAGCGCAAAACGCAGTAAAAGCTCGAGAGCTATAGCACGAGGACTCCCAACACTTGAATGTGCGGTAAAAATCTGAGGATGGCTTCCAGGGGAGGGGCTTAGGGAGAGGGCAGTCATTGGCTGGGGGCAGTATGACCCAGAGATCAGCGATTGGTTACTACTAAGAAAGACAGATCAGAAACGAAACTGATACTGAGTTTTTCTTTACCGAGGATTCCCGGCCGGACGACGGGGAATATTCATGAGCATGAGCATGTGAATCCATGCCAGACTCCATGCTGGAGAAAATGCTAGAGGAATGGCCTTCTGGCTTAAATTAAATTCCAACACCACTTTCGGAAGAAAGGAAGGACGAACCCTAAGGACAACCCTATCCTTATGAAACACCGTGAAAGGTGGCTTAACAGAAAGTGCCTGCAACTCACTCACTCTGTGAGCAGAAGTAACCGCAACTAAAAATACAGTTTTAAGGGTTAACAGTCTCAAAGGACAAGAATGTAAAGGCTCAAATGGAGCACCCATTAGGAATTTTAGAGGTTCAAATCCCAACCGGGCACCTGGAAAGGTGACGGTGGAAACACATTAGTGAGCCCTTTCAGAAACTGAGAAATTAAAGGAATTTTGAAATAAGAACACTCCTCAGACAAGCGCTTAAATATGGACAGCGCCGCCAGGTTACCTTTAATGGTACCCACTTGCAGGCCCTTGTGGGCTAACGAAAGCAAAAAAGACAGAACCATAGGAATGTCACATGAAAAAGGATCCACATTCCTAACTCTGCACCAACCGCAGAACTTTCTCCAACGGCAACGGTACAGGGACTTTGTTGCAGGCCGTCTGGCCGAAAGCGACACCTCCATCACGTCTTCAGGGAGGTCCCAATCCTTATACCTCAACTTTTCAGAAGCCAAGCGTGAAGGTTGAGGAATCTGACCTCTGGATGGAGAACCAGACCCCCCTCCCGTGAGAGCAGATCGTCTCGGTAGGGAAGACGGCGTGGAGGGCAGATGGACAAGTCGCGAAGGTCCGGGTACCACGTTCTTCGGGCCCATGCCGGAGTAATGTGGATCATCCGGTAACCAAACCTCCATAACCTCCGCAGCACTTGCGGGATGACGGGGACTGGAGGAAACGTGTACAGCAGTGGGAAAGACCACTCAACCACGAACGTGTCCCTCAAGGCTCCTCTTGGAGGAAATTCCCGCGAGCAGAACTTTTCGCACTTCCGGTTGACACTGGAGGTGAAGACATCCACTTGTGGGGTCCCTCAAAGGGCGAAGATCTCCAGGAGAATCTCCTGAGCCAGCTCCCACTCGTGAGAGATTGCGCTCTGCCTGCTCAGAGCATCCACGATCTCATTTTCGTCTCTGGCCAGATGAACTGCTGAGATCGAAATTTCCTGCTGGATGGCCCAGAACCAGAGCTGCATCGCCTCTCTGCACAGAGGAAGTGACCCTGCCCCCCCTTTTTGTTGAGGTAGTGCATGGCCACTGTGTTGTCTGTCAGAATCAGGACATTCTTCCCTCGCACAGTCGGAAGAAAAGCCTTCAGGGCAAGCCTGACGGCCCTCAGCTCCAACAGATTGATATGGAGTCTGGACTCTGACGGAGACCAACGACTGATGACTGTCAACTTGTTGGCATGAGCTCCTCCTCCCGTGAGGGATGCATCCGTCACGATCGTCATCTCCGGTCAGGGTAGCCAAAAAGGAGCCCCCTTCATCAAATTGCCTTTGACGGCCCACCACAGAAGGTCCTGGGCGACCGAGGGCGGCACCTGAACGGGGTCCGACATCCTGCCGGAGGACTGGGACCACTGCATCTTGAGGGCCCTTTGCAGAGATCTTATCCACAACCTGGCCTCTGGCACCAGAAGAATGCAGGATGCAGTGGTCGAAGTGTAAGCAAAGAAGTAGTGGAACTATGTTCCCTGCTAGCCTGCCTCGCTCCTCACAAACCTTATCACCCTGCCCCCTCCCACACACAATACAAACCCCCAAACACATTTGCCTGCTGTTTAAGGGAATGTTGGGTGTAGTGCACTGAAAGTGCAAGTTTCAACCTCTTCCTACACTGTTATTTTAAAACAAAACCATTCCGGAACGGTTTCATTTTAAAATAAAAGTATAGGAGCTGTAAAACTTAATTTAAAAAAGTAGAGGAGCACCGCTCCCAACCACTCCCGCTCACTTCGACCACTGGCAGGATGCCATGAGGCCGAGCAACCTCAAGAACTCGAACGCCGTGAGACTCTAGGCATGTTGAGACTTGTGCACCATCTGCAGAATGTGATAAGCCCTCACCTGGGGAGGGAAACACTGCCCCAGGGACGTGTCGAGCACTGCTCCGATGTACTGGAGCCGCTGAGTTGACGTCAAGTGGGACTTCTTTAAGTTGAGGGAGAAGCCCAGCTTGTGAAGGGAGTGGCAGGTGACGGACAGATGATCCAGAACTTGCTCGGGAGAGTGCACCCTGAACAACCAATCGTCCAGGTAGGGGTAGACGTGAATCCCCCCTTTCCTGAGATACGCTGCCACCACCACCATGAGCTCGGTGAAAACTCTCGGGCGGAGGTCAATCCGAACGACAGGACCCGAAACTGAAAGTGCGAGTCACCAACCGCGAACCTCAGGTACTTCTTGTGCTTGGGATGGATCGGCACATGAAAGTAAGCGTCCTTGAGGTCGAGAGACACACACCAGTCCTGAAGTTGAAGGGCCTGGAGGACTTGAGAGAGAGTAACCATCTTGAACTTGTCCTTCCTGAGGAGCTTGTTCAAACCACGCAAGTCCATGATGGGTCTCGATCCCCCGTCTTTCTTCGAAATCAAGAAATAAGGGTAATACCATCCCTTGTTCCTCTCCGCTACAGGCACCAGTTCTATGGTGCCTTTCTCCAGCAGGGATTTGATTGTCGTGAGGCCTCTGCCGGAAAGGAAGACAGTAGCCGTGGGCTATGATCTCCAGAACCCACACATCTGAAGTAACGGCACGCCATTCTACAAGATGCTACGCCAGCCTTCCCCCAACCGGCGAACCATGGGACATGGCCTCATGACTGAGCTGAAGCGCTGCGGCAGTGCCTGAGGGTAAAGAGGCAACTGCCCGAGCGGCTCTGGCACCTCGAGTACCTTGTTTTCCACCTCTGGCACTCCTACGGTGGCCCCTTTGACTTGCAGCCCCTCTCGATCTACCAAAGGAAGAGTAGTACCGAAAGGAACCCCCCCTCCATTGCTGTCCCCTAGGACGAAAAGGTGGAGGTTGGCGAACTGCAGTGCTCAACGACTTTGCTGCAGCTTTGGAGGTCTGCAACCTCTCAAGGCTCTCGTCAGCCTTGCTGCCAAAAAGATGTTCACCATCAAAGGGCATGTTGAGAAGCCGGGCTTGCACATCAGGAGCAAACCCCGACTTCCGCAACCACGCAAATCTGCGCATTACGGTGCTCGAGCCATGGACCGGCTGACACAATATGCCACGTCCAGACCCGACTGAATGGATTCACACATGGCATCCTTGCCATCCTGAACAAGAGCAAGAAAGCCATCCCGTTCCTCCCCTTCAGCAATATGTTCAGCCACCAAAGAGACACAATTCCACAGAGTATGAGTGAAACGTGCTAAGGCAAACACAGAGTTGGCTGCCTGTAAAGCCATACCCCCTGAAGAAAACACTTTCTTCGCCCAGCCATCAAAACGTTTGTCGTCCCTATCAGGAGGGATGAGAGGGTACGACGCCTGTTTTGCCGGGGCCGTGGCCGCCTGCACCACCAAACTCTCCGGAGTGGGGTGCGTAGTCAAGTAGCTGGGGTCGCTACTGCAGGACGGTATTTCTTCGGCAAAGACTTGCGCACTGCCAGGAGACTCTCCGGAGCAGTCCAAGCCGCAGCCATCCTTCTTAGCAAGGCCATATGGAATGGCAGTTCCAGGTCAGTTGGTGGACCTTGGTCCAAGATATCTGCCAGGCCATCCTGCAGAAAATCTCCTGGTGGCGCAGACCACCCCAAGTATTCCATAACCCTCGACATGAGGCGCCTGTACGAGGATTCAGCATGCGTACCCGGCTCAGGCCTGCCAAACTCAACCTCTGGGGAGGTGTCCAGACCACTGGCATCGTGCAACGACTGACGCAGGTCTTCTAACTAGCTATGACCAGACAATAGGTCATCAGGAACCTCCTCAGGAACCATACCATCATCAGACCCTTCATCCACCTCAGAAATATAGTCTCGAGAATGGAATAAATCCCTGGATGAGGGCACATGGTTGGACTTGGCCAGAGCCTTCCTTGGGGTTACCACCGGTCTCCGGGGCACCTCCGAAAAATCCTCCTCGAAAGGCGTTGAGGGCGTCGACGGAATCGGCGTCGAGCGTGGCGCCGATGGCTTCAACACAGGCCTCAAGGGCGGAGCCCCGAGCGTGTCCTTTGACAGCCTCGGCGCCGATGGCTTCCTCTGAGGCAGAGCCTCGAGAGAGTCCTTCGACGGTCTCAGCACCGAAGGCGTCGATGTCTTCTTCAAAGACCTCACAGGCTCCGACGGCCTCGATGGCGTTGAGGACCAGGACCTGGAGCGGGCATGGCTAGAGCGATCCACCTCATCCGACCGGGACCTCGAAGGTTCCCGGTGATCGCAACGACGGCTCGAGCCTGAAGGCGTGCAAACAGTGTCTCTAGCATGTTCCCTGCCAGCGTCTTTTGCTGGCGCGGATGGAACGGAGCCCTGTGACTGAAAAATCGCCATCATCTCCTTACGGAATGAATCCCATTCCGCAGGAGTGGAATGCTTGGTGGGACGAGCAACCTGCCGACGGGCGGAGTCCTCGGACAATGACGGGGAAGGCAACCGATGACGGCGCTTCCGTGAGTGCCTCGAAGAGGCAGAGGAATGGCGGGACCCGCTCCGGGACAGAGACCCCCTAGACTTACGCCGACAATGCGGAAAGTCGCCCCTCGGATCGTCAGTCGAGAGCCCAGTGGATTTCGACTTCCGGGGCTTGGGCACCTTACCGACAGAAAGCTTCTTCTTACGCTCCCGCAAGGCCTATGAAGTAAACGTCTGGCAATCGTCACAATCGTCCGTGGCGTGGTCCTCACCGAGGCACCAGAGGCAGGCGTTGTGCGGGTCCGTCAGCGACATCTTGAAACCGCAGTCCCGACACTTCTCGAAACCCGGCCGTGGGGTAGAAGAAGACAAAGACATCATGGAAATCTTCACAAACAAACTGGTTCGAAGAACCGATAGAACAACTCAGAAGAACCGGGGCGCTCCGAGATCTCCGAAGCAAACACGTTTGCGGAAAACCAGAACTGAGGCTACGGGCGTCGTGCATCCTACTTATAAAATCCAGTGACGTCGGCTCAACGGAGGCCCTCAAGGACAGCCTATCGACGTCATTGACGCAGGATGCAGACGCCGAAAATTTTCCGAAGCAGCACAGCTGTGGTGATTACCTGTCATAGCTATGGAATACGTCGGAGGACCCAATCCCCTCGAAATAATATACACTGTATAATGCGTGGATAACTGTTACCCCTCCCTTACACAATCACAAAAATGTTGATTATCCTCAACAATTTCAATGTTTAATCAATAACAACATCAGGCACCAGAGAATAATTTGTATCAAAACTTCATACAGGCGAGTATACCAGGCATCCCATGAATTGTCACAAAATACAGTTCCCAAGGCACTCCTATTTCTTCAAGAATTATGAGGTCGAAATTGATATACTCTCATTGAATGTAGCAGGTTTAAAAAATAAATAATGGCCTCAGATTGGGAAACATTTGTGGCAGAGTACAATATTATTTTAATGCAGGAATCTTGGTTAATTGATTCAGCCTTTCTTGATGGGCATAGTACCTATCTTCTAATAGCAACTACGTGTTTGTAGACAGACACTACGCTGAGCACTGTGGGATCCTTACCTCTACTTTTAACACGGTTAGTGTCCACGCAACCCTGGGATGGACCTATAGTATGCCCTCTATTCCTCGTCCTAGGTATAGTCAGGCCTCAGTGTCGGCCAATCCTCAGGGTAACAGTATAGTGTTGAACAATCGCAATGTGGAGGCAGTCAGAAAATGTGTTCAAGTTAACCACTTGTCTTATATACTGGCTTGGTAGACAAGATTGGGATTTCTCTAAGGTCATGTGTTTTCTCGACAATCAGCTGCACCTATCGCGGAAGCTGCCCGCTCGGCCTGTTGCACATTTTAATAACTTCAAAATCATAGTTCACAATAGGAAAAAACTACTTCAGAAGAATCGTAACATCATTAAGAATTCCAAAACATACAGCCTGAGTGAAAAAACTATTTTACTAGCTCTTCTCTCGACTAGATACAAGAACTGGCGTAAATCCCATAAACACCCTAAGTACAATGCTGACTGGAAAGGTCTTTTCCAACTCCTTTGTAGCAATTATGACCGTAAATTCTGGTCATTATTTAGATCTTTTTCTCTGGCTCTAGTGAGAGTAAGAATAACCCCATCAATGTAGCATGCTGGAAGGAAGCTATCCTTGCACTATATAACCAACCAGTACCCTATCAGCCCCCACCTTCCTATAGTTTTCCTATAGCTTTCTGAGGGATTTGGGAGAGATGATGTTCAGATGATCATAAAAGCCTTAAATGGCTCCTTTCGCGCTTCGAAACACTTTTGTATGGGCGTGTTATAAATAAAATATCATATAATTTCAGGACTGGATATGATCGCTAATGTAATATTTAAAGCTGACCCGGAATTCTGGGCTATGACGCTATCTAACCTTTTTCAACAAATTCGCATTACTGGCCTTATACCATCTAGCTGGTGCAAATCTGTCAGGGTCCGGCTTGACTGAATTCCACAGGAGCTGATGCTGGCCCCACAGACCCTCACCAGGAGTTCACCACTCAACCCTTAAATATAAGCTGAGCTGAAAACCCCAAGAAAGGGAAAGGGGAATTTGGAGAAAATAACGGAGACACTGCAGCCCTGCAACCTTCTGGTAGGCTCTGTAGTGATACACAAAATTGCAACCTTGCCAATCAGGGCTTTAGATGACAGCATTAGCCGCTGAAAGCCAATAGTGTATTCAAAGTATGTGCTAAAAATGCTGACAGTAGTCTGTTGTAGCACTTCCATTATGCAGTAGTGAGCTACAAGGAATATGCAGGCCTAGTATGAGTGATAGGTCACATTATGCATTGTTGATAGACAGGCAGGGAGAGGGCCCTAGCTCTGTAGCTAATAGGTATTTTTGGAGTGTTTGGAACATTATGGCACCTATATAGCGCTTAGATAGCCAGTCTTAAGCGCTATAAACACTAAGCTATGAGTGCATGCCTTTTAGAGCTTGCAGATGGGGTTAATACATCCCTGCTTCCCTTAGAATATTCAGCCTCACTAACGGTAGCCCTGGCCCCAAGCTAATCTTCCTTTTCTCTGGGAAGACACTGATAAGACATTCCTGAGCTTTCGCAGATGGGAGCCAGGGTGGGGCTCAGACGGAGCAGTGGAAATTAACAGAGTTGGGTTTTTTCCATGAGCCAGCCTATATTTTGCACAGGGAAAGTTCTGGAACTGTGCGTCATGGACGGGCAGCACGAGATTATAAAATATCCATGCTCCCATGACTCGGGAGTAGAGATCGTCCTGTGGACTTGGTTCGTGCAAGGTCAAGTGCCCGGAATTGGCTCTGACGGCGTCCTGCAGCACTGTTCTCTGAGCGGGGCTTGTTTACAGCTAGCTTATGAGGGCCAGGGTCTCCCAGTGCTGATTAAAGGGACGTAAGACTGTGTTTCTCTATGTTTCTCTATATTTCTCTATGTTTCACTATATTTTGCATTTCTCTAAGCTTTATGCTTTGTAATATTCTCTAACTTGAATCCCAAATGTATATGAAATTCACTGCTTAGAATAAATATGCTAAAACTTATTTGAAGGTGTTATTTGTCACTAGCATGAGATCACTGCTCAGCACAATAGAACCTGTATTTTGGGCTGAATTGGGTATTTTTTGCTCTCAAAGGGCTGGCCCCGAGGAAGATTTTGCCCAGATCACGCCAGGCTCTGGTATCTGTGGTAAACAAATACACCTGGTTACTTATATGATAATATAAACTTCTTTTCCAAAATTATTGTAAATAAACTCTAAACTCTTTACCTCTTAAACCTCAGTAAAAGACTAGAGGCTAATAATCTGTGTGGAATATCTTGTAAATAATATCTTGTGTAGTGCATATAGTTCAAGCCACTCAAGTCTCTTTAGAATCCTAAAGTGATGGCCCTTGCAAACACCTTTCAGAACTAGATATTCTTCTTGCTTCAAAGTTCTTTTAACTCTATGTAGTTTTAAATGCTTTTATAAAATGCAGTCTTTCTCTGAAGTATTGAATTCCATTTGCATAAATTACATTAAATAAATCTTCTTTTACTTTCTGGAATGCTGCTTTCCTTCTGCGTGTGAATTGTTTCCTTATTTACACAAAGAACGTATAGTTTCTTCCTTGATAAGCGTGTGCGTTAAACACGTGAAATCAGAAGACGTGAAGAATTGTCCTCGCGTTTAAAATACACACGCGATTCTTTACCAAACCCGCGCGTGTGAAAAAATACGTAAACGCGATAAAAATAACACGCGCTAGTTAAAATGGACTCGCGCTCTATCGCTACCGAACTCACACGGAGAAACGAAACGTAATTCACGTAAAATTGTTCACGCGTTAAAAACAACTCACGCTTAATCAAAATGGACTCGCGCTCTATCGCAAACCAACACGCGCTTTCCCATGAAACGTCTTTCGCGTCAAAAATGTACACGCGCTAAAATTCACTTGCGCAATTCATTTGGGCACGCGCTCTATCGCTCTGAATACCCGCGCGCTTTCAAAAACACGTAAACGACGACTTGCGAGCTCGCGCACACATTAAACAGTCTTGAAGAACATTACACGCAGTTAATTAACTTTAAACTTCTACGCACAATCTTCAAGCTTGTTTTCCTTATAATAACTTTAACTGTAAATGTCTCTTTTCTCAAATAATTTTGAAACTTGTTAACTCTTTAAGGTTTCTTATAAAAGAAAATGAAAGTTCACTGTGACAATCTTAAAATCTTTAAAAGAACGATCCCACCTGATGTCTTCTTGTTCAAACTGGATCAGCTAACAAAATTCTTACTTCTTTGGTAGATTTTCTGAGCTCTGAAAAGGCCTTACTTAAGGAGCTTAACTAATGTACAACCAGCCACTAAATTTCTATGGATGAAAGGCAGTTTAGAATCTTGCTCACCTCTCAAGAATCAAACCCATTGTCCTTTCCACCAATTAGGCAAACCAAACATATCATTGTTCCTTTTTCACCAATCAGATTAAGTTTCTTTCGCTCCATCTTGACATGGGCAAGCACAATATTAATTCTATGTACAAACTCTTCCTGTTACTAACCCAGCCAGCTCTGAAAGCACAACTAACCCATCCAGCTCTGAAAGCACAATGTTAATCATGTTACTCTTCCTGTTACTAACCCAGCCAGTCCTGACAGTACCCCCCTCTTCAAAGCCCTGTCCCAGGGCCTGGCTTAGCAGGGAACCTTTTGTGAAACTGTTTTATCAATTGAGGGGCATGTACGTCTGTTTGATCCTCCCAAGATCTTTCCTCAGGCCCGTATCCCTTCCAGTCAATAAGATATTGCAAGGTACCTCTAACAATCCTGTAATCTAAGATTTTCTTAACTTCAAACTCTTCGTCATTTTCCTCTGTGTAAACTGCTGGTGGTGGTTTTCCCAATCTAGTTCCTGACACACAAGGTTTCACTAAGCTGACATGAAATGTAGGGTGACTTTTGATACTTGCGGGTAATTTCAGTTTGATTGCTACGGATTTATTATTCTTTCTATTTCAAATGGACCAATAAATCTCGGACTAAATTTAGTTCTTCCCTTTAAACGTAGTTTTTTTGTGGACAACCAAACCTTTTGACCCACCTGATAATGTGGTGCTTTTCGACGTTTCCTATCAGCAAATGTCTTAAATCTTAACTTACTTTTCTCCAAAGTTTCTTTAGCTTTCACTAAACCATCTCTAATACAAGTCAATCGCTGCTCAACCTCTGGATTGGAATGCTCAGATGACAACACTTCTTTCAAAAATCGTGGGTGGAAACCATAATTGCTAAAAAATGGAGAATACTTAGTAGAATCCTTGACAGAATTGTTATAACTAAACTCTGCTAGCCAAAGAAGATCTACCCAACTTCCTTTTTCTTGCCAAAAAAGCTCTAATATATTTTTCCAACTCCTGATTTACTCGCTCTGTTTGGCCGTTGGTCTGTGGATGATAACCTGAAGAAAGCTTTACCTCAATTCTCAACACTGTACAGAAGGCTCGCCAAAACTTAGAAATGAACTGAGACCCTCGATCTGATACAATTTGTGTTGGTAGACCATGCAATCGTACCACTTCTTGCAAAAAACTTTTTGCCAGATTCCTTGCAGAAGCCTCTCCTTTCATGGGAATGAAATGCCCAGCTTTAGTTAGTAAATCCACAACTACTAATACTGTAGTGTAACTTTGATCTTTAGGAAGATCTACAATATAATCCATAGAGATTGTAAACCAAGGACTAGGGGGTACTGGTAACGGATTTAATAACCCAGATTGTTTTCCTCCTCCTGACTTTACTCGAGCACAGACTTCACATGTTTTCACATAGTCTTCAATATCCTTTTTAATTTCTTTCCACCAAAACTTCCTTTCAACCAGTTCAATAGTCTTACAAATTCCAGGGTGACCCACCAACTTGGATTCATGACATTCTTGCATAATTTCCTTTTAAAGTTCCTTACTTGGAAGGTAAATTTTAGAATGGACACATGGAAATCCTTCAATTAAATGTCTTCCAGAATCCTCCGCTAACCAAGATTGAATCGCCTCTTCTGGTAATTCCTTTTGAATCTTTTTAAGAAGCAGATTCTCTTCCTTTGTAGTACTTAGAATAAATTTATCTTCTGCAATCACTGGTTCTGGTAATAATTGATTTTCAATTTCTCCCGAAGATCCTTGTCGCGATAAAGCATCCGCTTTAACGTTTAACCGCCCAGGCTTGAATGTTATCACAAAATCGTATTCTGAAAAGAAGAGTGACCACCTAAGTTGTCGAGGTGATAGTGTTCGAGCTGATTTCAAAAACAGAAGATTTCTATGATCGGTTAAAACGGTTACTGTGAATCTTGCTCCTAACAGATCATGCCTCCATTCCTGAAATGCCCTCTTGATTGCCAGGAGTTCTCTGTCAGTAATCGTGTAGTTCACTTCTGCTGGAAGCAATTTCTTAGATAGATAGGCCACAGGATGCAACTGTCCAGTTTCAGGATGCCGTTGAGAAAGCACTGCTCCAATTGCAACATTAGAAGCATCTGCCTCCACAAAAAAAAGTTGTGAAGGATCTGGGTGTAATAAGATCGGTCCATATGTAAAACAGTTCTTCAATGTTTTGAACGCTTGATCCGCTTCATCTTTCCACTCAAATTTCAATCCTTTCTTCAATAATTTGGTGATAGGAGCAACAGTTTGAGAGAAATTTTTAATAAATCTCCTGTAAAAGTTTGCAAAGCCCAGAAAGCTTTGGATATCTTTAACACAAGTTGGAGTTGGCCACTGTTCAACTGCTTTAATTTTCTTCATATCCATTTCCAAACCTTTGGGAGAAATCATAAAACCTAAAAATTCCACTTCCATGGTATGAAATTGGCTCTTTTCTAACTTAGCAAATAGTTTATTCTCCCTTGGTTGTGTCGGAAGCGGCCTCTCGCAGTACGGACTTGCGTACGCTGTGTCTGATTCGAGGTGCGGCTTGACACTTCCTGACTCACGCATACACGTTCGTCCCACGCCGTAGGGTCCTTTCCTCTAACGAAACGGCTGAGCGGCTGAGCGAGGAGCGACCGGCCCGATACGGATGCACACGGGTGCCGACGAGTTACTACTACCTCGTTCCCCCGACGCCCACGCGAACTGCAGTCAGAGCAGTGAAAGGACGGGGAGCGGGACTACGTGCCCTGTTGGGGAGTCACGGAGCAGGAGAAGGAGGACGGGTAGCGTGCCTTCTCCCGGCAGCCCCCATATACAAAGAAAACGAGGGTTTTTTGTACATTCCGAAGGTGAGTGGGGAGCTATGTAGCATACGCCTGGGGCTGCATCTTACGCTCTCTGCATTTAGATCTATACAGATCCAGCATTGAGACCCTTTGGTTGACACACTTGAACTTGTAGCAGGCAGCACAATAGAACCAGAGGGCCAGCTGGGATAGGACCACAACTGGGCGGAGAGTGGAGAGCTTTTGCGCCCTAATAACCCCCAGTGGAGCACTTACCCGCAACCCACCCTGGCCAGTGGGGCCTTTTTCTGCAAAAGCTTTGCTGGATCTAAGATTCCTACCTTAGGCCTATCTGCTCTTAGAAGTGAGTAGTGGGGCCAGTGCTACCCATCTTACGAAAGCGGGCTTTAAGGTCATACGCACAGGAGACTGCGGGCTTAGGCCTTTGATCCTGGACGCTACAAAGACCGGAGGGTGTCAAATTGTATAAATCCGTATGCCTCCGAAGAAGAGATCCCTACAGTCAAAGTACAATCTTAGAGGAACCAAGGGAATGGAGACAACTAAGAATCCCGCAAACAACACTGCTGGGGGGGCAAAACCCAAAAAGAAAGCTAAGAACGATGTAACTGCGGATCAGGGAATGATCACTGAGTTTTTCCCGCAAAACCCACTTCCTGAAACTAATTCGACCACAATTGAGGAAGAACTGGTTCTGGCGCCTTCCAACGCAGGATCTATATGTGCCTCCAATTACGACGACATTGACAATAAATCTTTATTAGAACTATGTCTTAATATTCAGAGGAAAATGACTCCTGCCCCATGCTCGCTACCTATCAGCGTGAATTGTGCTAATTCAAACAAGCAGAGAAACACCCCATTTGCATCCCCGACTCCAGTTGAAGCCACGGGTAAGACTATCAGCATCACCAAATCTAGCGATGGCCTCTATGGAGGACAGTCCTATAGCTGAAAGTATATGCCTGGCTGATACTTTCCCGGGAGCTACAGAGATCGCGGAGATTCAGTCCTCAGTTGCATCGTTGCAATTTGCCCTTAAGGTCTTATTGAAAATGACGGGGAAAATCCTAGACAACTCAAATGCCCTAACCTTAGAGAGGGCCGTGAGAGAGAAAGAAGAGGGTACTGCTGAAGTCGACCAATCAGCAGAGTCTAATCTCTCGGAAGCCATAAAATTGGTGGACGCAAGTGAAGAACATCATTCTGACGTGCTTCACAGCCCGGGGTTGGAGACAGACAAAGAAAACGAAGAATTATTCTTCTCGCGTAAGCAACGCAGAATGGCCAGGAGGGCAGTAAGGATTAAAAGAGCTAAAGAAAGGGTCTTTCCCAAGTCGGACAAGGAATCCGCAGGGTACCCCTCAAAGAAAGCCAAAAAACGGGCAGCCAGAGCAAAGAAAAGGAAGAACAGTGATAAGGGATGCCTGACTAGTTGGCTTATACCCGATAGAGAAAAAATGATTGAGCCTGCGGAGGTGGAGGACTTATGTGAGGAGGAAAACCCGAGTGAAGGACCAGAGACTGTGGACAATGACAACTTCGAGAGCCCTTTAGAGCTATCAGTAACATCTACTATAACTCGTCCCATTGAATCTACATCTACCATGGAAGGAAATCGTATATGTCTTATAAAGAATTTGTACCTAAGTAAAAACTCAAAATGGCTCTCTCGCTCCGAATTACTACTTAGACTGAGCTATGTACCACAACTGAGGGTCCTTAAGTCAGACGATTTCCAATTCGTGGAACCACTAAATGGCCCTAATCCTCAGGTTTCAGCACTGCACTGTAAGTTTTTATCTACAGCAACATTGCTAAGGAGCTATAAGACCGAACTGAAAGCAGTCGATGTGGAGGTTGATGCAGATATCAATGAACCAGACACACGTCAACTGTCCACTAAGGTAGGCCTGACAGCTGAAATCAACCCTCGCCCCAATTTCCCGGAAGGTAAAAATGTGGGCATTTCAGACATACAACAAACATTAAAATGGCTTGCGGACTCGCTACCACAAGTACTGCTAAAGCAATGAGATATGTCTATTCTCTCCTGGAACTGTAGGGGTTTTGCTCATTTGGTGTCAACTGACGGCTCCATTAAGATCCTAGATAAACATAGTTGCTTTTGCCTTCAAGAAACGTGGGCAATTGAGCCATTGATCCTGGATGGTTTTGTTATCTATCAAACGGTAGCTAATAAAGGTACAAAAGGAAGACCCTATGGCGGACTTATCATAGGGGTGGCTAATATGTTTGGCTCTAAATTAGTGAAAACTGATTGTTCCAGTAACTTGATGGCAGTTGAGGTCGACCATAATAACCAGTCAGGAATGGAGCACTTACTATTAGTCAGTCTTTATAACCCCCCGGGCGCACAAATAAGAGAACTCCAGGAGGCCTTACATAATCTATTGGCCACATGGTTGCTAAAATCTGGGAACACTGGGGTTATAGTGGTGGGAGATTTCAACTGCCACATGAGCGGCAACTTAGAGAAGGCCTACAACCCTAATTTAAAAACCAAAAGTTATATGCTACACTCCAAAAAAAATGATCCCGAAGGCCAGGGGTGGAAACATTTGTTTGATCTGTGGGACTTTGAAATGCTTAATGGTAAAACAGCGAGTGACTCGCCAGGAAACTATACCTGGTCCAACGGCATTTCGAGAAGTACCATAGACTACATTTTTGTTTCCCCTAGCCTTTACGAGATAGTGGAGGACATGCAAATAACCCCCAATGAGTGGAGTGATCATGCCACACTCATATGCAAATTGAATATCGGGACAAAAGCTCCTATTAGTATTAACATGGGTAATATTGTACCAAATAAAACTGGCACTAGGATCAGCTGGTCAGACAAAAACGTCGCTCTTGCTGTGGCAGCGTTAGCCAATATTGATCCAAATTCACTACCGGACTTCCAGGAGATGTCGAGTGAAGCCATTGAATACTGGATCTGCAACTTTGCTAAACAACATGCAGTCTGTCGAATGAGGCCCATGATTCTCTGTGGTAGGGAAATGCCACCCTTTGACATAGCTATGAGAAACTTGAAAAGAGAGCGTAGAGCTGAACTCCGGTCGGCCAAGAGACAAGCTCACCCCCCAGACGTCTACTTTCTGAGGGTAAGGAGTATTAAAAATAAATTTAGAGCCATGATCAAGGCCAAACGGAAACTAGATAAAATCAAGGCCTGGCAAAGACTAGTTAATACGATCTGTACAGGCAAAACACGGAACATCTGGACTCTGCTGGGTGACGTGCGAGGCACTACACAAGGTACATTAGCTAACCCTATTAATGCTGAAACATGGATAGCCTTCCTTGAGAATAGGAACTCCAAAGCAGACTCAGGGGAACCTCATATATTGATTTATAGGCCACCTAACCCCCCTTTTAATGTAACATATCAAATAGTGCTGAATATAATCTCCGAACTAAAGTCCTCCCGCGCCCCGGGCCCGAATGGTCTAGCAAATATTGTGATGAAGGCGCATCCTGAATTCTGGGCATCCCTGTTAGCTATAATGTTCAAAAAGATCTTAAAAGAAGGGAGAATTCCCCGATCCTGGCAAACAGCGGTGCTCATACCAGTCTTCAAGAAGGGTAATCGAGCGGATCCTAGCAACTATAGACTACTCTCAATGCTGGATGTCACGGGCAAAATATTTGCCTCTCTCCTACTAAAGGAGCTGCAGCTCTGGGTAGAGCAATCAGACATACTCTGCAAATTTCAGAGCGGCTTTAGGCAAGGATACTCGACGGCACACAACATCATGGTGCTGGACCTTCTGAGAACACGTGCCAGATCAAGGGGGCAACCACCATTATATGCCCTCTATATAGATTTCTCGGCGGCATTTGACTCTATCCCAAGAGAGGCCCTCTGGAGGAAGCTAAAAGCAATGGGTTGCCCGGACGGCCTGACCTATTATCTTAGATTACTCCACCAGAATACATCTGCTAAAGTAAAGTTAGATCAGGAAGGACACACCACTAGAAGTGTGCTCCAAAACAGGGGGGTTAAACAAGGATGTGTCACGGCCCCACTGATCTATAATATGTATGTACATGACATCCCGGGGGCCATTACGGCAGCGACAAATTGCCCTCCGAAAATAGGAGATTCCATCTGCCCTGTCCTGGCCTATGCGGACGACCTGGTTATTTTAGATCACACAATTGGTGGGCTTCGAAGGTCGGCCATTGCCCTATGGGAATACGCTGAGAGAAATGGCCTCAAAATTAATCTGGATAAAACGAAGGCAATGAGATTTACCATCAAGAACACCACACGCATACAGCTTAGAGTAGGTATAGATACCATTGCCTATTCTCCTCATTACCGCTATCTAGGGATAGAATTTGAGACTAGCGGCGACTATGTTCTCCGCAAGCAGTCGCGCAATGTAAAGGCAACCCAACTGACAGCACTGTTCCATAGATTCACATTGAAACAGGGGGGATTTACTATCTGGGGAACGAGACAACTGTACATGCAGGTATTATCACCTATGATCACCTATGGTCTAGAAGCCCTCCTCAACTCTGACCTGAAATGGTTGCAGGTGATTGAGGGGAAATTTTGGCGCTCTATCCTGGGCCTTCCACCGGGAATCCCAATGGCAATACTAAGACTAGAATTGGGGCTGACCTCATTGAAAGCGATTGTATTAAAAAAGCGAGCCCTACTATATCTAAGAATGAGGGAGGAGACTAAGAATGGGCTACTCAAGGCGGTCTACTTAGAGATCTTGAAAGACCAACCTGTGTGCCCCTTGAAGGAGCAAATGTCTAAATTTCTGCAGTCCATTGGGTGGCAAACTAGGGAAGGCAGTGTTACCATAGAAACGCAAAGGGCCCTGGTTAAACGCATAGAGCTTTGGGATTGGCTAGAGAATTATGCCCATCTCCAGAAGTTGAAAAGCTATCAGTTCGTCCAGTATAGACTGTATAACTACAAAAATATGCAGAGATATCTCAATCTATGCCCAAATAGGAGACTTAGACGTTTTATATTACTTCTAAGGCTAGAACAACTGCCCACCTTAATGACAACAGGTAGAAGAGATAGGATCCCCCTAGAATTACGGCTTTGCAGGTTATGTAAAGAAGTGAATCGGCTAGAAACGGCCAGACACGTACTGACCGAATGCTGTAAAATGCCATGTACCATAAGCCTTGGTTTGGGGCCGTTTGTGCATAACCAAGGTTATATCTGTGAGGAACTATTTTGGCATCACTGTATTAATTCAAACAGTATAAGGCTCCTGATGGCACTGTACAATATCTGGCTGGAAGTGGAAATAAGACTTAAGATAACCATATAGGTGGACATAAGGAAGAGTCGATGCATAATTAAAGATGAAAACCATGAAGGATTGCTAGCCAATATTGGCATTTATTTGTACAGGATTCGTAACATTACGGTATTAGACTGATATTCTATCTGAAACACTTAATAGAGATTATATGGCATTTTGTGGTAAGACATGGTCTCAGAATTATTGTAAATGTAAATGCGAACCTAAAATTGAAGTTGTTTTATATGGTTTTAGGAAATGTATATTTAAAGAATATAATGTATTGCCTTTCTTGGCATCTTTTATGTAATGTTTTGTTTTGTTGATTATTGATAAGTTTTCTCATTATAATTCTGTTCTTATTTAAGATATATTTTATGTGTAAAGTTTCATAGTAAACTAAGTCACAATAAAATTATTATTATTATTATTATTATTATTATTATTCTCCCTTAGTCGCTGTAACACTTTCTTTACATGTTCTTCATGTTGCAGTAGATCCTTAGAGTAAATGAGAATGTCATCTATGTATACTACTACAAAGATGTCAATAAAATCTCTCAATACCTCATTTATAAAAAATTGAAAGGCTGCGGGAGCGTTACACAATCCGAATGGCATTACTTGATATTCGAAAAGACCAAATTTTGTTCTAAATGCCGTTTTCCATTCATCACCTTGACGTACCCGCACCAAATGATATGCACCACGGAGATCTAGTTTGGTAAATACTGAGGCTCTTTGAATCTGGTCTAACATTACTGATATTAAGGGCAGAAGATATCTGTTTTTAATTGTTATCTTATTCAATGCCCTATAATCTATGCATGTCCGTAAAGTGCCTTCCTTTTTGGGAACAGAGTGCCTGATGAACCCCTTATTCAAATTTTCTTGGATGTAATCTTTCAAATGTTGATTCTCTTTTTCTGTTAAGGCATAGATGTGACTGCAAGGAATGTGGGCCCCTGGTTCTAAATCAATTTTACAGTCATACTCTCTATGAGAAGGTAATTCATTAGCTTCCTTTTCACTAAACACATCATTGAAATCATGGTAACACTTTGGTAATTCTCCAATTACAGCCCCTATAGAATGTACTATAGTTCCCAAATTCACCAAACCTTCCACTACTTCTGAACAATTACCACTAGAAACATTTTCCTGAACTACGTCTTTACAACAATTTGTAACACAAAAAGCAGAATCCAATTTCACCACTCTTCTTCCCCAATCAATCTGAGTGTCATGAGCGCTACTCCCGAGGAGCCAAGACTGGCCCAGCGTCCCCGGAAGCAGGCTCATCAGCCACACCCCCGGTTCCAGCAGACCCCTACAGGGGCCCTTTGGACCATGTCCTGGCGCCTCTGGCGCCAGGCTCATAAGGAACCACAGTCCCGGCACCATGGGCGCCGGGCTCATATTCTTAAAGTGTGCAGTAGTGATTGGGTGGACTTACCTGTGGCAGACCATGCTGCATACTCACCTAGAACAATTCAAGCTGGGTGAAGTCCCAGCCACTGGCTTTGAGGGACCAATCCTCTGTTACAGGAACTCTTTTCTTACCTGGGTGGGGCTGATGCTAATCCTCTGACACTGGAACTCTTTTCTTACCTGGGTGAGGCTGGAGGAAGAATACGCAGCAAAGCACTTCTCCACTATTTAAACCACGCCCGATAGAATTCACGTGCTTCGCGTTATTCTGCAACAGCAGCAGGACGCTCACCGAGTCGGCTCCTGCATTCCAGGTTCAGACACACCCTCAGCTTCTCGAGCAGCAACCTGTGGATGAAGAAAAGGCACAGGAACATCTACTCACCAGAATTCAGCCACAAGAGTCCAGTCGCCGACAACCTGCAAATAAAGACATAAGGTTAGAAAACGGGCAACACGCTCGCAGCTGCGCTCGCTTACCTTATCCATCCGTGATCACACCGGAGTTCACCGCGGCCTTCCCTTCGGCAGCATCCCAGCACCTGGAAGACAAAAGACATTGTTAGCGGTGTCCGAGCCGAAGGGTTCGCAACTCAGTTATACTTACGCGCTTCTTCACGCGCAGCAGCGGCAGCATCGCCCTCAGCATTTCGGCACCTGAAAGGAAGGAAAAGACATTATCAGAGGCGCCCATTTGGAAACGGCCACAATTCAGTTATACTTACGTGCCACTGCACGTGCAACAGCGGCGGCATCGCCCACAGCATCTCGGCACCTGAAAGACAGAAAAGGACATTATAAAAGGGTGCTCCTTCAGAAGCGGCCTCAGATCTTCTATACTCACGAGCCTCTTCTTGCACAGCAGTGGTGGTGTCGCCAACAGCTCCTCGGCACCTGAAGGACTATTACAAGCCAAAAAAGGACACTGAGCCTAAACACTGAAATCATCCAGTGACGTAACTGGATTCCATGCGCCCCTGCACCAGAAGCAGGATGGAGAGCTCGGCTTTACTAAACCAAAGGTGAGAGTTCGTGGAGACCAGTCGAGAACCAAGAAGTGGGAAAAGCAGAAGATTGGTGGGAGAACTTATCCAACCAGCTTGTAATTACCCCTTTTTCTTCCACCTGCAGAAAACTCACCTTACAAGCCAGACAGTCAATATTCGGAGGTCCTGCCCAGAGCGTCTTCCGTCTACACCTCATCATAGTCATAGAAGCAACTGTAGCAGTCCAGTTTGGGTCAGCGCCTCCGTGGGAATCAGGTGAGCGTTACAGAACGCGAAGCCTACCCATAAACTCCTACCCAGGCGCTATGGAAACTTCCGACACAGACCAATTGGCCCAGTTGTTGGGGGAATTAAGAGCTGAAGTCCATGCTGCTCGCCAGGAAACGAACGCCCTTAAGAGGGAATTGATGATGTCAAAAGAACGAACTGACGATCTCACCAGACAGTTATTACAGAGTCAAGCGGGGCAAACTCCTCTAGCTAACTCAGGGGGGAATTATACCCCAGTTACTTCAACCAATCCCGTTCAAATCAACCTACCTGGAAATGTGCCATTGGCACCACCTGAACGCTTTTCTGGTGACCCTAAAAGATTTGCAGTGTTTATAAATCAATGCCGACTGCACTTTCTTTGTAGACCCGCAGCCTTTCCAACTAACCAGACCAAGACCGCAGCCTTTCCAACTGACCAGACCAAGGTAGCCTTTGTACTTTCGTATCTTAGCGGCAGCGCCGCTGATTGGTCGATCCCTCTGGTTACACAGGATGATCCAATTCTTCGGAACTTCTCAGCCTTCCAGGCGAGTATGGAGAGACTTTTTGCGAGACATTCCCAAGGGCAGGCCCTGGACAACGAACTCCTCTCCCTGCGACAGGGCAACCAGGACCTCTTAGCCTACATTGCATCTTTTAATAGGTTAATCGTGGAAACTAGATGGCCCGAGGATAAAAGGATCACGCTATTTCACAGAGGTCTGCGTGGTGAACTTAAAGACGTCCTTGCCCAGGTCGTGAATCCTCCTCAGGACTGTTCGGAATATATTGATTTGGTGGTCCAATTGGATCATAGGCTCCAAAACAGAAAGGCGGACCGATCCAGGTTTGAAACCCGAGTATTCACGAAAACACAAAGCAACGCCAAAGGGGTCGACACCGTTGAACCTATGCAGATTGGGGCCGTAAAAGGTCCCTTAACCCAGAAAGAGCGTGACAGAAGACGACAAATGCAATTGTGCCTCTATTGTGGAAACTCTGGACATTTTCTTCGAGATTGCCCGGTAAAACCACCTAAGAAGACAGTAGGAGCTTCTGACAAGAACTCTGAAAAGCCTGAGCCGGGAAACGACCTCGCCCGACAAGTGTAGAGGTCCGCTTGCCGAGCTTAAAAACCAGTTCTTTGACCTCGCACTTCATAATGCCTATGGTCCTCGTAAACCCAAAGCAACCAGAACGTTTGCATGCTATTAAGGCATACATTGATAGTGGAGCAATAGGAAATTACGTGGACCGCGAATTGGCTTCCAGGATGAACCTACCTCTTTGTCCAAAGGCGGTTAAAGACATCATTACCACGGTGGATGGGACCGAAATCGCCTCCGGACCGGTAACCCATACCACTGCTGAAGTGACGTTACTAGGCCAAGTGGGGCATCGGGAGGTAATTGTGTTCGGCGTGATCAAGGCTCCTCAATTCCAAGTAACCCTAGGAATCCCTTGGTTGGAGAAACACAACCCTCAGATTGATTGGCGAGCAAAGACGATAATGTTCCCTGAGTGTGCACCAACCTGCTATCCACGACCCAGCATTGGCCAAGCGTCAGCAACGACTGACGGTCCACAATTACCTCAAGAGTATCGAGAGTTCCAAGATGTTTTTCAAAAGGAACAGGCTAACACCTTGCCACCTCACAGATCATACGATTGTCAGATAGATCTGCTACCCGGTGCAACTCCCCCTTGCAGTAGGATTTACGCCCTCACCGAGCCTGAAAACCTTCATCTGCGACAGTATTTAGACCAGTATCTGGCCAATGGCTTTATCCGTCCGTCAAAGTCTCCTGCATCCTCGGCTCTGTTCTTCGTACCAAAAAAAGAAGGTGACCTCAGAACCTGTATTGATTACCGTGCTCTGAATCAGATAACAGTAAAAAACAGATACCCCATACCTCTGATCCCGGAACTCCTCGACCAGGTGAAAAACGCCTGTATTTATACCAAGCTTGATCTCCGGGGAGCTTATCATTTGGTACGGATCAAGGAAGGTGATGAATGGAAGACGGCATTTCGCACTAAGTATGGGCTATTTGAATATCAAGTGATGCCCTTTGGACTATGCAATGCGCCGGCCGCCTTCCAATATTTCATGAATGACGTCCTCAGAGAGCTCATTGATGTCTGTGTTGTCGTCTACATAGACGACATTCTTGTGTACTCATCTTCGGAAGCTGATCATCGAAATCATGTTAGGGCGGTCCTTGAAAAACTTTGCCAACATAAACTCTTTGCCAAGCTCGAGAAATGTGCCTTTCATGTCACCGAGGTCGAATTTCTGGGATTTATTCTGACACCCAAAGGAGTCCACATGGACTCGAGAAAAGTTGACGCAATCCTCAAATGGCCATCTCCTACTTCCGTGAAAGGCGTTCAAAGCATGGTAGGCTTTGCCAATTTTTACCGCAGATTTATTCCAGAGTTTTCACGAGTGGTACAACCCATCACATCCCTCTTAAGAAAAAATAAGCGCTTTGAATGGTCTGCAGAAGCTGAACAAGCCTTCCGAGAGCTAAAGGCCAAGTTCACCTCGGCGCCAATACTGAAACACCCACGCCTGGATCTCCCTTACATCGTTGAAACCGACGCCTCCAGCTTAGCAATGGGAGCAGTTCTAGCACAAAGGGATCCAGAGACTAACCAACTGCATCTTGTGGCGTTTTGGTCTCGAAAGTTCTCGGCGCCTGAGATTAATTACACCATCACGGACAAAGAGCTTTTAGCTATTAAATCCGCCTTTAAGGCCTGGCGGCATTATCTCCTCGGGGCCAAACACACCGTTACGGTGATCACCGATCATCGAAATCTACAGTATCTGAAAACCGCCAAAGCTCAATCCTCCAGACAGCTTCGCTGGGCTCTATTCTTTGCTGAATTTGACTTTGTGATCACTTACCGCCCAGGCAACAAGAACGGCAAAGCGGATGCTCTTTCCCGAATTGGAATGGGAGATAACGTTGTCAATCCCGAACCCGTACCAATAATTCCTGAACAAAGGATCTTGGGTCTGATTTCTTCGCAATCCAACGAGGATATTGAGGCAAAAACTAAACAACTTGTGACCCTATCAGACTTACAGAGCTGGTTACAAAGAGGAGAGAACTTCACCGTAAACAATGACTTGCCTTATTTCCAAGGGCGATTATTCCTACCACACGCCGATTTACAAAAACAGGTAATCTCCTGTCATCATGATTCATTAATGGAGGGTCACCCTGGCATCGCCAAAACCACAGAAAAAGTGAAGAGACACTTCTGGTGGCTTTCATGGAGAAAAGACATAAAAGAATTTGTGATGTCCTGTGGTGTGTGCGCTCAAAACAAGGGTCAAAAGAAAAGGCCGTCTGGTCTTCTGCAACCATTAGACATTCCACCGTGTCCCTGGCATACCCTTTCCATGGACTTCATCACAGACTTACCCTCTTGTTCCGGGTACAACACTATTCTCGTTATTGTGGATTTGTTTTCTAAAATGGCCCACTTCATTCCGCTAAAAGGCTTACCTTCAGCTTCAGTACTAGCCAGAGAATTCCTTGAAAACATTGTCCGGTTACACGGCTTCCCGTCGGTACTAATCTCTGATAGAGGAAGCCAGTTTATTTCTCACTTTTGGCGTAGTTGTTGTCGGTCAGCTCAAATCGATGTAAGACTTTCAACCAGCCATCACCCCCAGACCGACAGGCAAACCGAGAGAACAAACCAGACTCTCGAACAATATTTACGATGCATGCTACAACAGTCTGAAAGCAACTGGAAGGACATCCTTTGGATAGCTGAATATGCATACAACAATTCAGTTCATTCGGGAACCGGGAAGAGTCCCTTCTACATCTTGTATGGAATTCATCCTCGAACCTCCAACCTCGACCCACCTCAAGATCTTGGAACACCCGCCGTAGATCAGTTGCACTCTGTTATTACCCAAGCTTTCAAGGAAGCGACTGCACATCTACAACAAGCTAAAGAAAGGTACAAAAAAGGAGCAGACCAACACTGAAGCAATGCCCCTCAATACCAGGTTGGGGATCAAGTCTGGTTGTCCACCAAACATTTATCGCTAAAAGGACCTCGCACCTTCAACCCCAAACACCTGGGACCATATTCAATTACGGCCATAATTAATCCAGTGGCCGTTAAATTAGATTTGCCAACCCATATGAGAATACATCCTGTGTTTCACGTATCTCTTTTGAAACTCAGGCAACCTGGAACCAGACTGACCAGACCTCCAGAACCCATTCAGGTGAATGGAGAGCCCGAATTTGAAGTTAAAAACATTTTGGACTCCAAGATCATCAAATCAAAACTATTCTACCTAATCGACTGGAAAGGCTACGGACCCCAGGAAAGATCCTGGGAACCCTATGACTACGTCCATGCTCCTCGTCTAGTCAGGAAATTCCACCGAACCTTTCCCGATAAACCAAAACCCCCGGGGAGGACAAGTTTGGGAGGGGCCTTGAGGGGGGGGGGGGGTGCTGTCATGAGCGCTACTCCCGAGGAGCCAAGACTGGCCCAGCGTCCCCGGAAGCAGGCTCATCATCCAGACCCCCGGTTCCAGCAGACCCCTACAGGGGCCCTTTGGACCATGTCCTGGCGCCTCTGGCGCCAGGCTCATAAGGAACCACAGTCCCAGCGCCATGGGCGCTGGGCTCATATTCTTAAAGTGTGCAGTAGTGATTGGGTTGACTTACCTGTGGCAGACCATGCTGCATACTCACCTAGAACAATCCAAGCTGGGTGAAGTCCCAGCCACTGGCTGGGAGGGACCAATCCTCTGTTACAGGAACTCTTTTCTTACCTGGGTGAGGCTGGAGGAAGAATACGCACCAAAGCACTTCTCCACTATTTAAACCACGCCCGATAGAATTCACGTGCTTCACGTTATTCTGCAACAGCAGCAGGACGCTCACCGAGTCGGCTCCTGCATTCCAGGTCCAGACACACCCTCAGCTTCTCGAGCAGCAACCTGTGGATGAAGAAAAGGCACAGGAACATCTACTCACCAGAATTCAGCCACAAGTGTCCAGTCGCCGACAACCTGCAAATAAAGACATAAGGTTAGAAAACGGGCAACACGCTCGCAGCTGCGCTCGCTTACCTTATACATCCGTGATCACACCGGAGTTCACCGCGGCCTTCGCTTCGGCAGCATCCCAGCACCTGGAAGACAAAAGACATTGTTAGCGGTGTCCGAGCCGAAGGGTTCGCAACTCAGTTATACTTACGCGCTTCTTCACGCGCAGCAGCGGCAGCATCGCCCTCAGCATTTCGGCACCTGAAAGGAAGGAAAAGACATTATCAGAGGCGCCCATTTGGAAACGGCCACAATTCAGTTATACTTACGTGCCACCGCACGTGCAACAGCGGCGGCATCGCCCACAGCATCTCGGCACCTGAAAGACAGAAAAGGACATTATAAAAGGGTGCTCCTTCAGAAGCAGCCTCAGATCTTCTATACTCACGAGCCTCTTCTTGCACAGCAGTGGTGGTGTCGCCAACAGCTCCTCGGCACCTGAAGGACTATTACAAGCCACAAAAGGACACTGAGCCTAAACACTGAAATCATCCAGTGACGTAACTGGATTCCACGCGCCCCTGCACCAGAAGCAGGATGGAGAGCTCGGCTTTACTAAACCAAAGGTGAGAGTTCGTGGAGACCAGTCGAGAACCAAGAAGTGGGAAAAGCAGAAGATTGGTGGGAGAACTTATCCAACCAGCTTGTAATTACCCCTTTTTCTTCCACCTGCAGAAAACTCACCTTACAAGCCAGACAGTCAATATTCAGAGGTCCTGCCCAGAGCGTCTTCCGAGTTCTACACCTCATCATAGTCATAGAAGCAACTGTAGCAGTCCAGTTTGGGTCAGCGCCTCCGTGGGAATCAGGTGAGCGTTACACTAAGGGTTATGATACGTCAGCCAAGGCATTCCCAAAATTATTTTCAACAGTGGAGTGTCAATTAATTCAAACACAATTTCCTCCCAGTGTCCTCCAATTTCCATTTCCAATGGGATTGTTTCGTGTGTAATTAAACCTGATGTCAGTTGAGACCCATCCACCGCTCTCACATACTCTGGTATATTTTTTACAACGTAAGGCACATTCATATCTTTAACTACATTCCAATCCATGAAGTTATCAGTGGCTCCAGAATCTATTACTATTGGACCGCTTCCCTTTAATTCCTCTTTAATATACAAGGATACATTCAATGTAATATGTGGTACCGCTGCTTGGATTGTATTTGCCACTTGCTGATTTCTGGAGCTGTTAGTAGATGCAGAAGTTTTTGGACACCAAGGGCAATTTCCAACAAAATGTCCTGATTTCCCACAATATAAACATAAATTATTCTGTCTTCGCCTATCCTTCTCCTCCTTAGTTAAAGGACCTCTCACTTTATTTACTCTCTCTGCATTCCCAGTTCTCAATTCTTTATTTACAAATTCTAATCTTCCTTTATCAACTCTAGGGAAAACTCTGGGTTGCTCAACTCCTCCTCTTCTACGCTCAGCCTTGCGTTCCCCTTATCTATACTCAATTTGTATGAATAGATTAATTAAATCCTCACATGAAGTGGGTCTATTAACAATTGTAGATAAGGCATCTTTCAATTCCTCCTTCAAGCCTCTATAGAACAAAGAGGATTGCTTCTCTTCTGGCCAATTGCTCTCTAATACTAAAGATCTGAACTGTGTGATGTAAGACACTAAATCTTTGGTTCCCTGTTTTAACTCTAATAGTTCTCCATCAACTTCTTGAGATAATTGCCGTCTGTCAAACATCTTTTTAAATTCTAACTTGAAAGCTAACAAGTTCTTTAGTATAGGATTCTCTTGACCAACTAATAATACTGACCAAGTTGCCGCCTCACCAGTAAGGTAAGACAGCATAAAAGCTATTTTAGAAGCATCTGTATTAAAAGCTTCAGGTCTACAAAGGAAATGAAGTTCACACTGTGTAAGGAAAATCTGGCATTTCTTGGCATCTCCCCCAAAACGCTCTGGAGGTGCTAAGGGGACTGGACCTATAGGTATATTCAAACTTCCCCTACTTCTTCCCTGAGAACTCGTTCCTTCACCCAAATCCTCTCTAATTAACACTGGTAATTCTCTACTAGGATCCTCTGAATCTCTTGACTCCAAAGAAATGTCCTCACCCTTACGGGTAACCTTAGAGTTTAACTCTTCAAACTTGACTTGTAATTCCTGGTTTTCTTTTCGCACAGCCCTCATTTCCTCCCTTAACTCTGAAAACATGTCCCTTATGGAACTTGCTAGTGCCTCTGTGGAATCCATATCAGCTCAGGTGGAAAAACTTATCGTGGGCCTTTCATCCTGTCAGGGTCCGGCTTGACTGAATTCCACAGGAGTTGATGCTGGCCCCACAGACCCTCACCAGGAGTTCACCTCTCAACCCTTAAATATAAGCTGAGCTGAAAACCCCAAGAAAGGGAAAGGGGAATTTGGAGAAAATAACAACGGAGACACTGCAGCCCAGCAACCTTCTGGTAGGCTCTGGTATCTGTGGTAAACAAATACACCTGGTTACTTATATGATAATATAAACTTCTTTTCCAAAATTATTGTAAATAAACTCTAAACTCTTTACCTCTTAAACCTCAGTAAAAGACTTAGAGGCTAATAATCTGTGTGGAATATCTTGTAAATAATATCTTGTGTAGTGCATATAGTTCAAGCCACTCAAGTCTCTTTAGAATCCTAAAGTGATGGCCCTTGCAAACATCTTTCAGAACTAGATATTCTTCTTGCTTCAAAGTTCTTTTAACTCTATGTAGTTTTAAATGCTTTTATAAAATGCAGACTTTCTCTGAAGTATTGAATTCCATTTGCATAAATTACATTAAATAAATCTTCTTTTACTTTCTGGAATGCTGCTTTCCTTCTGCGTGTGAATTGTTTCCTTATTTACACAAAGAACATATAGTTTCTTCCTTGATAAGCGTGTGCGTTAAACACGTGAAATCAGAAGACGTGAAGAATTGTCCTCGCGTTTAAAATACACACGCGATTCTTTACCAAACCCGCGCGTGTGAAAAAATACGTAAACGCGATAAAAATAACACACGCTAGTTAAAATGGACTCGCGCTCTATCGCTACCGAACTCACGCGGAGATACGAAACGTAATTCACGTAAAATTGTTCACGCGTTAAAAACAACTCGCGCTTAATCAAAATGGACTCGCGCTCTATCGCAAACCAACACGCGCTTTCCCATGAAACGTCTTTCGCGTCAAAAATGTACACACGCTAAAATTCACTCGCGCAATTCATTTGGACACGCGCTCTATCGCAAACCAACACGCGCTTTCCCATGAAACGTCTTTCACGTTAAAAATGTACACACGCTAAAATTTACTCGCGCAATTCATTTGGGCACGCGCTCTATCGCTCTGAATACCCGCGCGCTTTCAAAAACACGTAAACGACGACTTGCGAGCTTGCGCACACATTAAACAGTCTTGAAGAACATTACACGCAGTTAATTAACTTTAAACTTCTACGCACAATCTTCAAGCTGGTTTTCCTTATAATAACTTTAACTGTAAATGTCTCTTTTCTCAAATAATTTTGAAACTTGTTAACTCTTTAAGGTTTCTTATAAAAGAAAATGAAAGTTCACTGTGACAATCTTAAAATCTTTAAAAGAACGATCCCACCTGATGTCTTCTTGTTCAAACTGGATCAGCTAACGAAATTCTTACTTCTTTGGTAGATTTTCTGAGCTCTGAAAAGGCCTGACTTAAGGAGCTTAACTAATGTACAACCAGCCACTGAATTTCTATGGATGAAAGGCAGTTTAGAATCTTGCTCACCTCCCAAGAATCAAACCCATTGTCCTTTCCACCAATCAGGCAAACCAAACATATCATTGTTCCTTTAACCAATCAGATTAAGTTTCTTTCGCTCCATCTTGACTTTGGCAAGCACAATATTAATTCTATGTACAAACTCTTCCTGTTACTAACCCAGCCAGCTCTGAAAGCACAACTAACCCAGCCAGCTCTGAAAGCACAATGTTAATCCTGTTACTCTTCCCGTTACTAACCCAGCCAGTTCTGACAAAATCCATCTTAATCCCTATATTTAAAAAGGGCAATGGTAACAATACAGAAAATTACAGACTTTTGGCTATGCTTGACATTAGCTCTAAAATCTTCGGAATGATCCTGTAAAATAAAAACTGTCTAAATGGCTGCTTCCTGTAATCTCCTGTCCCCCTTTCAGACGGGTTTTCAAAAATCTTATGATACTCTTCATAATCTCAGTAGATTACAAATTATTGTCAGGAGGAATCCTACGTTAACATCCATGTCTGTTTCATAGACTTCTCGAAGGCATTCGACTCAGTGTCCCGCAATCGAATTTGGGCTAAACTAACTGATTGGGGCATTGATTTTATACTTTCTTATTGGCTATTATTCTGATACCATGGTTTCGCTTTGTGTGAATCAGCATGGTGAAGTTACAGAGGATATTCCGACAAACACTGGTCTGAAGCAGGGGTGCAGACTGGCACCAATTTTATATAATCTGTACGTAGCCAATATGGGTAATTGTATTGAAGCTGCACACAATTTTCCACAATGCGCAGGCACAATACCAGTATCTTGGATTGGCTATGCTAACAGCACCGTTTTATTTAATAGTACTCCCATTGGTCTACAGAGGTCTTTGGATGCATTAGCGGCATGTGCCCAGACAAATTATCTCTGTGTCAACAAAGATACTGGTTTTTGGTAAGCGAAGAAAACCTAGACACAACTTTACCTGGTTTTATAAGTTGTTGATAATGATCTGTATCTTGGGGTCCCTATCAGCAATATGCCGTCTCCACAAATGTATTGCAATTACATGCACACCAAAATCATGAAGAAATGACTCATATTCAGGAGATTTATACGGCTCAAATGAGGAAATAACATGGAGAGAAAGGTGGAAATATAATGTCGTAGTATTGTTCCCATGATGATGTATGGCTCTGCCATTCTTTCTCATTCCATGATGCAAGGAATGGATGGCATTGAAGCCAAACTCTTGATATCCATATTGGGGGTTCCCTCGTCTGTCCCTGTTGAGGCCCTCTGTTGTGAACTTCCATTCGCTCTGGTTACTCCAGCAGTGTAAACTCTTTCTTGCTATTTCTCATTCACCGCTGGAGGCCGAGCATGTATATAGCTACATGGCTAGATTATATAAAGGGGGCACCTCCAATATATTCCTTTGCAAACTCAAAGAGACTGCTCTTGAGCATCTATCCTATCTGGACTATGACACTATTGATATCTTGGAGGTATTACCCAAATTGTTCGTTTACAATTGTTCGAATGAACAATTGACCGAATTTAAAGGGTCACAATTGACCGTTTCACAATTGACCGTGTATATATATATGGGATACATTACTCACCGTAATCGTATTTCTGATGCTTGTATCTGCTTAGATTCACATGCTGTGCATAGGCCGACATCTAGTGGAAGCTGCGGAGTATTACAGTTTGTTTTTCGAAATTCGAAAATGGGCGTCGACACAGGCGTGCCAGTAATACTATCCCTAGTGTGACGTCCACTGTACCCAAGATCCCTCACGCGTCTAGGATCCTCAGATTGTATTTTTTCTGACATGAGGAAGCATGAGGAGTAGCGTGAGTACAGATAATCCAAGCAGATAGACAGAAAGGTAAGACTACAAGCAATCATGCGCCTTCTCTCGGAGGGGAGGAAGGGTGGGTCGCATGTGAATCTAAGCAGATACAAGCATCAGAAATACGATTACGGTGAGTAATGTATCCCTTCTGAGGCTTGTGGGATCTGCTTAGATCACATGCTGTGCATAGATTAGCGAGCAGTACCAGAAGAAGGAGGTGGGATGTGAGAAGGGTCATGAGCAAACAGGTGTCTTAGAACCGCTTGTCCCACTTGTGTATCTGTCTTGGAATGAGTGTCAATGCAGTAATGCTGAGTAAAAGTGTGAATAGAGCTCCAAGTAGCTGCTTTGCAAATGGTGTCGAGGGGAACATTTGCAATGAAAGCCAGAGTGGCACCAATGCCTCTAGTAGAGTGGGCCCTTGGCGTAAAAGGCAGAGTCTTTTCAGAAAGAGAGTAACACAGCTGTATACAGTTGATAATCCACTTCGAGATAGCGCCCTTAGAGACGCGATCCCCCTCTCTGCCTGTAGCTACGGAGACAAACAGTTGATCTGTTTTCCTTAGCGGTCTGGTTTTATTTACATAGTATAGGACCGCCCTACGCACATCTAGGGTGTGTAGTTTCACCTCAGCCGAGCTTTGCGGGTTTTGGAAGAAAGCCGGAAGCTCGATGGGCTGGTTTACATGGAACTTGGATATGAATTTAGGTGAGAACCTAGGGTGTGTGCGTAAAACCAGTTTGTCCTTGTGGATAGTAAAGAAAGGATCCTGCACTGACAGAGCCTGAATTTCACTGACCCTTCTTATGGAGGTAATGGCTACTAAGAAGGCCGTTTTATAAGTCAGGTGTTTGAGACTACTTTTATGCATGGGTTCGAATGGGGGTCCCATGAGCTTAGCTAGCACCACGTTGAGGTCCCATCCTGGCGGTGGGTTCGAAATAGGAGGGTGAAGTCTCTTTACTCCTTCCATGAAGGCTTTAACCACTGGTACTTTCCACCACGAGACCTTGTTATGGGATGTGGTGTAAGCCGAGAGGGCTGCCAGGTGTACTTTCAGCGAGTTAAAAACCAACCCTGCATCCAGCAGGTGGAGCATGTATGTCACAACGTTGGAAGGAGTGCAATCAACCGGGTTGATTTGTTTATTCTGGCACCAGATAACAAATCTTTTCCACTTATCAAAGTAACAGTGCCTTGTATTTGGTTTCCTGGACTCTTTTAGAATGTCCATACACCTCTGTGGTAATTTGAGATGTCCAAACTCTATGACTTCAGGAGCCATGCTGCTAGGTTCATAGAGTTGGGTTCCTGATGCACTGTTTGACCCTGTTGCTGGGACAGTAGGTTGTACCAGGCTGGGAGTCTGATGGGCTCGCACACCGCCATCCTGCGTAGGTGTGGAAACCATGGTTGTCTCGCCCACATGGGAGCAACTAGGATGAGCGTCATCGATTCCTTGTTCATTTTGTACACCACTTTTCTGATGAGAGGAGTTGGTGGAAAAGCGTACGCAAACATCCCTGACCAGTTCATCCACAGGGCATTCCCTTGGGAGTCTGGCTTGGGGAACCTGGATGCAAATCCTGGGCATTGTTTGTTTTCGCTTGTGGCGAATAGGTCTATAGTGGGGAAACCCCACTGAGAGAAGAGATCTTCTACTACGTTTCTGTGAAGGACCCATTCGTGTTCTTCTGGGAGGGAGTCTCTGCTTAGAGCATCCGCTAGGGAATTGAGCTCCCCTGGAACATGTTGTGATGACAGGAAGATGTTCCGTCTGAGTGCCCATATCCATATTTTCTGGGCAAGCTTGGACAGATTTGGCGAACGAGTCCCCCCTTGCTTGTTCAGATAGAACATGGCTGTCGTGCTGTCCGTCCTGATCTGCACCGACAAGTTCAGTAGATGGGGCTCGAACGCCTTTAGCGCTCGGAATACTGCCAGAAGCTCTAGCAGATTGATGTGGTTCTTGGCTACTGAGTGAGACCAGAGACCCTGAGCTGTGTGGTGGAGATGGTGAGCTCCCCACCCAGTCAGGCATGCATCTGTAGTCACCACGGCTTGTACTTCGGGATCGTAAAAGGGTTTCCCCTTTGCGAGATTCTCTCTTGTCCACCAGTGTAGGCTCTGTACGAGTGTTGGCGAAACGACCACTAGATCGTCCCACTGACCACTTGCCTGAGACCACTGTTTCGCCAACCATTCTTGCATGGGACGCATGCGCAGACGCGCGTGGGGGACCAGGTAAATGCATGACGCCATCATGCCCAGTAACCGCATAGCTTTGCGTACTGTTATCTGTTGACCTGACTGATAATGCGGAATTTGCCGAAGTATATTCCGAATTCTCTCTTCCGAAGGGAAGGTCAATCCTTTCTGAGTATCTAGGATAGCTCCTAGAAACTGTTTTGAGGTGCTTGGCACCAGACTTGACTTTTTCTCGTTGATAGAGAAGCCTAATTCGTGGAGGAGGTCGATAGTCCTCTGAATGTTTGACCTGCAAATTCCTGGGGTTTCCCCCGTTATGAGCCAGTCGTCCAGATAAGGGTACAACGGGATTGCCTCCCTGCGTAGGTGTGCAGCTGCCACCGCCAGTACCTTGGTGAATACCCTTGGTGCTGAAGCTATCCCGAAGGGCAGTACCTTGAATTGGTAGTGGCGACTGTCCACCTTGAAGCGTAAGTACTTTCTGTGCGCTGGGAGCATGGAAATATGAAAATAAGCATCTTTCATATCCAAGGTTGCCATGTAATCCCCCTTCTTTAGGAGGGGGATTACCTCTTGTAGCGTGGTCATACGGAATTTTTTGGGGCTTGACATACTTGTTGGCAGGCCGTAAGTCCAATACTGGGCGCATTGTCAAATCTTTCTTTGGCACAAGGAAGTAAGTTGAATAGATACCCTTGTTTACCTGGTGTCCTGGGACGAGTTCTATCGCGTCCTTTTCTAGCAGAATGGCGATCTCCTCGAGAAGGATCCTTTGATGCTCTAGGGAGTGCACTCTTTGTCGTGGAGGATGGTTCCGGGGACGCTGCAGTAGTTCTATACAATATCCTGCGGATACTGTTGACAGCACCCATCTGTCTGAGGTGATCCCTTCCCAAGCTTGGGTGAAGGTGGAAATGCGTCCCCCTACTGGGGTTGCGTGACAAGGGACCCTGAACTGAGCGTCACTGTTTTGGTGGAGGCGTGCCACCTCCCTTGTTGGGGCTGCCTCTGCCTCTTCCACGACCTCTCTTGTTACCCCTGCCGTAACTCTGGGTAGACTGCTGGTTGTTATTCCATTGTGTACCCTGTCCCTGGGCATAGTTGCCTCTTTGTGAATTTTGGCCGCGTGGGCGACGAAAATTACTGTTCCCCCTCTGGTTAGGGGGTTTGTTGGTAAGCTGGCCAAGGGATTTGAGAGTCTCATATTCATCTTTGGCATTTTTAACTGCGTCTTCGACCGCTTTCCCAAACAATAGGTCGGGTTCCACTGGCTTGTCTATTAAAGAAGCCTGGGTTTCTGTCTTGAATCCCGACTGCCGTAACCACGTATGTCTCTTGATAACAGTACCCTCTGCTATCAATCTCCCTGCGTTGTCAGCGGCGTCGAAAGTTGCTTTTAAAATGCAACCAGACACGGCTCTCCCTTCTGCCGAGATCCGAGCCAGCTGGGCCTTTAACGGTTCTGGAGCAGAGGCAATGAGCGCCGCGACTTCTTCCCATTGATGGCAATTGTAACTAGCCAACAGGGTGGTGGAATTCGCAATCCTTGCTTGGTAGGCGGACGTTGAGGCTACCTTCCTGCCAAACCCGTAAAGTTTTTTGCTCTCCTTGTCGGGAGGAGCTTCTGATGAAGATAAGGGCGTGCCAGCCCTTTTTCTAGTGTTGGTAACCACTAGGGAATCTGGTTTAAGATGTCCCTTATATACAGAGGGTCAGACTGGGCTGCCCGGAAAATCTTTTCAATTCTGGGGTTGACAGCTCTGGTGAGGTTAGGATTCACCAGGGAAGGATCTATTCTTCGTTGGATGGACTTGAGGATAGGGATGGTCTGAGCGACCGGTCTCCTTCCTCCTACAAACTCCTCCGCGAAGTCCCTTTCCTCCTGTACACCGTGGGTGTCGATGTGGAAATGTTCCGCTGCTCGAGCGAGAACCTCGTTGAGGAGGGGCTGGTTATCAACTGGAGAGTCGGTAACTGGGGCTTCGCTTTGTACTGGGGAATCTACTCTGTAAATTTCCTGCTCATTTTCTCCCTCCTCCAGGTCCTCATCCTCTGCAAGGTAATCTGTCCCGGTTTGTTCTTCCATAATTTCAAACTCCTGGTCCTCTTCAGGGAAAACTTGTCCCTGGTAACTGGGGAGTGGAGTAGAATATGGAATGGAGTAAGGCTGAACCTCGAAGGGTTCAGGTCTTTCGAACCGGGGCTTTTTACTTAGCGGGATAGGATCGGAGGAGCCTGAGGGTGTGGCCCCTTGAGGGTTATATGAAAGAAAATGTTCTGGGTTCTTATCATAAAAATCAGCCAAGGAAGACATCCTAGACATAACCCTGTCTATGTCTTCACTGGACCATTCCCTGGAACAGGGTATTACTTTAGTAGGTGATGATTTATGGGACTTTTCAAGGGTAGACTTGTGTTTGCTTGTCTGCCTAGGGTGAGAGGATGGCTTTACAGGAGTGGAAGGCTGTGCTTTCCGCTGTTTCCCCCCCTCCCCGTGCGTGGAAAAATGTTTTCCCTGTCCCTTGGAGGCCCCAGAGACTTTCGACGCCTGGCGCCGAGGGTCTGGAGAGGTATCTGTGTGCTTTCGTGGGGCCTCACTGGTGTTAACCGCGGTCTCAGTATCTTGGAGCGCGGCCTGGGGGTGGAAGTCGTCTTCGTCTCCCGACGATCGAACTTCCGTTAATGTGTGTAGCGAGGCACTCTTGGCAAGAGTGGATGATTGCCTTGCGTCGTGAGGTGATCTCGATCGAGAGCGCCCAGAGGACACCGAGTCGGACCGTTCTTTTTGTGCCTCTTTCCGTGAAGTCGACGTCGTCGAGGTCCGGTTGGTCTTAGTGTGTTTAGTGTGTGTTAGGTGTGTAGCGCTTGCGTCGCCGGGGGTCTTCCCCATAGCCGCCCTGCCGGACGACCTTCCGAGGTCGGGGACCTGCGCTCGCCGGCTGTCTTTCGACGCCGTAATGCCCTCGCCGTCCGAAAGTACGGCGTCGCTGCCATCGCTGAAGGCGCCCTCCGCTGCCATGGCCTCCTGCCTGGCGTGGTGGGCCCAACGCTTTGTCGAACGGTCCTTAAGTGTCTTAGGTTTAAACCTACTACACGCTCTGCAGTTCGCTTCGGGGTGATCCCTTGGCAAGCAGAGATTGCACGTGGCGTGCCTGTCGACCCAAGGGTATTTGCGATTGCACTTGGGGCAGAATTGAAAAGGGGTACCCTCCATACGCACCTTAAGGCAGCGGGCTGCTAAGTGTAGGAATATATAAAATGTAACTATATATCAAGAGTGAAGAGTATGTACCACCCCCCACTCTCCCTACTTGTAAGGGCCGAGGCCAGCGGCCTACTAGGCCCGGGACGAGGCCAGCGGCCTTCCGAGGCCCAGATCCGTCGTGCAGCAGTCGACGGTCGATGACTTCTCCAGCCGTCGTCGAGTCGAGGGTCGACGTTGGGGTGGGGAAGGGAATGAATAAGAATTATAATTATAATAACAGCAAAAGTATGGCTAAGGCCAGGGAACTCCGCAAGATGCTTCCGACCAGTATGGCGGAAAAAAACAATCTGAGGATCCTAGACGCGTGAGGGATCTTGGGTACAGTGGACGTCACACTAGGGATAGTATTACTGGCACGCCTGTGTCGACGCCCATTTTCGAATTTCGAAAAACAAACTGTAATACTCCGCAGCTTCCACTAGATGTCGGCCTATGCACAGCATGTGATCTAAGCAGATCCCACAAGCCTCAGAAATATATTTATATATATAGGTTTTGGGGGTTTGGCGTTGGGTGGGGGTTGTGGGGGGTTTCAACCCACATATATGTTTCAATCGACCTTCACAATTCGGTCAATTGTGAAAAGGTCAATTGTAATTCGAACAGTTGTAAAACGAACAATTCGTATACAACCATCTTGGAAGCCCCTAACTTCTCCACCATATTAAAAAAGAAGAACAGTAATTGCAATTTTGTTGCAAATATCACATACCTATGCATCAAAACCATGTACCAGACATATAGTACCCAAGGGTTTCATAGGGATTCTTTCCCGACCTACTTAACCAAACTGTTGCCCTCTAATATACGTAATTAATAGTGTATTTGCGCTTTAATACTCTCCCGACATGAGAGCACATGGGCAGATGGCATAAAATATCACGCTGTGAAAGAAGTCTTAGTTACTTACCTGTAACTGTATTTCTCCAGCATTGGTATCTTTCATAGATACACATGCTTGAATATTCCCCCTTCGTCAGACTGGGAATCATCAGTGATTTAAATTATTATTAAAAAATTAAATATATATACATTGTTTCCATAGAAAATGAATGTAGATTGTCCAGTATGGCCTATGAGCCATTCAATTGTGTAGTCCCTCCAACTCACTTTGGTCCTTTATGGCCCTAACCAATGAGGTGGTAGGGCTTAAGCTCCGCCCCAGGCAGCCATCTTCAGATTTTGAGCCGTGAGTAGACTACATCTACAATGACTGCCGGACCTTGGAGCAGCCTCTCAGGGGAGGCAGGTGGGCGCATGTGAATATATGAAAGATACCAATGCTGGAGAAATACAGTTACAGGTAAGTAACTAAGACTTCTCCAGCATTGGATCTTTCATAGATGCAGATGCTTGAATAGAATACCAAGCAGTTACGCATGCCCACAATACTATACATTCTGAAGTAGCCTTCATTGCGTCTAGCACAGAGCAACTCAACAAGTTACATTTACTAGGGAAAAAGGCAGGAAGAGTAAGGTTGCTCCTACCTTAGGCAAAGAGGTGGCAGAGGACCGCCTGTCCAACTGCTGATTCTTTGTTGGCATCCTCAGCCAAGCAGTAATGTTTGGCGAAAAGTATGCAGTGTGCTCCAGGTCGCGGCTCTGCAGATGTCCTTTGTGGGTACTCCTGCCTGGAACGCAACTGAAGCTGCTCTTCCCCTGGTGGAGTGAGCTGAAGGAGTTTTGGCGAGAGGATCGCCTTTGGACTGATGGCAGTGGGTAATACATTGGGTCACCCAACGTGCTAGACTCTGTTTCGATATATGCTGTCCTTTTGTGCGACCAGCAAAAGATATGAAAAGTCTTGTAGAGGAGCAGAACTCCTTAGTCCTCTGTATGTAAAATTTCAGGACTTGCGCTATATCTAGCTGGTGTAATGATCTCTCTGCATTATATGTGTGGTTTGCGAAGAAAGTTGGAAACACAATTGACTCCGAGAATTACATTTCTGAAAGCACCTTAGGTAGGAATTTAGGGTGCGTTTTAAGGATGACACAGTCCCTTTGGAACATGTTAAATGGGGGTTCTGATGAGAGAGCTTGCAGTTCACTAATCCTCCTGGCTGATGTGATGGCTACTAGGAAAGCAGCTTTCCAGGATAAAAATGTCATGTCACACTTATGTATGGGTTCATATGGTGATTCCATGAGCGCTGCCAGGACCGTGTTCAGGCTCCAGGAAGGGACCGGCACTGGTGTTGGTGGGAAAGTACGCAGTAATCCTTTCAGGAATATCTTGATAGCCGTGTTGGTAAGCAAGGATGGTTGATTTGGATTTGTAGTGTAGGCGGATATGGTGGATAAATGCACCGTGATGGAGGCCAGGGAGAGCCCCACTTTAGCTAGGTGCAATAAGTATGGTAGCACTTGTTCTACTGACGCAGTGAATGGGTTCACCAGTGACGTCCCACACCATTTGGTGAAACGAGTCAATTTCTGGGTGTATGTGGTCCGTGTGGATGGAGCCCTAGAGGCTCTGATTATGTCCCAGCATTCTGGGGGAAGAGTCAGATTAGCTCGTTTTTTCGCTGCTCAGGAACCACGCTTTGAGAGATTGGCTCGCTGGGTTGTGATGGATAACCTTGTGGTTCTGGTGTGTTAAAAGATTCTGGTGAGATTTGAGGTGAATTGAGGGCCACTGGGATAAGTGTTGGAGGGTTGGGTACCAAACCTGACGAGCCCAATCTGGTGCTATCAGTATCATTATGCACGCCTGTTCCTTCAATCTGCAAAGTACTTGTGCTATTAGAGGAATCGGTTGAAAGGCGTACCGGAATTTCCCTGTCCAGTTCACTGAGAAGTCATTGCCTAGTGACCAGTGTTCAGGGTATCTGGAAGCAAACGTGACATTTTCTGTTGCTCTTGGTGGCAAAGAGGTTGATTTCTGGATGTCCCCACTCATGGAATATCCGTTCAGCTTCTACTTTGTCCAGTTGCCATTCGTGGGATGCTGAGTCGTCTCTGCTTAGGTAGTCTGCTAAGACATTGTCCACTCCCGGTAGGTGTTCTGCTTTGATGCGAACCTTGTGTTGTAGTGTCCAGGTCCATAACTTCTGCGCTTCCTGGGACATCATCTCTGATCTCGTGCCTCCCTGCTTGTTGGTATAAAGCATGGAGGTTGTGTTGTCCGTCTGGATGGTCACCACTTGCCCTGCTAGTACCGGAAGAAAGGCTTTCAGTGCCCAGCGTATTGCCCCGAGTACCAATGTATTGATATGTAGCCGGGACTCCGGGCCTGACCAAGTGTCCTTTGTGGGCTCCCCAGCCTGATATCGATGCATCTGTTCTGAGGAAAAGCGTTGATGTTGGAGCTTGGAAAGGCATTCCCTGCAACAGATTTTGAGGTGTGCTCCACCACTGAAGTGCCTTGTGGAAGGTTTCCGGGAGCTGGATGGTATTTTACCAGGACCCGCGTGCTTGTCTCCATTGCCGGTCTAGGGTCTCTTGGAGTGGTCTCATGCAAAGTCTGCAATTTGGTATGAGAAATATACATGAGGACATCAGGCGCAGGAGTGACTTGAAAGAGCGTACCGTGGCTGTTACATTGTCGTGGAACCAAGAGGTTAGTTGAAGCATTGCTGATATTCTGTCCGCTGAAGGCCATAGCATGGGTATGCTGGGGTTGAGTTACGCTCCCAGGAAGAGCACTGTCTTGTCGGGTGTTGGACAAGATTTGTCTTTGTTTATTACGAAACCTAGCCCCTTCAATAGGTTTATTGTTTTTGTCACAGCCGAGGTTGCAGGTTTGAACACGCTTGCCCTTATTAACAAGTCGTCCAGGTATGGGTAGACCTTCATTCCTGCCTGTCTGAGTCTTGCTGCCACTGGCGCCAGACCCTTGGTAAAGACTCTCTGTGTTGACCTTAGTCCGAATGTGAGAATATGGAATTGAAAATGTAACTCCCTTATTGCGAATCTGAGGAACTTTCTGTGGGCAGGATGGATGGGAATATGGAAATAGGCATCTTCCAAGTCCAGTGTGGCTAAGAAATTGTGTTTGTTCAACCATGGGAGGACGTTCTGCAGGGACGTCATCTTGAATTTGATGCGTTTGACAAATTTGTTCAGCGCTCTTAAATCTAATATCGGTCTCCACTGACCATTCTTTGTTTTTTCTCACAAGGAAAAACCAGGAGTATAAGATCTGGAACCGGTTGTATAGCTGCTTTTTGAAGCAACTTGCGGACTTCCAACATGATATGTTTCATGAGGTATACCTTGAGTGGGATGGGAGCAAGGGATGGAGGTTGTTACAGGAATTCGATAATGTGACCCTCTCGAATAACCTGTAACACCCACCTGTCCTATGTTATTGACCGCCAGCATTGGTAATAGCGGCTTACTCTTCCCCCCACCGGGGTATAACATGGTAGGGGAAGATAGGAGTTGTCAATTTTGTTTGCTTTGCGTTTTGGTCTAGTTAGAGCCACGTCTCTTCCTTTGGCTGTACCTGGCTGTCGATTGGTGGTATCTGTTGTCTTGAAAGGTGTTGCCTTGCGACTTCTGACCGTAGGATGGGCAGCTAAAGCCTCTGTATTTGGACGATGATCCTCGAAAAAGTCTGCGCTCCTTGTCCTTATCTTTAAGGAAACTGATGGCTCAGGCCGTATCAGTGTCCGTTTTTATTCCCTTAAGGTGGTCATCAATCTTTTTCCCAATATTTGAGTGTGGACCTCTGGCCTGAAGTTTGTTGCTTTCATCCAGACTTGTCTTCTCAGGTCCGTACCATGGGCCATTTGCCGAAAGCCTGATTCTGCTATGTCCACCGCTGCGTCAATCATACGATCTGATGTGGCTTCACCGTCCGATATGATTGCCCTAGCCTCTTCCTGTAACTCTGCTGGTAGGTGTTTGGATAACTTAGCCATGCGAAGCCATAGCTCACGGTCTAGTTGCGCTGTCATTGCCAGAGCGTTGTCTGCCCTAATGGTAAGGGAAGCCAACAAGGACATTTTTCTGCCCATAGCCTCCAATTTACGGCCTTCCTTATCAGGCGGGCTGATAAGGGAGATGATGGGTTAGCCAATTTCTTTCTGGCTGCTACCGTGATAACGGAATCTTGCTTAGTATGCCCTCTTAGGCATAGAGGTACCCTGTCTGGGGCTTTGTATTTCTTTTCTGGCCTCAAGATGAGTGCAGGTGTGGACAGTGGTGTAGACAATATCTTTTTTCCCCGAGACCCAAATGGTGTGTAGAATAGGAATAGTGGTGGTTGTTCTCCTACGCTTATCCCTGTTCATACGAAACTGACTTATTTTCTTCTGCCGTAACTTGCAACTTGAAAAGATCTGCTACCTTGCCGATAATCGTATGGAACGATACCAAATCGTCAGGTGGTGACGTATCTCCTGGAGAATCCGTCTTCCTGGGTTGCTCTATGATGTAGTCGTCTCACTCGCTTTGTGTGTCCGGTTCATGAGTAATCTCTCCCTCTTTGTGGTCTGAAAAATCTCTGAACGAGTCCTCCTGCCTGTCTGAAACCGAAGCAGTGGATGGTACAACTGTGGGTTCCCTTGCAGGCGAGCGTGGTCTTGGTCTAGGTGAAGACCTGGGTGGGGAGACTCTTAGTGAAGCACTATGTGTCCTGCTCCTAGATCTGCAAGGAGGTTCGGGTGAACGCGGCCTTTTATGAGGTCTGCCGTTCGGAGGCGAGCTTCTCAGCATGTTATGGCGAGGTGATTTGTCCCTCCGAGGGGACCTTGCATCTGTCCGAGTAGAAGAATGATTTCTCTGTCTCTGACGCCTGTTGAATTCATTAATAATCCTTTGTCTTGATTCCATGGGTGCTGGGTCGTATGGGTCTGTGGGCTCCTCCGTAGTGGGGTGCCCGGCGGGCTATTCTACTTAGGAGTGTGAATACGTTGTCCTTGTATGAATTCGGTGTCTGAAAATTCTTCCTGCAAAATGATGTCAGGCACTTCTGTCATCTCCCTTAATGGGGATAACTGCGCTCCTATTGGCTCCTTATGAACCTCTGGGGTGTAAGGAACTGTGCCCATTGGTTTATCTGTGCTGTCCTCATTGGGCGGCGCAACCGGGATGTCCGTGGACGGTGTTTTAAGCTTGTTTTACTCTGTCGATGTGGATGTTGATAGCTTCGTCAACGGTTTTGTCGACGACGGTGGTTGCTTCGTCGACAAAGTTTCCATCAATGCCGATTTCGTCAACGAGTGATGATCCCTTGGCTCCGTCGACGAGAGCTTTGTGGACGAGTGGTGTGATTCTTTCATCGACAATTGCTTCATGGATGACTATTTCGACGATGAGGACTTACTCGTCGATGACAAGGTTTGAAGGGTTGTCGTGGATTTTTTCGGCTTCGTTCATGGTTTGGTTGTCAATGGGCCCTTATCACTGGTGCCGCTCGTAGAATGCATTTTCATGGACGATTGCCCCCAACAAGTTTTTAGAAAACGCCTCCTTACCTTTGGAGGTAGTTTTTTCCTAAGGGAGCCATTTCTTCTGGTCCCCAAGGCTAAGAGAATGTGTGAGGGAAGTCATCTCCATCTTTCTCTTGCTTTTATGTGAAAGAGAAGTGCTCCTTTCCATTGAGGACGCCCTTCTCTTTGAAGTTTGCCTCTCAAATGGTTTTATAGATGGGACAGGAGCTGTCTTGACAGATTCCTCATCAGAAGATTGTCTCCTTTGTCTGTCTTGCAATGTTTTGTGGGTGAAGGTCTTGCAAATGTCGCATTTGAGGATGTCATGAGGGTAGAGGCAGTAAATGCAGTGCTCCCGAAGGGTCCCTCATATAAACAAGTTTCTTCTTGCACCTGGTGCAGTGCCTGAACAGAGAAGGCTTTTTGGCGGTTGGTTCTTCAGCCATGGTGTGAAGAGAAGTTACACTCGACAAATACAGATCGAATTTCTATGTTTTCTGAGCCCAGAAACACACAATCAGTAGAGTTTGATCAGGAGATCAAGATGAAATATATTTTGACAAATAGCTTGAAAACAGCTAACAATAGAAAAACGAAAAGCTCAGAGAGCGGAGGATTCCCTCTGTCTGTTAGACTGTGGTGAAAAATCTGAATATGGCTGCCTGGGGCGGAGCTTAAGCCCTGCCACCACATTGGTTAGGGCCATAAAGGACCAAAGTGAGGTGAAGAGACTACACAGTTGAATGGCTCATAGGCAAGAATGGACAATCTACATTCATTTTCTATGGAAATAATGTATATATATTTCATTTTTTAATAATTATTTAAATCACTGAGGATTCCCGGGCGGACGACAGGGAATATTCAAGCATCTGAATCTATGAAAGATCCATTGCTGGAGAACTTGCAGATTATGCAGGGTACATATTGAGACGAAACGTCATCTCTTAACCCAATGCCCGGATCTTATATCCTGTTACAGGGCTAGCTATGGTGGCCTTATTTATAACGTCTCATCCATAGAGGAGGATCAATTCTGGAATTCTCTCTATTGTGCAGAAAGTGCTTTTAGGACAATGGTGGCCTACCATGTATGGAAAATGGCATGCCAGTTAATAATTGGTTAATATAATAATAACTGTGTAATGTATTTTTTATACATTTTATGTAATAAGTAGATGTTATAGTTGTATATTTGAAAGATTTTATTGTTTTAGATTGTACTGGCATATCTTTCCCTAAAGCTATGCATTCTTTTTGTAACCAGCGTGAGCGTACTAATGATATTTGATGTCTTTTTATATTTTGGCAAAAGGTTTGTTTTATAACCATATGTTTTAATAACACAATAAAAAAGCAACTACTGCTGTTAGAGGTCGTAATATGGGAGGGTCTAATAGCTTTTGCGATGACTTTCATGGTGGTCTATATGGACCCCAATCAACACCTAACGTTAAAGTATTATCTATTACCTTTATTAACTAAAGTAAATATCTAATTTGTAACTTTTATAATGGTGTTCATAAAACTGTTCATTGCTGAGTTGAAGGATATTCATGTTGCTCTAGTTATGTATCCAGCCAGATATGCTATAATCTCAGATTGGGTGTTGATAGCTGGAGAATTTTAGCACAACCTCGACAGATCTTGATTATGAAGAACTTGAGGAATGGGCTATACCAATGCCAAGAGTTAACTCTTCTTTTAATAACAGGTAAGGCAATAAACTTGGTAGTGTCTTGTTGGAATCTAAGGTGCATGTCTTAAACAGGCATTTTATGACTGATACCCCAGCGAAAAGCACACTTATTAAGAACTCATTAGCACCAATAGATTATATTAGATTATATGCAGATTAGAGGACTGATGCAAAATAAGGAATTTCGAAGTGATTATTATACCTGAAAGCAACCATTTCCCTCTATCTGTAAGATTATCTTCTGTAAGAATAACTAATGTCAACAAATCCCCACAATATAGGTCTGTGACTGCTGTGAAAACCTACTTCTAACCTCAACTAATTTCCCTGCCTCAACTAAAATACTAAGGGTACTGTCAGAATGTCTGTTCGACTTAATAGTCCCCTTTCCTATGCTAATATTCCTCAACCTGTCCCTTACACTTCTAACTAAACTTAAACAGCACACTGTCTTCTTGGTTTAGAAGAATGACTCCCTTCTTCTGGACAGTGAGGCACAAGCCCAATTGCTGGATGAGACTTTGACCTGAAGGAATTACTCCCTTCCCCAGGTTACAATCTTCTTCCCACGTACAACACAAAGTTCCAGAATATACATTTTCCAAAATAACCAAAAGTTCTAATTTCCAGCTGTAAGGAAGGAAACGTATCAAGAATAGACAGACACAAGTGATCGCAGTTCAAGGGTGTTTATTAAACTGTAAAGGGAGGGTGGACAAACGCCTATTCTAAACCTAAATCTAAGATGAGAGCAAGCTACGACCATCAAATAAAAATAAGGCAGTCCTAGTGGCGTCTTGTCAAAATAAAAGGGCCTACACTAAAGAACCTATTGCCGATCCTTACAACTAAATACCAAAGAGAGTGCGGGATAAGATTCACAAGAAAGAAGTGTTCACAAATGATAAGTCAGTATGTGTCAGCCGGGGGCTCTCTTCCCCACGTTTTAAGCATGGGACAAAGTGGGACTCTTGAGCACAGCACAAGCTCGAGCTTTCCCAGCACGAGAGAACAGTTCTGCTACAGGTATCAAGGCTGTCGGTGGTTAAGTCTCTTTTCTACAAAAAGTCTCTGGCCTTCGAGGACCTGATAGGCTCCAAAATAACAAACAAACGTTCCTTTCAAATGGACGTTGGGTGATGCCTTCACCCCTGGGTCCCCCTCTTCTGGGCGCAGACCCTTCTTGACTGTTTGCCTCCCTCTGTCGGGTTCACTCTGGCTTTTGCAAAGATATTTTCTCCTTGGCATTCACAAATTGTAATGTCTTTTTAAACAGCTTCCCATGGACATCCCTCTGCCGGGTTCACTTTTGTCAACACACCGTTTCTTGGGACTTTAGATTTCGCCCCTCTTTATTGGCATCCCTTTTTCGGGTTCACCCTTGCCAATTCACATTTCCTTTTCCAATTCAAATAATGCAGGATTCATTTCCCTTAGCTTCACCTTCATTTGCCGGTCAAAGACTTTCGACTGTACGGAGGATTTTACTGGTCCCCGTATGACCACTTCGACCCAAGTCTCTTGCGCCATTCCCAAGGCCTTCTGTTAACGGTAGTTTCAACCATAGGGTAGTCGCCCAGAGTTTAACAAATGAACACGCACGTGGTGTCTGACTTGAGCGCTTGTTACTTTTGTTCAACGCAGTTTGGATTCTTATCGGCTCTCCCCTCGACACACCGGCTGTGATGAACTGCCTGGCCTTTCTTGTCTCTAGAGTCAGGGCCGGTACCACAGTGGCAAGCGTCTCCCCTTGGCTTGGTTATCAGCAGAGGAGGGCCCTGTGTACCATTGACATCTGCTGCAACACACGCTGGCTATTGGTTGCGTTCTTACGATTCCTTCTGTGGAGGTTTCACAGGCCTTGGTAGGAAAGGGCAAGGTCGCTTCTCTCCTTGTCACCCTCTTGGTCGGCGCCGTCTTTCTCCTCCTCTTGAACTGCTGTGCTGAGTTAGTTCTGTCGTTGTGTGGTCTACCTTGCTCATCCTGTGCTCTCGTGCTCCACCTTTTATCCCTGTTGGGCAGGGAAAGGGCCGTCAGGTGTGTGTGATTCTGGTCAATTGCCTGACTTTGCCTTACCCTGGTATTGGGAGATGTCAGGTAAAGGGCTCAGGTGTTAATCCACTGTCTTTCCTGTTGTGCAAAAGTGTTTGTGTCGGAAAGGGGGGAGCAGTGCATTTTAATGTCCTACGTGGAAGGATGGGGTAAGGTGCTGAAAGAAGTGGGATACCGCGTCTCACCCATCGGTGTCCCATTTCCACTCTCCGAGGGTCTCTCATCCAGGTGATCCGCCCTCAGTGGTCCATCCCCAGGAACTGCATCCAATAGCGATGGCTGTGTCCTGGCCACCTGGATGACAGATCCCCAGGGACTATTCAGGGAGACACCTTCAGGTTTCTCACACAGCTCGCAAGGATCCTTTTCAATGTCAAGATTCCTTCCTGTCCACTACTGGGTGCCTGGAGAATGCCTCCCTTCTCCAGGAATCTTTCATCCTGTTTCTCTCACTACTAGGGCAAATAATTCTCTTCACCTGGCCTATGTGTCACAGGAAAATGCCTTCTTTCTCCTGGTATTTCAATAACACAGTCTCACAATAGCACGGAAGGATAGCTCAGGGGCAACGTGCTCGCCTTGGAAACAAAACAACATGTAGCAACACAGGTTTGATCCCCGCATCCATGCTTAGAAACCTCTGGGTATTAAGTGCATTATAAATGACCAATCATATCATATCACAACACCAGGGGGAAGGCTCCCCTTCCCCTGGCTTCCTCCATATTTTGCACAGTTCATAATACCAGGGGTAACACCTTTCTTCCCCTGGTTTCTGGTTGACTTGCCGAGTTGACAATACCTGGGGGAATGCTTTTTCCCCTGGCGTCTTTCCTCTTTGCACAGTTCACCATGCCAGGGGGAATGCTTCTCTTCCCCTGGCGTCTTTATATTACATTTCTTTCCACCACAGACTTGACTCCCAGTGTTGCTGGAGTGGGTCCCAGACCTGTGGTATTTTCCTCACGGAGTGTGGTGGACCTGGTTCACTAACCTGCCAGGTACTGTAACTATGAACATGAATGATGTACTTTTTTTCAGATAGTTGTGAGTCCCCGACCCGTATTATATTATCAAGTGGCAGACCTGGTTCACTAGCCTGCCAGTAAGGTGACTATGAAGAGGGCTGAAACACCTCCTTTCTGTTAGTTGTGGGTCCCAGACCAGATATACTTGCTTTCTCACAGTCTATGTTTCAGGTTAACCCTTCTGTTGGGTATATCCACTGCAGCAAGGGATTCTCCCTCTTGTATTTGCAATCTCAGGGATGCGGTCCTTGACCTTTCCCTGGTGGTCAGTGGTATGGCTTTGCCCAGAGGGTGTTCCCCTCTATCACATTCAGTTTCTGAGTTACAGTTCTTGACCCTTCCCTGGTGGCCAGTGGGCTTGCCCACAACCCTATGTTCCCTTCGGAATGTTCATGCAGCCCCTTACCTCTCCTGAGGGTGTGGCACGTCGCTGGGTCTTCCTGGAACAGCAGAGTTTCTGAGGAACATCTGTAGTCGTTCGGCGTTCCCACCGTGGCACATGTTTTTGCTTGCCACCTCAGCCTTTCTCCTTGTCGGGCAACATCTTTCTGGACCAGCTTGCTCCATTGGGTGTCTCCTACTTCCAATGTGGCCGTCTGCCAGCGTCTCTTTTGTCGTTCTTCACCTGGTGGATTTGAAAGTCCCACGTCAGAACTTCAGCGTTCTAGCAGCCTCTTGCGGTTGCGTCTCCACGGCCCTAGACCCTGTCTCTCTGCCGGCTTTCCAGGTTTCCCTGTCTCTCTCAATTGGAAGTCCTTTGTCAGTTTTTATTTTGGTCTCTTCCTACCCATACTAACGTGGAAGACTAGACCGCTGCTCTGAGTTTGCAGGAGCAAGCGTCATGCTGCTGCACCTTGTATTAGTCTCAGTACTTATCGCCTAGGTGTTCTCCATAGGGTAGACCTGACTCTTCTTAATCTCAGTAATTTTACTATGGATCGCCCTTGGGTTGCCTATGTTCTTCATCGCACCAGTACTGTTGACACATGTACATAGGATGATACGGTAAAGGAGGGTAAGGTGAGGGGAACTGGGTGTTATACTGCATTCTACCTGGATAGCCGTCCCTAGTCCCCCCATGAGATTTGCCTGCTGAGTACCACCCCCAGGGGAACTATCGTATGGCTGCCTCACCTCGCTGGCCTCATGAGAGGGGGCTTCCCCTAAGGAAGAAGGGACAACATCATGGTATTCGTCACATCTACTATGATGAAACCGTTTAGTTAAACATTTCAAAATTGGGCGGGAAATAAGTGCTTTCATAAGGAGGGTAAATGGATTACGGAAAACCTCTAAGATGTCTCAAGGATAAAAAACCCAACACAAACAGAGGTTGTTGCCGCCAGAACTGATCATAGAGCAACTATAACTAGGGCTACGAATATTGCTGAAAGGGCTCTATGGGCTGAGTTTCATTCAGCTTGTAATGCTAAGGATTCAAGAAAGTTCTGGAGACTGGTAGCAGCAGGATCAGATACAAATAGTGTGTTAGATACCCCACAGGATAATATACCAAGTCATACCTGGCATAATAATATTTACCTCTAATTCTGATCTTGCGGCCCCTTAACAAGCTAAGCAGAGGAGGTAACTATTGAGAAATTATCTTCTTACATACGACAGTTAGTCCCACAAAAAGTACCAGGACCAGATAGTGTCCCAGGCGATCAATACAAATATGATGTTTATTTGTAGACTGTGTTACAGTGTAACGTTTATCGAGCTGTTTAACTTACAAGAAAGTTACCTGGCTAACTTCGATTATAATACCAATCTTAAAAAAAAGTAGGTAAGACTCTCCAAAATGCTATCGCCAAATCTCACTCAGATGTATCTTTAAGAATATCAGAAAAATGTCTCCTAGAGAAATTCGTTTTTTGGACGGAAGACAATAATGCGCAGAATTTCTGCCCATATTCGGCACAATTGCTGCAGCGCAATTACTGTGGTAATTGCGCTGAAAATGCCTTATTGAGTCCCACGAAGCAGTAATGTTAATTGCATTGGGCAGTCTCCCAGCGTATTTACCGCTGGGATACCGCACAACTCCTGATAGAGTCCTAAGTCTTTTACGATATTTCAAGTGGTCAAGCAAGTATGTATGCCTGTACCGGGACTGGGTGATACAACATTTGCTTTTTTCCGAGCCTATCGATGTAGAAAGACTGCTTAAAATCGATCATTCAGTCTTTCGAAAGCTAAACCAATCATGAAAACCCCCCCTCACCCACTCTTAAGTCCATAACCAGACCCTCACACCAGTGCCTTTCACTTAACTTACTCTGCAATGCTTCCGAACGCACAGGGCCTGCCAGGCACGTAATGGCTGTGCTGAGGAGTGTGCACAGGGCCTGTCACAGCTAATAGGAGGGGGAGCGGAAGAAGGAATTTGGGACGGCGCAGGTACGTTTTGTGTTTGTGTGTGAGTGTCTGGATATTGGAGGAGGGGGGAAAGATTGTGGTGGGAAGTGAGAGGGAGGGAAGAGGGTAAGTGAGACTGTGGGCCTCATTACGAGCAGGGCGGTAGCCGTGCCTGTATGGCAGGCACGGCTATCGCCATGCTTGCTACCGGCACGGTCTCCCACGACTGGGCAATAACCGGCCCGTTACGAGTTGAATGGGCCGGTAATTGCCCATTCGCGGGTGGCGGTATTGCTGGGCTCCCGATCCCCATTCTGTCCTATAGGGCAGAATCGGGGTGGGGAGCATGGATGCGCCGGCACCGTTGATAACGGTGCCGACGCAATTACGAGTTATGCTCACGAGTGCCGCACAATCCGCCAGGTAAGACCTGGCGGCCTGTCAAGCACCCGTGAGCATAACTCGTAATGAGGCGGTACGGTATGAACGGTGCTGGTGCCTTACCGGCACCGTTCATACCATCACCGCCAGGGTTGTAATGAGGCCCTGTGTTTGGTGAGGGTGAATGCGATGGGTGGGAAACAGAGGCAAAGGCAGTGCGGGTGGTGAAATCCCCTGAAATAAAAGGCAGCCAACAATGCAGAAGAGGGTGGGAGTGTGGTGTGGGTCGGCCTTCATGGGTGTGGGGGTGGCGGGGGAGCAGTGCATAATATAATAATACAGCATTTTGAAGATCACACAAAATCGGCTGAAATAAATCTGACTTTTTTGTGTTCAGTCTTCAAAATGCAGAATTATCACATAGAACTGCCTGCACCACTTCTTTTTAATCCTTATCTAAGTGGCCTCGAGCATACCTTACTCGATTATACACTGAATATTACATAAACTACTAGCAGGTACATCCACTGTTTCATATGCAGATGGTGTTGGCCTAATAGGGCGCACTCCAGCTGCTTTACAAGCTCTTTTGAAGGCATATCATAATTGTATGGCTTCTCGGCGAATGACTGGTGACATTGCTAAGTCAAAAGTCATGATCCATAATTACAGAAAAATAGTTAATGATGTTTTTGTCCAGGAACAGTCGGTTAAAGCATGTAGAGAAAATACCAGTTGTGCATATTACAAAACATTATGGAGGTGGTGCAATTTACCCAGCACTGAGACTGTATGAAGCTCCATTTCGAGGAATGGCCAGATAGGTGAAAAGGTGTCTAGGCTTTATCCTCTCTTTCAACCGTTGATGCAGTTGAACGACAATTTTTAAGATTATTGTTGGGGGTTTGATCAACTACATCAAATAAGTAATTTTATTTACAAACTCGTACAAATTCAATATCAGATGATTTGTAGTGCCATCTTTCTTGTGGTGTTTGATATGGCTAAATGATAAGACCATTCTGAAGAGGGAAATCTTGGTTGATGTTCTGAAATTCGATAACTGTAAGGCAATAAGATGGCTAAGTGTTATTAAGAGCCTATATCTATGTGCAGGCATCCCAAATACTTCCTTTATACACTATTAACAACCTCTGAGATTAAGAGGACTTTAAAAGGACGTATTTGGAGATTAACACATTCTTTATCTATTTATCTATGGCCTCTTGCCAATTGAAAACATCTGTGAGGTACTTTCTTCCACATGGCTATAAAAGCAATGATTTCACAAACTATATTATATATGTAGAAGGAGATTTGGGCTACCATTGAGTCGAACAGTAACCTTACACGCTACTCTAAAAATGCTACTGAATATCGAAGGAGGGTGCTAGTATGGATAAGTGCAGCTGACCTAAGCCCAAAGCCAAACAAGAACAAACATACAAGGAAAGATGCTGCTCCCATGCACTCTTCTCTTCCAAACCTAAATTATGGCTCTCTCAAAACCTGTTGACCTAAAAGTAAGTCAAAGTTACATGCAAAAGACAATAGCTCAACACCTTATATTTCACAGAATAAAACTGTTGTTTAATATCCATATGGCACAGTATATGTAACAAAAGACTATGGCACAGTATATGTAACAAAAGCCAACAAGTGTTTTGACCAAGGGTCCTCCTCAGGGCTTAATACTTGGTCTGACATGATTAATAAACATTACCCAATTCAAGTATACATAACATCAATGTTAGTATTATTCAAATGATAAAAACAACATAAACACAACTCAAGATAGATATGAGACAATACATACAGTAAACACAATTGTAAATCAATGTTGTGTATACATTGTATTAAACCACTTAATTCGGTGGTTAGTTGAGGTGGGAAAAACAACATAGAGGGAGAAAACACTGGGGAAGAGGAAGGGAAAGGAGAAAGAAAATGGAAGGATAAAATGATTGCCTCATTGGTATGTAACTCACAAGTTATGTAATAATTCCCCAAATTTGTTGGTGACAAGGTAGAAAATAGATTAGTAGTGTCAACTACACCCAGCACATTTCACCCTTGTAATGAGCATGCATTAGCGTGCACTATGTGAGAAACCTGAGGGTGTTCTCACAAGTAGTCCCGGGGTAATCCATTGCTCAGGTGGACAGGGAAGGGTCATTGCTCTTGGATCCCAACCCTGGGGGCGGACAAGCGAGGGAGGATCAAATGGGCAGGGGGTCCTTGGGGACTGCAGGGAGGGCATCCGATGGTGAGACATGGTATTCCCCCGTTCTTTGCCCCAATCCATCCTACGCCACCTCGTTGTTCATGGGATATTTTCACCCAAGTCCCCTTGTCCTCCCCCTCACGAAAACGGAAAATAAAATATCTTGGACAGCTAGGGAGAAGAAGAAACCCTTTCACAACTCTTAACACTAACATTGTCTCTTCTTCCTCAAAACCCATAGGATATGCTGGGATCCAACATTTTCCTCCCAGTTACCCCACTCCAATAAACAAATGGATTTAACATCACTCACTCACCTTAATAGAGCCCAACAAGTCCCCACACCTGGTACTGAAAAGAGGATGAGACAAGGTCAAACTCCCTCAGTCAGTCTAGGGCATTTACAATGTCACACCATTTCACACTCCCTATTTCCAACAAGTACAGGGATGAGGAAGAGGTGATCAAGAGCAATGAGGATTACCGATAGGAACAGCATGGAGAGGCAAAGAGAGTCCTAATACATAGCACCAGCACCATTAGGCTGTCCCACTAACATTCAGGCAAGGTCACGCCTTTACTATAACTGTGCACACCAGACTCCACTTGACTCTCCACTACACTATAAAAGGTGTGATTCCGCCAGAAGTAATGAGCGAGCTGGGGTTGCTGGATGGAACTTGGAGGCCAAAGAGCAGAAGGCTGCAGAGAAAGGAGCCCAGAAGATTCGGTGGAGTGCAGGACGCCGAGACGATGGCCCAGTGTGTCAGAGGGGCTGCAATATGGCGAGGAAGCTGTGTCTCCAAGGAGCCGGAGCGGGACAAAGTGCAGGCGTTTGGCCGTGTCCAAGCCAGTGCTCTTTCCCCTGTGATGTGTACTGGTCCCAGGGGTGCCTGAGGGGAGGTGATAAGATCCTGACCTCAATCCAAGACCCTAGAGAACTGCTGGTCAGCGCTGCGCTACTTTGGTGAGTTTCCAGAATTAGAGAGTGAAATTCAGTAGCGTGCGGGTGGCTGTAGCGGGAGCAGAAGCAGTGGATTCTAGCAAGTGGCCCGACGATTGAAAGCGAGAGAAAGCAAAGCAAGGCGAGAGAAAGTGCGCTAGCGGCAGCACAAACCGAAAAGACAGAAAGAGCAAGAGAAAGTGCGCTAGCTGTGCAGAACCAAAGAGATAGAAAGAAAGTGAACCGAACTGTAATGAGCGGGTGCGAATGACCCGAAAGCGGGGGAAAGGGTGCAAGCAACCCGTAACGGAAAAGACAGAGAGAAAAAGAACGGAAAGCAAAGAGAGGGTACGAGCACAGCATAGGTTTGTACACAGATGAATTTTGGTTTTCGACCTTTGGACAGCCCTTAGAAGCATCAGTTGAGGGAACAACGCCCTTAGAGTTAGGGCCAGGTAGGCATTACACCAAACCCACAAAGTTTGACAATACCAATTATCATGAGCTCCCATATGACACTATTTCAAATGAACCAATCACCTCTGGCTGCAAACACAGCGAAATGGCACCAGGATGGGTGTACATTTTGTTATTGTAATCCTCTTGAAGAGGAATACACCATGCACTTTATGTTCTTCTGTCATCTTTATGAAATCCCTAGATCCAGATATCTAAACCCCCTTTTTAGACTGCATGTGATATGCAATGTCGTCCTGCTTTCCTTTTTTGTTATATGGAAAAGATCCTTGGGCATGCTGGAGTCTTGAAGGATATATCTTATACCTGCAGTCAGACTAAGATTTGTATCATCCATAACATAGTAGTGATATGATTTTTAAACATGTTTTTTTTAATTGCATTGTATCAATGACTTATCTGGTATTTTGTTTGCTATATTTATGATGTTGATTAATTACATTATTTTGAATAAAGACAGATTTGACTGACTGACATCCCCCAAGAATGAAGGTGAGGGGATGGGACATCGGAGTAAGATTGGTGAATGAAGCCAGAGAGCACGTGAGCTGGGATGGGCATCTGTCTGGTCTCCTGTCTTTAAAATAAATTATTGATATGAAATGCTCTATTGCCAACCCCACGGAAGGGACATTCGAAAGTAAGGAGTAAAGGCAACAGGGCATAGGAGTGTAGTAGATTTCAGGGTGCTAGCTTGTCTGCAAAAAATATCCCATTGCATAGGAAATTTGCTGGCCAATGTTTTGTCAGCATGTTTTTGATGGGACTGTGCATAGCAGTTGACTAACAAGTATGTATGGCAGCACAGGAAACAGTGAAAATGACAGCAGGAACATTGATATGGACAGAAGTGCTACAAACACCCACCCCCATCATCTACACATATTAAATTGCTTAAGAAAAGAGTCGTCTGGTCCTTTAGTTGTCAAAGGGTCTCAGTCACATAAGCAAGTTAGAATTGAGGAAGCAGATACAAGCAACAGAGCAACAGAAAAGCTAGCCGGTCAAGTGACACAGCGAGTAGAGCGCTCGCTTTGACATCCGTGCAGAGCCTGTTAACGCAGGTTCGAATCCCGGCAGGGCCAAACTCAGCCTTTCATCCTTCCGAGCTCGATAAATGAGCACCACACACCGTGGGTAATAATAAGCGGCGCTCAGATACCTGAGGGTTCGTAGCGCTATATAAATGCCTAATTATTATTATTCCATACACACAAGGGATATTCGAATGCCAGAGGACAGGAGCACTGGGTGACAGGAAGAGGTAAACCCTTCACAACATATTCAGCATTACCACCTCATGCAAAGTGATGTCTTAACATGACGATGTGTATGTCAACTTTACACAGGTTTGGTTTGTGAGTTTAGCATGATAACAGGTAATGGGAGAGCATATCATTAATAGTAACAGAACCGGCATTTAGTTTTGATAACCCTGCCCTTGCCATTTGAATAGTGGTTTGTGCTTTATGAATGGTAAACGGAAATGGAAATGTCTGCTTGTTTCTAGGAAAGGGTTTTTGACAATGATGCATTTTTATCTCACTGAAATAATTGTGTTCTTAATTCCGAGTAGGTGTTGTGATGAAGAGGCACCAAATGCTGGGGTGACATGCCAAAAAATATTTAGTTTTCAAAGGGTGTAGATAGAATAATTTGGAGGGATTTGGTTTACATGGGAAGGCATTCAGTCCAGAACCAAGATGCTCCTGCATAACAAGCCCCGACTTTCCTCACTCACAAAACTGTGTGAAGCTGGGCAAGGTACATTAACCAAATTCCCCTTTGACTGACACATAGGTTTGGGGAGGAGGTGCATGACTGACCCTTGAGCATGGGAATGGTCCTTGTTGCAGCAGTCAGACTCACCGAAAGCAGCTGTGCCCCTTTTTCTGCATTCTTCTCCTCAATTTCAGCCATCACCATCTCAAGAGAGTGGGTCTGTGAGGACACCTTGTTGATGTTGTTGTCCAGCTTCTGCTTCCAGTCTTTCTCCTCCTTCTTAATTTGGAACAGAATTATCTGCTTTTCGTCCTCCAGGAGGACCTGCTGCCGCCCAAACTCAGCCTCTACCCTTTGGTGCTCCTCTGCTGCTTTTCTCTGCGGGGGAAGGGGAAGGAGAGAACAGAAAGAACAGTACAAGAAAAACACAAATGAGAACAATAAGGTACAGTATGAATCTATGGGCTGGCCGAATGTGTTTAATGGCCCAGGTGGCAGGCATAGGGCACAATAACTATGTACAGTCTAAAGTTGAAGCAGAGATGTTTCTGAGTAAAAACACATTTTTGAATGTGATTTTAAATATTACCTGTATACTGTCTCTCTGTACCGCTTGATTTTCTCTCTCTGCATGCAAAGAGAACTGTACATAAGAATCTAATACAAAGAAAAATTGATGGGCGCTATGGTGTTTGTTATGTCCTGGTCTGGGGGCACTCAGACCAGGCGGACCAAGGCTGGGGGCACCCAACCGACATGCTGGGGGCACCCAGCAGACCATGAGCTGCGGTCACGCAGCACGCTGACAGGCAGGGATCACCTTGCATATGTCGGGGGGCACCAGAAAAGGTATCCAAGCTAGGGGCACCCAGAAGACAGCTTGAGACTGGGGGCACCCAGTCAGCCTGTGAGCACACAGGCTCCTCCTCGGCCTGGGGGCACCTAGGCCAGAGGACGCCGGTGTTGCCCAGCAGGGGCACTGGCTCCCAGTGATAGAGTTACCCGGCAGGGGCTCTAAAGGCATGGCTGGCAGCCATGGGGGACAGCGTTGCCCTGCAGGGGCACTGTCTTTGTGGAGGGCGCTGCGGGGCAGGCCCTCTTTCAGCTACGCAGCGCCAGCATGGTGCTACTTAAATAAAGACACGGACACCAAGGTTGCATGCTCGATGACAGAATGCGCGGGAGACGCCCATTCCTTTTTATTCAATATAGTTATGTGGCTACTGCCACAAGCTCCTGGGAGATACCATGCTCCCAGGAGGGGTGACCCATTACACTGTTGGGCATCAACAGAAGCTATTAATATAAGCTGCCAACACTACAGACACCGGATGAGACAGTCGTTTACCATAATGGCAGTTCAGCTGAGTTGTAGGCTAGGGTAGGAAGGTGAAGTGTGACAGCTGTGATGTAAAGCGCGGCTGTCACACTTGCATTTCCTTCCTCCGAACAGGGATAGAAATGCTATTTCCTCCGAACAGGGATAGAAATGCTATTTTATTTTCTCAGAGACAGTCCCTTTAAGGGCATTTCTCTTTTAAAAATGGCCTCCCTTAATCTGCGCTCATCACTGTTACTGCCTTCTATTATTGCTGAAAACGTTAAATAAAGTTAAAAATAAGCATTGGCAATGTCAACAGTTTGGGCTTTTGTGAAGGCATATGAAAGCCATTAGCTCGCCCCCTTCATGTGGAAAGCTGTCATTCATGCATCTAAAACCTGTAGCAAACCTTATTGGCCCCCATCCCAGTCACTAGCCTGAATATGTAACTGGTTTTATCAGTCAATCCTCTACTACCATCTCTTTTCTGTATTTATTACAACCTCCTTCTTCATAAGCCAGACTCTGACCATGAGGTGCTCTCACCCTTCTCTTCTGCGGTCGCGTATATAGTGTCACTTACAGGAATCTCTCCCTGCATCCTTTTGTCTTGCCGACAATATCCAGCAGCTCTGAGTTCTAGAATCACAGGAGCACTGCACGAGACCAAAACAGCGGACAGCCCAGCAAGAACATACTGCGCAGCTGTCATTGGCTGCGACCACATAGAAAAGACTACACTGCGCATGTTGTCTGGTCCACGTGCCTGCCTAGCATTTGTTGCCTGGAAACCACATACCATGCAAAAGATTGTGGAGGGGTGAGTATACAATTCTCAACAGACAGCTTGTCCACAGTCCCCAATGCTGAATTTACAGAATGTGCGTACAGTGCCGAACGCCCTTATACCCCCGTGTTCACCCAGTATAATGCATGTGCATAGCTTGTAAGAGCTGCAGAAGGAAACCAGGGAGCCTGCACCTTACATCAGCACGTTAGCACACTGCAGGGAATCGAAAGGCTACAAGCAAGTTCAGAGCTCAAAGAGTTCCCATGAGGAGGAGTGTTGGGTGGGGAGAGGCAGGAATGGGTGAGAATGGCCATAGGGATTAGCATGGCTATGGGCAGCCAATGGATGGGCTCCTAACCACACAACACCAATACACTCAATACACTGTGTGTCCCTCCTGAAATGTCATTCCTCTGTGTCCCTTGTCAGATGCATCTCCTCTCTATCAGTACTTGAATCTGTAGTCTAATGCAATAGTTTGGGCTATTAGGTGTTGCAAAAGCCCAAACTAAAAAAGGGGCTTCCAGCAACCATCTGGTTGCTGACGACAGTCATATATTAGTGTTGTGACCTGTGCTTTTCTACAATGAGAGCGAATGAAAAAAGCAAAGCATCAGCACTTTTTTTTTCATTTGCGCAGATATTTGTTAGTTTGGCACATGAAGTACAGACTAAGATTATTGGTTCAGGCATCTTTTCTTTTTAAATGCAGAAAGCTTAAAGTACCTCATGTACTTTTTCAACTTTGTTAAGCAGATTTTCAGTTTTCTTATTCACACTTAACTTTCTTTTTTTATTGTTATGTTGGATACTGTGAGACAGGCATGCTATTAAGGAGAGACACAGGGCCTCATTACGACCCTGCCGGTCCGGAAAGAACGGTGGCGGTAAAACCACTGCCACTGTTCTTTCCGGGCCGGCTGATTAAGAGTCCTGCAGGCAGGAGGTCTGACCTGGCGGGATTTACACCACCCGCCTGCAGGCGGACATGGAAACACCGGCTCCGTCGTAGACAGAACCGGTGTTTCCATTGTCCCCATCCCCATGGATGGGAATGGGGACTTACAGAATTCTGCCTCCAGAATTCCGGGTCACCGGGGTAGTAATGCCCCGGTGATTCCGGGAATCACGGTGGCGGAATGGTAATACAGGTCCGGTGGTAACCTGCCAGTTTTTCCATCACGGTTACTGCCGGACTCGTAATGGGGCCCAAAGGCTCAAAGGTGTGTTTTCAAAACCTTTATTTATTAAAGTTCTTCAGTTGGTATAATGCCTGGATGATTCCCTTACCTAATGTTTCTAAGGGCCGTCGAAGTCTAGAAGTCCAAAATAAAAATCTGTCTGGGTCTAAACCTATGCTTGCCCTCACTCTTTGACAAAAATGTGTTAGGAAGTCTTTCAAAAGCAGAAAAGTAGTGGTTCAACAAAAATAGGAAATAGGATTGGTTTCAGGTGGTCTTCTCACCAGATGTGGGTTGGTCAGCTTCAAAAGGATGAGTTTAATCAAAAGAGACTGTTCATAGGACCTTCTCCATAATTCAAACAATGTCAATGGGCCTCACTATGAGTGTGGCGGTAACCCGACGGTGCTACCGGCGGGTTGCCGCAGGACTCGTAACATTTTACCGGCGCCTGACTTCCTGGTGCCACCGGAACATTAGAAGTCCCAGCGGATCGGGAAATCAGACGCCGGAAAATACGTTGTTCCCCATTACCATGGAGCCCCATAGGAATCCATGGCAACGGGGAGACGGAAGCACCGGCACAGTTGCTAGCGGTGCTGGTGCTTCCCTGAAAACTCTGCTGGCAGGTGCTGTTGCGCCCGGCAGGTCAGATCTGCCGGACACCAACGGCCCCCGCATGCAGAGTTGTACTGTGGTGGTCCAAAAAGGGTGCCGGTACGGTGCAACTGGCACTCTTATTTCCATACCGGCACAGTTGTAATGAGGCCCAATTTCTTTAATGCCTTGGGGCTCATTTCCCCAAGCTTCAGTTCCTTCAGTAACACAAAATAAACAAGATACCACTTTGATAGGCCTCTTAGGGTTCCCTTCCCCAAGCTTAAGCCTCTTTCAAATTCAAACACAAATACACATCTCGGGCCCCTCAAGGTTCCCTTCCCCAAGCTCAGGCCTCTTTTAAATTCAAACACAAGTTCAACCGAAGGCAAGATAGTAACCGCAATCCTGAGCAAAAGTTGAATATGTGAAAAACAAAGTATGTGAACTCTGAATATGCTGAGAGGGAAAAGTATATGAACTTTGAAATAGGCCAAAGTAAAGAGAATAAGAAACTACAAGTACCAAGAAGCATTGCGAGATGAGGAAGATTGTTAATTGTTCAACTGTTTAAGGAGAGGTCAAAGTGGTTATGCAGAGGTCTATATAAAATCCTTGCAGTTTCGAAAGTCTTCGACAGTGAAAGATACAAAGACAAAACGTGGGGAAGGGGATCCCCAACAAAGACAGAGACAGGCTGAAGCCCGGCAGAGGGAAGACTGTGCTGAACTGCGGTAGAGTGAAAGTTAAATGTGACGGAAAGTGGGGAAGGGAACCCCCACAAAGAGAAAGACAGACTCGAGCCCGGCAGAGGGAAGTCTGTGTGGAACTGTGATAAAGTATAAGGTGAATGTGAAAAGAGAGGCAGGCTCGGGCCCGGCTGAGGGAAGCCTGTGTTGAATTGTGGCAAAGTAAAAGTCGAGAGTAGAACTGTGTATTTATGAGAAGGCGGGCGTAGCCTAAAGAACTGAGTGAACTACTAAAAGCTTGAAGCCCAAACCTGAACCTTTGAATTGTAAAAGTAAGCCAAAGTGTGCAAGATTGATAGAACTGTGCCATCCACCTATCTTTTTTAAGAAACTCTCGAGACCCTGTGCTGGCGAATGTGGGGAATTCTGACGTTTCTTTTAAGACACTATTTTTCCTTTTGAATTCCCTTAACACATTAGTCATTTGAAAAAAAAGGCAAGGTTAGTTTGATTTAGTATAGGCCTTTTTATTTTGACTACACTGACTTGGACTTGTTTGCTATTTGTTTACTGGTTGAGACTACTCCCATTCTAGAGTTAAGGCCAGTTAGGAATTCTACCAACTCAACCAAAATATCAAAATAAAAGTTTTCAAAACTTGTATCTATTGGGTCTGTATCTACCATTGATACCATTCCTTCCTTACAGTGCCCACTGGCACCTTCATTCTTGCTTTCCTGTGCACCCTTGCACTTTCTTTACCTTTCCATGCCCACTGGCACCTTTTCCACTCTGCCGGATCGCTTGCACCCTTCTCTCTTGTTTCGGGTCACTTGCGCCCTCTTTGCTATAGTTCTTTTCCTTTGCGTCCCTTGCTTGCTCTGCTTTCTGACTTTCTCTTACTTGCTCTCGGTCTTGTTGCTTTTCCCTCAATCTTTTTGCTCTACAAGTTCCTTTTCTTTCCTCTTTTCTGTGCCGCTTTATTCTTTTCCTTTTGCCCGCTTCACTTCAGTCAGTTGCACACTCCTGAGTTTCTCTCTCTCTCTCTCTCTCTCTCTCTCTCTCTCTTTCTTATGAGATTCCCCCGCGGGCAGCAGCGCGGTGATAAGCGGTCCCTCCCGGATGTGCAGGCAGGAGGTCAGGGTCTCACCACCTGCCCCTCAGACACCTTTGGGGCCGGCACAGGTCCCAAGGGAACAAGCAATGTTTCAACCACCAACAGCAACCTGCAAGATGCTTCGATCCGGATCTCTGGAGACACGGCTCGCTAGCCACACTAAAGCCCCTCAGAAACACCAGGCCAGTGTTCGGCACACCGTTCTCCTCTGAGCCATCGAGCCTGCTGCTCTCTGCTCCTTGACTTCTCTGGTCCAAACACCGTCCCCAGTTTGCCCATTCAGCTGTGCAGAACCACTCATTTTATAGTTGGAAGAGCAGTCAAGTGGACTCATGTGTGAGTGATAATTAGTGAATGCCTGACACTGCCTGAATCTATTAATGGGACAACTTAAGTTCTTTCCACAGCCGGTTCCCTTACACTCCACATGTTATTCCTATGGGAAATCTTCACTACTCCCGGGTTGCCTCTTCCTCGTCCCAGTATTGGTTGGAAATGAAGGATTGCACAGGGGCGACGCGCTGGTCTTGGAAGCAAGACCACGCAGAGCAACAGAGGTTTGAATCCCAGATCCGCGCTTAGAAACCGAACTCAGGTACAGTATTAGGCGCATTATAAAAAAACAATTAATAATAATAATAATAATAATAATACAATGGGGAGGGGGTGATGGCATGGGTTTGGAAATACCCCATGAAAGCTGAGGGAAGGGGGTTTGAGATGGAATGGGAAAAGGGGGAATATCATGGGCCTCATTAGGAGTTTGGAGGTAGCCATGCCGTTTTTAGCGGCATGGCTACCCCCAAACTCGGGTCTGAGTCCCGAAAAATGGGAATTACCGGTCCATTCCGACCTTTGCGTGCCCGGTAATTCCCATTCGCGGGAACCGGACCCGGTACATCCCCATTCCCATTAGGGCCCAATGGGAATGGGGAGGAAGCTAGCAACGGTCCTGTTAATGACGGGACCATTGTTAGCATCCTGTTCTGCTAGCGGGTGCCGCTCTGCACGTCTGGTCTGACCAGGCGTACAGGGCAGCCCCACAAGCAGAACTCGTAATGAGGAGGTGAGGCAACAACGGCACCGGTAGTACTACCGGCGCCGTTGTTGCCTTACCGCCAGGGTCGTAATGAGGCCCCATGTCTTGCCCTTGGGTGTTCACCTCCCAATTCCTGTGACCCTCCACTCAGGTGATCCTCCCTGGCTTGTCCACCCCCAGCGTTGGGATCCAAAAGCGATGGCCCTTCTCTGGCCACCTGACTAGAGGATCCCGGGGAAGTAGGTGGGAGAACACAGTCAGGTTTCATACAATGCACAAAGCATGCTTACACAAAGTACACACATACCCAGACCCTATACAGTTTGAATTAAAAAATAGCATTTGATCCCATTTCAACAATCCAATACATATGATTTAGATTTTCAAGTTAAAACAATATTGCTAAAATAAATGACAAAATCCATTAATACAAATATACAGTATACAACAAATATCTAAGTCTCATGATTCCTGCATGATTTAGCAATTTAACAGTAACAATTGTCAAAGAAATGTCTCTACCACTTGATAGCATGAAAAACAAATTATTAAGATCTGAATACATAAGATCATGGACATATTGATTGATTGATTGATATTTTATTTCTATCGCACTCGTACACAAGTGTTTCAGAGCACGACAAGGCAAGGGAGGGGAACAGGGGAGAACAAAACAGCGATCTTACTAGGCCCAGTGACATTGAGAACGCGCAAGTGCATGGGAGAGGGGGGTAGGGGAAAAGTGCATGGAAGGGGGGAGAGGTGGAAAGTGCGAAGCAGAGGAGAAACAGATAGATAACAATAAATAAATAATAAAGGCAACAAACAGTGGTAATGCAGCCAGCAATTTGCAAGTGCTAGGTTTAAGGCAGCAGACAGGGTAGGTCCGATAAGTGCAGGAAGAAAAAGGGGGGGCTGTATGGGTACAGATACAGACCCCAGTGCAAGGAGTGGCCCGGAGGCAGTGCGGGAGGGTGACAGGATGAGCAGGTACCTGGGCCCAAAAGACAGAGGGTGGCCAGGTGCACGGTGCCAAGAGAGAACAGATCAGCAGGGGAGAGGGGGAGCGAAGGCAGAAGAAAAGAGGAAGGTCTTGAGGTGCTTCCGGAACCGGAGATGGTTCTCCTCAAGTTTTAGAGTGGCAGGGAGGCTGTTCCAGAGGGAGGCCCCAGCCGAAGACAGAGATCTACCCCCAGCTCGTTTCTTAGAAAAATGACTGACCCTGAGTGAGTTGGAGGTAGAGGAGCGAAGAGCTCAAGAGGGGAGGTATTTGCGGATAGCTGAAGGTATTTTGGACCCAGGCCCCAGAAAGCCTTGTGGACAATGCAGAGGGTTTTGAATTTAATCCTTGCATCCACTGGGAGCCAGTGAAGAGATTTCAGAGCTGGAGAGATACGATCCCAGGGCTTGAGGCCAAGGACAAGTCTCGCAGTCCTGTTCTGGATTAGTTGCAGAGGGCGGAGAGTAGAGGCAGGTAGATTTAGAAAGAGGCTGTTACAATAGTCCAAGCTAGAGAGAACCAGAGCTTGAGATACCATGAGTTTCTGGGGGAAGGAGAGGAAAGGCAGAGTACCTCTGAGGAGGTGCAGTCGGAAATGTGACTTTTTAGAGACCTCAGAGATGTGGGCGGAGAAGGAAAGGGTGGAGTCAAAGATGACCCCGAGGTTCTTAGCCTCGCAGGTGGGGGAAGGAGGAGGGCCAAGGGAGGCCGGCCAGAGAGTGAGGGGAAAGGATGGTGAAGGTGTGCCGATGAGGAGGATCTCCGTCTTGCTGGCATTCAGACAAAGATCATTGGCGGCACACCAATCTTGAATGGCAGTTAGGCAATCATAGATGAGAGAGGGAGAGGAGGTGGCAGAGGGCAGCCTGAAAATGAGTTGAGTGTCGTCAGCGTAGCACTGGAAATTTGAGCAGAAAATGGCAATGCAGTGGGTGAGAGTTGCCAGGTATTGGTTGAAAAGCCAGGGCGAGAGGTTAGACCCCTGGGGAGCAACACAGGTAGAGAGGAAGATAGATGAAAGGAAGGACCCAAGTTGGACCTGGGAGGGTCGATCTGAGAGGAAAGAGGTCAGCCAGGCCAGAGCCTGATCAGTGATACCCAGGTTTTCACGGAGACGGTTGAGCAGGATGGTATGGTTGACCGTGTCGAAGGCAGAAGAGAGATCGAGGAGGATGAGGACAGAGGGAATGTTAGAGTCAAGGTTGGTGAGCAGCTCTTCACGGATGTTTAGGAGAGAAGTTTCCGTGCTTCTGGCAGCTCTGAAGCCAGACTGGTGGTCATGGAGACAGCCAACAGGATTGGAATGAAGGTTAAGCTGAGAGATGGCCAACTTTTCCAGGAGTTTGCCAAGAAAGGGAGTAATGGAAATTGGGCGATAGTTAGCTGGACAAGAACGATCAGCTGGCCCCATATGGCCCCAAAAGCTTTGTTCTCTCCTTCTGAAGAGCTCCACAAGCCAATATGATATGCTCCCTAGTTTGTAGCATCCCCTTCATCTAACACTTATCACAAGATCCATCAATTTCATTACTTACTGTACATATTGCACGACGTATCTTCCCCGTTGGGCGCAAGTTAAACCTGAACCTCAGAAATTGGGAACGCCAATAAGCGTTTGCAAACTTCACAAGTTATGGAGGGAGAGTTCCCAGTGGTTATCATATGGCGACAGACTCCTGTATAGTTTCAGCCCCCACACTCTACATATTCTGCCTCATGACGAGTTTGGCGGTAACCCATAAATGCGGCACTAACGCTATTACCGCTGCATTTAAGGGTCTGCCAAATCACGGGTTTGGCAGCTCTGAGCTGGGGCAAATCCGCAGCGTTTTTGCCGATTTTCAGCGCTATTACCGCGCCGAACATTCCCCATTGGGCCCAATGGGGAATGGGGACTTACCATTCCGTCAAACCTCTGATCCAGCGCTAACAGCGCCAGGGGGTTTGGGGGTAGGGCTAATAGCCCCGCTGGGGTTAGCGCCCAACTCGTGATGAGGCCCATTGTCTGCTTTGACTGCCAACGATCACAAATCAAGTTATCAACAGTTTGATCACAGGCCTTCAGTATTGTGAGAAACCTGAAGGTGTCTCACGCGCTAGTCCCCAGAGATCTGTCACCCAAGTGGCCAGGACACGGCTGTCACTATTGGATCTAGTTCCTGGGGATGGACCAGTGGTGGAGGATCACCTGGATGAGGGGTCTCCGGGGAGTGGAAGTGGGACACCGAAGGTTGAGAGCCGGTACCCACTTCCTTGTAAGAGCTTTTCCCCTTCCTACCCTGTAGGATATTTAGAAGCTCTACCCCCCTTTTCCAAGACAAACACTTTCTTACACCGTTACAGACAATGGACTAACACCAGAGCCGATTACCTGACATGTCCCAACACAAGGGTCAGGCAGAGTAAGGCAACTGACAATAATCACACACGCACCTGACGGCCCTTTACCTTCCCCAAAGGCAAAGCACAAGAGCACACTACGCGCAAAGGCCGAACGCACGAGGAACCAGCTACACCGAACCGGCAGTTCAAACGGAGGAGAAAGACAGCAAGACTTGGAGGGACGACGAAAGGGGAACTGCCCATGCCCTTTTCAACTCATACCCGCAAAGCCTCCGAAAAGGGAATTACAAAACCGGGAAGTGCTGCTGACGTGTGGAGTAACAAATGTCAATGGTGCACCGGGGCTTCCCGCATTGATAACACAGGCGGGGAGGCACGCTGTCTACTGTGGTACCGTCCTTGATTCCAGAAGCAAGCCAAGCCAGCGGACCCGACACAATCGGTGAGTAGGAGGAAGCTGATAGTGAACCAAACTGTGTTTAGCCCAAGGTTCCAAGTGGCAACATTAGATGAACGCAAGGACTTGATAATAAATATCTTGTTTGTGTTTGAACTTTTGGGGGAAGCCCAGAGAAGGGCCAGCTGCAGAGTGGTCAGTCGCTGCAGGGGTGCCCATTCGAAGGACTCTCGCTGGCCCTTTTGCGTTGAAACTGGAAATACCAGAAGATCCTAGGAAAGAGCGGTGTGAGGTGTCGGAGTGGTACCACAAGGGTTACGTCAAATCCCTTGTACACTCGACTCTGACACATTACTAAGATAAAGCTAAGGGAACTGAATCCTGCATCGTGAGAAGGTAAAGTGAACTGTATATTTGGCAAACGTGAACCCAGTTGAGGGATGCCTGCGAGTTGGGGTGAAGAATAATACACTTGTGAACATTGTGCAGACAAGAATGAACCCGGCTGTGGGTTGTCCACAATGGGAAGTTGTTTAAAGATACATTAAAGCTCTTGAATATTGCAGGCTGCATTTGAGAGGCCGTGGTGAACCAGACGGAAGGAAGAAGGATCCAAGCCCGGCAGAGGAAGATCCAACCAGCAAAAAGTACAAGATTACAGAAGGAATCTTTGTTTGTTTGTTTGTTGTTTTGATCCATCAGGCCTTGTAAGGCAAGAGACTTTGCAGAGAAGAGACTTGGCCCCTGAAGGCTGTGGTATTGTTGAATTGTGAGCCTCGTGCTGGAGAGGCACATGACTGTGCTGTGCTTTGAAGTCCCGCCTTGACCCGTGCTAAAAATGATGGGAAGGGAGACCCAGCCATACCATCCTAACTTATCATTTTGTGAACACTTCTTGATTTTCTGGTGAACATTATCCCACACTCTTTTTGTAACTTAGTAGTAAGGATTGGCAATAGTTTTGTTTTGGTATAGGCCCTTTTTATTTGACAAGACGCCACTAGAACTGCTTTATTTTTATTTTGATAGTCGTAGCTCGCTCCCATCTTAGATTTAGTTTTAGACTAGGCGTTTATCTCATCCAGTATAAAGTTCAATAAACACCCTTTAACTGTGATCACTTGTGTCTGTCTTTACTGTTGCCACCATGAGTTCCTTACAGTATAAATTCAACACATTTTTGGAATTCCTTCATGGGGTCCTTCGGCACCCTCATCATTGCATCAGAAAGATCAACATACAATGACCTTGCTGGTGGATCCAAAAATGTACGATACACCGAAATGATCTTCCAATTCAGATGGCAACGCAATTATGTTAAATCAATCTCAAAACACAATACCTCAATTGGCACACAGTCTGGTATTTTCAGGGCCCTTTTCCAGACTCTACTTTCAACCCATGCATAATCAATACAACGAGATGCAACACCTAGGTCCATGCCGCAAAGTAATGATGGTATAACTTTCATTTTCTAAAAATTAAAGGACAAATAGAAAAACCACAGAACCGAGAGTTGATCTTCCTCATCTATGCTGAAAATCGATTGGCCTTAGTCATCAAGAGAGACAAAGTGGGAGTAGTAATCGGTGTATTATCTAAGACAAAAACCAGATAGGCTAAAGACGATACAGGAGGCAGAAGATGGTCCTGCAGCATGCATGTAAAACCAATTTTCTTCCATGAATTCTTACAAAATCTTATAACACTGGTTTTATTTTCATTAATCGATAACTCATTCTGTAATGAGTAACATCTTATTGAGACCAGATGTCTCTGCAAGCCCACCCGGGTGCTCTCTAGCAGTACCACGGCATCTGCATAGGTTAAATATGGCACGCACAACAATGATATTCTGGGTGGAGCAAAAGCAGTACTCAACAAATGTGCCCCCTGTCTGAGGCCTCCAAAAGTTGGAAAGCTATCAGTCAGTGCCCCTTGTCCATTCAATCTAACTCTCAACATACAGTCCTCATGCAGATGCACCAATATCGAAAGGAGTGAGGATGGTATATGCAATTTCTGTAATTTAGACCAGAGTAAAGTCCGATTAACACAGTCAAAGGCCTGAGAATAGTCAACTGCAGCCATACATACACAGGCGTTACACACCAAACACACTCCTTCCTACAGACATGTGACAATAAAACCATTCATGGTGGTTGACAAGCCCTTACAAAATCTGATCTGGTATTTCTTTAGACGGCCCGTTTATTCTGTCTAGACTTCCAAATGCCTAAGATTGAGTGCAGCAAAGATCTTACTCTCACTATCTAATAGTGAGATGGGCCGGTAACTTGATCGATTATCTCTGGACCACTTCTTATATATGGGTATTACTATCAACTTTTTTCCAAGTCACTGGAGTGATCTTTGATGATGCAATATCTGTAAACAGTATATACACCACCCGAGCCCAGAGGGCAGCGTCGCTCTTCAAGATTACATTGTAGAGCCCATAAGGCCCCACGGCCCTAGAAACAGAGGACTTTCTAATAAGTATTTCCACCATTTCCAAGGATATGGTCCAGACCAATCAGATTCGGTACATTGGAAAGTAATTTCACTGTTTGGTCTGCAATACAACATGTTGAAGTGCTCTCCCCATTTACCATCCGAAATAGGAATACTCTGAGAGAACTCCTGGGTCTTAGTCACAACATTTATCACACTTCAGAAATTGTGTGAATTTTTCTGACAATGAGAAGAATCTTTTCCCCTTCCCTCTAGAGCTAAATGTGTCTAAAGCTTCTGCACCAAATTTTATAGACCTGCCTAAGATGCTTAATGTTAACCCTACACTCCTCAACCAACGAGAGACCCCTCTGAGCAACCCCAATATCCCTTCTTAAACTCTTTGTCCTATCTTGTATGGCAGGATCAAATGCATGGGTTGCTTTGCTTTTATGGACTCTGGTAAAGATTCCATACAGGTCTAATATCCCAATAAAAGAAGGGAAAAGGTCAGCAGTAAACATTTCGATCTTATCATCAATGGCATTCTCTAATACCTATTTTCGCACCCTACCATTGAAACCAGATATGCCGATAATCCACCTTGCTAATCTATTCCCACCAAGGTTCACAAGAAAGTTTGAATAAGCACTATTAAACTTACTAGTGACCATGAGATCCAACTTCGCTGACACAATATGTTGATCACTCAGTTGGGTATAATTTATCCTAAATTCTACACACCACTTCGAAGAGTTTGCTGGACAGGATCAAATAATCCAAATAAGATATTTTATCACCACTACGCCATGTTGGCTGAGAGGGGACATCATCCCTTATGGCCTCATTTGCAATCCTTAAATCCAACAGATCAAAGAATTTACACCAACATTTACCATCTACAAACATTCTTGAGCCCATATTCTTACACATCATTTGCAATTGATCCTCATACCCCATTGCCAAAAGAGAATCTGCATTTAGATCCCCAGAAATAATAACGTGCACCCAGTCCTCATCACTCAAGAAAGTCTCAAATTAGACCTGATAAAGTTGCTAGGAAAGCCTCCAAATCATTACCATGTGTGTTCCGGTAAATGTTTACCAACAAAAGCGGCTTACTAAAGATCTGATGAGTTAGAGCTACCCTCACCGCTAAAATGCCATAGATAGTATCAGACACCACTTCATAATTAATTAATACATTGTTGCTAATGCCTATAACCAAGCCACCCGATGGTCACCCGCCCAAGCTTCGAGTTTCCTTTCGTTGTATGACAGTATAACCATCGAGCACAATCTTTTCCATTAGCCATACCTCATTTAGGTGTATCAGATTCAGAATCATACAATGCTGCTGCTCTTTCATGGGAACCTAAAAAGCTGTTAAAATTCTGGCTATCCCAGCTTTTTTTAACAAATACTTAGTGACCGGTGTAACCATTAAAGTTCAGTACAATGGTCACACAACTTTTTCGTAGGAAGGGCCAGCAATTCAGGGAACCATTGCCATCAATGGTCCCATTTCTCATGATTTTTACTTCATTTTCTAAAAACTCCACCACCCTGTCATTTCTATGTCCCACAGAGCAAGTGACTTTTATAGGCTTGCAGATTCCCCTTGAGTATTCATAACCAGAGTCTCAAAAGGGCCTCATTACGAGCTAGGCGGTGCAGTATAAATGTGGCGGTAAAACCGTTACAGCTGCATTACCGCACCGCCCAGCTATGAGCTGCATTCTTCCAAAAATGCACCGTTGAGTCCTATGGACTAAAAGAAATTGGGAACTTACATTGCCACAGCCTCTTGTAATCTGGCGGTAATACTGTAGGACCAAGTGGCGGTAACAGTAATTGCATTGGCCATTATTCTCACAGATTTACTGCTGGAATACCGCCCAACTCATAATGAGGCCCACGTTTTTAGAGCTCAATAGCTACAATTGTGGAATTTCGTGAAAGAGATTCATAACATTAGTTATATTTAGTGCAATGTCAAAAAGGCCAGGCTCTAATCTCTCGAGGATATATCTCGTAGTGGTTCGATCAGAATGTTTCAAACCACTTACAACGGCTCTTGTTTGGGAAGATGATGGATAGCGAGTAGAGGATGTACCATGGATTACATGACAGCTGTCTTTTAGACGAGGGCTGGCTATCTCAGGGTGATTACTCTTGGTCATTTTACTTCCAGATGCAATGTCACTTCGACTCCTTGGAACATAAAACAGTGGGCCTCATTATAAGCTTGCCGATCCGGTAACAACGGTACCGGTAAGCTTGCCGGTACCGTTGTTACCGGACTGGCAAACTATGAGGTCTGCTCGCGGGTGCCTTCTGGCGTACCGGCACCCACGAGCAGACCATGTCGGATGCACTGGCACCATTCACAAATGATGCCGGTGCATCCGACCTCCCCATTCCCATTTAGCCCAATGGGGAGCATTTTGTTCCGGCGCTCGGGAATGAGCAATTACCGGATCCGACGAGCCAGAATACCCCGGTAATTGCCCAATCCCGGGTGACGGAAAAAAATTACTCCGGCGGCAGCCGTGCCGGTTTTACCAGTACGGCTACCGCCGGAGTCATAATGAGGCCCATTTGGTCGTAGACCTGTATGGCTGAATCAGCTGCCCAAGCTATTACTAGGTCCTTGGTCTGACAACCTTTCCATACTTTTTGTGCAGCAACATCAGCCATTAAAATCAATGAACCCTGGGATTTAGGAATATGACCAGTCCCACCTGAGTCTTGTTTATTTGTAGCTGGGGGCATCAGCAACCCTACTAACATTGAGGCAGATAAGCATTTCCCTTTATCGACATCAACTAAATCAATTACATCACCGAGAGAACATTGCAGGCTAACGTCCCTTTTCATATATTCTTTTCTCCAAATTATGCTTCGTTTACCAACATTGACTATCTACCATTAGGGACCCCAACAGCAGCAATTCTAGACCCAGAGACAAATTCTGTATCAGTGGCAACAGGCACATGTGACCCAACAACCTTCTGTTGAGAAGTAAATGGTTGAGTAAACTTGCAGCAGGGCTTCACTGGGCAAACCAACGTTCCAGGAGTTGCAGCAGGCGTCTCTTACAAGTTCTTCTTCGGATTCCTTTGTCCAGTGGTCGACTTTGCCTTTCAAGCAAAATACCTCGCCTTTTATGCAGGTTTCTCCCATTCATTCACAGCCTAGCTGTCATTTACACAGCAAGGTGGCTGTCCTCCAAGGACCACCAGCCAGCTAATCACCTTTGGGTGAATTCTTGTACCCAAGGGGATTAAGCACAGAGAGTTTTGGGCACCTCCCTCACTTCCTGCCCTGCCAGACACGCTGGAGCCAGAGGCGGGCTTCAGCAACGAAACCCGCCAAAGACAAAATGAACAAAGGGACACACCTGGTTTGGCGCGCAGAGTAAATCTCAAGAAGGATCTTTCCAACAGAAAATGGCGAAAAAAGAAGACTGGGGCCATTTTGATAAAATGGGCACCCATGGGTGCTTTACTACAGCTGCAATTGCAGCCCGCGATAGAAACACACAATGATAGGAAAAAGTAAACCACTGCCACCAGCCATTAATCGTAGAAAGGGTAACACAAATGTTACATGAGAAACTAGACAAAGGGGATAGATAATAAGTAACCCTTCCAGCACCCTATTGTAAGATAGTGTGTGCTGGGTCTAGAAAGTTACAAATGTAAGTAGGCTCTTGGAGACAGCAGTTTATCCAAAAAAGGTATTCAAACCCTGGGGAAATCTGGAAGAATTTTGTTGTGCCACCGCACTGAAGGTGCTGTGTGACACATTGTAACAAGATGATGCCTATGGAGTTTGTCAGACTCCAAGCCCAAAAGAAACAGTGTTCAAATGAGACCAAAACACCTGGGTGAGAGAGAAAAAGGGCTCACTAACTCCAAGGTTAAAATTAACAAGTCCCATAGTCCAGCAAAGGAGCTGGGGGTCTCTAACACTCTCCACAGGAATTTACTCTTATCTTCTGTTGTTTACAGTAAAACCTATTCTGCCTGGGTACATTTGGGGACGCTGCTTTTCTAATGGCTCCAGTGCTGCTAACATCATTCTGGGAACACATTCCTCACTTAGAGGTTAGCCATTCACTCTCTCTCTCTCTTGATTCTGTTTCACACGTTTGTGCCACTAATTGCTGTTTTTTCTATTTACAGCTGGTGTGTTTGTGGCAGGCGTACCCCGCTCTTCCGATTAATTAAAACCTCTGATTGTCAGTCTTGAACAACAGAGATATACATTGATAGGAAGAACTTGCTTGGAGAGGAGACCTGATCGTCACGGTCTGGGTTCTGTCATCCTCGATCCCCTCGGACCACGGTGGAATCACCGGAAGCTCCTAGGTGGTGTTTCACAACAGTACCACAGTCTGAGCAGGTTGAGTTTTGCTCGGCAGAAGGCGCACGTTTCACTTGTAGTTAGTTTTGAAACATAATAGATACCCACATAGCAACACAGGAGGAACAACAAATATATTAAAGCTGCGGTTGGAGAGGGTATAAATAGGGCACTGTTATTGGCCAAGTGTTTACAAACAGTACACAAAGTTATGTTCTTCTCTGAGGTGCGAGGAGAGAGCTGAAGTAGGTGGAAGATGGAGTCGGAAAGTTGGAAAGAGTGAGGTCAGCAAGTTAATATGGCAGGAGTGCCACCATATTGGAGTTTAAGACATAGTGCACAATTAACAGAATGAAGGCATTGATGTGGAGTTGCGTCTCTGTTTAGCTTAGTCCCAAGACAAATCCATAAATCCCTTTGCCGTCCCCCAAGAGAGAAGCCGAGGCCAGAGGCACATGCGGTGCACTGATAACCACCAATTGTATCCAGCTGCAGAGCCTGAAAGCAGTGGGAACAGAAAGGTAGCTGTGTGGAGGGCAGGTAGGGAGGCACCCTTTGAAGGACAAATTAATGTGAATAGGGCATGAGGGTTTGTGATGCCAATAGGCCAGGCAAAGATTTAGAGCACTACTGCCCTCACCCAAGGAGCAGTCATCCCATTTGAATAACAAGTAGCTGCATAACCAAAGCAAATAAATCCCTGAAACTCAGACTCAAGAGTGGTGCCCTGATCATGTCATTACTGGGCACCTGGGGTTTGAAGGAGATAAAGGGAGAGCTGTGTATGGAACATTCTGTGATTTGGGATAGGAGGAGCAGAGGTGATGCCAGTAAATTTAGTACAAGGTCAGGGGTGCAGCTTGTGTGCACCACAGCATCTGGTATAATGAGAAGGCCTGTTGTCTTATTGGATTTACCACCAGGATATCGGCATGGTCGTAATGATTGTCTTTGTCAGGGGTAATTATCGTTTGCGATATTGAGGCTCATTACGAGTTATCTGTAAACCCACCCAGATGCCATCAAACGTTATTATTGTTACTGTCACTTGGTCCGGCGGTATTAACGCCAGATTACAAGTGGCACTGTATTTCCCCATATTTTCAGGCAAAATTTTATGCAAAGCTGGCGGATTTACCTCCAACTCATAGCTACAGTTCAATCCTCCAACTTTCCGCCAAAGCTATAGTTGGGCGATGCAGTGGTATACGGCAATACTGCTGTGTTTTTACTGACACCACCAAACTTGTAATAAGCCCCTGACCCTTCACCTCAGCCCATAACTTGGTGGCAGGTCATTATCCTGCGATAATGACCCCTCCCTCATTCTATACGGCTATATTATTTAAGTTTCAAGAGAATATAACAAGTGCCGTGCATATTGCCGTATAACACAAATGACCCACTCTCAAGTGTAGGAAAGCCACCTACCTCCAGATCCTTCATCTTCTTGTCAAAGGCTGCCTTCAGCTGTAGCATTTCATCTTTTTTCCGCTTCAGGTGGTCCATTTGAACCCGGAACTTTGCCTGCACACAAAAAAAAACATTGGCAAAGCCAAAGGTTGTGACACTTGCGTAGGCATTAGTTAGGCATTTGGCAGATATCTGGCAACTGCTTACATCATAACTTGCCTTTTGTCACTCTTCCTAGCTGACTCAAATGGATTCATGGAAAGATGACCTGTAGCAAACTCACCCTTAACTGAGACAAATAAGAAAACCTAATTCTAGGCTCCCCCAATTCCACATCTCTCTCACCTGGCCCTCTGAATTAGGCTCACTCCTTCCCCCTCCAAATCAGTGTGAAACCTGGGTTTCCACTTTGACGACAAACTGACCATGCTCAGCCAGATCAACCACACAATCAAATCCTCTAACCTTTAACTTAAGCCCTGGTAGGGGTGGATGTGCGTGTGCTGGCCTTGCTGGGTCAAATTATTTTTTTTGGGGGGTGGCAAGGAGGTATAAAGGGTGGGAGCCCTGGGGGTCGCATAGCTCTCTGGGAGGGGGCTGTCTTAGAACTGGGATGTGGGGTTTTCAAACATGTAACAGCCGCTGCAGCGCTCACCCCTACACTGCATACTTATGAGGCATATACATTTCGTGTTTATGCCTTAGACTGCACTGCAAAGCAGAACTAGATTTCCCCTTTGCGCTAATGCATGAGGCGTAATGAGGCATATACACCGCCCTAGGAATGTGGCGTATGCTGAGGTGTTTTACAGGGCGCACCTAACGTGCCCTGTAAAATGTCCCTCAAAGTGACCCATCAGAAGATGCTAATGGCTATCTTTGTACAGAGTAGACACAATATTATTTTATTTTTTTTAAATTCAATTTTTATTAAGTTTTCGGAACAACAACTGGGTTATTCAAAACACAACTTCTGGGCAGACGCCCACAACAAATAAAGCAATACCACATTGTACCTAAGAATTTTTATCCCAACCTCCCCCCAACTCCCTAACCCATTGTCTCGGGAATCTCAATCCGCTTGTCCAGGCTAAACAATTTGCAGCAGCTCCTACCGGGCTCAAGGTCGTCGGTGATGAACCAACTCTTCTGGTTCAGAGTCAGTTTGTTCAGTATCAAGGCGTGCATTTGGCCGGGTCAAGGGCCCCTGGGGGCCTTCGGGCAAATCTCCCCTATTGGCAAACACCTCATTAAATTGCAGCCAGCCAGTGTCTATCTGAACACTCGAGCCATGTATTGCTCCCGTGAGCCTTTCCATAAAGTAAATGTCCTTGGCCACTGCCACCCATTATCTTCTCGTGGGAAGGGCAGGCCTTTTCCAAGTTCTTGCCCTGGCCGCTCTGGCTGCGAGCAATAGTGAGTGTGTGAGATCTGGTAACTTTTCCCAATGCTCATCTTTCTGCTACAGACCAAATATTATCAGGATTGGGTCTTGTGGAAATATCCCCTCGCCCGCCTCCTTGAGCCAGCTAAGCATTTCCGACCAATAGGCTTGGACCTTCCTACATGAGCACCACATATGCCAATAGTTGGCTCTTTCCCCACATCCATGCCAGCACAATGGGACTACATTCGGGAACATCCTCTAGAAGGTGATCGGGTCATACTGCCACCTGTGAAGAAGTGTGATGGCGTGTGTCTTATATTGGCAGGAGATTGATGTTTTAAATGATCTGCAGCATAGTCGCCCCCAGAGACCGTCCCCGATTTCACAGCCCAGGTCCTTCTCCCATTTCCTCCAGAGGCTTTTGGTTGTTCCCTCCCGGGGAGCCAAGACAGCAGTATAGAGGAGTGAGATGAGCCCTTTCATTTCCACATGGGTGTCTGAGATTTTCTCTACTAGGGTGTTTTCTTTGTACGAGGGGCTTTAGTTTCTGTTGCATTAGGATTCCCTTCAGCCGTAAATAAAGGAGTGGGAAGAACCTCCCGACTCTCAGAGCCTCCTCTAGCTCTTGAATACTTATAAAGGACTCCTCCCTCACCAGCTGGCCGACTCTACAGAGACCTGCTTCAAACCAGGACTGGTAGAGTTCGTGGCCTGGGATTTCTTCCAGCACCGGTGTAGACCAAATGTGGCTCAGGGGGAGGGCCAAGTGGTCACCCTCTTCCCGTGTCCCTTCCCTTGTAATGCCTTCCACATTGTGCCCAATATCGGGTGGTCCCTGATTCTTCTTGGGAGCTTTATCGCTGGGACCCATAACCATTCTCCCACTGTGACTGGGCTCAGGAGTGAGTTTTCGAGGTAAACCCATTGTTTGTCCGGGTCCTCTCTAAGGTGTGGGGCCAGAGCCCTGAGTTGGGCTGCTCTGTGGTACGTGTGCAGATCCGGGAGGGTGACTCCTCCTCTTTCTTTGGGGAGGGTGAGGGTCTCTTATCCTATTCTAGGTCTCTGGCCCTGCCATATGAATTTCATTATATTATACGCTTTTTGGCTTCTTTTAGGTGGGCTTCCGGGGCCTCCAGCGGGAGCATCTGTAAAAGGTATAGGACCCTGGGGAGGTGGTTCATCTTTATGGCGTTTATTCTTCCCATCCATGAGATTTGCCCCTTACCCCATCCCTCCATATCCTTATATAATTTGTTGAGCAGTGGGGGGTAGTTTGCCTGGTTTAGGTCCTCGTGGGGTCTAACGATGTTAATCCCCAGATATTTTATCCCTTCAGTGCAGATTTGGAGTCCCAGGGGAGCCAGCTCGCCCAGATTTCTTTCCGTGTCTTGTGCGAACGGGAAGATCATTGACTTGCCTATATTGACCCTGAAGCCTGAGAAGAGACCGAAATGTTCTATAACCTGTAGGGCGGCTGGGACTGATCTTGTGGGTTCCCTCAGATGTAGCAGGATGTCGTCTGCATAAAGGCCAAGCTTAAAAGTCCGGTCTCCCACGTCTATGCCACAAACCATCGGGGAACCTCCGAGATATTCTGCAAGTATTTCCATGGTCATGGCAAACAAGAGCAGGGAGAGGGGACAGCCCTGTCTAGTCCCCCTCTGGAGACCGAAGACGCGAGAGAGGCGACCATTAACCGTAACTCTCGCTGAAGGATCTACATATAGGGCCTTGATGGCTTGCCTGATCCCCACCCCAAACCCGAGTTTCGAGAGGACTCCATGTAGAAATCCCCAGTCCACTCGGTGGAACGCCTTTTCAGCATCGATGGCCACCAGGACCGGGTTGCCCCCCTTCGGGGCTGCTTCTCCCATAATGTGCAGCGTTTTACGGAGTGTATCTGACACCTGCCTCCCCTGAATAAAGCCTACCTGATCGGAGTGAATCAGTCTCGGCATATGGCCATCAAGTCTCGTAGCAATTATCCTGGTGAATAGTTTTGCATCCACATTTAGGAGGGAGATTGGTCTATAGGACCGGCAGTCAGCCAGATCCTTTCCCTCCTTTGGGATCACTGTGATTAGTGCTTTACCGAAGGACGGGGTTGTCCTCCCCGTCGCCATGATGTTAGTAAATAGACCAGCCAGGAACCCCGCCAGTTTACTCCCAAAGGCCTTATAGAAGCCTGCGGTGAACCCATCTTCCCCTGAGGCCCTCCCCAGCTTTAGACCCGATATTGCCTTGAGGACCTCCTCTTCGGTTATTGGGGAGTCTAGGGCCGAGGTACTGAGGGCGGGGAGAGCAACCCCATCGAGATATGCCTCGAGTGCCACCTCCTCAGCTTCTCCTTCCCTTCCGTAGAGGGTCTCATAGAACCCAGCAAATTTCTCGGCTATTCCTTCCGGATCTGATCCTTCCCCCTCTTCCCCACCTGCAATTCTTGCCACCCATCTGTCCGCCCGCTGGCTTCAGAGCTTGGACGCCAGCATGGCGTCGGCCTTATTGCCTTTTTCGTAATATTGACGCAGGTGTTGGAGGCCCGCTACGATTTTGCCCATCTCAAGTTCTCTAAGCTCTTGTCTCTTCCCCCTAGCGTCACCCAGGTCCCTCTCCCTCTCCTCCTCCCTCTTCCCTTTGGATCTCTCCAGCGCTATTATCTCAGACCGCAATCTGTGGGTCAGGAGGGTCCTTATCTGTTTTTTGGAAGCCCCTTCCCCGATCAGTCTGCCTCTCCAGGTTGCCTTTGCCGCTTCCCATACCGTCTCTGTGCTGACCTCTCCCGTGTCATTCAGCTCAAAATATTCTTTGATCGCCGTACCCATCTCCTCCTTAAAAACCGCATCCCGGAGTAGGAAGTCATTACATTTCCATAGGGATTGCCTGGGTTTCAGACCTAGGATACTAAAGTCTGACCAGACCAGATCGTGATCCAACCAGCTGACCGGACGGATGTCACAGGAGTCCACCATGCTCATGTTCTGATATTCTGTGAAGAGATAATCTATTCTTGTCCTAGTACCATGGACTGCAGAGTAGAAGGTTTACCCCTTTGTGGTCAGGTTTAGTTCCCTCCATATGTCTACCAACCCATACTCCCACATCAGGTCCCGAAATTTCCCAAGTGGTCGTCCCCCCCTGCCACCCAGTGGAACGGCCTCTCCACTGTGGTCCAGTTCCCGGTTCGCCCACATGTTAAAGTCCCCACCCAGCAACAGAGGACCTTCAGCTTTGGCCAGCCTCTTGGATGAGTTCGATCTGGCCCACATTGGGGCAGTATATGACCGCTAGGGTGACTCTGGAGTTGTGTAGATTTCCCGATACCACCAAGGATCTCCCGTCCTCCCTTCCCCACTTGGTCATTTCTGTAAGCCTCTGGTTTCTATGTAGTATGATCCCAACTTGGTGTATGCGGATGCCCAGAAAGTCTGGCCTACCTGTGATCCCGGGATGCCCTCTCCTCCCCCTTCACCGTTCTGGTTTCTTGGACAAAGAGGACATCCAAACTGACATTCTTCATTTCCCTCCCCAGGAGGGAGCGTTTGGCTGGGGAATTTAGCCCCTTAGCGTTAAGAGAAGCTACCCTCAGCGACTCGACCCGACCCTTCCTCTCATTGTCAGCCATAGGTTCTTTGCCTTGAGTGCATCATTTTCCCGGTTCTGTGTGAGCTGCTCCGTTCCCATACACACTTGGATCAGCGTTGAGCCCGAGAGTCCCTATTCCCAACCCCCGTCCCTACCCCCTCCCCCCTCCCACCCTTATACTTGACGCCTGCCAACGGGCAAGCCACCAGGGTGAAAACCTGTCCATCTACCACAGTTCCCTTGGCAAGCTCTGTGTCACCGGCCGGGGGTATGTATTTCGAGCCCCTGCATTCTTTATTGGTGAGTTTTTGTCCACCTAGTCCTCCACAGCTTCCACCGTAGGGGTGTTTGGTTTCCTAAATTTTCTCCTGCCCTTTGTCTTCTTCTTTGTGGACCAAGGGCCCTCCGGTTCTCTCCTGGGGTCCGGTGTTGCCTGTATGTCCATCTCGTTTCCTTCCTCCGGGATGTCACCCTTGAGCACCTGTAGCACCTGCGAGGCTTCCTTGCCGCTGGTAACTCTGTAGTCCACACCAACACGTTCGAATGATAGGGCAAATGGAAAGGACCCCCTGTATCGTATGTCCTGGCCAGTGAGCCACTGGGTGAGCGGCCGACACTCTCTTCTGCGGGTGAGCGTGAGGGTTGAGAGGTCCTGGTATATCCTGGTTGTGTCCCCCTCAAAGATGAAGCTCTCCAGCCTTTTAGCCTTCTCCAGCACCTCCATTCTCTCCCTGAGCGGAGGAAGCGCACACCAATGGACCTTGGGCCTCCACCTCCGCCCCCCCACCTCAATGTGCTCTTTCCAGCTGGACTTCCTTGCCCCCCTCCAATGTGAAAAGTTGGTTTATGAGGCCTTGGACTTTCCTTCCCACGTCGGCGGGTGTGTCCCTTCTCTGCTGCGTCACGCCCATGATGCGCAGGTTGTTTCGGCGTTCCCTGTTTTCTAGGTCATCCATCTTCAAGATTATGTCCTCCTCTCTTATTTCTAAGTCTGTCAGTCTCGCCTCATACTTCATGTCCAACAGATCCGTCTGGAGGTGGTGGTTTTCCATTCCTTCCATTTTTTCCTCTAGCGTGTCCACTCTCCCCCGAAGGTCTACTATTGAGGCTTGTATATCAGTTCGGATTGCTTTAATCTCCTGGAGAATGTCCTTGAGATTGTCCTTCGTTAGCGCTGCAGCGGGGGGGGGTCGCTACTCGTGGGCATGGTGGCTCTGTGCGCCTCACTCGGGGCGGTATATGACTGACGAAAGCGCTGGAGGGAGGTGATTGCGCTAGCGGCCGTGGTCGGCTCCAGGGCTCCGTCTCTATGATGCACCTTGGCGTGGGGGTATTATGTGCTCCCGCCCTGCCTGGTCCTGGTATTCCGCTTGATGGCCCCGGTTCCTCCTTATTTCCAGGATTCCATATTCACCGGTGGGGGTCCCTGGTGATGGCCCGGGACTACTTAGGGGACACAGTATTATGGTGGGGGCCCGCCTCTCTGGGTAAGCTTCCGTTGCCACGTCCGTGGGCCTTCCAGGGGCAAGTATGGCCCGCTCCGCTCTCTCTGAGTAGTGGGTCACTCCTGTGAGCCCACGCGGGGCTCTGGGGGGCAAGGGGGCATGACCTCTCTGCACGAGTCCCCCCCCACACCCTCCTCACCTCTTCCTGGCTCCTGCTGGGGTGCACCCGGCCCGGGCACCTTCACTGTCAGCCCCGATTTGTGCTGGTTTCTGTTCTGGTGGGAGGTGGGTCACACTCCCAAGAGGTAGCTCCTGGGGTCCCGCTGGGAGTCCCCCCGCCGTCCGCCGCTTTGGGTCCCGTCTAGGCGCTGGGGGCCGGACTTGGACCTTCACCTTCTGGCCTGTGGGGCGCCCAGTTCCAGCGGGGAACGTGCCCCTGCGCCCTCCCCTCAAGGCTTTGGTGACTGGGGTGGGGGCGGAAGCCCCAACCCCAGCTCTTCGGCTCCGGTCAGTGGTGCGGGAGGGGGCAAGTCTCGGCGCTCACGGATCTGCGGCAGACCTCGCTGAGTGCGGTGGTTCTGTGGGGGGAGTGTCTTCTGAGGTTTGGCTACGGGAAGATCTCTGAGGCAGTTGTCATCCGGGAGGAGCCTCACTGGGGCCTGCAGGGGCCCAATGCGCTTCTGAGGCATCCGCGGGGGTGTGCGCACACGGCTCGGGCTTCTTCGCTGTTGGCCCCGGTGCTTGCGTGTCTCAGCTCGGGCGTCTGCGGGAGGCGGATTGCCGGACCCCTGTCACCCCCGAACAGGTGGCCCGTAGGAGCCCGCTAGGCGCCCCCTCCCGTGCGCCACTCCAGGTATTCTCTAGGCACCGGAGGATCCAACGGGCCCCCGTCAGTTTTCAAGTCCGTAGGGGGCTCTGTCCCCACGGGGGATGTGCCCCGACGCCTACCGAACGATAATCCGAACACCAGGGTGGGGGGGAGGTCCTAACCCCTGGCTCCGAGTCCCATTCCGCAGATGCAGATGCGGAGGTCCAGGCGAGCAGGGCCCCGCAGCGGTCCTCTCGGGGGCCGGTGGCTCCGTGGGGTGGGCAGGATGTCCCACCGTGAACGTTCTCCTGGCGGTGTCTTCCTGGATCTTTTATCCGGGGCCTGTCCTTGTAAGGTCTCTGGGGGGCCCTCAAACAGCCAGGCAGCCCCCGCGGGGCTCGGGTCCTCTCCTGCACCACGCAGAAATCCCGGCCGGGGATTTATATGGCACACTAGGCCCTGCGGTGCTGGAGGAGCACGAGAGCTACATGTCCAACATGCTCCGCGACCCCTGGTGGTCCCCCCCAATATTAATTTTTAAAGAAGTGTGATTACTTGTCACTCACAGCAATGCTAGCATTCATGAGTCTGTCTTGATGTCATCTCTGTCCTGCTCACACCACAAGATTACATCTATCATGTTAAGTGTGCAAAGATGAAACACAATTGCAAAGGTGTAGTGGGTGGGTGGTTCCTCCAACTGTTTCTGCTGGTTCATTTAAAATTGACATACAATAGTTGACACAGATGGCTCAAGGAACACACCAACTCTCAGAGTAGATTCATTGGCTTTTATTGAGTTTTTCAGCAGGGCTGTAGAGACATCCCTCACTCTATCATCTAGGTGCAGTGTTTCCATTCTAGCCAGGGTGTCCTTAGAGCCAAAGTAGTATATATATATTGCTGTCATCTACTGTCTACATTCTTAATATCTTTTGATGAGGGCCTAAAGGCAAACGCCTTTTCTATCTATACTCTCTCTGGGACTTGCTTAACTGACCCTACATTATCAATCCTGTTAGTCAAAATAAAGGATTATAGAGTGTGATTTTCAGCCATGCTGCCCAACTCTGCATCCTTCCTATCACGGCAACATGATCCTTTCCCCCTCTCTGGCTGATGTTCTTTTTTCACTACTCCTGTTTGATCAACTTCCCCACCTTCTTTCCTTCTCCATCTTTGTCCTCTATCCCTCCGATGTTTCGCTCTCCTGCCTCCACTCTTCACTGTTAAATCTATCTCTCCTACACTACTAACTCTCTTATGCTACTACTCCCTCTATCACAGTACTGCTACCATTCCTTCCCACCTAATCCCCGTCATATTCCTTTCACTCTCACAACCACTTTTCCACTCTCACTACACTACCTCTAACACTCTCACTCCCTTACCTTGCACGCACACTCACCACACAGTATCACTTGCTCTCATCAACCAATATCTCACGTTTTCTCCAATTCGCCTCCAAACTCCAGTCCACCGTCCATCTTCGTGCTCGCCTCTTGGTCTGCGACCTTGTCCTGCTGTGACCTCACCTGAACAACGCACAACTTTCTGTTCCTGTTACTTCTCTTATCCTCCCCCTCTTTCTCTGATTGGTTTACTAGCTCTGGCCATATGTGTCCCTGACTTTCATGCCCATGAGATGCTACAATCATGAAAAGTTACAAATAGTGGTTTAAGCCCCAGCCCTTCTCTTTGCATGCGTGCCACCGTACTGTAACAATGGTGGCACGCACTGCAGTGTCTGAGTTCAGATTGGGGGGCCATGGTGTGGTCACACATAAGGTAACTGCAGGCTTGGTGAGCGATTATTGCTCTCTTATAAGTCCCTAGTAGTCTAGGTTGGCCCCAGCGGTTATGCCTCTGTACACGCATGTGCTGGGGAGCAGTGTTCGAAGCCAGGGGAAGCCACATACGATCTTCGGTTCTTCTTTGGCTGGTGCTTGTTCTGCATGTTCGCTTGGCGGCTCTGATATTTGGAAGCATATTGCATGGGCTGCTGAAAGATTATCTTTCTGCTGATGGCCTCTCTGTGCTGTTGCTGTCTCTGTTGTGGCTCTAGAAAGAGAAAACTTGACACTTTCTTCAGGAGGTATGGGGTGATACCAGTTGGTACTGCACATATATAAACAGGCTCTTGGGGAGTGGACAGGATGGGGCCCTCTAGACCACTACCACTGCACTCTGGCGTAGGACTGGCTCTTGATTCCACCCTGATAGGCCCCCCATCCCAGGCTTCGAGGGGCTCCTATCCACTTGTGACAATGTCAGTTTACTGACCTTGTCACACAGTGTTGGCTTCTGTATAGTGAACATTGTTACCATTAAATGGCCAGGTACCTGCATTAAATCCAGATATTGGCATCATAGTCTCATGTATTGATGACATTTGGTAGTTATGAGTGCCAAACCAGCAGGTACTGCTAAAATATGCCCAGGTACTCTCACCGCAAGGCACATATTGTCATCACATAAAAAGTACTGCCCACATATGCCTATATACTTGCACCATTAGGGAGGTATACCATGTGTTGACATCATATGCTCCGCTACTACTATTATTTTACAAGTACTTTTGTGACACACATCTATTGCAATAATAGGCCATGGTGCTACAAACTGGCAGGTGTTATCATTGTAGGCCCATTTGACAGGGTTAAACAGCATATGGCTACATGCTCAGACCCTATGCCACATTTTGCCCTCATATTCCTAGTTTGACCCATCATTTAATATGTGCTGACAGTATAATCCAGCTATTCACAGAATATGGCAGGTTCTGCTATCATATGCTGGGTGTTCACACCATTTTCTTGGTATTCCAAACTTATACCTGGGAAATCACACCAATGATAAGCTATTGGTATCAATTCCCAGATCCTCCCCGTCATTTGACAGGTTTTGCAATTATTTGTCCAGATATGCCCATCATTTAACATGTACTTACATCATTAGGCACCCACTCATACTATGCACCACGTTTTCCCTTCCAATGTTCGAACCATCTGCTCGGTAGCGAAATTAAGGCATGAATTAGTGATGCCAGTAAAATAAACAGAACCAATTGTTTGACCTCACCTATTACAACTGCGCTGACTCCCAAATATTCTCAAACCCCTTTACTCCCCTGACATATTTGCTAGCAATCCCAGAAAATACCTACTCAAAGCTGACAGTCATATGACCCTTAATCACCTGAAGTTTAAAGCATTTAACAAAGAAAGTATGACTTATGGCAATCAGCAATTCATTCAACTACTGTCAGGATCTTGGGACTCTCCCACTTACTGTCTTCTTATGAAACTGGTGTTGTGAGAAGAGGTAGGGGTGTTCAATGGAATGAGCCACCATGGCACTCCAGTATATGGGGCAACCCAAGTGCCCGGGGTGATCAAGCAGAGAGCCCCAAGAGGTTAAAAGCAGTGGAAAAAAACCCTTTTCTTCCAGATACCCAATGGTCGTGGTCCTGGGCCGTGAAACAACGTAAATATTGCTCCATGGTTTGGCTTAACCGTTCAGTGCTTTCGTTAGATTGTGGATGGTATCCAGAGGAAAGCAAACAGATAACCAGAACCTTGAGATATATTGTGATCCTCGGTCTGATATGATGGTGGATGGGCCCATGCAAATGGAAGATTTCCTTAAAAACACACGTGCCATTTTGAGTCGCTGGGAACCTTCGGCAAGGGGACAAAATGACCCAGTTTGGTAAAGACATCAATGGTTTCCATGATAAAGGTGATACCTTGGGAAGGCCGTAAATCCACCACACAAAATCAGTGGTGATGATATCCCAATGGGAATTAGGCAGCAAAGCTTGATAAAGCTTTCCAATAGGCCGAGGTGTATGTTGTTTAGTCTGGGCACACACGGAATAAGATGACACGTAAGCATGGATGTCAGATTGACGTTTTGGCCATCAGAAGGAGTGTTGGAGGAGTTCAATAGTTGTACGGGATACGCAATGTCCAGCAAACTTGTTATCATGACAAAGGGCTAGTATCTGTTATTGAATGACAGATGTTGCTGTCATTAGTCAGTGGTTTTTGAAAAGCAGACTGTTCGTTTCCAGTTAGGCTATATCTAAGTTAACAGTAGGATTAGCAAGAGTGTAGATAGAGGTTTCCTTTTCCACTGACTGCAAGAAGGAGAATATGGAGTACACAAAGGTCTTGTCCTTTAACAATTTATCTGGTGGAGTCCTTTTTGCCATAGGCAGTGTGTCTCTTCATGAGAGGAGATCTGCAATTGCAATTATATTAGTGGATCTTTGGAAATATGTTATCAGAAAGTCACACTGGGCAAAGAAATGCGTCCATCTGGCTTGTCGGCTATTTTGGCATTCATACTGTTGCAGGACTCTTTAAGTTCCGGTGATCGGTACATACCTCCACAGTATTTTGTGCCGCCAGGAGCAGATGATTGCATTCCTTGAAGGCAGAACTGATAGCCAACAGTTCCTTTTCGAGGATGGTGTTATCATGTTTGCTAGGAGTCAAAGTGTGGGAAAGGTAGGCCAATAGGCGTTCTTCACCGTCGTCCCGGAGTTGTTTCAGCACAGCTCCCAAGGCCCAGTTAGAGGCAATAGCTTTCACGTTGTGAGAAGAGGTAGGAGGAGTGGTCACTGGGATGAGCCACCCTAGCACTCTAGTGTATGGATCAACACTGAGTGCCATTGGGCCCAAGCAGAGAGTTCCAAGAGGGAAAAAGCTGGGCAAAAACCCCTCTTCTTACAGGTGTTGATGGAGCTGGAACCAGAAATCAGGTCAAAGCTGCAGCTGAAAAGGCAGGATCTCAGAGGAGCAGGTAAGGAGATCGGAGGCAGCAGGAAGTATGAAAGGAAGAAGGAGTGAGAAGGAAGCAGCAGGATTCTGCAAGGAACGGGGGCGGAATGGAAAAAGGGAAAGCAAGGCAAGGACACCCGGGGGAAGAGGAGCCCAGCAGAGGAACACCTGACAGAGCATCTTCAGGGATTACCTGTGTGGGGACGCATCAGGCAATCATCTGTTGCTCCAGAAGATGATGCCACGCTGGAAGCCGGGAGGTGGATGCAACGACGGAGCACTAGACCGTATAACCCACTTCACTGTGGAGCCTGTTGGAAGTCCACACCTGGGTCGCCGCAAACACCATCGGTTCCACAGGGACCAGCAGTGTGTCCTGACCTTGACAACACTCCCCCTCATTGTCGACAGAGTTGGTTACCACATGATCAGTGAATCAAATCAGAAATCTCTAGGTATAATACTAGACCCGGGTATCTCCTTTGCACATAAAAGCAACAAAAATATCAAGACCTGCTTTCACCTGCTTGTGGTCCCGAGGCACATTTCACCTTCTCTGGGCTCCCTCAGACTTCTGGTCACCATGATATGCATTCTTTCTCACCTTCACTATGCCAATGGCCTGTTGTTAGATCCTACATAATACCTCATCTACAAAGTTCAGAGTTCCTGAATTCAGCAGTCAGCCTACTACCATAGGTGGCCCCAAGAACACACCACCTCTCGAAGATAGTTCAAGGTGTTACGCTCACCTGGTTCCCACGGGGACGTCGATCTGGACCGGCCTGGTGCCACGTAGAGCCGAGATGACTGACTGGACACCCCCACGTACTTCGTTTGTCGGCTCGTATGAATATCTTTCTGCAAAGGAGAAAGGGAATTAACCTCCCGTAATTCGAGCATTAACCCACCTTCCACTCCTGTTGTCTGCCCACTGACCACTCCCGATGTTCCCTCTTGTTCTCACCTGATGGTTTTAAAAGGTGGGCTCTCCATCCTGCATCGAGCGCAGGGGCGCGTAGATGACCAGTTACTTCACTGGGGTGGAGGAATTGGTGAGTTCCAGTATTGACTCTAGGATCCAATAGTTTGTAAGAGTTCAAATGTCTGATCTTCACTCTTTCCGATTCCTTGTAGGTTGACGACTTAACCACCACGAAGAGTCCAAAGGGCAGTTGGTGCGAGTCAGGTAAGTCTATAGTGGTTTTCCCCTTAGGGGCCGGGGTACGGCGATGATGCAGAGTTAACTGCGCCGACCCGATATGAGGTGAGTACCCTCTGCGGTAAATCAGGTAAGTCTTTGGGGGGTTGCTTGTAATGTCCAGTGGTTTCCCCTTAGGGGCCGGGGTGTGGCGGTGATGCAGAGTTAACTGCGCCGACCCAAGATGAGGTGAGTACCCCACGTGGTAATCTGGTAAGTCTTTGGGGGTTGTTTGTATTGCCCTTTTGCATTCCTGTGCTCACCTGGCTTTTCTTGTCCCCTTAGATATCGGAGAGCGGTGTGGAAATGCAGAGTCTGCGATGGAGTGAAGAAAAGCTGCACTGGATGGTGAGTGCAGCGCGGCGCTGCGAGGTGCGTGACGATGCGCGTGCGATGACTCCTTCTTCAAGATCGACGGCACGATGGATCAAGAATTCAGGTAAGGTTTCAAGTTTGAACCTCTTCTTCTTTCTTTTCGTTTCCAGGTGGTCCAGGACTGAAGCGGGCGTGGCTGAAGACTGGAAGATGCTGGAGGCACGGTGAGCGTTACGCTGCTGAATGCAGAATAACGCGAAGCACGTGTGGCTGTCCGGCCGTGGTTTAAATAGCCTAGGAAGAAGTCCCAGGTAAGTATTCTTCCACAGCCCCCACCTGAGAAAAAAGTAGTCACTTAGGTAAAATAGTCCTTCCTAAGCCCCATTTGGCATGTGGCTTCGTGCAGGATGGTCTGCACCAGATGAGTATGCTGCATGGTCTGCATTAGGTAAGTTTTCTGTAATGAGCCTGGCGCCCATGGCGCCAGGACTGGCTTTATCCTTATGAGCCTGGCGCCATAGGCGCCAGGACTGTACCCAAACAGCCCCTAACTGGGGTTTTTGGGCATGCTTCAAATGGCATGATGCCTGCTTCCGGGGTTGCTGGGCCTGGTCTGGCTTCCCGGGGGCAGGCATCATGACAGCACTCCCCCTCAAGGCCACTCCTAAAGTCGTTCTTCCCCCTGGCCTTGGTTTGTTAAGAAATTCTCGGTGGAACCTCTTCACTAATTGAGGGGCATGCACGTGGTCACTAGGTTCCCAAGACATTTCCTGAGGACCGTAGCCTTTCCAGTCGATTAGATAAAAGATTTTTGATCTCACTTTTTTTGAGTCCAAGATGCTCTTAACCTCAAATTCGGGCTCTCCGTCTATGAGGATGGGGTCTGGAGGTTTGGTTAGTCTTGTTCCAGGTTGTACTGGCTTCAAAAGGGATACGTGAAAAACGGGATGAATCCGCATATGAGCAGGTAGGTCCAACTTGACAGCCACCGGGTTGATGATGGCCTTGATGGAGTAAGGTCCTAAATACCTAGGGTTAAAGGTCCTTTTTCCCTTAAGTGGAATGTGCTTAGTGGCCAACCATACTTGGTCCCCTATCTGGTATTGCGGTGCTTCACTCCTGTGCAGATCCGCATCTTTCTTGTATTTTTCCTTAGCCTTTCGCAAATGTGCAGTTGCTTCCTTAAAGGGTTGTGTAATAACAGTGTGGAGATGGTCCACCGCAGGCATCTCCAAGAGTTGGGGCGAATCAAGGTCCGAGGTTCGAGGATGGTGTCCATAGATGGTAAAAAAAGGACTTTGTCCGGTTCCCGAGTGTACGGAATTATTGTACGCATACTCGACAATCCACAGAACGTCTTTCCAGGTACCCTCAGACTGATGTAGCATACAACGCAAGTACTGCTCAAGAGTCTGGTTGGTCCTCTCTGTTTGACCGTCGGTCTGAGGGTGGTGACTGGTGGAAAGCCTAACATCTATCTGCGCTAATTGGCAACATTTTCTCCAAAAATGCGAAATGAATTGACTGCCCCGGTCCGAAATCAACACGGATGGAAAGCCGTGTAGGCGAACAATGTTTTCAAGGAACTCTTTGGCCAAGACTAAAGCTGAAGGTATCCCTTTTAAAGGAATAAAGTGAGCCATTTTGGAAAAAAGGTCCACAATAACTAAAATGGTGTTAAAGCCATTGCACGGGGGTAGATCTGTTATAAAGTCTAATGACGAGGTATGCCAAGGAGTGGGTGGGATAACCAAAGGTTGTAATAGTCCAGCGGGTCTTTTCTTTTGACTTTTATTTTGGGCGCAAATGCCACAAGACATGACAAATAATTTAATGTCTTTGCGCCAGGTGGGCCACCAGAATTGTTTCTTAATTTTGGCTTCAGTTTTTGCAATACCAGGATGTCCTTCCAGTAAGGTATCATGGTACCGGGAAATGACAAGTTCTTGTAGTTCCTTTTGTGGCAGAAATAGCCGGCCTTGGTAATAAGGTAAATCATCGGTGACAGAATACTCTGGACCTTTCTTGGCCCAGTCCTGTAAGGCAACTGAATCAAAGAGCTGGTGGATCTTTCCTTGAATGTCCTCCAGTGAATGTATGGACGTCAGGCCAAGGATCCTTTGTTCGGGAATTATGGGTACAGGTTCTAAGGCTATTTCTGTTTCTCCCATTCCAATTCGGGACAGGGCGTCTGCTTTACCATTTTTACAACCTGGTCGATAGGTTATTACAAAATCAAACTCGGCGAAGAATAATGCCCAACAGAGTTGGCGCGAAGATTGGGCCTTAGCTGTCTTTAGGTATTGCAAGTTTCGGTGATCGGTGACTACCGTGATGGTATGTCTGGCACCCAGCAGATAGTGCCGCCAAGCCTTGAAGGCGGATTTGATGGCTAACAGCTCCTTGTCGGTAATGGCATAGTTTAATTCGGGAGCCGAAAACTTCCTTGACCAGAATGCCACTGGATGAAGCTGATCAGTTTCGGGATCCCTTTGGGAGAGCGCTGCTCCCATGGCTGAACTGGATGCATCCGTTTCCACTATGTATGGAAGCTCAGGGCGCGGGTGTCTTAATACAGGGGCAGATGTGAATTTTGCTTTTAACTCTTGGAAGGCGTTTTCGGCTTCCTCTGTCCACACAAAGCGTTTATTCTTTCGCAATAGCGTAGTAATGGGATACACAATGTGTGAGAAGTCCGGGATAAACCTGCGGTAGAAATTGGCAAAGCCAAGCATGCTTTGGACGCCTTTGACTGAAGTTGGCAAAGGCCAATTAAGAATTGCGTCCACCTTACGTGTATCCATCCTGATTCCTCTCGGGGTCAGAATAAATCCAAGGAATTCCACTTCCGTAGTGTGAAAGACGCACTTTTCCAGTTTAGCATATAGTTTATGCTGGCGTAACTTCTCTAGGACTGCTCGGACGTGCTTTACATGATCAGATTCCGATAAGGAGTATACTAAGATATCGTCGATGTAAACAACCACACAAACATCGATGAGCTCTCGGAGGACATCATTCATGAAGAATTGGAAGGCTGCTGGTGCATTGCATAGTCCGAAAGGCATCATCTGGTACTCAAATAATCCGTACTTGGTGCGAAAAGCAGTCTTCCATTCATCGCCCTCTTTGACACGTACCAGATGTTATGCCCCCCGAAGGTCTAGTTTAGTGTATATACAAGCGTCCTTCACCTGGTCTAGTAGTTCAGGTATCAAAGGTAATGGGTATCGATTCTTGATGGTTATCTGATTCAGAGTGCGGTAGTCTATGCATGTTCTAAGGTCGCCTTCCTTTTTTGGTACGAAGAACAAAGCTGAAGATGCAGGGGACTTGGACGGGCGAATTAAACCATTAGCAAGGTACTGGTCAAGGTACTGGCGCAAGTGGAGATTTTCGGGTTCCGTAAGGGCATAGATTCTACTGCAAGGTGGTTGTGCTCCCTGTACAAGATCTATTTGACAATCAGACGATCTGTGAGGTGGTAAAGTGTTTGCCTGTTCCTTTTGGAAGACATCCTGAAAGTCTTGGTATTCAGCAGGTAATTGCGTGGCAGCTGGGATTACTGGGGCCAGGACTGGGTTTTGAGTTTTCTTAGGGTAGCAGGTGTGAGCACATTCTGGGAAGGTTAGTCTCTTCTCTCGCCAATCAATGCAGGGATTATGTTTTTCTAACCAAGGTATTCCCAGTATTAGTTGGAACTGTGGGGCCTTGCTCAAATCAAACACAATAACCTCTCAATGCCCATCTTGACCCAGCAATGTCATTTCTGCAGTGGAATGAGTTACGGGCCCAGAGACAATTTCCGTTCCATCCACTGTGGTGACGACATCGGCAGTGGTCTTTCGGATGAGAGATAGATTCATCCTGGAAGCCAATTCACAGTCCAAATAGTTTCCTATGGCTCCACTATCAATGTACGCCTTTACCGCGTGCATGCGTGATGGTTGCTCTGGATCTACAAGGACCATGGGTATGGTGAAATGCGAGGTCAGAGTGTCCTTCTTTAGGCTCGGCAAGCGGACCTCTACACTTGCCGGGCTTGATCGTTTCCCGAGTCAGGTTCTAAATGGCTTTCGTCTGCTGCTCCTATGGTTTTCTTGGGTGGTTTTACTGGGCAGTTCCGAAGGAAATGACCGGTAGCTCCGCAATAGAGACATAATTGCAGTTGTCGTCTTCTTTCTCTTTCCTTCTGCGTTAGGGGTCCTCTAACCCCCCCAAGTTGCATAGGTTCTGGGGCATCTACTCCCTTGGAGCTTACGTGGGTTTTAATCAACACCCTATTCTCAAACTTGGTTCGGTCAGCCTTTCTGGTTTGAAGTCTGTGATCCAACTGGACCACTAAATCTATATATTCAGCACAGTCCTGAGGCGGGCTCACTATTTGGGCTAAAACATCTTTGAGTTCTCCTCGAAGCCCTCGATGGAATAATGTGATTCGCTTGGCTTCAGGCCATTCGGTTTCCACTACTAATCTGTTAAAGGTTGCAATGTAAGATAAAAAATCCTGATTACCTTGCCGTAAGGATAAAAGTTTGTTATCCAAAGCCTGTCCTTGGGAGTGTCGGGCGAATAGTCTTTCCATGCTTGTTCGAAAACCCTGGAAATCTCGAAGAATCGGGTCATCCTGATTGACTAGTGGAATGGACCAATCCGCCGCACTGCCGCTGAGATATGACAGCACAAAGGCCACCTTGGCCTGATCGTTCGGGAAGGCTCCAGGTCTACATAAAAAGTGCAAGCGGCATTGATTCATGAATATAGCAAACCTTTTTGGGTCTCCGGCAAAGCGTTCAGGCGGAGCCAAGGGAACGGATCCAGGTAGATTTATCTGCACTGGGTTACTCAGTGGTACTGGAGCTGGACTTGCCCCAAGTCCTGGTAGAGGTGTTTGTCCAGCCTGGCTTTGCAATAGTTGTCTGGCCAAATCATCGGTTCGTTCTTTTGATACTATCAGTTCTCTCCTGAGGGCATTAGTTTCTTGACGGGCGGAATGCACTTCGGCCCTTAATTCCCCTAACAATTGGGCCAACTGATCCGTTTCCGAGGTCTCCATGACGCCCAGGTGGGTTTTTGTGGGTAGGCTTCGCGTTCTGTTACGCTCACCTGGTTCCCACGGGGACGTCGATCTGGATCGGCCTGGTGCCACGTAGAGCCGAGATGACTGACTGGACACCCCCACTTACTTCGTTTGTCGGCTCGTATGAATATCTTTCTGCAAAGGAGAAAGGGAATTAACCTCCCGTAATTCGAGCGTTAACCCACCTTCCACTCCCGTTGTCTGCCCACTGACCACTCCCGATGTTCCCTCTTGTTCTCACCTGATGGTTTTAAAAGGTGGGCTCTCCATCCTGCATCGAGCGCAGGGGCGCATAGACGACCAGTTACTTCACTGGCGTGGAGGAATTGGTGAGTTCCAGTATTGACTCTAGGATCCAATAGTTTGTAAGAGTTCAAATGTGTGATCTTCACTCTTTCCGATTCCTTGTAGGTTGCCGACTTAACCACCACGAAGAGTCCAAAGGGCAGTTGGTGAGAGTCAGGTAAGTTTATAGTGGTTTTCCCCTTAGGGGCCGGGGTACGTCGATGATGCAGAGTTAACTGCGCCGACCCGATATGAGGTGAGTACCCTCTGCGGTAAATCAGGTAAGTCTTTGGGGGGTTGCTTGTAATGTCCAGTGGTTTCCCCTTAGGGGCCGGGGTGCGGCGGTGATGCAGAGTTAACTGCGCCAACCCGAGATGAGGTGAGTACCCCCCGTGGTAATCCGGTAAGTCTTTGGGGGTTGTTTGTATTGCCCTTTTGCATTCCCGTGCTCACCTGGCTTTTCTTGTCCCCTTAGATATCGGAGAGCGGTGTGGAAATGCAGCGTCTGCGATGGAGTGAGGAAAAGCTGCACTGGATGGTGAGTGCAGCGTGGCGCTGCGAGGTGCGTGATGATGCGCGTGCGATGACTCCTTCTTCAAGATCGACGGCGCGATGGATCAAGAATTCAGGTAAGGTTTCAAGTTTGAACCTCTTCTCCTTCTTTCTTTTTGTTTCCAGGTGGTCCAGGACTGAAGCGGGCGTGGCTGAAGACTGGAAGATGCTGGAGGCACGGTGAGCGTTACGCTGCTGAATGCAGAATAACACGAAGCACGTGTGGCTGTCCGGGCGTGGTTTAAATAGCCTAGGAAGAAGTCCCAGGTAAGTATTCTTCCACAGCCCCCACCCGAGAAAAAAGTAGTCCCTTAGGTAAAATGGTCCTTCCTAAGCCCCATTTGGCTTGTGGCTTCGTGCAGCATGGTCTGTACCAGGTGAGTATGCAGCATGGTCTGCATTAGATAAGTTTTCTGTAATGAGCCTGGCGCCCATGGCGCCAGGACTGACTTTATCCTTATGAGCCTGGCGCCATAGGCGCCAGGACTGTACCCAAACAGCCCCTAACTGGGGTTTTTGGGCATGCTTCAAATGGAATGATGCCTGCTTCCGGGGTTGCTGGGCCTGGTCTGGCTTCCCGGGGGCAGGCATCATGACACAAGGTTTTTATTTGCAGAATCTTAAATGGCCTTGCTAAAGGCCATTCCTCTCTATCTCATCTAGTGAAGGTGGTTTTCTCACTAACCCATGCGTAACTCAAACCCAGGACTGTCACTAGAGATCGGCAACCCCTACAATCTACACATCTGCCTAGATATAGATAATGGCCTAAAGGCAAACACTGTATCTATCTAAAACTCCCTCTGGGAGCAATCAAAATGGTCCCTGCTCTAAATTCCCTTCCAAACACTCAGGCCCCACTTGGGCTTACCCTTCCTCCCTCTTATATTTCTCCTTCTATGACTATCGCTTTCCCTTACTTCTTCCTACTCTCTTCCCTCCTACTATACCCACAGTTTCTCCTCGCTCACCCTGACACTCCCTTCTCTATCCCTCTGATGTCCCTCTCTCCTATCTACCTCCAACCTCCGATCTTACCCCCTTCTTTGCTCTCCCTCTCCACGCTACTACTCTCTCCGACTCTCCCCTCTCCACACTACTACTACTCTCCCCTCTCCAAACTACTACTCCCCTTCCTCTGACATGAAGATAAGAAGAGTTCATAAGGTGGTTGTTGTTTCAGGTGTTAGTTTGAAGAGTGTAATTTTTTAATTGTGAGTTGAGTTGGTTAAAACAAGAAGAACAACTAGTTAAGGAAACCTTTATCAACTACGTTCAGGAACAGGAGGCCTTCCCAAGCCAAGATGGTGGAGAAGTGTACATTCATTGATTGGCTGAGAAAATTACATGGAATTGTGGTCAACAGTCTTATCTGCCATTCATTGTTGACTCTAGGCAGGGAGGTCTGGTTTGCTTCTTTTTTCTACATGTTTGGGCCCATTCCGCGCTTCAGGAACCTTGAAATTCATGTCAAACAGGAAGAGCAGGTTTGGTGTGCCTTCGAAGGGACAACAGAGGAGTTACGGTGGCAGTGCAGAGTTTGTTGTATATATGATATTGGAACTTTCAAGGCAAACCTGTAAAGATGTGTTCAGTTCTTTTATTTCATTACCGTGGAGGCAGCTGCTTCGTTTGTGGGTAAATATTGTAGTTTTCTTTCCTGTTTTCGAGTGAAACTGATGGTGCTGCACATTGTCTGTGGGTTTGTTGACGAAAAAAGAACACAGTGTGACCTTTTCACAAACACTGTTTAAGGCCTCTGAAGCGTTCTGCAAAGGAAGGCCTTTACAGTGCGTGCAACGAAGACACTAGTCACTTTGAAGAAAAACTCTTTCTTTCCAGGGTTGCAGAATGTGGTTTGGGACTGGAACTCAAGACATCTGAGGGATGCCAACGACTGGCAGTTAGACAGGTCGGTTTTCCAGACCTTGATGGCGTTGAGGTCCGTGCAGGACTGATCTTTTGCATCCAGGCTGAACAAGCAGTTGGAGAGGTTTTTCAGTTGGAGACCGGATCCAGCAGCGGCGGCGACAGATGTGTTTTTGCAGATATGGGGGCCGGAGAGAGAGTACGCGTTTCCTCCTTTCGCTATTATCCCGAGAACGATAGCGCATGTCAAGAGGCAGCAAGCAACAGTGATTTTAGTGACGCCAGACTGGAGGAGCCAGGTGTGGTTTCCGGCTCTTCTGGAAATGTCTTGCGAAGACCCTCTACTGTTACCGCAGTTCAGGGAACTGTTTCTGAATCCGGTGGGAGAGTGTCACCACTTGAATCAAGCAAGAGAGTTGAGGTTGGTGGCATGGACGATTTCAGGAATGCCTGGCAAAAGCCAGGCCTATCGGGAGAAGCTACAAGGTTTATGGAAGAAGCACGGGCACGGGTACCAGGAAAGCTTATAGGTTGGCATGTTCAAGATGGGCTAGCTGGTGTGTGGCACGGCAAATTCATCCCTATGGGGCAGATGTCACTCAGATTGTGATTTTTATGGCAGCGCTAGCAGCGCAGGGCAGAGCATACAGAACTGTTAATACATGTAGATCGGCCATTTCAGTAGGGCACCCTAAGATTGATAATGTGGCAGTGGGTGAACACCCCATTTTTTGCAGACTCCTCAGAGGGGTGAGGATGTTGAAACCCCCTTTACCTAGATACACACAGATGTGGGATGTGAATTTGGTATTGAACATGTTCAATAGCTGGCCGGATAATGATAGATTAACGAGGAAAGCATTGTCAGCAAAACTGGTGACTACATTATGCCTTATATCGTGTAAGAGGGTGTCAGACGTCAAGGCGCTGGACATAGACAGGAAGTTGTTTCATCCAGAAGGGGTAACCTTTAGGGTTAGCAGGAGAACGAAGACAGGTTTATATTTAGTGTCATATGCAGCGTTCCCAGACCAGCCTAAATTATGAAGAGTTATGAGGAGGTGACAAGTTCTCTTAGAGCCACAAATGTTTCTCAGTTGTTTATAGCTTTGAGGAAACCATTTAAGGGAGTTGCAGGACCAACGTTAGCCAGGTGGGTTAGATGGTTTATTACCCAGGTGGGCATTGAAACTGAAGTGTACGGGGCGCATTCCATTAGAGGGGCCATGGCATCCAAGGCATTTAATGCAGGAGTTAGATTGGAGGATATTCTCAAGGCAGCTGACTGGTTGAAGGAGTCGACATTTAAAGAATTCTATTTCAGACCCATAGAGGGAAGGTCTACATTGGTGGTAGGTAAACTTTGAACAAGCATAATCCGAGCCTCCGGTCTTGACATGTGTCTTTAATAGAATCTTGACTTTCTATAACGCTAGTATGAAAAATCAGTATTTCTCTACACAGCGGCAGCGCCCACTGATGAAAGCTGAGAATGAGGCTTGAATTGCTGCTTTCTCAGACGCCTCTAAGTGAGAAAGGAGGCTTCAATTTTCCATCACGCTGCACAACCCGAATGCAGCTGGAATCTTAAAGAGACATTTTGGACATAGAGACTAGCATTCAGCGCAGCGTTATAGTGAACTTTAGGAGCAGGATTGAAACTTCTAAAGCAAGTTGTTGTGTTATGTGAGAGAAGCCTCTCGACAAAGCAGTTATGGATGCAAACTATTTTAGGCAAGTAAATCCTCTTAAGAATAGCTTAGTAAATCTAGTTAGGGACAGTTAGTTATAGAATAGGACATTCTTCCTACTAGTGTTCAAGGTAAAGTCAAGGCCTCATCACAAATTGGGTGGTAACCCGTGGGTATTATCGCCGGGATAGCACCGGGGATAATAGCGTTACCGCCAAACCCCCCAGCGCTATTAGCGCCGGATCACGAGTTTGGTGGAACGTGAATTTCCCATTCCCCATTGGGCCTATTCGGGAATTCACCATTCCCCATTGAGCCCAATGGGGAATTTTCAGCGCAACTACTGTCGGCGGTATTACCGTGCGGTAATTGCACCAAAAATCAGCAAATTTGCAGCAAATGTACCCCCAGCTCAGAGCTGGGGGTAAATCCTGCCAAACCCGTGATTTGGCGGACCCTTAAATGTGGCAGTAATAGTGTTACCATCGCATTTAAGGGTTACAGCTGTAGTGGAGGATTGGTCCAAAAGACCCCCCTCCCCCGCATCTTCTCCCCCGGTGAGGCCCATGGCTTGTCAGGGGTCCCCTCCCTACCACCAGGGCCCAGGTGGTGGATGGGTCACTGGCCGAAGACATTGACCAAACCTGCTGTATTTAGCTAGGCCTCGGAAACCATTTTGTCTAATAAAGATGGTTTGAGCCCTGTGCACCGCAGCACGGCCCCCACCTTTGGAGAGTTTCAATTATTCCTGTGGCCACAGCTCTCTGGCAGATCCGCTGAGAGCCCGTTCCCACCAACAAGACGGACATGAGTTAGTGTTAGATACCAACACTGTAACATTTCGCCTTACGCAGTGTATCGCTGTTCCCAGCATGACCCGGCCAGCAAGGCCTGGGTGGCAAAAGAACTGTAAAATGGTCCTCTGACAAAAGCAAAGTTTCCAAATACTAATGAGGAGACCACTTGTGATGAAAGCGTTTTCGCCACAACCTCTCTGACTAAAAAACCTGTAAAATGTATAAACATGGCAGAATGTGTGCTCATATGATATTAGGAATGAAGCACCCACATCCCCGCAGTTATGCGCAAATAGTAAAAGCGTCCTGGGGATTTTCGTGTTATGTGTTTCGTTGAAAAGATTGCACCCCACGGTCCCGCGCCATAACCGAACTAATGCTGCTAGAGTGCAAAGAAAGACAAATGCACCATATGTGTGTGTCCAGGCCCACTATGTGCCGCTGCCGTCAGTCTCATTGGCGGGTTGTTTCTGCGTGCTCCACCAACCTTACTACTATCTCACTTACCGCGCATGTATAAGCATATAACAAAATATTGTAGTTGTTAAAAACATAGTGTACAAGTGATGTGCTCGAATTGGCCATATGGATGGCACTAGCAATGTTAAAACGTGAGCTTTGGAAAGACTCAATAAGTATGGTATATTATTTGAATGTTTATGCTTCTTCCACCTAAAGTCGGCAACACACGAGGAAAATACCTTTGTGAGCACATGCAAGGCCATTCCCCCTTCCTCCTAGTGAAGCCTGCCAGACGAAAAAGCAGAGGCCTGTGCCGCGTTGCTCCACCTCCCCCAACTCGGTTGGAGCCACTTCAAAGATTTGTAGTTCCCCCCGCAGCACCCAAGGCCACGGCCTGCCACCTGAATTATTTACAACCCAGCAGTAAACCCCGGCCTGAAAACACAGATCGAGAGGCGCCCTTTCTTAGGCTCCATGACCCACCTTAGGTTAATGGCCCTTGTAAAATTAGGACACCTAATATTATGGCAACATTACAGGAACACATCCATAATGGCTCCTAACAAGACATGATGACATGGACCGCCTTGTGACATTTTGATTCAGGCTAGACAAATTCCCGTCCAGTTGATGGCAGTGGTGGGAACACCACCGTCATTTTTTGATGATGACATGCGACTGGTGCCAAACAATCTGTGGACAACAGGCCCCCATGATGTAGGGTTATTGCATGGAGTAACACCAGTGATAATAAAGCTTAAACATGGGGCGATTCTACCCCGAGTGAAACAATATCCATTGTCCCGCGAAGCTGAGGAAGGGATAAAAGAGACAATAACTGCATTGCTAGCACAAGGGATAATAGTGCCTTCAAACTCCCCATGTAACACATGTATCTACCCGATCAAAAAAGCAAAGGGAGGGGCTTGGAGGATGATCCAGGATTTACGCCCCCTAAATGACGTCATACAGAAAGAGTTCCCTTTGGTCCCGAACCCTGCGTCAATCTTATGCAGTATCCCAAAAACGGCATCACATTTCACAGTGGTCGATTTGAAAAACGCATTCTTCTCCATCCCCTTGGCAGAAGAAAGCAGATACTTGAAAGCATTTACACTAAGGGGAAAGAGATATGAACATTGCAGATTACCACAGGGATACTGTGAGAGCCCAAGCATATTCAACCGCATACTACACGAAGACTTGGGTAATTTATCAGTTGAAAGCACAATCATTCAGTACGTAGACGATTTGCTCGTCTGCGCACAAAATGAAGAAACATGCAGAAAAGATTCGGTAACACTCCTGTCACTGCTGGCAAATAAGGGGTACAAAGTGGACAAGGAAAAGCTACAATACTGTCAGAAAGAAGTCCTGTACTTGGGACAGCTAATATCAAAAGATGGAAAAAGAATAATCCCTGACAGGGTAGAAGCAATAAGATCAGTAAGAGAACCCACAACAGTGAAGGAGATGCAGAAATTCTTGGGAATGTGTAACTACTGTAGAGCATGGATATTAGATTATGCAGCATACACCAGACCCTTACTGAAAGCACACAAGGAGGCACAACAAGAGAACAGGAAAATAGAATGGTCAGAAGAAATGAGCGCCTCGTTCAAGTCGCTAAAAGAGTTGATTTCGAGTGCTCCAGTACTCGCCAATCCTGATTATGAACGCGAATTTTACCTGTTCTCACACTGCAAGGGGACACTCATGACAGCTGTACTGACACAAAAGACTTCCCTAGGACACAAACCGTTGGCTTACTATAGTGGAACTTTGGATGCGGTGATGCAAGGACATTTCGCGTGTGAGCAATCGCTCGCTGCAGCTGCGTTCGCAATTGAGAAAAGCGCCACAATAGTAATGGGATGCCCTGTCACATTGTTTGCGGAGCATTCATTATTTGCAATACTTGAGCGATCAAAAAGTACACTGACCACACAGCGAGCAACTGCCTATGAAATAATATTGTCCAGCGCCAATATCCATGTGGTACGATGCAGGACAGTGAATCCGGCAACATTCATTACAGAAGCATGCACACTGGAGGACATGCAGGAACACGATTGTGCGACTTACACAGGGGAAAGAGAGGCGGACACAGTGGTGTGCGAGAATGCCCTGAGCGAGGGGGAGGTGTACTTTGTGGATGGGTCAGCATCGATTGACATGGACACGGGAGAGAAACATGTGGGATTGGCAGTGGTGAGATTAGAAGAAGGTGAGTATGAGACACTAGTGCTGTACCGCCTCCCATCACATTTTTCAGCACAAGCAGCAGAACTCATGGCCCTAATAGAAGCATTACATGCAGCAGGTTGTGCAGTAACAATATACACAGATTTAGCATACGTGACGACAACAGTACATGGAGGTCTAGCAAGATGGGGTGGAGGGGGTTTCGGAGAGCAGATGGCACACCAGTGCAACATGCAGAGTTGCTGAAGGACTTAATTGAGGCCCTAAAAGGTCCAACAGTGGTAGCAATAGTGAAGTGCCAAGCATATACGTCCAACACAGACGTTGTGTATTTGGGGAACGCAGCAGCGGGCACTGCTGCCAAGGAAGCCTCATACTTTGAGAAACATGAAACAGGTGAGTACGTGCTACAGCACAAGGCAAATGAAGAGCTCCCAGAAGGATACAATGCGATGCCCATATCACAAATACTAGAGCTGCAGGAAGGAGCAAGTGGTGATGAAAAAATGATGTGGGAAAAACGAGGGTGCAGCCAATCATCAACAGACTTGTTATGGCGGCAGAACAACTCAGGGAAGGTAGTAATGCCGGTCAAACTATTAGAGATAGCATTCCAGCAATTACACTTTTCAGCACACAACACAAAACAACACATTGCAGCAGAGATACAAGAAGAGTGGTTCGTGCCCTGTCTCCAGGAGCACATATCAAGATTGACAATGGAGGGCACAACGTGCCAGATATACAACTCTGGAATGACATTACGTACACTCAGGGGAACAATTCCAAAACCGATAGGGCCATTCAGAGAACTACACATTGACTACGCCGACATGGGGGAAAGGTGTAATGGGGCACACCACATGATTGTGGTTGTGTGCCCATTTTCGAGGTGGGTAGAAGCAGGCCCATGTGCACAACCTGATGCTAAAAGCGCTGCAAACTTCTTAGTAAGGGAAGTATTCCCGCCCTGGGGAATTCGCGACGTAATTTGCTCAGACAACGGCACTCACTTCGTGAACGAACTCTTCAAAGAAGTGACGACATTATTGGGAATAAAACATAAATTGTGCTCGATTTATCATCCTCAAAGTAATGGCGTGGTAGAAAAGATGAACGGACTGTTAAAAGGGAGATTGTCAAAGTTGTGCTTCTCCTTAAAGAAGAACTGGATTTACTATTTGCCCCTTGCGCTGTTTGAGCTGAGAAATCAGCCAAGCAAGGACCACCATTTGTCCCCGCAGGAAATCGTGACGGGGAGGCGAATGCACACAGCACACTCCCCACTGCGCCAACACTCAGACGCACACAGAAGCGCCGCAATATTGGGAGATGAGTTCACAGAATACTTGAAAAAGCTAACTAGGGCAGCGCGCGCAATATCAAAGCAGCTCTCACCACCATTCACAAGGGAAGAAGGGAACACTACAGAGTCGCTTACGGAACATGAAACACCGGTACAGCTGATGCCGGGAGAGTTCATTTATGTCCGGAGCTTTGTGCGCCGGTGGAATGCGCCACGGTTCCACGGACCATATGAAGTGGTATTTTGTACGCCTACGGCGGTAAAAGTAAGCAGACTCAAATATTGGGTATATTTGACAGATGTGCGAAAGGCATATAATAGTGTGCAGGAAGAGGTGGATGAGGGGGCACAGACAACAGCAAACAATACTAATGAAAATAATGAGTGAATATGAACATGTGTGTGGACGAAATGTACCTGACTGATAAAACTGTTAACGAGAACCATTATATTTGAGGTTATCTATAAAGATGAAAAGATTAAAAAAAAAAAAGGATTTGTGTGTGAATAATAATGTGATGAAAATGTATAGTGTCTGCTCCCTTCTCTGTACATCCCAACCCCACTCCCCTACCCAATTCCATTCCCCTTCCATGATATCTTGGCACTGGTAGTGCCAACAAAATGTTTACATGCATGCACTTAATGCACTTTTATATCTCAAACAGGAGCTACCATGGCAACTAACGGGCAGCCTGCAACGGATAGATTTATTAGATATAGAGATTTTTTAGCTGAGAGATGTAGATATTCGTATGAGTGTGGATTGTCTGTATGCATTACATTATTTTTTACAATTATGTTTGGCCTGGTTACGTATTGGTTTATAGCGTTCATCTCTATCGAGATGAACGAGGGGGGAGGGAGTAATGGGACTAATGTGACAAATGAAACAGCAGTTGTAAATACTAAAGAAGGTGATTTCTTGGTATGGGATGGAACTCAACTGGTATGGGGATATTACACAACACCATCCAATGTTGCTATCTCGAAAAACGAAGGTCTGCAGGGAAAAATGCAAAACAGCACAATTTCCCCGCCAAAAGTATCTAATTACAATGCCCGCAGTCTAAATGATTGCAACCCCTCTGCTATATCCTGGTTGTATAACACCCCCACCAGCCAGCCCGCTCCAGTAACCAAAAACCCACTGCTAGATAGCAAAAAGAAAGAAAATGAAGAAATGACAGCGAGATATGAAATATTGTATGATGATTGGACAAAGGGGGGCGAGAAGGAGAAAGGGAGGTCCACATTGTCCATCGCTCATGAAGCTGGGAAATCCCTTAGAAAAAGAAATAACAGATGGAAAAGGGAGGCGTGGAAGAGGAAGTATGATGAGTATTATGGGTTAGGGTTAGACAAAATGGAAGACCCACAACACCCCCACCAGACAAATAAATGGTATGCGGACATGAGTGCAACGGCTAAGCAAACAACAAATGAGAGCTGTTATGTCTGCTCCCTCATTCCCGATGCTTCAGGTACACCCAAAGTATTGTTACCCAAAGAGTTGCCTATTGTCGATGCCCAGTGTCTCCTTCATCTCACGTTGTGCAGAATTAAGAACACCTTCCAGGCACATGAAGTAACTTTTAGAATGCTGCAGAACGAGAAAACCTGTTATCCAAAGACTGTAGGAGTGGCATGTCTGGAAGAGCCATTTTTTATAATACAAGGGACACTTTTTTCAGACAACAAGTGGAAGGACGAAGAAATAATGTGCAAGGCTGAAGCACTGAGGGGTGTGGCACCAGAGAAACTGCAATGGATAGAAGAAACATGCACACCAGTATGCAAGGAACACATCTGAAAACTGACTTGGGTAACGGCCATTGAAAAACCCTTCAAGCTGCAGAAGGAAATAAACTATGAACTGCGTTTTAAGGGAGACGGGAAAACCTCCATGGGGGCAAACAAGAACTGTAACAAGACCCTCACCATCCCAGATCTGAGAAAAGGGACAGCGGCCCTAATGGACACCTAATGGGTATGTGGCAACCAGGCATACCTACACCTCCCACAATCATGGGGTGGCAGCTGCTCATTGGCCACCCTACACTCCGCACTAATGGTAATCCCGGAAAGCCACATTGATGGAAGCAAGAAGATGCAAGGAAACACCCAACAGAGTGCGGCCCAGCCAACTGCAGAGTCACAAGTATATGTCCTGTCTTCCGGGAACAAGGAAGGGGTGCTGTCCCGAAACAAACAATCATCGAACTATATATCAAAGGCATCATCGGAATTGCTGGCACAGATCCCGGATAGATATCGATTATTCAGCTCTGCAGAAACGTTCTTCGCCTCACTCATCCCAAGCATCCAGGCGCGAGCAAATGCAAAATGGCTCCAAATCACACGTTGGGAGCTGATCCAGCTGGCAAATGACACTGAAGAAGGGTTTAACGTAATAAAAGTGGAACTGAGAGCACTACGGCTAATGACCATGCAAAACAGGTATGTCTTGGACCTGTTCAAAGCAATGGACGGAGGTGTTTGCCGAAAAATCGGAAGTGCCTGCTGCACTTTCGTACCTTCCGAAGACGCAGACAATGGCTCCCTGTCCCATGTGATGGAAGCAGTACATAACCTAGGAGAAAGAATGAGAATGGAAGGTGGAGCAGAAGAAAGCACGTGGTTCGACAATATCTTCTCCTGGGTTCCATCGTGGCTGGGAATGACTGTGAAATTCTTGATGCCGGCTGTAGTGTTCCTCCTTTTTATTTTTTGCCTGTGCCAGGTGGGTCTTCGATGTTGTGCTAACGCAGTGCCGAATGGTGCAATGATGATGGTGACAATGGGCAACGCCCGCGGTACAATACAAGCTATGCAGGAAGTACAGGTACAAACAGGAACGGATGACAAGCCGAGATATCAGCTAGTGCCTAAGTACCACGACAGGGATATAGTAGATAAATTGTGGCATACTACCATTAAAGAGCCCCGTATACTGGAATGGTACGAGGAGGTGTGGGTGGACCTGGAAGGGGAGAGCGGATGTATATACCTGACTTGTACCCCAGATGAATATGGTAGGAGAGGTGAGAGCCTGAGAGGGGTGTGCAGAGCATGGATGCCCATAAAAGGCACACCTGCATGGGATGACAAAATAATTGACGAGGAAGAGTGCAGGAGATTGGAGGATTTAAAGAATTCGTTACTTAGGTAACAAAAGGGGGGAAATGTAGGGGAGGATTGGTCCAAAAGACCCCCCTCCCCTGCATCTTCTCCCCCGGTGAGGCCCATGGCTTGTCAGGGGTCCCCTCCCTACCACCAGGGCCCAGGTGGTGGATGGGTCACTGGCCGAAGACATTGACCAAACCTGCTGAATTTAGCTAGGCCTCGGAAACCATTTTGTCTAATAAAGATGGTTTGAGCCCTGTGCACCGCAGCACGGCCCCCACCTTTGGAGAGTTTCAATTATTCCTGTGGCCACAGCTCTCTGGCAGATCCGCTGAGAGCCCGTTCCCACGAACAAGACGGACATGAGCTAGTGTTAGATACCAACACTGTAACATTTCGCCTTCCGCAGTGTATCGCTGTTCCCAGCATGACCCGGCCAGCAGGGCCTGGGTGGAAAAAGAACTGTAAAATGGTCCTCTGACAAAAGCAAAGTTCCCAAATACTAATGAGGAGACCACTTGTGATGAAAGCGTTTTCTCCACAACCTCTCTGACTAAAAAACCTGTAAAATGTATAAACATGGCAGAATGTGTGCTCATGTGACATTAGGAATGAAGCACCCACATCCCCGCAGTTATGCGCAAATAGTAAAAGCGTCCTGGGGATTTTCGTGTTATGTGTTTCGTTGAAAAGATTGCACCCCACGGTCCCGCGCCATAACCGAACCAATGCTGCTAGAGTGCAAAGAAAGACAAATGCACCATATGTGTGTGTCGAGGCCCACTATGTGCCGCTGCCGTCAGTCTCATTGGCGGGTTGTTTCTGCGTGCTCCATCAACCTTACTACTACCTCACTTACCGCGCATGTATAAGCATATAACAAAATATTGTAGTTGTTAAAAACATAGTGTACAAGTGATGTGCTCGAATTGGCCATATGGATGGCACTAGCAATGTTAAAACGTGAGCTTTGGAAAGACTCAATGAGTATGGTATATTATTTGAATGTTTATGCTTCTTGCACCTAAAGTCGGCAACACACGAGGAAAATACCTTTGTGAGCACATGCAAGGCCATTCCCCCTTCCTCCCACTGAAGCCTGCCAGACGAAAAAGCAGAGGCCTGTGCCGCGCTGCTCCACCTCCCCCAACTCGGTTGGAGCCACTTCAAAGATTTGTAGTTCCCCCCGCAGCACCCAAGGCCACGGCCTGCCACCTGAATTATTTACAACCCAGCAGTAAACCCCGGCCTGAAAACACAGATCCAGAGGCGCCCTTTCTTAGGCTCCATGACCCACTGGCTCACCTTAGGTTAATGGCCCCTTGTAAAATTAGGACACCTAATATTATGGCAACATTACAGGAACACATCCATAATGGCTCCTAACAAGACATGATGACATGGACCGCCTGTCCCATGCCCCGAGACCCAACCCCACGACCTACGATACCCGGTCAACAGGACGATGGTAACCATGTATTGATGAATCGCCAACAGACCCCACTCTAGGTGCATTCCTCCTGTGTTGCATTAACCTGTAGAATAACCTATTGGAAGATTTACCAGAGAAGATAATATTGCAATGGTTGAATGACTGCGGTGTGCGTGGCCCTAGGGCAGTAAGTCAGGAAAGACATTCATCTCTGACACTGGCCACAGTTGGCACAACAACACTGCATGGACGAACCCAGCGGACCTGCCAGGCCCAGCCCAACCCACGAGGGTAACCAGTGACGTCCTCCAGCCACGGCAAACCACATTGCAGCAGCACCTATAGCTAGTCGTCGCCACCCAATCCCCACAAACTTGTGCCCCTATAGTGTGTAGGTTCTTATGACGCTTTTTGTAAATATATACGCCTGTCTTTGCTATTGTCAGACAGAGCGCTCTCTGAGTTTGCAGAGTCCTTTGCATCTATTTTGATTGATAAACTCCCAATTACGCTCACCCGCACTTTGTCTTGGCCTTATTCCCATCCTGGGAGAGTCCATTATTGTCTCTCATTGTGGGGAGGATCGTGCTAGCTGGGGACGCTCGCCTTCACAGCCAAACTCGTAATGACCCCGGAAAAAATAACATTCCATTTGGATGCAGCGTATTTAAATTATGAAAAAGAAGGCTGAGGACTGCCAAGCAGGTTGTTTTTTAAGACTCAAGGAAAAAATAGAGACACAGCAATCTTTAACAGAAAACTGCAAATTACCTCCTCTCAGTCTAGCAGAGGAACAAACAGGTAAGGCAGCAAAGCATAGGAGACTTATTAGTGGATGATAGTGCAGAGGAGTGTTATCACTTACCATTATGTTTCTTCTTGTCTTCTGCAGATCTCCACCTTAGGATTCAGAAGCAAGGACATCTGTTTGTTATTTTATCAACTCCCCTTTCCCCCTGGGTGTTTCGGGTTCAACTGCAGCTGTAGCTAACCAGTTGTTTACGAGACGCCTTGGTGGGTCTGTGGAGTTCAGCAGCTTCTGCGGATTCTAGAAGAACAGGACCTTCACACTCTCCTCTTTCCACACTATTATTCTCTGCTCTCTACACAACAACCAATCTCACTCCACCCACACCTTCTCCCACAGTCACGCCCCTTTCACTCCCACAGTCACACATTCTCTCTCTAGTAATCTCACTCACTTAACTTACACACACTCTCAAACCCAGGTACTACTCTCTCCCACCAACCAATATCTCACTTTGCACACTCCTTCAGCAATTCTCCTCCATGCTCCTCTGCTCTTTCCAACCTCCACCTAAACTTGTGGTCCTCCTTCTCCTCCTTTCTCCCTCGGCTGGATCCTCAACCCAACAGCTCACTGTCCTTTTCCCCGGGAAGTATTACAATCAAGGAAACATACAAAAGTGTTATTAAGCCCCATCCCTTACTTATACATGGGTCTTGACATCTTCGGCCCGCAATATTTATTGTCCCAGTTGGAGTATGGGCGTTGCGGCTAGCTAACAATACCCGGGAAGGATATCTCATCGGCAACGCTCTGGTCTTGTAAACAAGACTACACTGAGCAGCACGACTTTGGTGCCCAGTCCCGGAACTACACTTAGAGGCTGAAGTCCGGCATTAACCGCAATATACGAAACAATTTAATTGTTCTTTCTTTAAGGATGCCAGCTTGGTGAGGTGGCCCTCACTGAGCAGAGTTTCATGCGTTTGAGAGTGTGAAGACTGCTGGAGTACTCCGTGCCCAGATTTGTGCTGGTGCTGTGCTTCATCATGTAGTAGTTTTTTTCATTCAGGCAGCTGCCTGGTCTGCTCTGTCTTTCTTTTGGCTTGGCTGCTTGCTGGCTGTCCGACTATTAAGACTGATGATACTGTAAGTCCTATGGGACAAAGAGAAATAAACTGTCTAGAATGGTGCAATGCACGCATGATGTGATTGACAGTGATACTTTTCTCAAGCATGCAGGCAGAGGGATACAGCACAGAAAATTGCGCCCTCCCAACTGCCACACCCCACCTCGGGTAGGACTGGCTCTGGTGTTAACCATGGTAGGCCTCCCACCTCAGACTGAGAGGGGTCTCGTCCCCTCTTGGGGGTCACTGACTATGTCACACTACGCTCTGTTGACTCTTAGGATCACATCTCACTATTCCTGAATGTGTTTTATTGGCTACGAGTTATCAGCTACATCTCATTGATGGCCTTTTTACATATTTATCCCTCACTGGGCACTCCATCATATTGGACCATAGATCCTACAGTAGAAACTGCAATTATCTATCGAGATACATCCACTACTGAATAATCTTAACTTTTGATCAAAATTCCAGATTTTCTGGCCAAATGTCCAAGCTCTGGAACTAACACCTATTTTGGTTCCACACATTTTAGGACCATTTCACATTCTGGAACACCTTCAAAACCTGTCTCTCATCCCGCATCCTGTCTCACCGACACTTAAGGAGAACACCTGCCAATCAATTATTCAAGGCACGTAAAAAATCACTGCAGTTGTCATGTTCCCCCTCTAGATTGGCTGATTAATTGTGAGATAGACTGTTATACAAACATATATTTGGGAGGAAATGTAATTGTAGTACAGAGAGCCTCATTACAATTCAGGCGGTATGGTAAAAATGCAGCAGTAATTCCGTTACCGCCGTATTACTGCACTGCCCAACTACGAGTTTGGTGGAGAGGAGGAGGATTCACCTCCGGCTAAGAGCTGGAGGTATATCTGCCACCTTTCTGCCAACAAAAACAAGCAAAATCAGTGGAATTACCACCGGCGGAATTATCGCCAGTGGTAATTCTCCTGAAATCCCCATGGAGTGCTATGGACTCCAACTAATGGGGACTAACACCGCCTATCACCACTTGTAATCCGGCTGTAATTCCGCCGGACCAAGTGGCAGTAATGGTTATTCCGTTTGGGGGTATCCCGGCGGATTTACCGCCCAGATACCACCAAACTTGTAATGAGACCCATAGTGTGGAACTTTTTTGACTGTATTGATACATTATCAATACAAATATATCTATGACTGAACATTCAATGATTCCCAGCATTTAAGGGCATTACTGGACAAATCAGCTAGTAATGCTCCATACACAATCTCTGGCCAGCTCTTATTTCACTGAACACGCAGAATAACTGATACGTATGAACAATCTAATAATAGTCTGACACCTTCCTGCCACACAGGCGCAATTAACCCACATTAGTACCCGGCACGCGCGGTTGAACAGGAATGCTGCGTGGTGATTGGCTCATTTGCGAGCCATACCACACGGTATTCCCATCCACGCTGTGCGTGCCGGCTACTCTGTTCCCGGCGAGGGGCGTGGCAGACCCTCAAACAATGAAGAGGCTCGAAACGGGGCAATCCCCGCTCCCAGCCTCCCCATGGCTGGAGGCTTCCTTCGCCCCCCGCTGGGGACTCAGGTAAGAATTTTTTTTCCCAGGCTTTTCCTCCCTCCTCCCTCCCCACCCCACTTACCTTCTATCCCACGGTCTCCGGCGGGGGACGATGGAAACCTCCAGCAGTGTGGAGACTCGGAGCGGGGCCCCGCTCCGAGTCTCCACACTGCTGGAGGTTTCCATCGTCCCCCGCCGGAGACCGCGGTATGTTTTATTTTTTTCTTCCTACCCATCCCCTCCCTTCTGCCCTCCCGACCCCACTTACCTTCTTTTTTCTTCTGGTCTTGGAAGCGAACGCGCTGGGAACACTTCTGTTCCCAGTGCGTCCGCTCCCGATGGCCGCCATGGAAAGGGAAAACGGACTACGTTTTCCCTTTCCATGGCAGCGGCCATTTTTTTTGCCATTTTTCTTTTTTTTGTTCCAAAACGTGTAAATGCCTTTAGCACCCCGATCCAACGGGCCGGGGTACTAATGGCAATAAGACCCGAGGCGGCGGGCCAACACCGCCGCAGGTAATGCCCGGGGGCTTCGTTAAGGGGGCGGTATTGGCCCGCCGCCTCGGGTCTTATTGCCACAGTAACATGCTTGCAGCTCTGTAATCAAAACCAATCTCTGCCCATCACATACAGTAACTGCTACTGTCATATAAGACACACCCTCTAACTCAATTATCACACCCATAGAACATCTTCTGCTTCCAACAGCATGGGGTCAATGGGCTTCTCTTATGCTTGAAGACTTTTTGTAGCTACACAATCATTGACAAGAAAGCAGCACCACGATCAGAAAAGTGTTGCACATCAGCGGCACTTAACCTAACACTCATGAGACATACTCCAATCACTCATTACGCCACACAGGTTATCAACCTCTGGTGTAATGCTCTCAGACACTCTGACAGTGCTGCGAGACAACATTACTGGCAGATGTGTGCTATACACATTGTAAGTGGGTTATTCAAAACATCATGGGGCCAGATCATCTAAACGTTTACCTGGTGTAGAAAAGTGGAGTAAATGAATTTAGCACCAGTTTTCCCTCTTACATAATATATAATGAAGCAAACAAGTTTTGCTCCAATCTGTATTATCTCAAAAGAATTTCACTATGGCAAAAATGAATCAGATTATTTTCATCACTGTGTTTACTACAGAAGATAAAAAGGAAGGTAGTAAACACATTTATTTTATGTTACCAAGCAAACATAGTAAAAGAAACAGACTGATTCATTTTTGCCTTATTGCAAATGTCTTTACATAATATGGATTGGGACAAAACATTTTTCCTACATTCTCTATTATCAAAGCAGAACCACTTTTAATTTGCTTAATTGTTAGCACTGGTGGAAATGTTGGATGGAAGGATTGATTTGGAAAAGTGTACTAAATTTACCTTCATCCATGCCGGCTGCAATGATGTGGCATGAGCTAGATCTAATTAGTATGGATGATACACCACCACACAAGACCTGGCACAGAGGTAAATCAGAAGCGATCATTGATTATATATATCTAGACGCAGTTCTTTTCCCATTGATAGAATACTTTCAAGTAATATCCACAGACCTCAGCGACCATCATATGCTGACTGTAAAATGGAATGTTACTGGACCTAAATAAAAGAAAGATAGAAAGCATTTTCCAGGATCAGAGAATATCAATAATAGCTTAAACAGACTATGTTGGTCCAAGAATGCCCTGATGCTGTTTGATAAACATCTAACGAACGAGATCCGTCATGCATCTGGATGTAAATTGGACCATCAAGTGATCTATAAAGATTTGATGCAATTATATTGTCCAGCCAAAGCATTAAACATGAAAAAATGCAATAGCCTGCATTATTTTGACCCGGAAATTAAAGCAAGGAAATCTTTATATCGTGCCCTTATATCGTGCCCAAAAGCATGAAGCAATGAAGCTTATGCACTCTCAACGTGGCCCTACACTGACTGCAGTTAAAACAGCCTATAATAACTGGCTAAGAGCCCGAAAGTCCGACATCTATCAGATGGATGGGGAAATTATGCTAAGTGTGTTCCAAAACAAGAACAAATCACAAATGTGGAAGCTATTGAATAATGCTTCTGCTGGATCCCAACTGGTCGCACAAGCCAATGAACTCACTGATCAAGAGTGGATAACCCATTTTTTTACAGCTATATGAACTACCATTTGCTTCTATACGAACAAACGATGAGGAGAAAGCCCATAAATTCCATCTTACATTTGATAGAGAAGATATACTATACTATATAAAGAGAGCTAGTTGATCCAGGGTGCCTGGGCCTGGTGGCTTATCCAATAGCGAGTTAAAACAACTACCAGACCTCTGGGCGACAATACTCTTTAATATTTTCTCTCATATAAATCTGACTCAATGTATTCCCCGTACGTGGAGGCATGCCATCATAATTCCTATATACAAAAAGGGCAATTTTCTAAATCCGGCCAGCTATAGGCCTATTGCTCTTTTGGACGCCCCAGGGAAAATATTCAGTTGATCATGCCGAAGGAACTAAACTTTTGGCTAACAGATGCAAATAAAAGAGACCCTTTCCAAACCGGGTTTGTAGCCGGTTTAAGTACAGCAATCAACATAATCTCACTGAACATGATCAAGAATCACTATGCCAACCAAAAACAACCTCTCTACATTGCTATTGTGGATTTTCGGGTGGCTTTTCATTCCATAGACAGACAAATACTAAATGAGAAACTGCAATACTACAAATATCCTCAATCATTATTATCCTTGATTACTTTACTTCACACTAATACCACAATGCAAGTTCAACTTACACTCGAAGGACTCCAATCTTTATCGTTCCCCACCAAACATGGATTAAAGCAAGGGTGCATATTGGCCTCGACTCTTTTTAATCTCTTCATCCTGGACATGGGTGAATAATTTTTCTATACGATCTCTGATGCCCCAAAAATTGGATCTCAACTGTATGCAGACGATTTTGTCTTTTTGTATCAAACACCTATTGGCCTACAAAATCTGCTAAATACATTGGATGCATATGTAAAAACTAACAACCTAATGATAAATACTGAGAAAACACACATCTTGGTGTGTGGCCCTCAAGCAAAACAGAAAGCAACCAAGTATGCATGGCATTTGCAAGAGAGGAAATTAATGACTATATCCCAGTATAAATACTTGGGTGTTTTAATTGACAGCTCAGAAAATGATAAACTGTTTCGAACTAATTTGGACTCTAAACTGACAACTTTAACATCCCAAGCAAAAATCCCAGACTACAAATTCGGTAAATCGTCTTGTAGACATCTAATTGCCTTCTATCAGCAAAAGGCTGTACCAATAATCCTTTATGGGTCAGAAACAAGAATACCAAAGGATCAAAAGTTCTGGGATCTCTTAGTGGCCCGATTTTGGAAGTAAGCTTTAAAACCCCCGAAAAGTGCACCAACTGCTATGATACGATTTAAATTGGGATTATTGTCTTTGTATATTCAAGCTATATGGAAGATGTGTTGTCTTTTAAGAAAAGCCTTCTGGGTCTGCACACAAATAACATATTGAGCGTATTAGCGCATAATCTATTAACCTCATCACATAACTTCCAGAGAACTTGGCGAAACTCTATATTAGATGTACTTTCAGATGCTGAGATATCTGTAGAACTTCTGATGGCTAATCCAGAGGGATCCAAGTTAAAGCTCTATCAGTATGAGTGGATTTCCACACAAAAAAAATTTAACACCTATGTAGACTTTGACCTTTCTAATTTTTGGACACAAAAAACTTCGCTCTACAGCTGCATATCTGAATAAATGTCTATCATTATATATTAGACAACAATTTCTAAGATTTCGATTAAACCTGTGCCCTACAAATGCCATTAAGGCAAGGAGACGGCCGATTCAAAAAGAGTAATTTTTGCCGTTATTGTGAGAATACATCACAAAAACAAACGTTGAAGCATCTAATTGTGACATGGCCTGTTCTAACTGAGAAACGTCATACCTTTTTTAAGAATCAACAGAATATATATATCGCGATTTGTCTGAAAATGAAATATGGCATCTAATATCTACCAGTCCGAGAATCTCTCTAAAGATTGAAATAGTAAATTTTTTGGATGCCATCTTATCTCCAAACTCCGAATAGAAAGAAGAGTTAATCTTAGAAAAATGTTAACACCATGACAGATGTAATGAACGTTTTATTGTGTATATACATAGAATGATGAGCTAAATTTGTTAACATGAAAACAACATTTCTAATGGGAAGAAAAACTTGGGCAAAAGAATTCTTTTAAAGTGCACTTTCATAAATCTATTGTTATTTATTATTATGTGAGAAATGCGATCCATATTCAAATGTCATATATTTTATTACATGCAAAAATTGTACAGTTTATAGGTTATATATTTTACTTATATTTGAAAGTTGTAATTGTAACAAGATTTCAAAGGTTGATATAATCAGCCAAACCAAATAAAAACAAAAAAAAACATTTCCCCAAAGAGCTGCAATTGTTTGGGAAACATTTTTCATGTACCCCAAAATGTTTAGCTCTCTTGGTAATACGCTATCTGTGCTGTGAACGTGCATCAGCTCTTACAAAATAGAAGTCTGCATGTTGTAGCAGCATTCATAGATCAGCCTAGATCTCTTTTATTAGAGTTTGGGGTTGACAAAGAGAAACTAATCATTAAGACATGGGGCTATGAGTGCATCAAAACACGAAACTACTGATCTGTAAACATGCCACTCTAGAAGGAACATGCAAAAACCCAAAAGAAATCACCTAACTCTAATTGTGATAAACATTGGACCTTAGAATAGAAAATTAAAGGAATTTTGCACCCTACTTTGCTTCTTACTTCTTTGAATGGAACCAAATTATATCAGGTCCACAAGTCGCTCTGATAATTGCGCTGATTTGATTTGTTTTTAAGTTGTATGAATTGTTAGGAGAATTGTTTTAATCTTTTTCAGTAAATGCAGAAGATTGACTGCTTATTGTACAATATTATGTAAAAATTGTTTAGGCCCTTTTTAATTTGTGTAATGTGTGAAAGGCTTCTATTATAAATCCTATCACAGTAAATAAATCAATTAATCAGCAGGAGATAACTTGGTATCAGACTGCTATGACAGCAGGGCCAACAAATTGAAAAACACACTGGGGCTCATTTTGATAAAAATCTTAATTGCTCACAGGGTACCGTTTACGTTTGCACTTAAGCACAAACAGGTTCCCTCTAGGAAATGTTCGTCATTTGCACTGCGGAATGCAAATGAGAAATGCAAATAGAGTAAACGCTGCCTGCCATGTACGCCTGGCAGGCAGCATTTACAATGATTTCACATGGATGAAAACTGCCTGCTTTCTGCTGGTGCAAAAAGCAGGAGGTTTCCATGAGAAATCATTGGTTTCATGCCAGCATGAAAATCTACTTCTGGTGTGAAGCCAAGTTGTTTTTGAAGGCGGAGGGCAAACGGCAGGCAGGAACGCAACTTCCGTTCTGCCCCCCGCCCTCTGCCTTAAAAAACAATGAAAATCCCGTGGAGCATGAATTGAGGCATTAGGACACAGTTATGTCTGTCTTTAGTCCCTCTATTTATGCTCCGGGTACTACAGGAATTAACTCCACTGTTTTTCTCCACTTTACAATTGCAAACTTCGATCCTTGACAGCAGTCCAGTTATAGGGAATGAAGAGCAAACTGGCAAGAAGTATTTACAATTGGAACCTTTGTCCCTCCTTCAGTAACTTCCAGAGGCTAAAAATAACAACTGGGGCATTGTGTTCTGCATCACATGACCAATTTACTTTGATAGCACTAGTCTTGATCCTTTGCTAAAATGTCACCTAGAATTAAAAACAAAAAAGGTTTAAATCATCAGTTTTGAAAGGCAAGACCACATTTTTTAGTGAATGGCCTTGCATTAAGAAATTGAACCATTTGCAACACAATGAACGTCTGGTTGTCTTAGGCCAGCAAACAGACCAAGAATGGAATCTTTGGAGTACCATAGACACACACATGATAATTCCTGCAAAGTGCAGCTGTTATGGCAGAAGGGCAGAGCTAAAATGTCTCCTTGGGACCTGCTACTATTCTAAGCACCAAGGTAAATGTGTACCTAGACTATTTCGACAATTGGTACACTGGCTTATTGGCAGCCCACATTCAGCAGTTGCAACAGGCCCACAATGGCGCAAAGAGAACACAAGCAATCATGTACCACCGGCCACATTGAACACACCTCAAGGGTTCCATATAAGGAAACCCCACTTACAGACTGGTTTGCATGGCATTCAAGGCTGCATATCACCTGCCTGATGTGCATAAAAAGCACACTCAATGGGTGCATTCAGTGAAGTCCCCATTAGACAGCTAAAGAACATCTTCTGAATACCCTAAAATACACATGACAATAATAGGACACATGGCCTTGTCTATTAATGTTCACCGTAACATTTTACCACATAGATGGTGCCCCACTGATTCACTCAGCAAAGGAGGCAACCTTTTAAAGTCATGTCATATTGCACAGTATGATTACGTTTCCTGACACTTAGACCAGTCAAATAGGACTAACACCAAGAGGGGGCTAAGTCTGGCTAAGATTACTAAAGAAGTGTCAAAAGCACAAACTCTTAGGTACCCCCAACAGTGTTAAGGAGTCTGCCTCTGATTCCTCATCTCTCTCTCTCTGATCCCCAAATGTCAGGATCCTGCCTCTGGTGTTTAATCTCCCACTCCAATACCCAACCACCACTGGATTCTCATGACTATCTTCTACACACATCCTTCTGGAACTGCTTTTGATATCTCGTCTCTTGATGAAATGCTACCAATTGAGGACCTGATTCACAGAAGCATTTTATAATGGCACAATGAATAATGAAAACGCTCTGTGAATCAGGCCCTACAAATCTTTCTCAGATGTCTGATTGCTCCCTTTAATTCTTTGACATTTGTCGAGAGTCTTTGAAGTCTCAGCTCTCCCTCCCACCCCAGAGTTCAGGCTGCCTCTGATATATCATGTCCTCCACTCTAGGCTTACATGAGTCTATCTCTAATGACTCTTCTTTGCACGCTCTGCCTTCAGAAATCAGGTCTCCTATTGCCTCACATCTGAGCATTCAATTATGTTCTGTTATTAGTTTTTCCCCTCCCAATCCCAACATCCAACATCTAATTTCTACTCTCATCAATTGACTCCAGGTGTTTAGCACTCCAAGTCTTATCACTCTATTCCACCCTAGGTGTTCAGCAGCAGTCTCTAATGTTCAATATATACACTAGGATGGCAGGAGAGGGTGTTTGATGTCTGGCCCATCCCTTCCAGGATAGGTGGCAAAGAGGTCTTCAAGAGGCTTGCCCTTGTCAACTCTGACACCACCTTTATACATTTAAATAGGTGGCTTAGGAGACTGCAACAGGCCTGCTCCCTTCACCCGTGCCCCTCTAACCTTGTAATCCATTACAGCCTCTTCAATGGTGATGCATGGATGCATACAGTGCTCCTTCGATACACGGCAAACCGGGCAGATAGGCACACGGTCACACTGGCAGAAGAACTTGAACACCTCACGGTGCGCTTGGCACATCCGCCAACAGTCTGCGTGTTCAGGCTTAAACTCTCTGGCGAGGTCGGCTAACTCTGCAACCAGCTTGTTTGGCCAAAAGTTCATCGAGCCTTTAAATCTTTTGCCACACTTGGGACAGGTGCACTGCCCTTTGTTGCATTTCCACTCTTGCATGATACACTCCTGGCAGAAGATGTGTCCGCACATGATGGATACTGGCTTAGTGAAGAACCTGTGGCATATAGTGCATGTTGCCTCCCGCTGGAACAAGCGCACGTTTTCATGAGTTGCCATGGCCATTTCTGATGTCCACCTGAGGCTCCGAGAGATACGTACACCTGCAGGAGGTCCTGTGACAGCAACATAAGCTCTCCAAAGATCTGGAAAACAGACAGGTGTACAAAATGACATTAATGGACTTGACATGGAGAAGGACATGACAGTACATGCAAAGGAACAGAACAGCAATTGTTGCATAGAACAAACAATTCACTATGCAATAGGATACCACCGGCTGGGGTGGGTGGAATTAATGACACACAGAGCAACATAAGTGGTAGCACATGCATAAGAGATTCCCCAAAATAGAAAAAGTTACTCACCATAGTGGCAGCTGTCGCCTTCCCTCCATACTTTATCAGTGTCTGTCCTATGGGGACAAAACCAGCCCATATGCACAGCAAAACATTCCTCCATATTAAAATTTGGGAGCGGTGCCTGCACATGCACAGGGCGTGGCCACAGAACATTCTGATTCTGCACGCCGGCAACATCCGCCAGTCTCTATTTCCCCTGCATTAGACAGGCTTAATCACTTAGAACCTTATTATTGAAGGACAGAAGGATGGGCCTACACAGGTTTAATCACTTGGAATATTATTATTGAGTTACAGACGGAGGGGGCATAGGATGAAATGGGGAATATGGACAAGGAGTACAGCACCCTGACTGAAGGTGTCCGGTCAAAGTTTCGACTCAAAAGGGTCGAATGACAAAAGGGTCGAGTAAATTTGACCGAAAACAAAAGGATCAGATTTTTTTTTTACATTTATATATTTTTTTCTGCTTTAGTATTGGTAAAAAAGGTGTTTTTACACCACAAACGGGGCTTGGGGGGGACGGGGGGTCCCCCCCCCCGGTTCTCCCCCGGTCCCCCCCCCAAAATAAAAAATAAATAAATAAAAGCTCAACCCTTTTTTCGAATTTACTCGACCCTTTTGTCATTCGACCCTTTTGAGTTGAAACTTTGACCTATAACCGCACTGAATATGGTGAGTACCTTTTCCTTGCTCCAACATCCCCCTAACCTTTCTACTTGGGAGATCACCAAGGTAGAACGTATTAAGCAAACAGGTTCTGTTGAACAGCCTGACCAAATTTAGCATCAGCCCTACTACTGGGATCCACAAAATAGTGTATGCAGAAGGACGAAGGTAAGGCACAGGTGGCTCCCTTTCGAATGAATTCCCACAGAGCCTGTCTTTGATATCCCACCATCATAGTTTTGACTCTGACCTTGTGTGTGTGTAGGCCCTATGGAATGGGCTTTTGTTGAAGGTAATAGGATTCTGAGATGAATACTACTATCCACAGTGCTATTCAAGCCTTTGAGGCCTTTGAACCAGGTTTATTTATTTTATTTATTTATTTTAATTTGTGGACCAGAGCTGTCATGCACGACAAACAGGATGTCAACCTTCCTGGTGAGTTTGCATCACTACCATGTCATTACAAAAGGTGGTATAAGATTTGAAGGCTGCCAGAAATTGAATTTGACTGATGAGTCTGGATGATGTAATCACCACTAAAAATGCTGCTTTTCATGTGACAAACTTGAGATTTCAAGGGTGTGAAAGTATTATTTAATACCATTGATAGGACCAGGTATAAGACCCACACAGAGTGAGGAGCTTTAGCCAGAGGATACATCCACAAAAGGCAATCAAAATGGCGCTGAATGACTGGGTTAGATGTAGAAAATGATTTGTCTGAAGAATTTCTATAAGCGCATATTTCCACTAGATGTGCCCTACAAGAGTCAACGTGCATAATCAAGAAAGCATTGCAACATATTCATGTCTCTGTCAATGGACCAAGGGCAAAACCATAGTCATTTGCTCCGATAGTTGGAGCGTGCATAAGGCGTTCTGCCTGCCTGAATGACCTTAAGATTGTTCTGTGCAAGACTTCTGTGAAGAGATCCAGTGTCAATTCCTTAGGAACCAACTAACCAAGTTCAGTGATTGAGTGGCACTCTTTCTCTCACTGCTGTGTTGGTATCTCTGGAAACACTGGGAGAAAGGTCAGCCCTACCAAAGCAAGCTCCATCAGGTTAGAGAGCTAGACCCTGGCCGCCAGTGAGGAGTCACAGGGATAATTGATGCATGTAGCATGGATCGCCACTTGATGATTGTTAGGAAAGATTTCACTTTATAGCAACTTTCCCTCCATTTCTATGGAACCCCAAACATTTTGCTTTTCATTTTTGAATCTGACCTGAACTTTACGCAGTGCAGTGACGCCTTCTGCTTCCCTGCACTGGCTTTTTGCTCATTGCTATAGGGAAACTGACAAGTCCTTCAGGCTGTCAGTACTGAGAAACATTGTTTCTCATAGTCTTTCAACTTTGTTGCCACTTGTTGGTAACATTTTATCATTGCACAAACCACATTACAGTACATCGCAATGGGAACATTGTGTTTTATGGCCCTAGACACCTTTTAAGGATGTTCTGGTGATTGTACAATGTGCCTTGGAACAGACTGCTGGCAGCAGTAGCTATTTCTTATATTTCGGTAAATGTTTACCATGCCAAACCGCGCTTACTGCGTTTGGCTCATGACTGTGGCTAGTGTCCAACATGGCCATGCTACAAGGTCTTTTGTCTACTCCTTTGGCCTTTTTTTCCCGTGACTTTCCCCCTGCCTTTCCAGATGCTTGACTTCCTTATTTGCACATGCAGGTGCCCGCGAAAGCTGTTTCTTTCGTGGGCCCCTACAGGCCATGTATGTAGACACCCAGGAAGTGGGCTGGATTGTCAAGTCCCAATCCACATTACTGGTGCCAGGGTGTCTGGTGTGCATGAGAGCATGAGGACCCCAATGGTCCCTAATTGGACCACTGCTGGCGGGCATGCATGGGGCAGATCTTCTCATTGGTGGGCCTCATGCGAGCACTCCCTGACTTTGGATATGAAGAGGGGCCCTGCACTTGTTCTAGAGAGACAAGCACAAGACCAGCAACAGATTTTCACAGATCTGTAGATGGAACCAAGTATCCTGAAGAGTTGGGCAGAACAAAGGACGAGCCTGAGATGCACTGAAGAGGGCTGGCAACCTAATCCTGTTGTTGTCCCGGTCGAGCCATGATTTGCGCTTGATTTCAGAAGACCTGTGACGGTGCTTTGAACCCTTAGAGTGGTGGGACCAATCACTCTCAATGCCTCCTGGTAACCCTGCAAGTAAAGTCTTCTCGGAAGTGTCCCTGGCCATTCAGTGGATTGACCAGCTGAAACCTTGGGTAACACGGAGGAGCGTCGCCGTTTTAAGTTTCGGCTTGAGACATTGGCGAATCACAACTTAAGCTACAAAGTACCCTTCAGCCGAAGTTCACTGTCCCAGCAGCTTTGGATCACAAGCTAGGAGGCTGCGTTGTACCGCGAGAGTTGGGTGTCGCTGTGTGACAGCGATGGTCACTGTAGGCGGTTTTACTGTGTTCCTTCCAGTGTCCCAAGGTACGGTGCATCTGTGTTTTCTTCATTCTTCATCTGAATCAAGAGTAGCAGCTCCTGTCACATACCGGACCTGTGTACGCCCCTGCAGCACCTGTGCATCTGGAAGCCGAGCCAAGGGAGGGAAAACGGACGTCTGACAACCACCTATAGACCTGCCAAGTCTGGACCAAAACCAAACTAAGGCCGGTGATTAGTGAAGTGACTTACTGGTGGGCCTTTGTTCATCTAATCACTTTTACACATAGAAAGTACATTTTAACCTTCTTTTGGCTTCTGTAGTATTCACTCCCTAAAGCTCTCCGAAAGTCGGGAAAAGCTTTGTTCGCCGTAGCAGATCATCTCTAACTTTTGGAACCCGTTACAACCCTTCAGAATCCATCCCCTAACTTTTTCCTGTATCCTAAGAAGTACTTTGTGAACTTTACACACGACCAGGCGATTTTACTCACCCATTGAACATTGAACACAAGGCTCCATTCATCTTAGGGCTGGACTTATTAAGTTAGGATTGTCATCTCTGACGGTTGCCTGTACTGTAACATTTATTTGCCCTTTTCCTTTGCAGGTATTGGTGTTTTTATCACACTGACTCAGTGATTGTTTATATGTCACATAGTGTGCTGCTTGTGTGGTATTTTACTATTGCATTTCATAATTTGTTCATGTTGTTATTGGTCCTATAATAAATAGTACATATTTAGTATACAACTGTGTAATTGTAAGTCTTGGTGTTTCACTGTGTGTGCTCATTACAGACCTCTTATCACTCTCACCCCTCCTGAGACTTAGCCTTAACAACTCTCCAATCTACCGTGAACTCATCTGGCTAACTTCCCAGAAGTTTTCCCGTGTTCCACTAATAATGGTGGCTTCGTAAACATCTGTCCACCAGGCCAGAATTTAGAAAGCCATTTTAACAATGACAACCCTATCAATGATGAGAATGAGAAGTAAAGCATATAGACTACTGAATCTGAAACACATCTCTCAGAGATAGCTGACGCAGGCTCCCTCTTAATGTAAAGAACCTTAATATTGCACTGCTATACGAGGTAAATAAATCTAGCAGAGGAACCTTCCATTTTCGTTCCATTGTCTGAAGCACTGAAGTGTGCAATGCCCATTCATGGTTGAACTGGAAAAGCCTGCTCAGTCTATTTACTTACATTCTATACTCCTGGAAGGTGGAGGGCTTGCGGAAAGATGCAGCATTCATGGACCATTCCAAAATGGGGACAGCCTATCGTAAAAGAGCAGGGAACCTGGTGCCGCCCTGCTTGTTGATATAATATATGCAGGTCAGATTGTCCAGCTGAGTGAGTGCTGTTTTGCCTACCAACGTAGGGAGGAACGCAACCAGGGCTAATTGCATCACCCGGAACTCTAAAATGTTGATGTCTTCCTGCTGATCCTGGGATTACACAAATTGTGAACAGATGGTCCATGTTTGCACCCCAACCTGCGAGATAGGAGTCTGTCCTGATGACAGCTTCATGGGGTGCATCTGGAAAGAGGATGCCCGCAAACATGTTCTCCTCCCTGGATCACAGCAGCAGGACTGTATATGAAGCCACTGGAACAGGAAGGAGAACCGACTAAGCGTCTGAAGCCTGAGTCCTGTGCTCTGCCAGGCTTAACTGGATCCTCCCCATCAGGTGGTGTGCAAATAGGACTGCTAAAACGCAGGAGTGTCAGAATTCCTCTTCACAGATTTGAAGAAGAATTCTTCCCACCAATGTACTCCTTTGAATGTAAGTAATACACAGTGCAAAGGAATCAATTAATTGAAAGAATGGATATCCCACCGGGACCACGTGGCTGTAGGAGGAAATATAACACAATTAGTACCAAAAGGACAGGTGATGGAAAATCAAAATTCTAATCTAAACCCAATAACACTAACCTGAGTGAACCGAATAGGAGGGAAGTACTACCACGATCAGGTTAAGAAGAGAGCCCAGAGAAGTTCCTAAGAAAATAAAGATACTGAGCTAAATGAGCTTATACCACAAGAATTTCCTTACCAGGGAATATCCATGAGTGAATCCGTAGAATGATTGACACAATCTCACAGTGCGGGGAACAGTTCTTCCAAGAGTTCGAATTCCCGCGTTGCAATAGAGGCTGTCCCACGGCGCAGCGGAGACTGTTCCACGGAGCAGCGGTGGCTGTCCCACGGAGCAGCGGAGGCTGTCCCACGGAGCAGCGGTGGCTGTCCCACGGTGCAGGAAAAATAACTTGTGAGTCACTCTAATCCAGGAATCGGAAAGTCAGCACAAACGTACTAGGCAGTTACAAAAAGATTAATCCATAAGCCGGTCCAAGTCCAAATACCTTGTGAGCACCAAACTACAACAAGGAGATTGCGAAAACGAAATCCAGGTCACAGAAGCCAGAGATCAAGAAACCACAAAAAGCTAAGAGGAGAGGTCGCCAACACAGTAGGGTAATCCAAACCCAAAAACAAGTACAAATTCGGGTCAAAATACGAGGAAAAGCCGTAGAAATACGAGACAAGAAACAGAACGCCAAAATGCTCAATCAGAAGCGCTGAGCAACTAAGGAGGAGGGGCTAAATACCCAAGATCACCTGATCAACGTCGTGACGAACGTTACCCCTCCTTAGCAACGTGTCACCAAGCTTCCATGGCAACCTCCAGGCTCCGCCACGGATCGCGTTTCTGGCAACCAAATGCCGTTGTCCCAGCACTTTCCCTTGTTTGCCTTGTCTTGCTGCTGAAGGCACACGAAAACCCGTTCGCAACTTCCTATGCCTGACAAGGAGGCTATGAGTCCCAGAGAGAGAAATTGAGACTTCAGATTGACCAAGATGCCCAAATCAAACATGAGGTCCTGTAGAACATGCAGGGCTGTTCTTGCCAGAAGCAGCGCATAGTAGCCAGTCGTCTAGCTATTGGTGAAAGTGAGTTCCCTCTCAGATGGAGATGAGCACTGACAGCTACCCTGAGCTTTGTGAAGAATATAGGAGCTACATTCAGCTGAAGAGCAACACTGTCTATTGGAAGTGTGCATCTTTCAGTGCCAGGCTCAGAAATTGTCTGTGAGGCCAAATAGAGCCATGAAGATAAGCAAGTTTTCTAGGGATACCGGAGTCCGCATGGACCACTTCCCAGGGTTGCGTGCCTCGAGGCATTGCCTCAATGGCGGGTTCTCGCTGTAGGGGAGATGCAGCTTGACACAAGACACAGGCGGCCACAAAGTCGTCCACCTTCCTCTCCAGTTCAGGGAACCAAACCTTCAGTCGTAGCCTGGCCTTGGTCTTTGACGCTACCTGGTGTCCATGGTGGGCAAGGGTGATCACGTCCTTTACCTTGGACTGAGGGACTACTATCCACTCTGCACAACCAACTTTCTTGAGTCAGAGCAGGATGAATGTGAGCAGGAATCAATATCTTGACTTTTTCTAAGGGTAAAAACACATTGAAGGGCGACAGGTCCAGCATTGTCATCTGCCCACCTGATTTTTCATGGTGACAGCGAACAGTCTAGAATAGAACCCCTGACCTCCCTGCAAGGGTGAGAATGCATTGAACCATTTGTACCACCTGGTGAAGTACTGATGAATTCAACTGTCACAAAGGAGGAGAAGAAGGGGGAACAGGAAAAATAGCCAGTCTGTATCCCCTGGAAACCACAGATAGAAAACCAAGAATATAATAAACTAATAAGGAACTGTTAAAGGATGACCCTCCGTTACAATGTTTAACATGCCTAGATTGACACAGGGGGCATATGAGGTCCACGACTCACTAATTAACAAATGCATCCACTGGATTAGACCAGTTAAGGGATGTGCATCTGTTATTAGGGAGGATATTGCTGGATGTGTTTGTTTAAGGGAGTCAAATAGCGCTAGGGACTGTATCCAAATCTTTTTTTACAGCAGGGATATAGCTGGAGGGCTTCTTTCCATTGATTTTAGAACTTATCCCCCCGAAGGATCTGAAGTGGGGAGAGTGGCTGTTTGTGCTCTGTTCCTTACTGCAGTCTGTTTTCACAGTCCGTTTTCACTGCTGCTTCGTTGGAGGAGGAGCATTCACCTAAAAACAGCTTCCACCCCACAGCACGGAGTGTCAGAGAGTGGGTTATTGTGCTGTGTTCCTTACTGCACAGCCTGTTTTCAGTCTGTTTTCACTGCTGCATGGTTGGAGGAGGGAGGAGCATTCACCTAAAAACAGCTTCCACCCCGAGGCGCGGAGTGGCTGTTTGTGCTGTTCGTGGTGCTCTGCTCACCCGGCCATGCCTAAACATGCCGATCTAGAAGAGCTGAGCAATACATGTACTTCCCAGTGCACACGCAGCCAAGCACAGACTTTCAACAGGCACAGTGAGATGCAAAATCGGATGATGTCAGATGACAGAACACAATCTGGTGTTATGGAAGTCTTCATCTCAGCTAAGATGTATACCTTTTGTTTTTGATGCTCATGGCCTCTCAAATGAACGTGACTTACTGACTGATACCAATTCACCTCATTTATCCTCCCTCAGTACGGATGCACCGCAAACTTCGGAGGAAAAAATTATCAGGAGTAATTCAACAGTGATGAAAAATAAGACCTCTGGCACGTGATGAACTGTACAGATGCCTAGTGAACGGCTTTTGTAATATCAATGCCATCAATCAATTGCAAAAGATAATATAGAAACTATAAGTGACTCTGATTTCTCTGCAAACTGCTCGTAAAAGTACCCAATTTAATACCACGTCACAAAAAAGATGTGGTCAAAGATACTATCGTCAAGGATCGCAAAATAAATCTGAACCTTTGCAAACGCAATGTAATTTGATGTCAGCTTTAACAATTGCGATGGCTCCATTCCTTAAAGTATATGAATTGATTCATGAAAGTGTTAAGGACCAGGCGATGCTACCAAACTGATCCATGTGGACATATTCATAACCGCTCTTCAACAAAGACTTTATCGGGAAACAGACTCAGAAAACATGCTACAAAAGCTGTTATGCAACAATGTGAGAGGTATTGGAGCGAACAGAAAGATCCAGCTTGATGTAGCAGAGGAAATCTTGAAATGTGGGAAAGAATCAACAAAAAGAGCTCACCTAGATCCTAAGGTTATAATAAAACCAAACAGCAGTCTGTCTACATCTATGTCCACAACAAATCCAAGTATTTTTACTGGTGAGATGACGGAATCTCCAATACAATGGAAACTACTACACCCCCTGTAATAACTCACTATCAGCCGGACAAAAGAGCATCCTTTAACTACAGAATATTGCTGAACTATCTTGACCAATGTGTGAATAAGTGTATTAACCTTCCGATATCGATGAGGGGTAGAATATTTCTGATTGCAAAGACCATCCTCCCAAAATAGAACAAAGGATGTCCCAGTCTCTCTGCGCCAAGGAATTGGAATTTATTAGAAGAGCGAAAAAACGTCTGACACGTGTTTCAAGCTGCGTACAGCTCTTCATCAGAGGCTTGAATTACAGCAATTAGTCTTCACAATTTAAACGTAAGACAATGCCAGGATAAATTCTCAAACTGCCTCGCAATTGCGGAAGACACAAATTTACGGCCGCTGCGCCTTCCGCAATTGCAAGGCAGTTTGCGAATTTATCCTGGCATTGTCCTACGTTTAAATTTTGAAGACTAATTGCTGTAATTCAAGCCTCTGATGAAGAGCTGTACGCAGCTTGAAACACGTGTCAGGCGTTTTTTCGCACTTCTAATAAATTCCAATTCCTTGGCGCAGAGAGACTGGGACATCCTTTGTTCTCTTTAACTTTCCTCGTGGATCTATACTGGCAGTATACCCACACCACCCAGATACCTGCAGCCTTGGTGTTCCATTTTTCCATTCGATATACAAGCGATGTGGACCTGTGACTTTTTCTGCCATAACTTTGTTCTTGATCCTCCCAAAATAGCTTTACCTTTTTATCTGCATACTAGTGCAACTTCCTCAAAAGTTAATCTCAAGGCTTAGAACATTGGCCAGTAAGTTGGTTTGGGGTAAGGCTGTACCCCATATTCATTTGGAAACATTACTGAAACCCCTGGGAGAAGGTAGGAGTCGGGATTCCAGATCTCAAACTTTACTATCTGTTGTCCCAGGCACATGAGACAGGTTAAGGGTTCGTATCCCTAGCTACATTCTAACATACTAGCGTCGAGAAAGCCCAGAAATACCCCCATTCATTAAAAGCACAATAACAGCCGATATAAGCCTCTGTCACAGTGACGCGATGGTCACTGTGGAACCGATGGAGGAAAGGACTGCAGAAGTTCCATCACGTCTTTTTTTGGATCCTCAGAGTGCCTATAATAGTGTTTTCCAACATGGCGCCTGATGGACAGGATTATTCACAGCGCAAACACTCGGCACATTGCATTTCAACCCTCTGGTTTTCTCCTGTTGAGGTAAGACGTTAGTTTTCCTCTCCGTTCCTCCTGACACTCTGTCTAGAGATGCTTCTTCTCTGCTGCTTCTGACCACTTGGTCTTTTCCCTTCTCACAGCTTTCCTCGCTTTCCCGCCTCCTTTTCTAGTACTTATTGTGAGGAACCCATGGTATCAAACGCAAGGAAATAACAGTGATGCAAGTTTTAAAATCTTCACTGATTAGTTTTAAAGGGGTTGGAGATTTCCTATCGGGCCCTATCACTAAACTGGGAGCGAGCTCGACCATCAAATAAAAGAAAACAGTCCTAGTAAAAATAATGAAGTATCTAATAACCCTATTGCCTGTCCTAGGCTTATACAATAACTAGTGAGGGGAAATATGAATGTTCAACAAATAAAAAAGTGTATTAAAATAAGTCAGTATGGCTGTACGTTTCTCAGCAATGCCCCTTCCCTATGGATAAGCCACAGGTCCAGAGAATAACTGCAAGGAGGATGGTTGGTACAGGTCTGCTACTTTGGTATCCTTCCAAACAGCTAGGGTACAATTTGTAGAATTCAATTCCCAGGGCAACTCTCCTGGGTCTAGAGTCAAAATGTCACAATAGGCTTCTCTTGCCTCTTTAAGTATTAACTCAGTACAGTTCTGAACACAGTATTCGAAATGTTGTCTCTTCAGGTTCCCTTCACCCAAGCTCAGACTTTCTTTCCATAGCATTCACAAATGTCATATAGGCCCAACCGGTTCACCTCGTTCGGACTTGAACCTATTAGTTTCAATAGACACAGTTCACGACAGGCCTCCATCTGTCGGGCCCGAGCCCTTCTCCTTCACACATATTAATCTCTACCAACTTCCCTCTGTCGGACTCAGGCCTGCCACCATGTGTAATTCACTTCAGGTTTCCCTTGAAGACTTTTGATACTGCACAAGCTAGCGCACAGCTCTCCATGAACACTTCGAATCGGGTTTAACAAAGTTCACATAGGTTTTTTTCACAGGCCCCTCAAGCTTCTGGCTACGGAAACACTTTGTCCTTGTAATGCTTTCACTTCACAGCACTCAGTTTGCAAGTTCACAGAACCTTTGCCAAAAGCACTATAGGAACATTTTGTCACCTTATTGCATTGCATGTCCCACAATGCACCTCTTCTCTGGGTCATTTTTGGTTCTCCTGGGTCACTCCCCTTCCTGGATAACCTCCCAGCCTAGGTGCTCTTCTGTGGTGGGGTCCTCTCGGCTCTTCGGGATCAATCCCTGGTTTGGAGGCCTCCCCAATGCAGGTTTCAGTCTCTTGGCTATTTGTCTCTTGCTTCGCTCTCCTGACGCTGCACGCTCCAGAGTGTCTCTTGCCTTATTTCTCCGGACTTACCAAGCATTGTCAGACTGAGCAACGGTTCCCTTTGGATATGCAAATTAGGGTCAGGGTCTTCAGCACCTGCCCCTCAGACCTCTTTTGGGTTGGCTCTAGAACTAATGGAGTGAGCCCTGCCCTAGGCTTGAACAACAGAGTGCAGGCTGCGCGGTTCCAGCTCCATGGAGGCTCGGCTCCCTCGCCACGCTATAGCCCTTAATGAGTGCTGGGTCAGCGTTTCTGTGCACCACTCTCATGAGGCCACCAGCTCCTGCTTCCTTATGTTCCTGGGTCTCCTGTCTGGGCAGTAACCCCAACTTGCTTCCACTGAGTGCCTGCAATTTAGGTAGGGATCCTCTGCTGGTCTCTGCCTTGCAACCTCCCTCCTGGTTTCCCAAGAGCAACTGCCTTCACTTCTCCTGCAGGCTCCTTTTAAGCAACTGTGGGATGTTAATGTGCTGCAGGAGTGTGGTTAAGCTTGGGACTATCTGTCGCTGCCTGTCCTCATTAACAGGACGGCCTGCTGTTAGAAGGGTAGAGCCTGTCTTCTGTGCCTTAGTGTTTCTTGTTTGCACACTTCATCCCTGCCGGTTGCATCTTCTTCTTCTTAGTATTGTTAGAAAAAATGGGGGCTGGGTGGCATGGAAGGGCACTGTACATAACTTCCAAGAACAGAGTGGGCGTGTTGGTGAATGGGAACCTGACCCGGCCTAGTCTTCTCAACGGGATAAGACCATTGCACATCAGAGAGGTTCTTCCCCTTTTTGGCCTTTGGTTCTGCATGATGGATGTAGGGATTGTGGGGGTTGCAGTTCTTATCAGGATGAAGAGGGTAAAGGTATTGTTGCGGGTGAGTGATCATAACCTATAACGCCTGAGGGGATGTTGGGTAGGGTTGTACTGGAACGGGAGAAATACTGCGTCTCGTCCGCGGGTGTTTCTCCCACAGTCTCCCAGGGTTCCATTCCCAGGTGATCCTCCCTCGCTTTTCCACCCCCAGGGTTGGGATCCAAGAGCGATGGCCCTCCCCAGGCCACCTGAGTCAGGGATCCCCACGAATAGCATGGGAGAAACGCCTTAGGTTTCTCACATTACCGCTTGTTAGGGAGAATTCTCTTATAAGGCTAATTTCCCAAACCTAGTGAGTCCCCCAGCAGCTTTGCTGGATTTTTGGGGTTTGTTTTTTCTCCTGCTAAGAGTGAGACTCTTTTCCTCCCACTCTTAGGCATGATTTGAGGTATGTCTTTGACTCTTTGTGTGCTTATGGGCTATGGGGTTTTCTTTTTGCTCCATAGGGTATCATCTATTTTTTATGTGTGTGTTACACAGCACCCTCAGTGCAGTAACACAGGGGTGTCATAGTGACCCCCAAACATAAACTCCATACCCTGGGACTGACTACTGTCTCCCAGGGCATGTAAAGTCACCATTGACTTTACTAGTCCTAAATTGTGAACAGAACAAGTACAAACCATCATATTGTGGAAGTACTGGAAGGGGTTAATTATATTGACTCTGGGTCTGTTTTCAAGGGGGCACTGCCCAGTCCCCCCTTGTCGAGTTTCTGGCTGGTGCCAGTGGTTACCACGCGAAATATTCCACCGGAATATTCTCTATGGGACTTTCCCATTGATTTTAAACGCACCACTTTTTGGTGCAATGTTAAAGATACCGCCGGTTTATTTATTTAATATTAAATCAACGGTTGGGTCTTTTTGCCAGAACTCTTTTCTAAAATGGCGTTTGTGTCCGTCTCTGTAACTCTGACCAAGGTCGAGCCCTTTGTCCCACTTTTTGGCAGGCTTCTCCAGAGAAGCCCTCCAAATGGTGCCACTCTGTGTTCCACAGGATGGGTGGGGAGGGGAATTGGCACCCTGGACTGCATTGCCTTAGCAACTCAAGTCGCACTCTGTTCTGATTGGGCCAGTGGTGAGCCGCACAGCGCACCACTTAGCATGTTTGAGTGACAGCTAGGCTGTTGAATGGGGGGTTTTCTGCATAAAGGCAGGGCCTTTGGGACTGGAACTTCAGAAGTCGCCACAGGACCTAAGAACCCGAAGAGGGAAGAAGCTGAGTCATCTGCAACGACGACACCACTGGTGAAGCCCTGCTGCAATGAACTCACCACTTTCCCAACAACAAGAGAAGATCTTCTGCTGGACGAGTCTTCTTCCTCTGAGCTGGTGGGACCAACCAGTTTGCCCCTTTCGCCTTCCAAGGACGTCTCTTGGTCGAATCGCCCGTGCCAAGCACCCCGGCGGCCGGATAGCCAAGCTTCACCACATTGACCGCGAATAAAAGGAACGCACCTTTAAACGACGAACTCAGCGGCTGGTTTCATCCCTGTGCAGTGCAACGACTCCACGTTTCCTCCTCGACGAGATCCTCTCTTCCCCTGGTTGAAACAATGAACTGCAACCACTGCCAGGAACAACTGCCACCGCTGGAGCTTCCTCTCTCTTTAAGGTACTATGTCCTGCCTGGCCTCCCTTTCTTCGGTTTGCCCAAGGTGACCCTTAAATCCTTGGCTTTCCAACTGGGTTGGCCCCAGACCTTCTAACTTTACCTTCTTGAATCACCCCAGCCTCTTTTGAACATTCTGCAAAGACTTTTAGTGCATTTTAAACCGTGTGATCCTTGGCACATTTTTCGCTTTGCTCCATTTACTGGCCTATGAACTTTAGCTCTACAGTATATACTGCCTTTATTCCCTTGCTGAGAACTCCTAAAAGTGTTGGGGCCTGTTTTATTTCTATGCTCTGCCTTTTTCTCTCCCTTTAACTGAACTATTGGAGTGCCATCAGGTTACGCGCTGCTACCTACTTCTGTTATTCTGGACTATGCTTGAATCATATGGGTGTTTTATGCCATTGTGGCTTTTTCCCAATATATTAAGGGTTTGTCCCACTTGTCTGCCTCTGTGTTTTCCCTGTATACTTAGGGCTACACCGTACCGGCACATCAGGACCGACCTTATCTCTACCAAGAGTGTTTGAGAGATAGAAAGAAAGATAAGACTGACTCAACATCTCGGAGGACACCTCTGAAAGGAATCGCTACCAAACTCACAGGCGAGAGCCTCACTCTGCTTCAATAAATACACTCAACATCACTCCATGGTCCTGCGCACGTTTACATGCTAAGTAGGGGCTTTTTGAAGCCTATTGCTCTCAGCTGTTACTAGACAAAACAGAATGCTTGTCATTAACTGTGGACCGGACATTGTTAGAAGACTGGCTATGCTAAGTCTCATCAGACTTGAGGATGTATTCCCAATTAGAGAATTCATAACACTGCTGGAATATAAAAAAAGCCGGGGAGTCTCACAAATTCAAGTACTTTTAAGCATGAGATTATGCAGCACGGGCAGCTCCTGTTTTCCCACCCTCTCAAGGGACCCCCAGACACTATAATACTACAATTCATTGTTAACATGGACAAGTATCGCCAACCATTATCTGCATTATGCAAACTGTGTGTATCTCTCAAACCACTGGATAATCCCCTAAACTTCGGTGGGAGAGAGAATTGGGTCAGACTACACCAGACAACGACTGGACAATCATTTTAAAGCACATTAGGAACGTTTTGTTAAATTGTTTGTGTAAGCTTTTACAATATAAATAGCACACAAAAATATATGTATGTTTTCCCACAGAGAACTTCACAACATGACCTTTTAAAATTCAGATTACATTGATCAGAAACTTTAGAGATTATGAGACCAGGAATAGGCAGGGCAAGTTCTGAACGTCTATGGCGATTATGTAAAACTGAAAATGTGATGGCTTAACATCCGTTCATGTACTGGCCTACTGTTGGGGGTTTGTCCTGACCCCCAGCGATACCCGTAAGCCCCCAGCACACAAGGACTCACTCGACACACGTCCTTCTGTCTCGGGCTTCCCGGTCGCACTGACGCGGCTGGGAATGCCCACTTTATTTATGCTGCACACGGCGGCGTGCAACGTCACGCGCCACGTGCGCGTCCCTTCAAGGGGCAGCACCACACTCCTTCTTTTTCGGGAGGACAAACAAGAAACACTTTAATAGTACGCACTGCAAACCAAACAACTCTACTAAGTCAACACTTCAAAACCGTTTCCCCACGCACCCCTTTATTATCAACCACCCGGGTCCCCTTACTCAACAATCCCCGGACTCAGGTCGATCAGACAAATGTCCCAGCACGTAATCGCTGAGGTAAGCGAGTTTCCCTCACCCAGCCCTCTGGGGGTACCTCCCGCTTACCTCCTGCATGGGTAGTCTATCCGCAGGCGTTCCCCTGACAGGGGACTCAGGTGTGCTGGAGGGGCCTCCTCCGTCGTCAGGCATCTCCATCAAGTCCGGTTCCGGGGGTGGGTCAGTTCTCAGGTCCCCCAGCTTTTTGAAGAAGCTGACATTCCGGGTGACAGCGGACCTTCCGTCGGAGGCAGTCACCATAGACCCCTTGACGGCCACAACGTCCAACGGCTCCGGCTCGTAGGAAGGGGAGACTTTTCCATGGGGGATTCTGTTGCGGACGAGGACATCGTCACCGGGCTCCAGCCGCTGCGGGCAGAGCCCTCTTGGCATGTTCTCCTGATCGATCCTCAACCATCGGCCCACCTTGACCTGTTGGTTGTCGATCACTTCCGGCTCCTTCTCCCCGACCTCGGGTATCAGACCCCTCGGGCAGCGCCTGAACAAAGCCTCAGCCGGAGCCACCCCCGTGGACGCATGCAGGGTGGTGCGGTACACCCGCAGAAACTGATAGAGGGCTCTCTGGAGGGACTGTCCCTGGCCTTGGGCAATCCTGAATGTCTTGACCAGTGTCCTCAATAACCTTTCGGCTTCTCCATTTGCCCTAGGCCACAAGGGGTTTATGTTCCGGTGCTGTACCCCGCAGCTCTCCATCAACTCCGAGAACCGTTCACTTTGGAATGGCACCCCGTTGTCAGAGCACAGCGTGAGGGGGAACCCATGGGCTGCAAACACCTTCTGCACGGCCACCACCATGTGTTTGAAGGCCACAGAGTCCATGAACTCCACCTCCGGATACCTTGAGTATTCGTCGACGATCACTAGGAAGTGGGCGCCCATGGTTGTTGATCCGAAGTCCGCATGGACCCCTTCCCAGGGTTGCGTGCCTCGAGGCATTGCCTCAATGGCGGGTTCTCGCTGTAGGGGAGATGCAGCTTGACACCAGACACAGGTGGCCACGAAGTCGTCCACCTTCCTCTCCAGTTCATGGAACCAAACCTTCAGTCGTAGCCTGGCCTTGGTCTTTGCCGCGCCCTGGTGTCCATGGGGGCAAGGGTGATCACGTCCTTTACCTTGGACTGAGGGACTACTATCCGGTCACCTCTGAGCAGCAGGCCTGACGCCGAGAATGACAGTTCCTCCCTGACCTTCCACAGCTGCTCCCGTCTTGGCCTCTTGAGTCCGCCCCGCCAAGGATTCCAGCACCGACTTCCAGGAGCCTTGCTGCATGGAGTGCTTTAGGATTTGGAAGCACTCATCTTCGGCAGCTGCAGCCTCAAGCTCGGCCAGGGGCATTGCGTTGGGCGTGGCCGCCTCCACCACCATTCGGACATGATCATCGGCCTCCTCAGCACATGTGTCATATTCTACTCCCCCATGCGCTCCCGGGTGCCGGCAGAGATAGTCAGCTGCGTTGTTCGCCCCCGGCCGATACACCAAGGTGACCCCGTATTCCAGAAGAGCGAGCATCCACCGCTCGATCCTCGCCGGTGGTTTCGATGATGACCCTGCCAGAATGGGAAGAAGGGGCTTATGGTCCGTCACGACCGTCACCAGGCGCCCCAGGACATAAAGCCTGAAGCGCCTGCAGCCCCAGAGAACGGCCAGCGCCTCGCGCTCAATCTGTGGATATCTTTGCTCTGTTTCAGACAGCGCCTTGCAGGCGTAGGCCACTGGACGGACACCCCTGTCACTATCTATCTGAGTTAGCACGGCTCCCAGGTCAGATGGACTGGCGTCCACGATGACCTCCGATGGTAAGGCCGGGTCGAAAAATGCCATGGTGTCCTCAGCCGTCAGCGCGCCCTTGATGTCCTCGAACGCCGCCTGCTCAAGCGGCCCCCAGTGCCAGGTGGATTCTTTCTTCGTCAGGGCCCTGAGGGGCTCAGACCTGGAGGTGAGATTTTGAATGAACCTCCCGCAGTAAGTGACCATGCCGAGAAAGCTCCTCACATCGGACACTGACTCGGGTGGATGTGCCTTCTTGATGTCCTGGACCTTCCTGGGGTCCGGTGACACACCCCCCTCTTTGAAGACAAAACCGAAGAACTTGATGGAGGGGCGCAGGAACTCACATTTTTGCCTCTGAAGGGTGAGGCCAAGTGACTGCAGTCTCTCGAATGTCTTTGCCAGCCTGCGCAGATGGTCCACCTCTGTCCTCGCGAACACCAAAATATCATCACTAATGTTTAGAACGCCCTCTAGGTCTGCGAGGGCACCTCGGATGATATTCTGAAAAACCTCTGCTGCCGAGGATACTCCGAAGCTAAGTCTTTTGTAGCGGTAGAGTCCCCGGTGGGTGGTGAACGTGGTGATGTACCTAGATTCCAGGTGGAGGACCACCTGATGATAGCCCACCCGGAGGTCCAGCTTGGAAAAGAAACGAGCCCCCTGCACCTCCGCAATGATGTCATCAATGGTTGGGGTAAGGTGCCTCTCCCTCTTAATGGCCTTGTTCGGCAGCCTCATATCAACACAGATACGGACAGAGTCAGGTTGCTTGGGTTTCCTTGCCAAGACAATTGGAGACACCCAGGGGTCGGGCCCTCCACCTTCTCAATTATGTCGAGGTTAACAAGGTTGTCCAGCTCCTTGTCCACCTGCTCACGAAGGTGGAATGGTACCCTGCGGTGTTTCAGGGCAATGGGCTGCACTGACTCATCAATATGCAACCTCACCGGGTCACCAGCCATCTGTCCAATTCCATTAAATAGAGCGGCATACTTATCAAGCAGGTCGTTAATGTCCTCCAGGTACACGGAGTAAGCGAAACTGACAATGCAGAGAGCCTCGGCTGCGGCACAGCACAGAGTGTTCATGCTTACTGGCGTTACGTAGAACCAGGCAGTGATCTGCAAGCCATCATGCTCCACCTTCGCCACAAAGGCCCCATCCAGTGGGATCGGTTCCAGCCCCCCAAACGCAAAAATGCAAGCTTTCGGTGTGATTAGCTTGGGGGCACGTCCATGGCATCATAATGTCCCCAGGCCATCACATTGACTGGCGCCCCCGTGTCCACCAGGACCGGGACTGGCGAGTGATTGACCTCCACCACACACCTCGGCTGTCTCCTGTTCTTCCCTCTCAGGACTCCCACACTGGAGACAAAGAAGATGTTCTCTTCCTCTTCCTCGTCTACCTCATCCACCTGGGCATCTTCCTCACTCTGGTCCACCTGGGCAACATTCGGCGGGCAGTTCTGGCGCAGGGACCCGGACCGGGCCGGGCCTCTCGGCACCATCACGGGCAGGGCTGCCTTGCACACCCGAGAAAAATGATCAGGCAGGCCGCACCTACCGCATGTCCTTCCTGCCGCCGGAGACTCAGTGGGGTGGGGAAGATCGTACCCAAACCTCTGGCAAGATTCACCCGATCTTCCAGCTCTGTCATAGGGTCCTACCCCAGGTCTTCTGAAGCCTCTTCCGCCTCGCCACATGGCACACACCTCCTCAGACTTGACTGAGCGGGACCCCGCCTCCATCCTGGCTGCTCGAGCCTCAGCCACCTCGTGGCACCGACCCAGTTCAAGGATACGGGGCAGTGCGAGGCCCGGCTCTCTCAGGACCTGTCTTCTGAGTTTGCCCGAGGAGCACGCCTGGATAAGCATAGTTCGTATCATGTCCTCTGCGTCGCCCCACACACATGCCAACGAGAGGCGCCTAAAGCGTCCATAAAAGGTGTTCAGCGTTTCATCTTCCTTTTGTTTTGCAGAGAGCATTACAAATCTTTCATAGTCCGAGTTGGCAAGAGGAAGAAAATGAGCCTGGAGGGCAGTATTTGCCGCATCATAGGGGCCATCCCCTGGTGGAAGCGACTCAAATATCTCCTGGACCGAAGGCCCCGCCGAATACAGCATTGTCACCAGCCTGCTGTCATCATCCGTCACCTGTGCGGCCTTAAAGTACATATCGAGGCGATCAACCAACCTCTTCCATCTGGGCCCAATGCTGGACGGCGGGCCCGACACATCAAACTCAGGGATGGGCTGCAGGGCCGCATGGGCTCGTGCTTGACACATGACGGGAAGTCCTTGCTAGGCAATTGGCTGCACCACCGGCGGCGCCTGAGGCACTGGAGCCTGGCCTCCTACTAGAGCTTGAGGGGGTTGCTGTGGAACTGCTGCCTGTGGTGGCCCCTAAGGCAGTGGAGCCTGACCCCCTGCTGGAGCTGGAGGGGCCTGCTGTTGAGCTGCTGCTTGGCCGTCGTCTTGGGGAGGCTGCTGAACCGCTGGCAGCCCACCGTCTTGATCATCCAGCCCCACTCATGGGCTTGAGCGCACAGGCACCCCCAGCGTAGACCTTGGGGGCCGCAACTCAACACCCACCACCACCACGAAGTAGTGATGCCCCACCCAGGCAAAAGAAATGCCCAACCTGGGGGCGAAGAAGATGATGGTACAGTGCCTCTCTCTCCAGACTGCCTCATGCGCACAGCAAATGGACATGATGAAGAACAAAGAAGAAGAAAATGGAGGGTCCACCGCTGCAGCAGTCTTCACTGATGATGAAGAGGATGAAGAAGAGGAAACTCTCCAGCCTGATGATGAAGGGGATGAAGAAGTGATCAGGACCTCAGCTGCAGCAGCACCCTATGGGCACAGATGTTCCATAAATTGAGCCAAGAAAGAGATCTGGACTATGCAGGCCCAGCCATTGTAGCCCTTCTCCTTGCTTGCACTCGACGTAGGAGACCCAAGGTTTGAAGAAAAATCTAAAAACCGGCATGGGCATGCCATGCAGGTATGACTGCCTGCTAGCAATATGTCCAAAAATTAGGCTTGGATGCCATTCACCGCCCAAACCGGAGCTCAGTGAAGTTCCACGGCCCCACATACAAAATGGCTGCCAGCCTTGTGTGTGATGCACAGCCTACGGCACGGAACGAAATGCCGTGATTCCGTGCCAGGGAAAAAAATTGCAGCTTTCGCCACCGCCGGGCCCAGGCATCACTCCCCACTCATCGCCACTGTTGGGGGTTTGTCCTGAGCCCCAACGATACCCGTAAGCCCCCAGCACACAAGGACTCACTCGACACACGTCCTTCTGCCTCGGGCTTCCCGGTCGCACTGACGCGGCCGGGAACGCCCCCTTTATTTATGCTCCATGCGGCGGCGTGCAACGTCACGCCACCGCGTGCGCGTCCCTTCAAGGGGCAGCGCCACACCTACCAGTGCCAATGACAAGCTGATATATTTTTTAATATACACTCACAAGGCTAACTTTTTTTATCAACTGACTCATTCTGGGTGTGTTGTATGTATGGTTGTCAAATTGGATTGTCTTGGCTCGGATTCCAAGAAGGGTGCAAGTTGGAGGAAGACGTGCAAGGCTTGGCTCATCCACAGACAGACTCCAAAGGTGGTGATTGAGCAGCTTCTTGTGCCCTCCACCACCCAGCCACCCAACCACCCAGCAAGTATATGGGAGGTGCGGGACCCCCACACCATGGTACCTGTAAAGACAGGAGGCTGGTTGCAGCTCCGAACAGTGGTGCAGTCAAGCTGCAGCACTGGTGGCGGCCATGCGGCCAGAAAAGGAATAGACTGCTGGGAAGTCCATCCCAGGAGGCACTCTCGCTAGGCTCCGATAGACAGGGAAGCAGAGCGTCGGTATCAGTGCCCCGAAGAGTGGGCGAGGGCCCAGCTAAGATCTAGAGGGCCACGCGGAGGAAGGAGCCACTCATCCGCCTGCAGTGGAGAGGAGCTGAAGGGAAGGCACACCGCTGCAGAGGCTTGTACTGGCTGCGGCATGTCACGGTACTAAAGGAGGGCCTCTGGCCGCGAGGAATGCTTAGTAGGGGTTGAGGCCTCCTCCCTCCCTTGGACAATTGTGGCGGCGGACCCGGTGGGGCATTGCTGACTGTCTGGGGCGGGGCATTGGCCTCCCCCGTGTGAGTCGTGTTGCCTGCTGTGGCGCAGGAAAGAGAGAAAAGCACTGAGGAGAGCTCTGAAGGGAGTGGGAAGGCTCCAATTGTGTGGATACTCCAAGGAGAGGTGAGGAGTGGTAGGGGGATGCCCGGTTTCAGTGGCTCAGACAGAAAAGAAGGACTGCCTGGCGGGGAGCCCCACCCATACCCAGGCCATCAGGTTTCTTCAGCCCTGGTGCCATAATGGGGGGACCCAAGAAAAAGGTATGGGAGAACCTAAATGACCAAACCAACACGGAATGGTCTTCTACCTTGTTTTTGGGAAAATATAAATCGTACAAGAAATAAAAAGGTAGAAAAACACATTTATCAACAGTTGTCCCGTATTAAAAAAAACTTAGAACACACAAATAATCAAAATTAAATTTGATTAAGAAAATCTTAATAAAATTTGATTTTGATTGTATGCGAGTTATAGGTTTTTGGAATGCCATAATGGAGGGACCATAGCGCACTGGCTATATGGGAGAGTCCAGGCAGTGCTGCACATTGACTGGGAGGAGCCCCTCCCCTAGGGAACAGGTGGCACCGGGCAGTAGATAGAGAAGGATAGCCCCCCTGGTGGAGGTGAACTGGGGGCACAGGCAACACAGTGCCTCCACTGCTACTGTGTTGTCTGAGACACTGGATGTCCTAGCTGGCGCCATAGATCCCGACTCACTCCTAAATCAAGAACAATTTGACTGACAATGTTCAAGTTGGTGGAATCGCACGAAGAGAATAATTTCTCCTTTTAAGGAATTGGAACCATTGGATTTGTGTAAAGACTTAAAACCTTTAATAAGGAACCCGATGAGAGGACTGAAAACCTTACTTTGATAAACTATGGAAACCCCACTTTAGACTGGTGAACAGTACTTAGGAGCAACGCTAGTAGCTTTGGCTACAAGAAGCCTGAGTGGAAAGGCTACTGCTCTGGCTAATTTTTATGTTAAGTTTCTCTAGTTTCTAAGGTGGGTCTGAGCCTGGCAGAAGAGGACTTGGGTGAACAGAGAATCACCTGAAATTGAGAACATTGGGCCTCATTACGAGAATGGAGGTAATGAAAAAAGGAAGGCGGAATGGTAATAGCGGCATCGTTAACGGGTCTGGGGCATTACGACCCGAAAACCCACCAATACTTGCATTGCCGGCACCGTGTCCCCTCATACCGGCATGGGAGCGTACATGCGCCCCTTCGTGGAGCAAATACCGGCATGCCGGTAATTGGAGGACATCACAACCCACGCGGGCATGCAAATACCGACATCCCGAAGGCAGTAATTAGGGGCTGCACGATGGCGGCCATACAGGCATCGTGGACCACCCGTAAACAGCAATCAGCAATCAAGGCAGCTGTCACAGGTGCACACAATCACCACAGGTGGACTCAATGGAGTCTGGCCCAGTATAAAAGGAGTACACCCACATACTAGACCCCTTCCTACACCAAAATGCTACCACTAGCTGTTGCAATCATGGCGCTGGAGGACATGCCTATACTGCTACAACTATATCAACAACAGCAACTACAACAACAACTACAGCAGCAACAACAGGCAGCACAGAGGAGACGCAGGGGGAGAAGGAAGGTGAGACTGGCCCAGCAATTACCACCAGTGCAGTCAGTAGTTCCTCGTAGGCAGCCGCCAATCCCTCACATCAGACCCAGTCCATTCAATCTAACCCCTGAGCAGATCCACACCCTGTACCGGTTGGACCGGGACACCATCACCACCATAGTGGACATGATACATAATGACATTGTCAGCCTGATAGAAATACGCACTGCCATCCCCCCGCTACTAAAGGTGGTGCCTGTGGTCCACTTCCTGGCCACAGGCACCTACCAGCACACAGTGGGCCAGCTGCATGGCATTTCGCAACCACTATTTTCACGCATGCTGAACCAAGTGCTGGATGCACTCGTGAAGCACGCTAGCACCCACATATCCCTACCATGGACTGCCCAGGAGATAGCCGACACCAAAGTAGGCTTCCATGCACTGGCAGGCATGCCCAATTGTGTTGGTGCCCTGGACTGCACCCATGTAGAATTGGTAGTCCCCCATGCCGTAAAGGCGGTGTACCGCAATCGCAAGCAATACCACTCAATCAATGTGCAGATGGTATGTGACTTCAACAAGATCATCACACATTTCTGCGCCCAATTTCCCAGATCAACACATGATGCCATGGTGCTGCGTAACTCCACGCTACCCCGTCACATGGAGCGACATGCTGGACCATGTGTCTGGCTACTTGATGAGTTGCCTGAGTGGGCCATGGCAATGCATTGCGGTAGGGATGTGTTGCGATGCATACCCCACCTGGTTGGGAAGGGGGGGTGCATACCCCACCTGGGTGGGAATGGGGGGCTGCATAGCCCACCTGGGTGGGAATGGACGGTGAGTGGAGAATGCACGCAGAGCTAATGACACCTGACCTGAACCTCCCAACCCCAATATGACACATCATTGGCACACATCTGACTACTAACGCATATCAATGACCGCATGTGAGACGCACAACCTGACCAGCATGTGTATGTCAAGCAATGCATGAATAAACAGGATCGCTACTATACCAATGTGGCTAGTGTGACCATGCACAGTGTAGAATACACAGCATAAATGGGAGGTTAAACATTATCGTACGACCACAGTACATCCGCCTCAGCATGCATTATTTCACCCTGCATCATCTATTGAACGCCATCCAGTCTACCACACCTCATAGCAGTATAGTATGCATCTAGATAACATTTGTGCATACGTACAGGGACATGTGCATGTCCACACCAAATAGCTGCGGGCATGACTGAGCTTCCTGGCAGCTCAGAGTGACACACACCTATTTGTATTTGCTTGCAGGTGATGGAGGATATCCCTTGAGGCCGTGGCTACTCACTCCTGTGAGGAACAGCCATGAAGAGGAGTACAATCGGGTTCACACCCGTACCAGTGTTGTGATTGAGCAGACCTTTGGCCTGTTGAAGGCGCGGTTCCGCTGCCTAAGCAGGTCTGGTGGAGCACTCCTTTGTAGGCCTGAGAAGGTGGCAAAGATCACCATGGCCTGTGTCATGCTGCACAACATGTGCGTCCGGAGAAATGTACCACTGCCACCTGACATTGACATGCATGCACCGGGTGAGGATGATGAGACGGAGGTGAAGCAGCACCCCTGCCAGTACGTGATGCACAGGATGGCCATGCAGTACGCCAGTCACTGATTCACGAATACTTCTGAACCACAGGGACTATGATAGACATGTGTCAGTGACACACTGGGTCCATGTGGACATGCACACAGGGAATGTTGGGAGTTGGGCACTGAACACCGTCATACATTAAATGGATACACACAAAATGAACAATGTCCAGGCATTGAATGTTTTTTCTCACAACGGGTGTATTGATTCAAACTGCAAAAATGTGACAACCCCCCCTAACCCCCCAGTGAACTCCCAAACCCCCCATTAAACTACAAGCCCCCCCAGTAAACTACAAACCCCCCAATAAACTCCCCCAAATGCTCCCATTCACCCCCAACACCATGTGAGCCACTCCCATTGTCCTCAAAAACTATTTGCAGGACTTCTTGCTTTCCGGTGGCTGCATTTCAGTGTGCCTCACACTCATTCTCGTAGGACGCACAGGGCTGGTGGGGACAGAGGAAGCAGGTGTGGTGGCTGATGAGGAGTCGGTGGGGATTTCCACGCCTGCTGCAAGTCGTGGCCGCTGCTGTGGGTGTGGGCAGCTGGGTGTCGACAGTGTCAGGCGCACTGGCTGTAGGTGTGGGCTGCGAGGCTGCCCCAGAGGTGGTGGTGTCAGTTGCCCTTTTCTGTGGCCGGGACGTGGATGCCCTCGTGGTGGTGTCCTGGCTGGCATCTTCTCCATCGGTGCCTGGGGGGGTAGAAGAAATGCAGGGCATCAGTGATGGTGTTACATGCCAGATGTATACTATGGTGCTGTGTAGTATATCATTAATCATGCATTCATGTCTTACAGGTGTGTCACACAGGGTAGTCTGAGTGGGAATTTTGACAGTTCCTGCATGGCAGGTGGCATGCCGTTGTATTGGAATTTGTGTGATGTATTACATGGGCACGGTCTATGTGTGTTGGCTGTGTGCTGGTTATGGAATTGGCACTCGGCATGCATTTCTGTCTGTCAGGGTTTGCCCTCCATCTGGACTTGATGTTCATGTGGGTGTTGGGACATGAATTGCCTTGCCTAGACTCTCTTCCACATCACGTGTGCTACGTCATGGTTTCCCCTACAGGGATCTGCAGAGTCACTCACCTCCTTCTGGTGATGATGCCGCACAATCGCCACACCGTCACCTATAACGGACTGCTCCACAGCAGCAAAAACACCCAGATCATGCTTCAATTCCCCGATCAGAGAATTTAATGTTCCCACCATTTCCTCTACCCTAGCAAGGGTGAGGTTTGTCATTTCAACATTGTTGGAGATGTTCACTATTGCCAAACTTTTACTCTCACACATTGGGATTTCATTATCTTTACCAGCAAGAGCTACCTCCTGGGATGGCAAATTCATAGACCACATTGGGGGTCATTACGACCCAGGCGGTAAGTACGCCAACTTTACCACCATGGTGTAAACTATGTTTACACCATGGTGGATGGCGGTTTTACCGCCTCATTCCAAGGTGAGTGGGGCGGTAAATCCCCATTTCCCATTTTACCCTTCCCCATTCCCATTTTTGCCCCATAGGGCATAATGGGAGTGGGGAAGGCGCTAATTACGCCACCGTAAATTACGGTGGCGTAATTAGCACCAAGGCGGTTTAGCGCCATGGATTTTAATGGCTGCTAAAAGCAGCCGTTAAAATCGGAATCAGGCGTTAAGGGTTAACGACGGCGTTAACCCTTAACGCCTGAGTTGTAATGAGGCCCATTGCGTTATCTACCTGTGCACCAACAGATCTTGTGGGAACCCCAGCAGTGACAAACAACCCCAAAGGGTCCTCCCCACTCATGGAAGGCAACCCAGGATTTAGGTGAGGACCAGGGGCAGGGGATTTAGACCCCAGGTCATTAGGAACCTTTTCATCATCAACCCTCCCCTTTGCCTTAGCCCTATGTTCTCCTATTTTGGTTTTCGGGAGGGTTGGGGGCCAGGTTAGTTTCTCTATCCCGGTTCCCTCCTCAATCAGTGGAGCAAACCTACTGTTGGTCGGGATTGGGGATGGCAGTGGGGGAATGTTCTTACAGCTCCTACCAGGGGGTACTTGCCTAAAGGTATCACAATTGGAGATAGAAGATGCTGGAACATTGACACTTGTGGGCGCATTGCACTCCAAAGGGATGACGTAACTTTTTCCCTCCCATTGCGCCGGCGGGTTCGGTACTTTGTATCCTGGTAAAATAGTACCAACTTCCAGATGTGCGGGTAAGGACACAATTGGACTGCTACGGATTAGCTTTTTCCTACATCTCAGCAAAGGATAAAAGTTTATTGGAGGCTAATGAGGGAGTAACCTTTCTGGATATAGGCAACATCTCACCACCAATGCTCTCTCAAGGTGCATTATCCAATGCAACCCAGTTACTAGCCATATGGGGTGATTTCCTAACACCAATAGCTCCCTTGTGTCCAGTAATTGGGCTATATCGTTGGGACCTAAGTCATACAGTAACTGTGCAATTTCCTTAATCATCATGTTGGCTTGATCAATGGGATCAAACAATCTAGCTAACTTTTTCCCATGCTGGTTTATGGAGGGGGATATTGGCGCTTTGCGTTTGGACATAGTGAAAAAAAACAGTTGGATAAAGAGAAGGCTTTACAACTAATTGGCCACAGGTCGACCAAAAGCAAACACAGCTCATGATAATTAAGGTTAAAAAGGAGCCTCTTTTACTACTCCTCTCTATGTATAGAGCTCCTCAAAAGTAACCTAAAAAGGTGTTTTTAGGCTTGGCAGCTGAAATGCAACAAGAGGAGGAAAATAGCAGAATGGATACTACAAAACTCAATGATATATCACTAAAGGGTAAAATGAAACAGTTGCAAATGCCAATCAACATATAAATAGACATGCATCTAACAAAATCCTTCTAAATCACTCTAAAAAAAGTTCAGAGTCCAAACTTCAGTGTTCAACGTTCAAAGTTCAATGTTCTTTGTGTAACAGGGAAAAGATGGCATAAATAAAATGGGCTGGTCGGAGGATAAGAAAACATAACTAAAAGCTCGAGTGTAGCAATAAAATCAACAATTTCGGCAAGGAGTTCAACAAGGCACAAGCAGGGGAGGCATGCCCGACTGGTTCGGGGACAACCAGAGTCCTATACCCCCCTGTAGTAGTAGATGCAAAAGGAAAGCCGTTGGGGTCACGCCTGCAGCTGCACCTGTGTGTGCATGGGTGGATCTGCAAGTGGAGTGATTCCAAGGTGCTATTAGTGGGGTCTTTGATGCAAAAGGTGACAGGCTGCCATAGATTTGAAACAGCACGGCAAGCGACACTGGCCCGGCCCGTCCAAGCATACAGGGCTCACCTTAGGGGATCCAGCAAACGTTTCCTCCAAGCTGTGTTTGGATAACAGCTGAAATGCAGGAGCAGGAGCTGGTTGTTGTTTCACATGCCGTATGGTGAGTCGTACCGTACAGGACTTAACTCCTACAAGGCTCCTGGCCAGTGTCTACCATCAACAAACAGCGACAAACAGCACCCTGGACTTTGCCATTAAAGTAGGAGCAACATTATTCAGAGAACTCCAATCTCATCCGAAAGTAAAAGTCTCCCCCCAACTGCTAGGACACATCCCCTCAGTAGGAGGGAAGAAGCAACTCCAAAAGCATTCTGTCAAAGTTGGGTGTTAGCGGTGAGGTGCAACTTGAGACTGCGCAGTTAGCAAGGGGCTATTGTGTATGCATCTATACTTTGATAGATTCAACGGAAAGCAAAGAAATGTGATGAATGACTCAAACCACAGGGAATACTGTAAGGGGGGGCATGGTATCTCAAGTATGACACTGACACAAAAGGTACAATTTGTAAAACCTTTATTTAATTTTCCGTCTTTTGAAAAACTCCTACTTTGCCCTACAGCTAGGATGGGAGTATCTTGACCATCAAATGATAAATAAATCAGTCCTAGCTGAGTCTGTCAAATCAAATTGGCCTACACTAACATAACCTAATGCCTGCCCTATTTAGTGAAGACATGGTATCAAACAGTAAGACATACAGAAGTGACCATAGTTCAAGGGTGTTTATTAAACTTCAATTGGGTTTGAGAAACGACTGTCTAAATCTAAATCTAAGATGGGAGCGAGCTACGACCATCAAATAATAATAATGCAGTCCTAGTAGTGTCTTGTCAAAATAAAAGGGCTTACACTAATAAACCTATTGAGAATCCTTACTTCTAAATACAAAATAGTGTGGGAAACAATGGTATGAAAAGAAAAGTGTTCAAAAAATGATATGTCAGAATAGCTAAGCAGTTGAATCGTCTTCCCTACGTTTTCGCACAGGACAAGGCGGCACACTGAAGCTTAGCACTGTCTTGTGCCTCTCTAGCACGAGGGTGCAGTTCACAATCTCAACATCAGGGCCTTCTGTACCAAAGTCTCTTTACCATTCAAAGTCTCTTATTACATAGGGCCTGATGCAACAAACATACATTCAGAGTTCTTTTCTTCATAGGATTTTCTTATGCACAATTTCACAGGTGACCCCCTGTTCATCCTGGGTTCCCTCTCTGCCGGGCTCAGACCCCTTTTCAACACAATATTCCACTTTTCGGGTGACTCTCTGTTCACTCCGGATCCCCCTCTGCCAGGCTCAGATCCACTTCAATACAATGTTCAACTCTTCCAAGACTTTCCTTTCTGCATCAAAAATCAAAGACTTTCGAATGTGCGCAGGATTTTACTTGACCCGTCGCAGGTCCACTTCGACTCACAACTCTTTTCTTATTACAACTCTTTAACTTTCACTTCTGCCGATTCTCGGCTGGATACATTCCAGAGACCTTCGATTGTGCACCCACGTAGTGCCGTACCACTCTGTCAACGGTATAATATCTTTCAAAGTTCAAGCATTCATTAGCAGTTCAGCTTTACTCGTGTCTTTCATCATGCAGGTCGGTAACGATGTTCGTTCCAGTGCTCATTATACAATGTTGCTGCTTGCAACCTTGGCTTCAACACAGACCGGTCTTATATCGGCTTCCCCAACTCACCGGCTTTGTTGCTTTCTTTATTGCCTTTTTGTTCTTGGAGCCAATGATGGTACCACTGCGGCGTCTGCTGCTCCCGGACTTTATAAGTCACACGGGAGGGCTCTGGATATCTCCGACACAATACAGGATTCTTAAGCTTGGTTTCCTGACCTTACACTTTCAATCTTGAAGGTTCGAGAGTAACGGTTTCTTGCCGAAAAGGTCAAGAGATTTCCCCTCCTTGTGAACTCTTCTTGGCTTGCCGTCTTTCAACCCTCGTTCAGATGCCGTCTCGAAACTGCTACCCCTTTGTGTGCTTTACCTCGCTCAGAGTATGCTTTCGTGCTCTGCCTTTTATCTGTGTGGGGAAGTCTAATGGGAGTCAGGTGTATGGTGTTATCAGTAATTGCCTGACCTTGCCTGACCATGGTAGTGAGACATGTGAGGTACACTGTTTGGGTTTGAGTATTTGAGTTTTAAAGTATCCTACCTCACCATCCGGTGTCCCACTCGCACTCCCTGATGACCCCTCATCCAAGTGATCCTCACGCACTGGTGCACCCCAGGGAACAGGATCCAAAAGCAATGGCCATGTCCTGTCCTCCTGGATGATATATCCCCGGGGACTAGCAGGTGAGACTCCTTCTGGTTTCTCAAATCCACTTCCCCTATGCAATGTAGCCGCATCAGTTTCGCAGGGGAACCGGGAAAGGAAGTTGACATTCCCTTGGTCCTTACCTTTCCGGTGTTCCACAGCGAAACAGTAGGCTTGCAGGTCGAAGAACCATTGCATGACTCAAGTGTTAGAGTCCTTTTCATTGGCTTATCCATACTAATGGGGAATGATCTGTTACAAGTGTAAACTTCCTCCCGAGGAGATAGTATTTTAGATGGGCTATTGCCCATTTGATGGCAAGGGCCTCCAATTCCAACACAGAGTAGTTTTTTTCACCTGGGAAGAGTTTTCGACTAGTGAATAGGATATGATGTTCTAATCCATCACAAATCTGTGACAAAACTGCTCCTAATCCTGAGAGAGAGGCATCGGTTTGTAGCACAAACTCTTTCGAAAAGTCTACCACCTTTAGGATTGGGTTCTGGTACAAGGTTTGTTTTAAATTGTTGTAACGTACATGGTCCTCATCAGTCCACTGAATTTTCTAAGGTTCAGCGTTCTTTAATTTATTGGTTAGCCTAGCTGTTCTGTTGAGAAATTAGGGATAGACCTACAGTAATACCCAATTAACCCTAGGAATGCCCTGAGGTCTCTCTTGGTTTTAGGTGTTGGTATCTAGGACAGCTTTTACTTTTTCTTTTTGGGGCTGGATACTACCATTCCCTAGAAAGAAACCTGGGTATTTCAGGGCTGATTGAGCCAGCTTACATTTAGATGGATTAGCAGTTAAGCCGGCTTTTCTTTTTTTAAACTTTATTTGTAGGTGCTTGCCCAGGCAACAAAAGAAACAGTTACAGTGATAGGGTAATTACATTTGCTATTGCTCACATTGACTTGGTACAGGTTGACACATAGTGTACCTTCAGTAGTGCCATAGGTAGTTATATTACATCTTAGAGGGGTTGTGAGGGAAAAGAGGCTAATAACTGTTCAGTGAGTCCCCATTGTCTCGAACATTTGCCTGCATAGATGGCAGATAATTACAAAATGATGCCCAAATGTCTATCGGTTTACAGTTCATAGGTTGCAGCGAGGACCACTGCTCTTCCTGGGCAGATGCCCATGTGATGTTCCGCAGCCATTGTGCCACGGTCAGTGAGGTGGGGCATAACCATAGTAACAATATACATCTAATTGCCAACAAGATACAGGAGCTCGCAAGCTTATGAAAGCTGTGGTGCAGCAGCTTGAACCTGTGGAATAAACAGCTCAGTGGGGTGGCTAAATGGTGCAATCGAATATCACAGGCATGGTACCACACACCCCTCCCCAGAATGCTCCTAGTTCAGGGCAGTTCTATTGCATATGGAGATATCCTGCCCTGACCGTGCGACATCTGCCGCAATGGGCAGAGCGAGTGTGAGAAAAGAGGTGTTGCTTGGCCGAGGCGTATTTATTTATTTTTATTTATTTATTTCTATAGCACCGAAGCCCGCGGACATCAGGGCGCTCACATAGACACAAAAGGTACAGACATAGTGATGAGACAAGGCATCCGGTCTCAATTATTAAATTATGAATCAAGGAGCTAGTTTAACAGAAAAGGCATGTTTTTAATGTTTTCTTGAAACAATTCCAATCTGACGTATGAAGGTAGAGAGTTCTAGAATACTGGAGTCTTGTCCAAAATTGTCCAAGATCTTCCTAGAACTCTGGTCCTTTTGGATCTGATTCCTTGTTACAGGTTCAGATTTGATGAGAGAAGTTTATTAGTGAGCCCATTTTGAAATTGATACATTGTTGTATCGGCAGCCAGTGTAGGTCTTTCCTGTTGTTGGCAATATGAGACCTCCTAGGGATGTTCATAGCGATGTGAATGGCATCATTTTGAATTACTTGGCATGTCTGAATGTTAGACTTGGACGTACCACAAAGTAAGATGTTGCAGTAATTTAATCTTGATAGAATCATGGCCTGTGCAATTGTTACTGCATTTATGTTGTTGATATAGGGCTGTACGGAATGCAATAGCCTCAAATGCTAATTGCATGTTAAACTGAGGTTTTGAACATGAGAATCTGAATTCATCGATGCTTCCATAAAGACTCCTAAGGTTTTCACTTTCGTTTGTATTTTGATCCTATTGCTTTGGAACACAAAGTGGGAATAGGCTGGATCTAATTTGGTCCTAGCTTGAGGGGAGCCAAAGATGAGAAGCTCTGTCTTATTGCCATTAAGGCAGAGCCAGTTTAAGGACATCCCATTACCGATTGCCTTATAGATGTTTTCTAGAGTTTGAGAGTCTTGCTGATAATCGCCACTTAGCTCGATGACCAATTGCATATCGTCGGCGAAGTTCGAGAAGAAGACTCCTAGCGTCTCCAGTAGAATGCACAATGTGTGCATGCACAAGTTAAAGAGGAGGGGTTATATTGAAGCACCCTGTTGGACTCCAAATTTAATTTGAGTGGTTGAGGTGGTTGAGGAGGTAGCTTCGCCCCATTGTACCTTGGAAACTGTTAGACAAGAAAGATTTGATCCACTCCCGTGCCTGTTCTGAGCAATTCCCTTGTTGATATAGATATTCTAATAGTCTATCATGATCAACGAGATCGAATGCCACTGGTAGATCCAACAGGATCAACATCACAGCCTTACCCTTGTCAATGATCTCCAGCATGTAATTCTGGAGATCAAGAAGAGCAATCTCGGTACTATGATATGGACGAAAACCGGACTGTCTAAAGTGCAGTTTGTTATCGTTTTCCATAAAAACATGGAGTTGATTTGTAGATGCTTTGTCCAGTATTTTTAGAAAAAAATGGCTATTAGCTATTGGCCGGAGGTTGTTGGAATTAGTGGGGTCTTGATTTGTTTTCTTTGAGATGGGCGTGATGGTCACTTTCTTGATGTCTAGTGGCACCTCCAGGTCTCGAAAAGAAGCGTTAACAAACTGTAAAAAATGGTTTGAAAATGCTTTTGTGTTGAAGAATAATTTTAGGCGGTAATAGATTTAGTGGACAAGTGGTAGGGTTCATAGAATCGAGCAATAGATTCATATCTATTGATGTAATAGGGGCAAAATCGAAACTTGGGGACTGATCAATGGAAACAGAATCTTCGGTTTCTTTAAGTTCTACCATGTTGTTTGAAAGGCCCTGTGGTGTGTTAAGACTCTGATTTGCTACAATTTTGTCCCTAGCGTTGGTAATTTTCTCTTCAAAGGCCAGTGAAATCCGTTCACAATCTTCTTCTGAGATTATTAAGGGAAGTTCTGTAATTTTAGGTTTTTCTAAGGATTTCACGATGCTAAATAATTTCTTCGTAGAGTTGGAAGCTTGCTCAATGCGAGTGTTATAGAAGTTTTTCTTAGTGTCCATTATCCAGTGTTTATAAGGTTTTTCTAATTTCTTCCATTCTTGTCGAGTGGTGTCTGATGGCTGTTTAGTCCAGCTCAGTTCTAGGGCTCTTTTTTCTTTTTCAGCTTTTCCAGTTTGGGTGAGAACCAGCTTTAGTGATTAGGATTTTCTCTTACCATTTTTATCCAGATAGGGACAAGCTTATCTAGTATTGTTAAGAAAGTATTATTAAATACTGATTAAATGTCATTAGTTTGGTCTGATGGCAGTGTTTTAGCCATGACTGACTGAATTCCATTTGTGAATTCCAACGAGCTCAGTTTCTTAAAGTTACGGCCTCTAACTAATTTCATGTTATTACTAGACTTAGCAATAGATGTATGCAAATGCATTGTGAAACTAATTATGGAATGATCAGACCAGATACATGGTAAAGTGGTAATAAGTGTAATGGTACCTGTGAAGCACCCTAAATTGTATTAAGCGAAACTTGGAATTAAAGGAGACAGTCTGAGTCTGTAGGCATTTAGCTTCCCACATCTCGTCAGTAATGTCTACGGGCAGGTCCTTGGCCCAGGTTTTACAAAGTTTCGTAAGCGGCACTGTAATAAATCATATAGTCTGGACACACCACCACGTGTCGAGGTTCCGGCCATAATAGCTTCTAGCGATAGTTCATCAGGAGGCAGTATAGGGAATTCCGACCAGGCTATTTTGGCAGCTCTGTGGAGTCCCCCATATTGCAGCCAGCGCACGGAGAGTCTCTGTGTGGGCCTTGGCAAGTCTTGGAGTGTAATGAAGGACCCCATGCTGTAAACATCTCTCATGACTGCATAACCATCCCTCTTCCACTGCCGCAAGGCTGCTTTGTCTATTTTAGGGAATGTAGGAAAGAAATTCCATAATGGAAGGGGCGGGGATTGTCCAGCATACTCCATATCTTGCCCCAAGCCAGCACTGTCGCAGGAATGGGGTTGATAGTTGCCAGATCCTTCCATACCAGTGGTAATATTAGTCGCAGGTTAACATGTGGAAGGTTTGTGTCAGTATCAAACCAGTCTGTTGCATAGTATGCTTGTGCTGCTACACAGTATTTCTAAAAGTCTGGGGCGGCAAGCACCCCCTGTGTAAAGGGTCTAGTTAGTGTATCCCATTTAAGTCTGACCGCCCTGTGTGTCATAAGAAATTGTTAAATGCCACCTTCAGTGTCTCGAAGAACGTAATCCCAGGCCACATTGGTGCATTCCAAAAGTAATACTAGAGTTTCGGGAGGGTAATCATTTTAAAAAGCAATACACGTCCGGCCAACGTGAGAGGAAGCTTTGCCTAAGCGCGGAGTCTAGCCATAAACTGGGGTAGATATACCCCATAGTCGCGGGTGCTGGGTGTCATGTCACAACAATCCCAATGTATTTGATTTCAAGGGGCGTCCAGGCGAAACCTATAAGGTCAGGCAGGTGAAGCAACCATAGCATCAGTGAGAGGGAATAGCTCAGATTTAGCACAGTTGACTTGAAGCCCGGATAGGGTTCCGAAAGCTCTGACTCCTGCATGATTTGGGCTAGATTTAGTGTGGGGTCTCGCACAAATAAAAGTGCGTTGTCCGTATACAGCGAGATCATTTCGGGTTCCCCCAGGAGTCTGATTCCCCTTTGAGAGTGTCTATGCTGGATCGCATCTGCAAGGGGTTCCATCACATTGCAAACAACAAGGGACACAAAGGGCATCCCTGCCGAGTTCCACTGAGAATGTCAATGGGATCTGACAGGATTCATTTATATTAATTCTAGCAGTGGGAGATGCATATAGAAGTTGTACCCATGATATGAATTGGGGTCCGAAGTTACATTTATGTAGCACTGCCCACATGAATTGCCAGGATGCCGAGTCGAAGGCCTTGCGCAAATCTAGGGTCGCGGCAACTGCCTGCGCTTCCGGTTCTATCTGGGCCAGTATATTGAAGAGACGTCTTAGATTGAGAGCCGCAGTGTGTCCGCGGACACACCCGGATTGGTCCGGGTGGATGATGTGTCTCATGTAGGGGGAAAGTCTAAGTGCAAGGACTTTTGCAAATATTTTAACGTCCGAGTTTGTGAGGGAGAGGGGTGGTAAGTCTCACATTGTTCGGCTAGCTTGCCGGGTTTCAACAAGACTGTTATCACAGCCTTTCATAGTGTGGGGGGGGGGATTGTTTTCAATGTACAGGATTCTTTCCACAGGGCGGTCAATTGGGGGGGGTAAGGTGGGATTTAAAGTGCTTAAAGAAATCCATAGTGAGGACGTCCGGTCGGGGTCCTTCCCAGGTGGGAAGGATTCAATGGCAGTGGAGATCTCGTGTGGCGTTATGGGCCAGTCATTGACAGTGGTAATGGGTCTAAATATTTATATATTGTGGGGGGGGTTTCACAGTGTCTGTATTGGCATATAATGTGGTATAGAAGGAGTGGAACACTGTGGTCACCTCAGAGGAGGTGTGATAAAGAGCTCCCGCCACGCATGAGTGAGATGTGACGTGTCCCCTGACTTGTCATATCATCCTAGCTAGCAGTCTACCAGGGCGCTCACCTTCCCCATGTTGTCTTGCCATTGTCACGCTGTCAAGAAATGTCTGTTCTCTGTCCGTGAGTGCCCAGAATATGTCAAGCTCTGCCTTGATGTCTCAGTGTGGATGCAAATTGCTGCTCGAATCACCTTAGATTAGTTTCGCTAGTATGGACATCTCGTCGTATAGCCTTGAGTAATCACGACTCTGCGGCCATAGCCATATCCCACATGTAGACTTTAAAGGCCTCCCAAAGGGTTACCTGTGTGCCTATTGAGCCAGTGTTTATCTCAAAGTAGTCCTCTACGCATCTATTTCAGCTTTGAATATTGGGTATAGTAACACCTGTGGTTTAAGCCGCCATACCCTGTTAGCACCAAGTGTATTTCCAGTGTCTACGTCAGGGTGATTGGGAGTGATCATAGAACGTTCTAGCTAATATGTCCGCGCTGCTAAGGTGTGTTATGAGGGTAGCAGATACCCACGACATGTATATATGGGAGTGGGAGTGTCCGGTCCGGTATCTGTGTCCGCAGAAGCTGCTGAGCCCCCACAATCCCCCAGAGCTGTGCAGGCAACTACTGAAATAAAACAGCAGAAGTCTTAACAACTCCAAGGGAAAGGGGGAAGTGGAGAAAACAACAAAAGACACAGGTCATGTTACGCTCACCTGGTTCCCACGGGGGCGTCGACCGGAACTGGGCCGCTGTTATTTCCACCAGCGTGAAGTGTAGCGCCGAGATGACTGACTGGACTGACCCGCTCAGCCTAGTTTGTCTGGCTCGCAAGAATATTCTTCTGCAAAGGAGAAGAGGAATTAACCACCCGTGGAATTGAGTGACAACCCACCTTCCCCACTCCCGTTGTCTTCCCACTGATCACTCTTGATGTCCCCTCCTTAGTCTCACCTGATGGTTTGGAAGGATGAGCTCTCCATCCTGCGTCGACCGCAGGGGCGCGTTGATGACCAGTTACTTCACTGGCGTAGAGGAATTGGCAAGTTCCAGTATTGACTCTAAAGTCCAGTTGTTCATAAGAGTTCAAATGTCTGCTCTTCACTCTGTCCGATTCCTTGCAGGTTGCCGATTAATCCACTCGAAGATTTCCAAATGGCACTCGGTAAGATTCAGGTAAGTCTATTGTGTTTTCCCCTTAGGGGCCAGGGTACAGCTATGAAGCAGAGTTGACTGTGCCGACCCAAGATGAGGTGAGACCCCCGTGGTAAATCAGGTAAGTTTTGTGGGGGGTAACTAGTATTGTCCTTGCTTTCTCCCCTTAGGGGCCGGGGTACGGCGATGAAGCAGAGTTGACTGCGCCGACCCGAAATGAGGTGAGTACCTCCCGTGGTAAATCAGGTAAGTCCTTGGGGGTAGCTTGTATGGCCTTAGAGAATCCCCTTGCTCACCTTGCTGTCTTTGTCTCGTTAGGTGTTGGAGGGCGGCCGCGAGATGGAGAGAGCGTGATGGAATGCTGAAGTACCGCCAAGCAGGTGAGTTCAGCGCGGCGCCGTAGAAATGCAAAGCAATGCTTCAAAGACTTCTGTCTTTCAGTTCCTTGGCGAAATGGATCAGGATTCAGGTAAGGATTTAAGTTAAAACTCCTGTTCTAACCTTTATCCTTTTTGTCTTCTTGTTTCAGGAGTCCCAGGACTGAAGCGGGCATGGCTGAAGACTGGAGCTGCTGAAAACACAGTGAGCGTTACGCTGCAGCAAGCAGAATAACGCGAAGCACATGTGGCTGTCCGGGCGTGGTTTAAATAGCCTTGGAAGAAGATCCAGGTAAGTATTCTTCCACAGCCCCACCCAAGTAACAAAATAGTCCCTTCAGTAAAATAGTCCCTCCTAAGCCTCATTTGGCTTGAGTCTTCATGCAGCATGGTCTGCCTCAGGTGAGTATGCAGCATGGTCTGCTTCAGGTAAGTTATCAATAATGAGACTGGCTCCCATGGCGTCAGGACTGACTTTATCTTTATGAGCCTGGCGCGACTGTACCCAAATAGCCCCTAACTGGGGCTTTTGGGCATGCTCCAAGTGGCATGATGCCTGCTTCCGGGCCTGCTGGGCCTGGTCTGGTCTTCCGGGGACAGGCATCATGACAGGTCACTCATCTTGTTGTCGAGAACCTGCAGAGGATAAAACAAATTACGTTAAAATCTCATTAACTTACTACTTTTCTCCCACTAATCCCCTTAAGAATTTAGAAATACCTGTATAGCCTCCCTGAAGAGCTGGAAGGCTTGTATTGTAATTGCTTCAGGATGGATTGATGAAAACTGAAGTAAACTTCTGAATGCAATTATACTGAGGTTTTGCTTTCCATGACTCTTACACTCAAAGTTCATGAAATTATACTGAAATCAGTTCAAGTTGCAAGTTCCTTAAAAACCTAGTATTTCACATTTGCTTTAACCATTAACCTTTGCTTCTTCAACCAAGAAAGGATGCTGTTGTTAAAACATATTACTTAGAATGCTCTCAATCTCAGTTTCATGTCTTAGTGTATTGAAACTAAACAGTTACTTAGTGAAAGAAGATTAAAGGGAAAAAAAACGTTGTCTTCTTATATAGAGCCTTTTGAATGTTTCCTCTCATATGTTACAAAGTCACTTTCTCTTTGCTTTCATATTTTCTACCATGCGTGTGGAAACCACTCTTCTCATGAACTCTTCTACGCATGCGTATTGGAAGACACAGTTTATTTTTACTAATTGAATCTGCGCAAGCGTTATGAAAACTGCTGTTCTTTTATATTTACTGAATTTGCGCCAACATATTTAAACATTAATCACCCACTCAAATATCAATGGCGAGTGGTTGCGATCACTCGATGCCGTAAACACCAGTTTATTGGGATTGAGCAATATTAAATTGTCCATTTCACTACTTCTCTGCACATGCTCAGATAACTCTCCTCATTTGAGCATGCGCGAGTAAATAGTAATGAGCCTAAATGAACGTGACATGCATATTTACTGAAATTAACACTTATTGAATCACAGTATGTACATGAAAGCGTCTGAGTTCACTAATACATCGCGCATAGTTAGAATACGCTCTCCATCTCAGAGCATGCGCGAGTGAATAGCATTAAAACTAAGAACTTAGTTCTATCGCCGCTATGCGCATCACTTGAAGGATTTACATAAAACCTCTATTCATGAGGTAAGACACTGTCACTGATCTTCTGATACGATTCAGATTTCATTTGCTTCAAATTTCAGTTTTTACAAGTAATGAAATTACTTTCAATTGAAGTAAAGCCAGGATGCAATGTCTTTTGCATGTATCTAATTACCTAACCAATTACCTAAAAGTTATAACAAGCTGAAAGAGCTTTGAAAGGTTACTTCTTAACTTGACTTGAGTAAAATTAATTCCAATTAACAGATTGACTGTCTTTAAAGATTGACTTGAGCGCTGCGCTCCCACCAAAGCTCTGCATGCCTTGTCCCACGAAGATCAAACACCAAACCTGCTTCTTATGTAGTTCCAGATTATTTAAATATTAGAAACTTAGGTCAAAACTCAGAATAGAATAATACAGGACCTTCCTGATGAAGGTTGAACAATGAAAGGCAGTTTAGAACCTTCAAACTGCTCCCACGTCACCTTATCTTCCGATCACCTTGCAACATCTTGGTAACCAATCAGATTCCTGCTTGATTCCCTCCTTCCTTCCCTCCATGCTGGATTGGGACAATCTCCATCTGATAAAATGATAGTTAAGGAATAAACATCAACAAACACTGAGAACAGTTTCAACTTAAAAGAAAAACAAAAAGGGTAAACCAAAAAGGGTAATGAAACCTAGATAAATGAAATGAAACCCGACAGGGAGTCGTGTACTCAGGAATAGAAAGAGTATTTGCAGGTTGTTAGGTTGATCATCCTCCAAGCATCTACCGTTTCAAGATCATAAATCCACCAAGCCCACTCGTATTGACTGGGCAGCCCAAGTCAGTTGCCGAGGCGTATTTCTGGACCTATCCAGCTCCACGTCCACTATTGTATTAAAGTCGCCACCCCACAGGACTGGTATTAGGGGGTATAACGGCAGTAGCTAAAACACTTCTGAATATAAGATCATCTACATTTGGACAATATATGTTCACTAGGACTATTTCCTGCCCTCCAAGCACGCCCGCAGTATCACATATCTCCCTAGTGGATCTAAATGTGCCCGCTTGTGGGCATACGGTATGGGCTGATGAATAAGTGTCATTACCCCCCTACTTTGTGTCGAGTAAGTGGTTAAGTATCGATGCAGGCCCCAAATTCTGGCGAACCTCTCGCAGCCCACCGCAAGTGCGTGCGTTTCTTGTAGAAACAGAATGCGTGCTCTGTGTCATTCCGCATACAGCTAAGAGCACTGCATTTTAGTCGTATTGCCCAAACCCTGTACATTCCAGCTCATCAATTGCAAAGCTACAGCCGCCATTCAACCAGTGAGCATGATAAGCCATATGCCCCATATCGGTCAGTTTCAAACTGTGCAGTGTAGCCGTAACTATATAGTGCTGCTCTTTGTCAACAAACGCATTTTCTGTTTAAACAACCCACAAACCCCCTCCCTCATCCCATCCCTGCCTCAACACGAGGAATGATTGCCCCACTTCCAACATCCCAACAATATCTGCAACTTTGCATGGGGGGCTGTCTGCCGACCTAGGCCCGGCATCTACACGGCCTAGCTTACATTTTGACAAACAGGTTCCGTGTGCATACTTCCCAAGTGTACAGAACTAAGCAGTGGATTCCCGACAGTAACTTCGGGGGAAGTGCTAATGGTAACACAGGTGGTTAATGCCCACCGTTGGAGACCCCTCACAGATCAATCAGTAAAGAGGCACAGGAGTTTGGGTAGTGTGTAATCTAGGATCAGCCTGGAAAATGTTTGTCCAGAAACTTCATGGCCTCTTCGGGTATAGTGAAGAAATAAACCTTGTTGCTGTGTTCAATTCTCAGATTAGTCGGGTAGAGCATGGCATACTTCACGTTAAGGTCTCAGAGTCTCTTTTTCATGGCCATAAAGGTCTTGTGTTCCTGATGAACAGTGACTGAGAAGTCAGTGTACAAGTGTATTCTGTTGAAACCCAATAATAGGTCGCCCATAGCCATCGCTGCCCGCAATAGCGTATCCCTGTCTCAGTAATTGAGAACTCAGGCTATAATTGGGCGAGGTGGAGTGTCAGGTTTGGGTTTGGGGGGCGAGCGTGCAGTGGGCCCGTTCTATTGCAAATTGTGGTGATAATTTGGGGCTATCCAATAAAGAAAATAAGGTGTGTTCAATAAACTCTTCCATTGGCCCCTCAATATTCCCTTCCGGTATACCAATTATGTGTAGGATGTTGCGCCTTGATCGGGATTCAAGGTCCTAATTTTTCTTGCCTATGGATAGCACTTGTTTCGTAAGCGAGGTGACATCGGCCCTTAGGATAGCAACTTCGTCTTCAGTAGTGCCCATTCTCGTTTCAACTTCAGTTATGCAGGCATCAGTTTTATCCATCCGAGATTTTATTGGGCTGGTTGTGCCGCTCATGTCGTCTAATTTGGTGAGAATAAGAGTGAACCCTTCGCGCATGTATTCCATCACCCGATGGAGTTCACTGGGCTCGCCCGACTACGACTCCCCGCCAGACGCGCCCTCCACCACCTCTGCGCCCTCAGTAGTCTTGGGTGCTGCTTTGGCGAACATGTTCATGGAGCTCTGTTTCTTCCCAGTTCCTTTGGTCATTGTTGCGGCGTTCCACTGACGGGGTATTAGGAGCAGGAACAGTTAAAGGCAGGGGCTCGGTTGCAGTGATGATGGTCTTATTCCAGTGGAACCAGGGTCTGTCTGGGATCCGTGAGCTGTTGGAATGCGTCACTGCCAACCCGTCGCAGGAGTGTTCAATTAGTAGAGGTGCTGCGGTGCTGGCTAAAATGGCTTTTATTGTGTAGCAAAGTTGTAGTGGCAGCAGGGTGTGCTCTGCCCTCACCTCAAGATCAGTGTAACCATAGATGGTGAGTAGGAGCAGGGAGTGTAGCGTTGCACCCCGGCAACAAGCAGGCACATCACAGATACCACTGACCATAGGGTCCCCTCACCCATCGGCATGGAGGCCAGTAGGGCCTGAAGCCTGTAAGGTAGAGCGATCAATCAAAGCCATGGACTCGCTAGATGGGTGGGTGTATGGTCCGCATCAAAGAGGATTGAAGGGTGCCGGGGCTGTTGGCCAAGGGGTTGCTGGTGTCCTCCGCAATGTACAGACTTTGACCTGTCTACCCTGAGATTCAGCGGCGGTGAAGGTGCCACGAGCGCCGCAGGGCTAGGAAGCGCAGTATTAATTCCACCATGCAGCCGGTGATCACTTGCAGAGTTCAAGTAGGGTTATATCGTTTGAGCTATGTCGCCTGCTGCACTCAATAAAGTATGATATGCTGCAATCTAAAATGGGCGATGCTGACAAAGTCTGCAGAGCAGTGTACGCAGATGTTGTAGAGGCGTAGTGTCCAGTGGTGCAGGGTAGAGCCCTCATAGCATTTGTGTCAACATGAAGGGTATATGTGGCACAGTACTTAGTGAGGCGCGGGGTGCTACAGCGGCCAATAGATGAGATCAGCCCAGCACCCCCTACAGCAAGCTGTCCACTTGAAATGCATCTTTCCTTTTTCAGAAATAATTGTCTGTATTATCGGCTGCACCTCAATATCATGCCCCGTTTTGAGCTTTATTCTGCAGTTTCTGTGAATTACGCACAAAGCAGGCATATATCTGGAGGTATGACACACACTTCCATTTAGGTTTCAATTTGTGGGACTCCATTTGCCTTCTACTGTAGATCACAACATTTACCAACCGGTTCCAAGTGTTCGGGCTCAATTGGAAGTCACTAGAACAACCTGACAATTTGAGTAGTGTTCAAGCTATGGTAGGCACTGCAGTATAAGTAACAGGTGGAGGTGGCACTTATGCAGCAATATATAGGACTAACCAATTAGCACCCAATCACTTCAAGAATTTGTAATTGGTGTTATAAAACAGTGCTTTATGATTACAGCTTAATTTTAAGCATACTCACACTGGGTGTGGCAACGGCCAGGGTATTAATCATATATTACAACATTACAATGTATATGATATCGCATTGCATTGACTGGTACCGTATATTCTTCTTGTTTCTGTATTTTTGTTCTCTTGTCTTTTTCGTTTTTTGTTCATTATGCTTGCCTGGTAATGTTATGGTTAAATCCAAAATATTTCACCTCAAATCACCTCTGAAATTCTTTCCATGTGATTCCATATCACTTATGACCCATTGATGGATTTTACCTCTTTTTTTTTTTGTGTCCCAATTTTGTTGCTTTGACAAAATGATTGCCATAAATCATGGCCACTGTGGGAGTAATGTTAAAATGGTGTATCTACTCTTGGTTCATGTTGATGTCTATGATGCTAATTGTACATAGAGCCTAGAAGAAGACTTTGAAGGTCGAAACATGTGTCAGCTGTGTAATTTACAGATGTCAAATATGGGCACGGCACCCTACAAATATTGTTGGATTAAAAATTAACAATCAGTACAGTGTATAATTTAAAACTAATGACAAAGGAGACTTCTATAACCAAAGTCTGTGTCCCATCAAGGCATAGCAGCTTCTGCATAATATGCTACAGTGTGTTTTCAGACTGTGGGGGAGGGTTTGGCTGGCTGTATCAATGTAGCACCAATTTGTACAGTACCTTATTTTGTTGCTAAGTATTAAACGAATGGAGGGATTCAAACATTTTAGGATGAAGAAAAGGATTGTGTTGCCTAAAAAGATGTAACAGTGAAAACCTCTATAGAAAGCCTTGTAATCAAGGGAACTAGTGGAGGTATAAACACAATCATAAACATATATCTCAGCTATCAAGACAATCTGTAAGAGGCCACACAACTCTGCTTCAACCTCCAGGCTCCTAGAGGGCGAAGCAGGCTACATCAGGGAGGGCCCACAGACTGATAGACAAATGTTTCCAATTTCTGGAAAAAAGAGATTATCTTTCGGTCTTCAAATTCATTATATGTAATCCTTATTTCCCTCCAACAGGTCCAACAGTCATGGGAGATGTCATGGCAGAGGTACTCTCAAACCTACATCTTTTATAACAAGAAGTAGAAAATATTACTAGACAAGATGAAACAGTTGCGCTTACAAAAGAAGGAGGCAGTGGAGGTCTTACTTCCAGCACTTTCTGAAAGAGAGGAAAAACAAGAAGCATAGACCTATCCTGAACTTCAAAAATCTGAACATTTTATGTAGCAGAAATGTTAGCTGGTCCCTCTGAGCTAGATCTTACAAACCTTTAGGCATGGAGATCAGTTGTGGGGCTTTGATCTAAGACATATGGCGGGACCTCACGCATTTCTTTACAGCATCCATCCAACAGTGATAACCTAATGCAGGGCAGAGGTAGCTGCTCAACAGAGGAAGAATAGAGTTGCAGACAGTCCCCTACCTGGCAGAATAACTCACCATAGATTCCTACCAGCAGCAATTCTTTGAGGATGGTCCAACAACTCTGGATCTGCTCCATTCACTGGGCCTGTCGGTGAACGAGGAGATATAACAGTTAATCTGCAGAACTAGATTTGCCTCACTGGAGCAATACTGGACACAAAACTGGATGAAATGTCCAATCAGGGGAGACATGTTCGAAGGGACCCCTACTAAGCCCATTGAAATATATGGTTTCTTCCACCTAGGTTGGAACACTGGAATGACTAAGGATGAAGCCATCCCAAGTCCACCCTAAAGGTTTTTGACGGCAAGCGATCCTGGATAGGCCTATCATCAATCTGTCCGATAAGTGAATACAGAGGTGGTGGAACTGCAAAGCCCTAAGTTGCTAGTGGAGGCACAAATATGTAACTGTACAGGTTCGTCCTCTTAGGGCAGAATAGCATAAATGAAAAAAGCTGCACTTATTCTCACAGTCAACCATAACTGTACAAAAATGTGAACTCTCCCTACCCGTTTGAAAGGAAGTGGAGATAAAAGGAATAGAAAGGAAACATAGGTTTCAACTTTTTAGAAATTTTATTTTAAGTGCATGTTTGATTTGCATTAAACCTTATACACTAACTTTACAATTATTACAAAACAATGTCTAAAATATTTTATTATCAAACCTTTTTTGGTAAATAAAGAAAAATAAAAGATACATAATCTACATCAGTATAGAAAATTCCACTAAAACAAATTTGTATGCAATTCATATATCAGAAGTTCATTATATCCAAACAATCTAAAAAGAAAGATATACTCAAATCATCCCCCGGAACATTGACTAAGAAGCACAATTTAACAGATGATGCTAAAAATGAAGCAAAGAGGAAAGCTCATTCCTTATATCATTGTTTGTAGATCATTGTGTTCTTTATTGATATGGAGGTCAAAGTTATCAGCCCTACATGTAATTACCAAGTGCCAAGATCAGACCACGTCTCAAGACAGGGCCCTTGCACAAGCTAGCAGCCCTCAGACTTCAAGTTGTCCAAACTAGCCCACATGGGCCTGCAATTAGATTCCAGTAACCTACACTTGACACCACCCCTTGATCATTCCCAGACCCATGCCCATCAAGGCCCAACTTGTTATAGCCTATCAGGAGAAGCAGTGGAAGCGTTCCACTCCAGCCATCCATCGTGAATCACCACACCAGTATATGGACATAAACGTACCAGGTAGGGCTTATCGTGTCAGGCCTAGCAATGTAGTATTCCACCTAGAATTAACCAAGTACGAACAGCGTAAATTAACCATGTTTTACTCTTTTCCTACCTTGCTCTCTTCCCTCCCACCAAAATCACAATATTATTGTCAAATAACATGTATCCCACACCGTACTTGTACAATGTCAAATCACAGATTCTATTTTTACACACTCATGTCACATTGTATCACCACTGTTGCAGAGAATGACACAAATTGTAATGACTCAGCCTTTATAAAGACCAGGAGAGGTTGAAACATGTGTCGGCTGACCACTTTGACCACCCTATCAATAAAGAACACAATGATTTTACAAACAATGATATAAGAAATAAGATTTCCTCTTTGTTTCATTCACGAGATATGTGGGAACAAACAATTACTAATCCTAAACAGAGGTGTGGGCAACACATCCACTACCCATGATCTTGCAGCCAATTTATATAATTAATGGTTTCAACTAAATATACCAGAAAGTATTTTAGTGTAGTGCAAGTGGATTCAAAACCCTAGTGCCCAAATACCTCTACTAAAAATGAAGCATGTTTCCTTGTGAATTAATTCCAGAAGGCAACAATGGTACATTTAGATTTACTTGTGCCCAACCCTTCCCCCCCCACAGTGTCGTTGGAGTGTATGGGGAAGATCCTTCATTGAACTCGCAGTCACGTTTCTTTTCAAAGGCGAGTGTACGTTCTAGCTCTCTGTGTTGGCCGCTCGGTCAAGAGCTGGCTCCGCCACCTCCTTGCAGCGTTGCAACTTCCCTTCCAGGTTTGCATGCTGTTTTTCTTGCCTCCTTTCTGTCCCGCGGCTCCTCTGTGTTGCTTTCCCTCCTGGACAGCAGCACATTTTCTGCTGTTTTTCCTCCATTGGCTCGCAGTGTATCTTCGCTGCCTCTCTCCCTCTGGTTCACACGGCACACTCATGCTGGGCTCTCCCTCACTACACCGCGTACGCTCTCTAACCCAGCTGTTTTTTCTCCTGGACTCGCTCTCCACAAGGATTCTGAGCCTTTGTTCACATCCACAAATTCCTTCTTGGCTTCTCCTATACACAGTACTTGCAGTGTTTCCCTTCCTGACGTTATCACTACCTGCATTCTTTTCTGCTGCCTACTGGAAAATGCAGAAGCCTGCTCTTCCTACTCCGCAGAAGGGTCTTTTATGGCCTCAGGCTTTTTACCTTCACCTTTGGCAGCTTCTGCAAGGTCAGCCTCCTGCCTAGGCTGTGCTTCCAGCGGGCATAGTGGCTACCTGCCAGGGTCGGCCATTTCTCTACAAAGAAAGGAAGACATCCAGGAAGAAGGGCTCTACGGTTGCATCCGACGAAGAGGTGGTGTTTTCATCGGAGGAAGAATCAGGTGAGGAGGGTGTGCCACTTGATGACACCCACATGCATCTTGCCCAAAATTCCTTGCATTTCAGTCTCTCATCACTATGGACAAATCGCCTAAATATTTTATGAATGTATTCTTCCATGCCTATGCAATCAATAAATAGATGTTTTAGGGTCTCCCCTTCATTAGCCTGGCTGTATAAATGGCAGCATCAAAGTTTTTATACTATGCTTACGGGCTCTTAAGATTTCAAGGTTCTCCAGCTGATTCAACCTGAATTTCATCAGTATTCAACGAGCTAACTTGTCTGGAGAAAATGCCATGCAAGGTTGAATAGACATGAAAACTGAGTGGAACTTGTAATATCAATATGCTTGTGGCAGTTTTACAATGCTTGCAGAATTGTTCCAGCAGTACCATAATTGTGCCTTTCATCCATTGTATTTGGGTTGTTAACAGATCCATAAAGTTCCAATCAAAATCAATATTGTTGAAGAAAATTTACAGTAGAATTCCTTAACAAAGTCAGTTGATGGTTGGAGCACAAGTGGAGCCCGCTTCTCAGAATTGTAAGGAGCATACCTACTACTGTTACTGATGATGATATCATCTCCAATTCACTCCGAATCAATTTAGACAACCCCAGACAATTTCGCCAAAATCGTCCTTCTAACCTGGTTAACCAAGGGCCAATATAATTTTGCCTGCAATCTATAAAGCAAAACTGGTATAGACTTTTGTTTGTATAAAGATATTACTGGTATTACGAGTAAATCAGCAAATCGTCTGTGCAGTGTATTCAATCTGAAGGCGAGGATGAAACCACTATATAACCAGTTTTCCAGTAACTTTCTTCCAATACATTTATTATAAATTAAGACTCCCAGATAATTTCACTCCATCAGCGGTTCTAAAATAATATTTTCGCCTATGTTTATTTGTACTGAATTACATCATTTTTGTTTTGGAGAAATTAATTTGCATGTGGAATTTTGCTACAAATCAACCCAAGGGATGTATGTAAAGCTAATTGAAGGCCCGTTTCAGTATGATCCAGTAGGATGATGTCATGTGGGTAGGACATTTAAGCCACGTGTTCATTTCCACTTTGCGGGAAGTCAACTTCAACCCGGCACTTTAGTTCACGAGTATAACAAAATTATGACTGATACCTTGGACAAAATTGCCCCACTTAAAATGCGCACAAGTAAACCCAAAGCCCATCTAAATAAATGGTTCACGCCCGAACTCAAGGCCTTACGCCTCACCAAGAGAAAATATGAATCCAACTGGAAAATATGTGCAACTGCTGAGAACAAGGCTAACCTAATATCTATCTCCCGTCAATACAAAAACGCAGTCTGTCTGGCTAAGAAAAACTCATACAACGATCGTATCGCCAATTCTAAATCAAGCATGAAGGAACTCTTCTCCATCCTAAAGGAACTTGAGTCACCTATTGCCATACCAGACACTTGCACTAAAGATCAGACCTGGTGTTCTGACATCCAATATGCTCTATCTAATAAAATCACTACCCTCCAAAACAAAATTCAACTGAAAAAAGACTCGCTTAAACTCCCTACACTGTCACCACCTAAGGCGATCCACATGCCTCAACATACCAAATTTTCCTTCACCAAAACTTCCACACTTGAGATTGAAAAAATTATCCTCACCCTCAAACCATCCAACTGCAAAGGTGACATCTGCCCAGCACAGCTAATAAAAGACGCTGCCAGAGACCTATCACCATTTATCTCCAAACTGGTCAATGCATCCTTCTCTACTGGCATCATCCCAGCTAATCTAAAACAATCCTGGGTGCTCCCGTTGCTTAAAAAGCAAACTCTAGATCCTCTTATCCCCACCAATTACCGCCCAATCACTACAGTTCCGTTTCTGCTAAAGATCCTGGACAAAGTGGCCTATATACAGATTCAAAACTACCTTAAACTGCACAAACTACAAGGAACTAGACAATCTGGCTTCCGCCCACTACACGGAACGGAAACAGCCCTGATTGACTTAAAGGCCCAAATAGACGAACTGAGAGATCAGGGCAAGACAGCCCTCCTCCTCCTACTAGATCTCTCAGCTGCGTTTGATCTTGTGGACCACAAAGTCCTCTGCAAACACCTGGACGTTGCCGCTCACTTCTCCACCCAAGCCATCAGTTGGATAGAATCCTTTCTAAGTGAGAGAACTATGAGAGTCTTTTCCCCTTCGGCAGCAGCTGACCCTATACCTATTACTTGTGGAGTCCCTCAGGGATCCTGCGTCTCTCCGACCCTCTACAATATATTCACCAAACCTCTGTTCTACGATCTGGACAATCTCGGTATCACCTACACTAACTATGCAGATGATACACAGATTCTCTTCCCACTTTCTGGGGATCACAGCAGGGATGGGGAGTTGGTGAATAGAGTGTATCTCATCATTCAGGCATGGATGGCCACTCACGGTCTTTGCCTGAATGATGATAAGACAGAGTTGATCATTCTGGGCACACAAGCTAATATTAACAAATTGGGCCCGGATTACTCAGCCTTCAGCATAGACGGAAATGCCATTAAAGTCTCGAGGGAAGTAAAAACACTTGGTTTCTATCTCGACTCTACCCTGTCCTTCACTAAACAGGTAAACTCCCTAGCCTCCACTACTGCCTACACTTGTAAATTGATCAGAGCAGGCAAGCCCTTCCTGTCCAATACCAGCTGCCTAATCCTGGCTAGAGCCTTAATTCTTTCCCGACTAGACTACTGTAATGCCCTATACAGTAGCGCCAATAAAGCCACTACCCTAAGACTTCAAATTCTACAAAATAATGCTCTCAGAGCTGCATTAGGAATAAAAAAGAGGGAGCATATCTCCTCGACTAGGCGGCAACATAAATGGCTCTCTACGGAGAATAAAATCCAGCTAAAAATGATCTCATTAACCCATAAGGCCTTAAATAATGCAGCTCCCAGCTACTTAATGGACAAAATAAAAAGAAAAACTTCTAATAGACCCATGAGAATCGCCAATTCCAATTGTTTGGCAGTACCTAGATTCAGACTCGCCAAAATTGGTGGCGCCTGCTTCCCTGTGAAAGCTGCTAACCTGTGGAACGCCCTGCCACCTAACCTAAGAGCTGACCAACCCTTCCCCCATTTCAGAAGGAACCTTATCAAACACATTATCGCCAACAACGACTTAACACCCGAACACTCACAAGTGTAGTCCGACCCAATGCACCCTGACGTGACATCAACCTTTATGCTTATTACCGCAAATCCTGTATGTTGCTAACTGTACATTCATGTAAATACGGCAAATCTTTATCTGTACATTCTTGTAATTTGTGCAATATGGTGTAATATTGTAAATTCATTTATATAACATTGTAACATTGTAAGCTTCGCATATACTTGTTGCTGCGCCCGGTAACCTAAGGGTCTGGTGCGCAATATAAATAAATAAACAAACAAACAAACAAACAAACAAACAAACTCCCCTAGGAAAAAATGGAAATTTGAGAAATAAAAGTTGAATAGACAGGGGGCAATCATACAACCTTGCTTCAAACCTCTATGGGTGTTTATCTATCTGGAATAATGGCCCACCTGATCTAGTCTGATTTTAACACTCCTATTAATGTATAGTTGAATAAGACATCTCAGACATCTTGGATCAACTGGCTTTGCGTCTACCTTTTCGCCATGAGCAGTGTTAGGGAGAATTCTCATGAATGTCTAATTTGCCTTACCTACTGAGTCCCTCAGCAGCTTTGCTGGATTTCTAGGGTTTATTTTTTCACCTAGTAAGAGTGTGAGCCTTTTTCCCACTCTTGCATGTGTTTTGCTGTGTGTGTTTTTACAATGTGTGTGATCTTGGGCTCTGGAGCCTCACCTACTCCATGGGCATCCTTTTTTTGTGCGTGTTAAACAGCACCTTTAGTGCAGTGACACAGGGTTGTCTTTTAGACTTCCCACTGACTCAATTTTTCTGGGACTGACTACTGTCTCCCAGAAACATGTAAAGTTGCCATTAACTTTATGTAGTCTCTTCAAATCAGAGACCCAGTAAACCCCATCTTACATGGAGTATTGGAAAGGGTTAATTCTTATCCCTTTTTGTCTGTTTCTCTTGGAGCACTGTTTCGCTCCCTTTTCATCAAGACTTGGCTGGTGGCAGTGGTAACTACCCTATTTTTCCTACCGCGGTTATCTTAAATAACCATGGTACTGTTTTAGGCTATTTTAGTAGCCTCGAACATAAACCTGCTTGACCAAATATATATTATTTCGGCTCCGGCTGGGTTTATTCGCCATTTCTTTTGTAAAAGTCTTTCTCGTGTTTTACTCTGCACGCCAAACCAGGTTTGGTCCCTTTGTTCACCGTCTTTTCACGGGCTTCTGCACAGAAGCCCTCCTTAAGGCACCTGAAAGTCTGGCTAGGCAGAATGCGAGAGAGGAGTCTTAGGACCCCTGCCATGGGTTCCCTTGGTAACCCAAGTCTCACTCCTGTTTGATTGGCTGGGTGACTGTCCTTGCCAGGACAGCCACCCTGCTGCGTGATTGACAGCCAAACTGTGTGAATGGGGGAAAACTGCATAAAAAGCAGGTCTCTGGGACTGGAAAGGCAGAGTCACCACTGGAACGAAAGAACCGATGGGGAGCTGATGGAAGAGGACCCCTACCACGACTGAGCAGCCCGGTGAAGCCCTGATGCGGGTCTGAATCCTCGAACTCCAACGACAGAGAAGATCCTCCAGGAATCTTCTTCGCTTGAGCTGGTTGGACCAACCAGTTTGCCCAAACTTCAAGCCAGGACCCCTCCTCTGGTCGAATTCACTGTAGAGCTACAGTGGGCCAGATAGCCAGGAAGGGTCGGACTCTGCTTGGGTTTTAAGGAGCGCACCTTTTATTTGTTGCTTTGCTCTGCTGCTGGTTTCTTCCCTGGGTGATGCAGGACCCTCCAGTCTTCCTACTTCGTGTCAGTCTGACAGTCGCTTCAGGAAACGTGAGCCTGCTGGAACCACCAGGAACGTCTGCCTCAGCTACAGCTTCCTCTCCGTTTTAAGGTACTGTGTAAATCTGGTTGTTCGTTTCGTTCAGCCGCGGTGAAAGTGTGTGAAATCTTTCTCCAATCCGAGGGCTTGTCCTTCTCTTCTCTTTGAACTAACTTTTCTGCCAACCAACCTCGTCCAGAACCCGTGGGACGAACTTTACCGCAAACTACCCTGAACCGTGTGATCTTGAGCAAAAGACTTTTGACTTAGTGACTTTGGCTTTAAGCCTTTCTACCTGATTCTATCACTGTAGTTCCTCTTACTCAATGTTAGGCAGAAACCTGTGCAGTTCCCTTTGGGAACACTGCAAAAGATTTAGGACTACAGGTGTTAGCAGTAAACCCACTTGGTAGCAGTCTGTACCACCCAGATTTACCTGGTAGCTGTGGCTGAGCAGTCAGACTTCCCTCAAGAAGAGCTAGGCAGTATGCAAAGTATACACAATAGGCACTCAGACACAATACAATCAAACACTGACCAGAGCTTTGGTATCAAAGTATATAATTAATTATTTAAAAACACACTGTTTGAAACACTCCAGCACTCTTATTGTAAAACACTCTAAACACAGTTACACAGTTAATATATACAACCCTTATTCCTTATCAGATAAGTCTTAGTTAACACCACTTATTTCCATACAGAAGTGAGCGCTTAACTATAGATGGCACTCCAATAAGTGCATGAAGAAGGGAGGGAAAAAGACAGAATATGGAAAGATACACCACTCTAAGATTTAGGAACCTTATTAGCAAGGCAGAAGAGCAAAAGTCACTTGTGAGCCAAAGTCCATAGGCTGGGCCCACTCTTAGAGAGAGCAGAGCACAAAGGCGCCCAAGATCACACAGTTACACTAGGCTTTGAAAGTCTTGCAGAGAGTTCGAAAAGAGTTTAGAGAGGCTCAGAAAAGTTTAGCCAGGGTGTCCCAGGCTAACCCAGGTTCGAAAGCCGGGGACTAAATCTACCCCGTACAATCGGTGGCAAGGGAAGCCGGGCGGGACACAGTACCTTAAGTGGGAAGGATCCTCCAGCGGTGGCAGTTGTTCCTGGCAGCGGGTGCAAGTCTCGTCGTCGTCCAGGGGAAGAGAAGATCTCGACTTGGAGGAAAGATGAAGGTCGTTGCACTGCCAGGGAAGAAACCAGCCGCAGAGTTTTTCCAGTTAAAGGTATTACCCTTTATTTCGCGGTCGTGGTAAAACGTGGTATTCCGGTTGCCGGGGTGCTTGGCACAGGCAAGGCGGCCACGAGATGCGTCAGGAAGGTGACAAGACGGTGAAACTGGTTATCCCCACCAGTCAAAGGAAGAAGACTCTCCGGCGGGAGATCTCCTCTGTCGTTGGGAAAAGTGGTGAGACGGTCCAGCAGGGCTCCACCGGTGGTGTCATCGTGGCAGGTCGGCTCAGCTTCTCCCTCGGCGGATTCTTAGGTCCTGTGGCGACTTCTGAAGTTCCAGTCCCCAAAGCCCTGCTTTTATGCAGAAAACCCCCATTCACTCAGCCTAGCTGTCACTCAAACATGCTAAGTGGTGAGCCGGCCGGCTCACCACTTGGGCCAATCAGGACGGAGTGCGACTTGAGTTGCCTAGGCAACTCAGTCCAGGGTGCCTAAATCCCCCTCCACCCCTCCGAAGTACCCCAGACAGAGTGGCACCACTTTGGAGGGCTTCTGTGGAGAAGTCCGCCAAAAAGTGGAACAAAGGGCTGGACTTGGGTTGGAGTCACAGAAGAGAACACAAACGCCATTTTAGAACCGAGTTCTGGCAAAAAATACCAACCGGAGAATTAATAATAATTAAATAAACCGGCGGTATGTTCGAGGCTATCGTAATTAAATAAATAAAGATAGTAGCCTCGAACAATGGGAAAATCCCATAGAGAAATAATCGCGGTTGAATATAAAAAGTAGTATCCACTGCCACTAGCCAAAACTCAATCAGGGGGGACGGAGACGTGCCCCCTCGACTAACAGACCCCGGGGTAATCGAATACAGTACGTCCACAATATGATGGTTTGTACTGGTTCTGTTAAGAATTCAAGACTAGTAAAGTCAATGGTGACTTTACATGCCCTGGGAGACAGTAGTCAGTCCCAGGGTATGGAGTCTATACTGGGGGGTCACTATGACACCCCTGTGTTACTGCACTGAGGGTGCTGTGTAACACACATCACAAAAACACATGAAGCCCTATGGAGTAAAAGACCCCATAGCCCATTAAATACATCTAGAGTCAAAGAAACACACTCAAATCATGCCCAAGAGTGAGGGTAAAAGAGTCTCACTCTTTGGCAGGAGAAAAAAATAAACCCCAAAAATCCAGCAAAGCTGCTGGGGGACTCACTAGGTTAGGAAATTCAGCCTAAACAGAGAATTCTCCCTAACACTCAATTGCCCTGAGTACTTACCTGTTGGTGTGGTTCAATTTCTGCCTAACTTTGTCTTTCCCTCCCTTTTGAATTTCTGGAGTGCTATTTTGCTCCCACTTCATTTTGTGAGCTTAACTTGTCTGGAACTTATTGGGAGTGGTGTGGTGTATTAAGAGTGTGATTTTTAAACTGCTTTACTTTAGTGAAATGTTATAAAACTGTTGTGTAAATAAATGTATATTGTTTTACTCAGAAAACCTTGAGTCAGTGTTTGTTTGAATCATAGTAATTGCTGTCCTTGCTCTAACTATTGATACTGCTCACTTGCTCTTGAGATAAGTCTGGCTGCTCAGCCATTGCTACCACTTTACTGTGTAGTACAGGCTTGTACCAAAGGTGAATTTGTACTGTCACTTGTAGTCTTAATTGTGTGTGGTGTTCCCAGAGGGTACTGCATATAATTCTGCCTAACAAGCAGTCCCTACAGACAAGGTTGAAGGCTGCTTATTATTCAATAAGAGCCACAAAGAGAGGAGCTATATCAGTCATTTGTGCTGTTTTGCATAGAAGGTTCATAACTAGGATGTTATGCACGAAAGAGCACTCTTTTCTAAAATCCATTTGAAAGTGACTTACAATGTTTTCCTCATCTGCCCAGCTTTAAAGTCTTCCCAGCACCTTACTAATTATATTTAATAATGCAATAATATGGTAGAAACTAGTCTCCTTCCTCTGATCATTTTTATAAATGGGAATAATGGATGCTTCCTGCCATGCTTTGGGGATATTAACAGAAGTAATTATTACGTTAAATGTAGATTTCAGAAATTGAGCCCACCATAACAGACTCATCGTTAATATGATGTTTAGTAGACCGTCCGGTGCCATAGCTTTTCATTGTTTTAATGACATCAATTATTTCATCTATCAAAATCCTGATTTCATCAAGAATTCTACCTCCAGTTTTCCTCAAATTTAACACATTGCACTGGACCAAATTATTTCAGTATGAAGTCAATCCCGTGCTTCGCTTCAATGGGCATGCAATGTAATTTCTTAGTCTCATCCTCTTTTCAGTTAACCAATTTCTAGAAGCTTTGAAAATCTCTGGACAAAATACCTTTAATTAAGTTTTCATTAATCCGCTGCCAGCCTATTTGCTTGTGTGAAATGAACCAACTTTTATATTTCTTTTGCAGTTTCTTGCGTTTAATAATATACCACTCAGATGACAGTTTTTCACTAGTTACTAGCCTTAACTCTAACCGATATAACAGCTTTCGTTTATTTAGTATAGGGTCCCAATATTGATGGGATGAATTATCAGAACATATATATGAATGTTTGTCATGTAGTGTGCAAAGGCCAAAGCCCATTCATTTACAATGTCAAAGAGGCTCTCTACTTCTATCTCATTGATGGCAAAATTAGTTAAGAATATAAAAGATCTATTCCTCTTCTCTCTAAAAATATGTTAAAGGCAGAAATGTTTTTGCCTGACCAGTTCAATCTCGTACCTCGTGATTGGTGATATTTGACATTTAGACCAACACAATAAATGACATGCGAGAAGGGATATTAACTTAACCAGTTTACTAAGTGTCATGCCAGCCATCCCAGGATCATCCAGCTCGCCTGTTTTCCCTAAACGCCCCTTATTACCGGTATCTTCTGCTTACAGAACGGCCAGGCCATTCTATTCTCAATTGAGATTATGTGGGAGGCGCCGCTAATATTGTTGTGGTCTTTATGACATGTTGGGGCTACGCTGTTATTGTGCAATTATTACAACATTGCGTGCTCGGATCACCTGATCAACGCATACGTCGTCACGTTGGTCAGGTGCATGTCAGCTGATGTTATTTAAATGAAGCAGATGCAAAGAAACAGCGCTTCTGATCATTTCATGTTTTTCAGCGTTCTAGAGCCTTGCTTCTGCTTTCTTCTCGCGGACGCCATATTCTGCACTCAGTGATATGTAACGGACTGGAGTCCGCACGTTGCCTTTCTTGTGTTACTACTTGGTATCCAGTAACTCTCACTCGTAGCAGAGTTTCCAGGTTTCCGCTTTCCTACAAGGCTTCCAACAAGGAGCGGTTGCCGCTTTCCGCGTTCCTACGCGGCGCCAGGTAATCTCCCCGCTCGTAACGGAGCGGCCAGTTTTTCCGTGTTCCTACGCGGCATTCAGTAATTTCTTGCTCTGTTTTCTATACAGAGCCTCCTGCTGCATTTCCACACGGCACACAGCAGTTCCTGCTCAGTTCCATACAGAGACTACAGCTATTTTCACAGTCTTACACTAACACACTGCAGAATTCTGTTCCCACAAACTTACATCTCATTCTATTAAGGGATCTTTATACTCTGCATAAGACCTCTGCTAATCCTAAACCATCCTGTAGGAGAGATACACGGCCCTGGACCATCCTATTTGAACTTTCTACAGTAAAGGTCTTGACTTCTCGGATCAAGGTTCTCCAACTACTCCTACGACCTTCAAGTGCACTGGACTTTGGACGCTTTCCTGTGTGTGCACCAACCCGACTCTAGTGCGGCCCTCGTTCTGTCCGGGTTAGATTCCTCACTTCCCCTTCCTGGTCGTTGTCTCCTTGGATTCATCGGACAGTTCTGGACTTATCTTTGGCAGTGCATATTCAGGTTAGTGTACATTAGATAGGTTTTTGCTATCTTCTTGAAATCTATATTATTCTAATTAGTTCCTCTTTCTCAACAGCCTGGGGAATCTTGGGCAACTCACGCCCTTCTCACTGATAGCTCTCTTCAACTGTAATCTTATGCTAGTCGAAGAGTGACATTAGTTAGGTCTTTTATATGACATAACTCTGTTCTACTCCTAGCACCAATCGATAGGAGAAGACTTTGAGTGTATCCTTTACAAAGTCTGTATCCTTTTAGGTTTATTTCAAAATATCACTCGGTATTCTTTGTGTTTCATGGTCATTAAAACCTAGGATTTGACAGAATCAGAAGCCTGAAATGGAGGGTTCCGATCCCCTTACTGTCCTCACCCAATTGGTGGCTGAATTAAGACAAGAAATGATTACAGCACAGGATGCCATGCGCCATCGTATGGACGTGATGCAAGACACCATAAGTACTTCCTCACAAGTAATGGCTCGCAAGAACCCGTAGCCTCCGGTTCAGGTATGCCTGCACCCCAAAGAGAATCGGTTCAGGTACTGATGCCAACACAGTTCCCTCTGGCTCCACCTGAGTGGTTTACGGGACACCCCAAGACCTACCGCACTTTTGTGAATCAGTGTTGTCTCCACTTCCTGTGTAGACCCAGTTCTTTTCCCGACTTGACAACCAAGGCAGCATTTGTATTGTCGTATTTAGGAGGCACTGCTGCAGCATGGGCGAACCCTTTTGCTGGAAACCAACAGTCCATTGTTATATGATTGAGATGCTCTTTTGTCAGCAATGAGCAAGGTGTTTGACATGAGGTATGTCACCCAGGCAACTGATTTGGAACTATTGAATTTACAACAGGGGAACCAATCACTATTGGCCTATCTCGCACGATTCAATCAATTGATGGCCGAAACACAGTGGCTGGAAGATAAGAAATCCGTAGTCTTCTATAAAGGATTGTCCGAGGAGTTGAAAGACGCCTTGTCGACAGTTCCTGTGGTGCCATCAGGATACACAGAGTTACTCGATCTTGTCTTCCAGATTGATGCCCAAAGGTCTGCCAGAAAGGGTGAAAAGAAACCCTTCTTGTCCACGCCAAACCATCCTGGAAGTCCTCAGGTCTCCTCTAACGAACCTGAACCCATGCAAATAGGTGCTATTCGGGGTAGTTTATCCACAGCTGAACGAGAAAATCGGCGTAAGAATAATCTCTATATGTACTGTGGTTCTGCTGAACATTTACTAGTTTCTTGTCCTAAGAAAACCGGTAAAAAAGATGGGAAACGCCAGAGCTCGGCAATAGTGGGGAGTCCCTTTGCCGAGTACCAAAACGGACTCCGCTTTGTCTTTAAAATCTTCCATTGCAGTATCTGTGTCCTTGTGTTTCAATGAAGTCACCATTCAGACCAGAGCTATGGTCGACTCTGGTGCAACCAATAGCTACATAGATATTACCTTTGCCAAACAATCAGCTGTTCCTATGACCACTAAATCAGTGCCAGAGTCAGTCAAAACGGTCGACGGTTTGGCCCTGTCCTCTGGTTTAGTAATGGAAGAAACGTTACCCATTACAGTGTCCTTGTCTGACCGTCATACTGAAAACATGGTCTTTGACGTCATCACAGCACCCCAATACCCATTGATATTGGGTCTATCCTGGCTCAAATTATATAACCCTGTGATAGATTGGGTCACAGGTCATATCCAGTACCCTTCAGAGTATTTCAATGAGAAAAGCTTTTTGGATTCTGGAGGGGTTCTTGAAACCCGTTTTGGCGTTCCTTGACGGCCTTCCGAGGATAAGTGCTCTGGTATCACCTAAACCATCGATTCGTCAGGAATACCACTAGTTCAATGATGTCTTTGATAAAGGCAAGGCTGAGATATTGCCTCCACACCGTCAATATGACTGTCCTATCGATTTGATTGCCGGAGCCAAAACTCCAACCGGCCGAGTTCACTCACTTACTAAGCAAGAAGATGCAGTCCTGAAGGAATACATCGATAAGGCCCTCCAGACAGGCTTTATACGTCATTCCCAATCTCCGGCCGCATCTCTTTTGTTTTTCGTTCCTAAAAAAGAAGGGGACTTGAGGCCTTGCATTGATTACAGGGCTCTCAACGCCATAACAGTTAAAAACCAGTATCCTCTGCCTTTGATTGACGTCCTATTGGATCAGTTAGGCACATCTGTTATTTTTACTAAACTAGATCTGCGGGGTGCGTACAATCTAGTAAGGATAAGGGCAGGCGACGAGTGGAAGACCGCCTTTAAAACCCGGTATGGTTTATATGAGTACCTCATCATGTCCTTCGGGTTGTGCAATGCCCCCGCAACCTTTCAGTATTTTATTAATGAAATCTTTAGAGATTACATGGATCAATTTGTGGTTATATACCTTGATGACATCTTGATTTATTCGGCATCATTAGAGGAACACATACTACATGTATCCAAGGTACTGCAAAGGGTAGGAGAAAATCATCTCTTTGTTAAGGCAGAAAAATGCGTTTTTCACTCTCAGGAGGTTGAGTTCTTCGGTTATGACATCACCAATCATGGAGTCAGAATGAGTCATTCCAAAGTTAAAGCAATCCTGGATTGGGCGGTACCCGTCTCCATCAAGTCCCTGCAATCGTTTCTTGGTTTTGCAAACTTTTATAGACGTTTTATCCATTCATTCTCAAAAGTGATGGCACCGCTTACTTCCCTAACTAGTCCCAAGAACCCATTTTATTAGATACCAGAGGCCCAGGCTGCCTTCGATCTACTTAAAGAGGCGTTTACCACAGCTCCGGTCTTGCAACATCCGGATCCTGAATTGCCGTATATTCCAGAAGTTGATGCGTCTAATCAGGCTATTGGCGCGATTCTTTCCCAGGTTTCCAAAGACACTGGGATGGAACATCCTGTGGCCTTTTTCTCACACAAATTAGCCCCATACGAGAGAAACTACACAGTGACAGAGAAGGAATTGTTGGCCATCAAAGACGCATTTCTCACATGGCAACACCATCTTCCTGGTGCAAAACATCCGGTGATCGTGTATTCGATTCACTGGAACCTACAGGCCATTAAAACCATGAAGTGCCTTACTGCTCGCCAGGCCCGTTGGCATTCGTTTTTTGCCCAATTCTATTTCCGTATCACATATAGACCAGCAAAGGATCATACTAAAGCAGATGCCCTCTCCCGTCTGCATTCTGGGGTGGACAATGAAAACAACACAAAACCACATCTACTGGCAGAACATATGGTTTGTGGTTGTTCTGTTCAGCCGTCATTGAAGAAGGAGATCGTAGATTGGGTTTCATGTAATCCTCAGGAGATACATAACCTCCGTCTCGAAATCAAGGACGGTCTCCGTTTATGAACAGCATCTTGTATCTACGGACAGAGGAGACACGTACCCAGGCACTGCATTGGGGTCATAATTCCCTGGTTGCTGCTCATCCGGGCCAGAAAAAGACTCTAGAACTACTACAAGAATGGTGTTGGTGGCCCAAAATGTCGAGAGATGTCGTGGATTATGTCTCATCCTGTGCCCTCTGTGCGCAATGCAAACACAAAACAAGCAAACCTATGGGACTACTTTGTCCGTTACCAGTTCCACACAGACCTTGGTACATGGTTTCCATGGACTTCGTAGTCAAACTACCTCCCGTCCATGATTATGACATAGTTTGGGTCGTAGTTGACTACTTCACAAAGATGGCTTTGTTTATACCCTGTCAGGGCGTTCCCACTGCTAAAATCCTGGCCAATCTGTTTTTAAAACACGTCTTTCGGTTCTTCGGATTACCTTCTATCATTATCACTGACAGGGGATCGCAGTTTGCTTCCCGATTTTGGAGGGCATTATCCTCTGCTCTTCTTATGGAGGATCGCATGTCCAGTTCCTATCACCCTCAAACCGATGGGCAGACAGAGCGGACTAACAGAACTATGGAACAGTACTTGCGCTGTCTATGTTTACAATACCAGTCTTCCTGGTTTTCACTGTTGCCGGCAGCGGAATTTGCTTATAATAACTCTCGGCATTCTTCAACAGGTATGTCACCATTCTATGCTCTGTATGGTCAGCACCCCCGATCTATCCCAGTAGATTTAGCGCTGACTGATAAAGTACCCGAGGCAACGGACAAGTTGAAGGCTCTGACCGCTATTCATTCCAAAATAAAGAAAACTCCTGTTAAAGGCCCAAGCTAGTGCAAAATACTATGCAGACCAACATCGAACGGCTGCTCCACGCTACAAAACTGGCATGTCGGTCTGGTTGTCCACCAGAAATCGGAATATCCCGGGTAAAAAGAAACTTGGAGGGTACACCCGATGTTCCATGTTTCCTTGGTTAAACCATGTTCATCCTGGGCCCGGTTGCCTGTCCGTCCCTTGGCTGTTTCGGTGAAGGGCTCTGATAAATACGATGTCCGTGCTATTCTAGGCATGAGAATGCGAGCTGGGGTTCACCACTATCTCAATGATTGGAAGGGATACGGGCCAAGGATCGATCCTGGGAACCCTTGTCGAATATCCATGCTCCTGTACTGCTACTGCGCTTCCATGCAGCGAGAGTGGTGGGGCGCACTTTGGGGGATGGTACTGTCATGCCAGCCATCCCAGGATCATCCGGCTCGCCTGTTTTCCCTAAATGCCCCTTCTTACCGGTATCTTCTGCTTACAGAACGGCCAGGCCATTCTATACTCAATGGAGATTATGTGGGGGGGCGCCGCTAATATTGTTCTGGTCTTTATGACATGTTGGGGCTACGCTGTTATTGTGCAATTATTACAACATTGCATGCTCGGATCACCTGATCAACGCATACGTCGTCACGTTGGTCAGGTGCATTTCAGCTGATGTTATTTAAATGAAGCGGATGCAAAGAAACAGCGCTTCTGATCATTTCATGTTTTTCAGCGTTCTAGAGCCTTGCTTCGGCTTTCTTCTCACGGACGTGCATATTCTGCACTCAGCAATATCTAACGGACTGGAGTCCGCACGTTGCCTTTCTTGTGTTACTACTTGGTATCCAGTAACTCTCACTCGTAGCGGAGTTTCCAGGTTTCTGCTTTCCTACGTGGCTTCCAACAAGGAGCGGTTGCCGCTTTCCGCGTTCCTACGCCACCCCAGGTAATCTCACCCGCTCGTAACAGAGCGGCCAGTTTTTCCACGTTCCTACGCGGCATTCAGTAATTTCTTGCTCCGTTTTCTATACGGAGCCTCCTGCCGCATTTCCACACGCCACACAGCAGTTCCTGCTCAGTTCCATACATCTATTTTCACAGTCTTACACTAACACCCTGCAGAATTCTGTTCCCACAAACTTACATCTCATTCTATTAGGGGATCTTTATACTCTGCATAAGACCTCTGCTAATCCTAAACCATCCTGTAGGAGAGATACACGGCCCTGGACCTTCCTATTTGGACTTTCTACAATAAAAGGCTTGACTTCCCGGATCAAGGTTCTCCAACTACTCCTACTACCTTCAAGTGCACTGGACTTTGGACACTTTCCTGTGTGTGCACCAACCGGACTCTAGTGCGGCCCTCGTTCTGTCCGGGTTAGATTCCTCACCTCCCCTTCTTGGTCGTTGTCTCCTTGGATTTATCGGACAGTTCTGGACTTACCTTTGGCAGTACATATTCAGGTTAGTGTACATTAGATAGGTTATCTTCTTGAAATCTATATTATTCTAATTAGTTCCTCTTTATCAACAGCCTGGGGAATCTTGGTCCACTCACGCCCTTCTCACTGATAGCTCTCTTCGACTGTAATCCTATGCTAGTCGGAGAGTGACATTAGTTAGAAGGTCTTTCATATGAAATAACTCTGTTCTACTCCTAGCACCAATCGATGGGAGAAGACTTCGAGTGTATCCTTTACAAAGTCTGTATCCTTTTAGGTTTATCTCAAAATATCATTCGGTATTCTTTGTGTTTCATGGCCATTAAAACCTGGGATTTGACACTAAGACTGTGGTTAAACCAGACATAAGTGACATTATTATACCTTGAACCTGTGGGACATACATATTAAAACCAAAATGCATTTTTCCCTCAGGAGACTATCTTTATATTCTTTTTTGCATGCTTGCATCAAGTCTCACACAATCTCTTCCATGAAAGATGTCATAACAAGTCTATTATATGCTATTAAAATCAAGCCTACCTTAGGTCGTCCCTTGGACTCCCATTTTGCTAACGAGCAATGAGCAACAAAGCCATTGATATGGACCCGCGAGGTGAGACAGTTTTATTGTATCGCAATAATATCATGCTTAAGCAGCCTCTGCAATTTACTTTTATCATTTATTCATGAATTCTTTATGCCCTGTGAGGGTTCAGAAATGTGATGCAGACAACATTTTCTCAACAAATGCCATTTTATCATTTTTGTATTTTGTATTTATTGATAATTTATTAGGCGCTTATACAACAGAATGGCAGGGGACAAGGGAAGTAAATACAATGTAAAGAACAGTAAGTATACACATGGTCCTACTAGGCCTTGTGGCATACGGACATGCAAGTGCAGTGAAGAGGTGTGCAGGAGGTAGATAAGGGAGGGGTGAGGAGAGAATTAGGGATGGATAAGTGCTGGTGAGCCCAGAAGGGAAGTGGAGGGGTGCTGGGGAGGATCCACCGGCTAGGTGGACTCCTGGAGTGGGATGCACGGTCGCAAGGCAGGGGGCCCACAAAGGCAGTGCTGAGGATGTGGGGGGTACTGATGTCGACTGGCAGAGGGCCTGGTAACCTGTGAGTTTCATGAAGGTACCAGACCGCCAGTCTCAGTGGCAGTGGGGTGGTTAGCAGAGAAGTGAAAGAGAGAAAGAGGTAGAGAAAAGCAGAGTGTTGATAAGTTTCCAGAGTGTAAGGCTCAAGTCTGGGATGGGCAGGGAGACTGCTCCAGAAAGAGGCACCAGCCGAAGAGAGAGACCTGCCCCCCACTCTCTGTTTGGAGAAGTGTTTGACAATCAGAAAGCTGGAGTTAAAGGAGCAGAGGGCTCTAGCAGGGAAGTATTTAGGGAGAGCGAGTTTGAGATACCGTGGACCCAGGCCCCAGAAAGCATGATGCAGAGGGTCCTAAATTTGATCCTTGATGCCACCAGGAGCCAGTAGAGAGATCTTACAGCTGGAGAGATGAGGTCCCTGGGCTTGAGGCCAAGGAAAAGTCTTGGAGACCTATTCTGGATTACTGAAGGGGCGTAGGGAGGAACAGGGGAGATTGAGGAAGAGGCTGTTGCAGTAGTCCAACCTAGAGAGGACCAGAGCTCTGGAAACATTGAGCTTCTGGGGAAAGGTGAGGAAAGGGAGAATGTCTCTAAGGCGGTGAAGCTGTAAATGGACCTTCTTGGCAAGTTCCAAGATGTAAGGGGTGAAGGAGAGAGAAGAGTCAAAGATGACCCCAAGGTTTTTGGCCTCAAGGGATGGTGAAAATGGAGGGCCAAGGAGGGCGGCCAGAGTGTAGGAGGGAAACAGGGAGTAGGAGTCCTGATAGGAAAGATCTCCGTCTTATTGGCATTAAGACAGAGGTCATTGGCCGCACACAATGCCTGTATAGCAGATAGTCAATCGGGAGGTTGGATGATTGCCTCACTATCCTAACCCTGATGAGGATTTCTCTGCCTAAAATAAACTAAAGGAAACACTCTAACAAGAATATATGTCCCTCACACTCATACATATAACAAATGAATAAGGAAATGCATGGCAGTTCAAAAAAATAAATAATTGAATGTACAATGTAACCACAGTCTTTCTTGACAACCTGGGCATATTCTCCCTCCCCAGGTTTAAATGTGATTATGATATGATATGATCGTTTATTTATATAGCGCCTATACACAATGTGTTTCAAAGCGCTTCAAGGCAAGGGAGGGAACAAGGGAAAATACAACCACATTCTTCCAGGCCATGAACAGTAAGGATGTGAAATTAACTATCGTACTCGGCCTGACGACATTTCAGATAGTGCAAGAGCTAAGACATAGATAAGGAAGAGGGGGGGTGAGTGGGAAGGAAATGGAAACAGACAGGCGACTACCGTACTAGGCCTGACGACATTTCTGGCGGAGCCGGAGAAAAACAAAAGGTGAGGGAGAGGGGTGCAGAAAGGGAGGGGAGGAACAAAACAAGCGACTATTCTACTAGGCCTGACGACATTTCAGATAGTGCTGGAGGTGGGGAGGAAAAAAACTGTAATGGGAGGGTGGAGGAAACAGACAGGGTTGCTATCATATTAGGTCCAGGGACAATTCTGATAGAGTAAGTGCATAGAAGAAAGTAAGGGGAGGAGATAGGAAAAGGGAGAAGGGAAAGGAGGAGAGAAAAGAGATTAAGCAGTCAAAAAGAGTGGAGAAGCAAGAGTGGAGAGCGAATACAATTGCAGAAGTCAGTAGTAACACATAATGTTGCAAGCCAGGATAGAAGATGAAGATGGGAACAGCATGATTCAGGGCCACCATGAGTACAAGATGCAAAGGAAGTCCAGCATAAGAGTTGAGAAAAAGTGACACACCGTGAATGAATGAAGTCCATAAAAGTCAAATCCAGCATTGGCCACAAGACAGTGATGGTGAAGGGAGGCACCAGGTGGGCGGGGCTTGCTAAGTGGTGAAAAAGAGCAACAGGCAGGAAGGTACCAGGTGGGCGGGGCTTAGGCCAGGTGACCTAGATCCACTTGCACCTGCTCCCCATCTGCAAAGGAAAGAAGCTGGAGGGCTCCTTAAGTAGGGAAACAGAGCGGCAAGCAGGAAGGCACCAGGTGGGCATGGCTTGCTAAGTGGTGAAAAAGAGCGGGAAGCAGATTCTGTGCCACAGTTCAAGAAAAGAACACCAGGAAATCCTGGGTTTCAACAAAGGTTCCAGCACCGTCTTATGCCACTTCAACTTTTAAGTGGAAAGTTCCAACACAAAAAGTGCAATGCTTCTCTTCCTCCTTGAACAAGTTCTCAGTTTATAAATAGCAGCAATATTTGCCTTGGTCAGTTCCTTTGCAACAGCTTTACTCAGCTTTTTGTGAGGAACTCATGGTGGCAACAGTAAAGACACTTAAACAAGAATGGGTTGGCCCCTAATTTTTTGTTCACGGGGGGCTTTCACTTATAAGTGGAGCAGGTACATATATCAAAAAGAACAAAGTGAAAAGCTACCCCTCCCTCAGACCCCCAGTTCTAGTGAAACCTCTATTTCCTGGTGCATATACAGCATTAGAAATGCACTGCTCTATAGTGTTCTTTTTGTTGCTTCCACAATCATTTCATTTCTACTTGTTAAGCACTCTCCAAACTTAGTCATAATATTCAATGCATACATATCATGACAAACATTAAAACATTTAACAACATTTTTCTCATATGTTATGACCTAGGCTTGTTATCTTCTCACGTGGGATTAGTATTCAAAGTGCTTTTATTGCAATCAACATATCGATTTCATGGGGTGTTTCGACTACATGCAGATATACACAGTCGCCACTGTTCAGTTTCTTGCTCGGATGTTATTTCTCGGTAAATGCGTCCACACAGGGTGGTTCAGCCCTTTTTGGTAATGGTGCGTACATCCTGGAGACCACACCAAGTGCTATTCTACTGGGCCTTCTTCAGGACGGGTGTGGTTTAAGGCACGATGTAGATCGATATTCTAACCCTTTTGTTTTGTGTATGAATCTGGTAGTTGCTCAGATCCTGGAGACAATTCTATTCCATAAAGTGGGTTAATCCTAAGGACTGTTGCAGTGTGCTCTGGTTTTGACTCCTAGTGCAATCTAATACAACAGATTGCTTGGCAATGATTCTTTATAGATGTTCTCCGGTACTGCTGTCTCGGCGGTCTCAGTAAAGACAGACACAAGTGATCACAGTTCAAGGATGTTTATTAAATTGTATAATGGGTTAGATAAACACCTAATCTAAACCTAAATCTAACATGGGAGCAAGCTACGACCATCAAACAATAATAAGGCAGTCCTAGTGGCGTCTTGTCAAATAAAAAGGGCCTATACTAAATAAAACTATTGCCAATCCTTAACGCTAAGTTACAAAAATAGTGTGCGATAATGTTCCTCAGAAAAGAAAGAAGTGTTCACAAAATTATTAGTCAGATTATATGGCTGGGTCTCCCTTCCTCAAGTTTTAAGCACAGGACAATGCAGGACTTCTGAGCACAGCACACTCCTGAGCTTCTGCAACATGAGGTTCACAATTCCGTTCAACGATACCAGAACCTTCAGGGGTCAGGTCTCTTCCCTCAAAGTCTCTTGCCCTAGAAGGCCTGCTGGATCAAAAACAACAAACAAAAAGTTCCTTCTGTGATCTTGCACACAGGGCAATTGCTTTTCGCCTTTTGATCTCCCTCTGCCAGGCTCGGATCCTACTTGCCATGTGGGCCTCCCCCTGCCGGGTTCACTAAGGCCCTTGACTTTGAATATCAATACCATTACAATGCAGGATTTACTTCTCTTAGCTTTTCCCTTGGCATCCTTCCGTTGGCTTGTCTTGCTTCTGGAGTCAAGGATGGTACCACGGTAGCCAGCATGCCTCCCCGCCTGTGCTATCAATACGGGAGCCCCCGTACACCGCTGACATCTGTTACCCCACATGTCAGCTGTAAATCCCAGTCTTATGTTCCCTTTTCCAGAGGCTTCGACAGGTCTGGGTTGAAAAGGACAAGGGCACCTCAATCCTTGTCATTCTTTCAGCTTTTCGCCGCCTTTCGTCTCTGTTTGAACTGCCGTCCTGAAATAGCTGCTTCCTCGGACGGTTGTCCTTGCGCATAGTGTGCTCTTGTGCTCTGCCTTTTATCCCAGTGGGGAAGGTAAAGGGCCATCAGGTGTGTGTGATTATTATCAATTGCCTGACTCTGCCTGACCCTTGTGTTGGGACATGTCAAGTAAATGGCTCTGGTGTTAGTCCATTGTCTGTCACGGTCTACAGAACTGTTCAGGTCAGAAAATTGGTTACAGCTTCTATATATCCTACCCGGTAGGATGGGGTAAAGGTGTTACAAGGAAGGGGGGTACTGCGTCTCAACCTTCGATGTACCACTTCCATTCCCAGAAGACCTCTCATCCAGGTGATCCTCCCCCACTGGTCCACCCCAAGGAACTGGATCCAATAGCGATGGCCATGTCCTGGCCACCTGGATGACAGATCTCCGGGAACTAGCAGGTGAGACACCTTCAGTTTTCTCACATTCTCTTTTAGCACCACAAACATAATGTGCCTCTGCCAGAACCACTCTGTAGCACTTCTTCAACTTCTACCTGGTTTACTACCATGCCAGGCCTGTTTCTCCAAAGGTTTGCCATCCGGATATACTCCCCTGGCCGAACAACGTTTCACATCAGCAGTGCTTTTGTGGTTTAGTTCAAATGGCAAGAGGTTCACAACAACTTCCCAGTATTCAACACATTCTCCCCCCCAAAAGTGCAGCCTTTTTTGCCACTCTTGTTTCTCCACTAGCCAGTAACCAATGACTACCAAGGATAGGATTTCTTTCTGGTACTGGCTTTGGCAATGTGTGTTTAAATCAGCTTTCACCAAATGTTGGACAAAGTATGGGCAATAAGTCTTCCAGCTTGTGGTCCTTTCATTAGTCCCCTTCTGCTGTTGGCAATATTGAGCAAATTGTGCTTGCCTAGGTTTTAGTCCCTCTTGTCTTGGGCAATGCTGGTAGTCTTAGCTTTTAACAATATCGCCCTCTTGGTTTGCTGGGTTTTCCACAGACTCACACTTTTAACGTTACAGTCATTCACCTCTGTTACAAAATGTTGCTTTTCATTAGTTAAGAGATTCATAATCACCTTGGGAATCGCTTTCAATTCTATGCGAGTGCCACGTCTGCTGCTGTACTATAGTTCAGGATTCAAGATTTAATTCTTCACATCTATCACTTCTACGTGAGCGTTGCTCACTTGTCAAATGCCTGCCTGAGCCACGTGAGGAGAGATGGAGCATTCCTAGGTCACTACAAACCTGTGAACTCCTCAGGTAAGCGAGACGTCTCCATTTCCCTTGCCGCTCGCAGGACTTCTGCTTTGTCGGCTTCTCTGGAAACTGCTTCCTTCAGTCCACCTTCGCCCGTGCCATCTGTATTCTGAGCTTCTCTTGCTCTGGAGATCTTCTGATACACGCCAGCCACCAGAGATCTCCTCAAAACTCTCAAATGCATGCCAGACACTGGCCTCTCGGGAAGGAAAGCTTCCCTTGCCTTTGCTCTCCGCTACGCAGCGTCTGCAACACGGGTCTCCAATAAGCAAACTTCTTTCCTGCAGACTTTCCACTACGCGACCTCTGCCCTTCCAACTCCGGGAGGCACAGACCCTCTCACGACCGGCAGCTGCAATCTGCACACAGGGGTCCCAGTGTCATCTCTCTCCTCCAGCTTCAGTATAGGCTGCCTACACGAGTCATACTGCTGCTTCTTACTGCTACTGCTCTTCTCCTGCTCTCTCTTGGCCTGCACCTGAGTTTTATTTTTAAACTTCTCAGTCTCCCTAAGGTGTTGGGTGTTGGTCACTGATATTAATGACATGACTACTCCTGCAACATTGCACCTCTTCAGCCCTCTTCCTCGTCCCAGTACTTAAGGAATTATGGGATTTGAAGGCCCTAATGGCAAAATAAGGTTTCCGCATTTTGGTTATTTTATAATAAGCCATTAGAAGAGTGGGACTTCGGGGAAAGTTAAACAAGGGGTTTTCCCATTCCTCCTGAACTGCTTCCCCCCTCATTTGATCCTCGTGCAGAACACCACCCCCAGGTTCGGGATCAGAAAGCATTTGCTTTTCCCTGGCCACATGAGAAGGGTTCCAGGCCAGGTTTTCTGGGGGAATCATTGCTGATTCATCACAGCCCCCTCGAGTGCCAGCATAATAAGCTCATTGCCCTAAAGCTATCATTATCATCAGGGCAGCACCCTCGACCCCGAATCTGAGATCCCAGGAGCCAAGACCAGCGGTCTGTACCGCTAAAAGTTGTTTTTCGTACTTTCATATTGTTTTTTTATGTAATCACTTTGGAGCCTCTCTTTGTGATACATATTTGTAACTGTTCGATTTCATTTTTACCCACAGTTCGACTAACCCCAAGTTCAGACACAAGAGTAGTCCCCATTTTTATTCTCTGCACATCCAACCCGTTAACTCTGAGATGTGGCGGCACATATCAATCGATTAACTGAGAGTGTAATAGTAATTTTACCCTATTTAACACAGGGGCCTCATGAAACACTGCAAGTTCTGTACCTGCTGAAATAATCGCTCTGCAAATTGGAACCAAATGGAGAATTTCTAATACATGTGATCTATTTAGGGGATATTTATTCCCCCAAATATTTCTTCCAAAACAAGTTGTGTTTGATCGTACGTTAAGTGATCAGGAGTAGTCATTCCCATAGATTCTACTTTCCGACTACCTTTTAGGGCTATAAGTTTGGACGATCTTGCTATGTTTATCTCATCAACATTTAGTTTGAAAAGGGTACCTTTGCCCAGGTGAGTGTCCATTTCCCCAGAAAATAGTGATGTAATGTTTCCCCGATCCTGTTCTTAGAGATGTATTTATTAGGTCCACTGTATATTATTGTTTGTATTGTTTGCCCATAACTGCAGAATATCCCCATCTTGATGGTTAGATTTCTTATTTTTCATTTTATTTTTTTCTCTTGAGCGGTTGATTAGATTCAGAGGGTTGTGTTAGATCATAAGTACCTTTATCGGTTTCCACTAGAATGTAATTTGTGATACTTAGGCTCACTTTCTTGTTCTTTTTCAAACGTTTACCTCCTTTGTCTTTTCCGAGTTCCTTCACTCGGTCATTCTTTTTTCTTCTTTCCCATGTCAAATCTCTCTATTGCTCCAACATCGCCTCCACGCCCACTTCCATTTCCCGTCTGCTCGATCCTCATCATGCTCCGAGTGTTCAGGGAGTCATTTAATCCAGGTTGTACTTGGGACAGATCGTCATCCCTGTTCAGGGAATCAAGGACAGTGAAATTCAAATCTGAAGATTCTGAATGTTGTACTTCACCTTGCTGACAAGCTAGATTAGATTCATCAGTTGGCCTGCCCTTTTGCAGCTCCACTGCCAGTTGATTAAACAGGTCTTTGACCAATGATATGGTAATACCTTGCTCTTGTTGTTCTTTGGTGATTTGTTTATAGAGCTTAAATATTAATTTGAATACAAGATGCTGTGCTCTAAGTGATGAAGGGGCCAGGGTTATTGGACTTGCAACCTTTGTGAGGGAGCACCTTGAGGTTTCCAGGTTAGGTGTAACAGACAAAGGTTCCTCTGTTATCATGGGGGCTGGCCTTTCAAACGTGTAAATCATCAAGTTCTTCTTAGAATTCCTCTATGGAATCTGATTCAGCTCGCCCTGGTTCTAATGACACTCTGCTTGTAGCTGTATGCTTTCCTTCTGGATTTTCAAGTAAGGGGATGGAGTTGGGTACCTGTTCAGCCTGGGCCAGGGAGGGACCAGACTCACACTCATCAAGACATACTTGACTAATTTGAGCATTTCAAGGGTTGAAAACATCTGTGATTCTCCTTTTTCCCAATCCCAATCCCCTTTTTGTCTCTCTACCAGAGTAATCATGGTTGTCACCAAAGGGGGACCAAGTAACTCAGTTCTGATTCAATAAAGCCAGAGACATGGAATCCGCTTGTACATCACTCTTGGAGTTAGAGTTACTGTGCAACTTGTATTTCATATTAGAGAATAAGATCTTGCAGAGGGAGCATGCGAAGGGAAGCAGTGATCAGTTTGTGCATTACTAAAGATCTTAAAACGCAACAACCCGGAACAGGCGCTTTCCTCTCACACCCTCTGCACCAAGTGAACAAACTGTGCTTTGCTCGTGCTACATGGTGCAGTAATTTTGTTCAGGGCATACCCTGCCGTGCCTCCTTTAGTTAAAGAGTTCCTTGCCGCAAGAGACACATTGAATGTCCACACACCAGGGCTTCTCCACAAACTGTGCTTTGCCGTGCAACAGAGATATAAAGCAAGACCCGAATGTTGCGCCACCCCCATTGTTTGAAAGAGTGGAAGTCATTCTGAAATGGGACATGCAATCAGCTCGGGCTGCACAAATCAATCCTGCTGGCCTGGTAGCATACAATCACACCTCCCAGTTCCACGGAAGCCTCTGAAAAGGAAAGTGCTGGTCATACAGCTGTAGTTTAAAACTTTGCATTAAGAGTGCTACAGAATCCAATCTCCCCGCATAGAAAAAGACAGCATATTAGACAGCCTTCCCATTACCTATTGCGCTTACTTATTTGTGGACCTTTACAGTGTTAGTCTCTTTTCGAGAATCCAACACCACCTGCAAAGCTCTATGCACCAATCAACATTCCAGTTCTTATGTAACAAGACGCTGACAGTCCTATAGGGAATTAAAATAATATCCTACTGGGGAGGTGATGGAGGGCAAATTAAAATGGGCAGTCATTCACATCAAACACTACCACCTCTGCCCTACCTCTTCGCTCATCCAACAACTCATGCGAACCTCGTCCCCACAACAACATACCAATGTTGTTTTACTTGCTTCCTTTCAAATTAGAGGCAGAGTTTCCCAACAACTTGGTATGTGTAATAAAGTTACTTGTCAGGAACAGAAAAGGAGGGGCCAGGTGGCTCTGGGGCCTGGGGAATCCACCACCTTTGTACGTTTCCCTTAGAGGTGATAAGCAGGGATCCTTAAGAGCCTCTCTCTCCTTTCCTGTCCCTTGCACCAAAGTTCAGTGCTATAAATGGCAGAGAAACATGGGGACCATGTGCCAGTGTACATGGAGGCTACTGATTGATCAGGAGCTGCAGCAGCACACTGATTGATTGATTGATTGATTGAGCTATTGAATGAGCTAGGATAAAAAACAGGGAAGTGAGCAGAAGGCTTGCTTTGGGAAAGTATCACAGAACAGGCAAACAGCTTGCTTGCATAACTGTTATGTTCAATGCCAGGGAGGAGACTGTCAGAATAAAAGGAGGTTTGCACACAAGCAGTGGAAACAAAGAGGCCATTTCACTTCATCTGTGTAGGCAAGACCACTGTGGGGCTAAAGGCCACCATGACAGCACTGCTTGACTGGTGCTGGTACCCTTTGAGGCCCAAGCAATCCATTCCAATTATGCATTAGCTTTTTATAGCATTAACCTCTGGGTTCGGGGATGAACACAGGTGGTAATGGGTCCAAGCTCAGGTAGGCTTGAATGAAGCATGGGCCACGGCAAGGGTGTTTACTGCCTGTGGATGCTGAAGAGCGCAGGTGTTAACACTAGTAGCACCCTAGGCCTTCGACCCAGTAGGCAACATTTGTTTTCTTATTTTCCTTTATAGGAAAGCAATCAGCACGAGTCACTGAATTCCCATGAAAAAGAAAGTATGAAACAAAATGCCAGTTCAGGAAATAGTAAAGGGATGGCGACTGTGACGCAGGACTGAGAAAAAGAGAAGGGGTTGAGAGGGTGGTTGGTGGTTTGAGGCGGTGGCATGAGACTCTGGTGGGTGTGGTTGGGGGGTGGCAATTGTGGGTCTCTGCTGTTGAGTGGAAGAGAGGGGAACACAGCTTGGGCATTAGAGAAAATAATTGGCAGGCCCAAAGGTTAAGCTCAGGGGGCTGGGAGAGAATTGGGCTGTTACTAGCGTATTCCACCTGATTGGCTGACGCCTCTTCCACTGGGGTTATTTTGAGAATCAAGAAAGAAAAATAAATCACATGGGAATAAGGAGAGGGCAGAAAGAAGCAAATATGGAGGGGGTGAACCTTGGAGACTTCAGCCAATGTGGCAACCCGAAAGTAATCAGAGTCAGACCTAACTAATCATGAGCTATATTGAGGTACTTAAAGGCTAGTCCAGTATAAAAGGATGCAGATGAAAATAGGTAGTGAGGGAGGTAGGTAGAAGAGATGGAGATGGTGTAGGCTAAGAGAAGATTAGAAGATTCAAGGAGAGCAGATTGCTGTGCAGCCAAGACCTTGTGGAACGCTTTTGAGAGCCTGTTGCTGCTAAAACTCAAGTCCTGGCAAAGGGCAGAGGATCTTGAAGGATAAGAAACAGACTCGAGCAGGGGAAGACATTCTTGCTGGTAATCATTTTCAGTATCCCCTGGGGCAAAAGGGAATCACAAGTTTCAGTAGATGTTAGCTGTGTCTAAACCACCCGAGCCTAGGAAGAAGGCCAGCGACCAGAGGGTTATAATATCTGAACACATAAGCTAACCAAGGAGAACATCTGAGTCCAGAGGCAAACTAGGATGCGAGGGTGCATACATTCCCTGTTACTGTGAGTGCTGAGGTGATAGCCAGAAGGGAGGTCTATCCCTGCAACAGCGCTTCTCTTGTAGATTGGCACTTGGCCTTGGACTAAGACGCTGTTCTCTTAGATTGGACCTTTTGCCCCGATTCTCTTGCCACACGATGCAGCCACCATTAGACATCAGTCACTCCCTTTTGTGTTGTAGGGGTCACCCTAGTCTTTTGACCCTTCTCAGAATAATGCGAATTGTGGTTCCACAGTATCTGTGTGTAGAGTGTTCTGTTGTACCTCAACCATGCAATATGACAGAGTGATTTCACGTGTAAGACCCCTCTAATAGCATTTAAAAGGTAGATAAGCTCCTTAATGCAAAATTGAGTACACTGACTATGCTTTACCTCCATCCATCCATCATTGCAATAACTGATGGGGGCCATGTGTTAACTGCTATAAATTGTTTCTATCTTGACTGAAAATAAAAAAGTATATGGCATAGAAGGAGTGTACCAGTTTGGAGCACAGCGGAGAACTGGAACTGACATATTTATTCAAGTAGCAGATTCAGGGATAGGGCAATAACTATTCCAGTCCATTCTATGGCTTTCTCAACTACGCCCTTTCACCTCTCAAAAAAGTCCTGAACTTTGCTGTATGCATACTTTTCAACCTTAACCGCTTCAGCGTCGTCAGTTAGGCTGGTTATCTATAAGACAGAGGGCAAAGTATAAACTCATTCTCATCATCTTCAAAAATATACACAGACATGACCCGCCCTACCTATCAGCCTATCTCACTCCCTACACTCCCCGTCATTCCCTATGATCATCTGTGGCTCACCTCTTTGCCACCTCCCGTGCTCTGTGTGCTCCCTCTTGTTTCCCGTCTCTTCCTCTTCACTCACCCTTACTCTGGAATACTCTTCCTCCCACTCTCCGCACTAGACCCACTCTATCTCCATTTGAATCCAACCTCCTAGCTCTCCTACTTTATGAATAAGCATTTGCATAGCATTCTACGCCACAAAATCTTCCTGTTCTCCTCTCTCCCTACCTCTCTATGACAACCCCATGGCACTTAGCCCACACCCCTTCATACTAAAATGTAGCTCTTCCTCCACTATCCTGCTCTTATATCATGCTCTTCTGTCCTTGTCCCTGGTTCATGCTTCTACCTCCCCTGCATCATCTTTTTGGCTATAAATGAGTACATTAAATCACAATGCGGATGATCTTAGCTGGCTGGCGTTTGAGAGAAAATGCTTGTAGAGTTGCTGTTTTTTTAAACAATTTTTATTGGTTTTATTTCAACAAACACAAAAGAAACTTGCAGTGCATGTAATAACATTTTTAATTTACATCATGCCATCCGTGTCCACTGCTCCTCCCATCCCCCCCCGTTCAAACCTACTCTCCTTCATATTCTATTCCTTCGTCTTGCAGTAGGGATTCCTCTCATTTGGTCTCTGTTGGGTCCCAATCACTTGACCGGTCTTGCCTGGGCCCAAATAACGTGGCTATCAGATGTTTCCAGGCTATCAAGGTTTCAGCCTCCTCCTCCCCTCCAGAATTACTGGCCTCCTGCCACACTGATGTCTCAGCTTCTGCCCATTTCGTTTGGTCTTTCCACCACACTTCTATTCTTGGTATATGGCATGCCTTCCATCCCATAGCGATTCTACGTTTTGCAAGTATGTATGCCAAGTCTTTTAGTTTACTGACATGATTGAGTTTACGGGTCTGGGAACCCCCCTATCAGGCATGCCCACGATGTTTCCACCACTATCTTAATCCCTTTTTCCTCCAGCCTATGTGCTACTTCTCCCCAGAATCTCTCAATCACTGGACATGTCCAAAACATGTGCACCATTCCAGCGTTTTCTTCATCACATTTGGGTCATGATTGTTGTCCTGTATTTTAAAATGTGGCTTTCCTCTGGGGTGTCATATAAGCCCTGTCGGTTATATATAGTTGTATCTGTTGTAACCTCGCATTCCTTGACACTTTCTTATGGTAAATGTTTGTAGAGTTATGTTCCAGGGATAGCTGAAGAGAGAGGAGACAAAGTGTTCATATTGTTGTTTTTCAAGTTTCTGATGAAGGCATTTAGATCCGCTGGATCTTTGAAGACAGATGTTTTGTCGTTAATGGTAACATTGAAGAAAAATTGATGAAAAAGTCCATATCTCCATATATTGCGTTCAATTGTTTGAGTGCTGGGCGGTAGGTCACTCTGCAAAACAATGCTAAAATGTTTTGTTAGCATTTGTGTGCCTAAAATGCATTGTTTTACCTGTAATTTCTATTAATAAACTGTCAAGTCCTTTTTACACAAGGTTTTGAATCCTAGAACCAAAGTATCAGATGCCTGAAATGTACAAAGAAAACTCCCCCTCAAAAATCGCAAATATCAAGGAACCCCATGCTTTTTAGAGGTTTATGGAGCATAGTGGAAAATAATGTGTCCTTTTGGATCATAATAAGGATATGGCATGATCACATTCCGCAGGAAAGGTTTCAAAGTGGTGAGACTGAACAGTCACAAATAGTGCAAAGGATAACACAGGGCTACCTTCGTATGAGTGACCCAGAAAAGACGGTATGTGCTCATCAATGGGCACACGTTGATGGTAAATTCATTGTTGACAAGGCCAGATTTGTACAGATTTCGGGGATTTCCCAATACAGTAAAATAAGGATGATTGTGTACCCCAAGTGCCACTAAAGCTAGCAGTGAATATTGTTGAATACTTTAATCTGGTTTGGGGACTGTGAAGAACATACTTTTAAATGGTATTTTAAAATTGGGTACTGTATTTCTAGCAGAAATGTTTAGAGATTCGAAAAAGGATGCACTGAAGAATTAAGAGTGGGGGTTACAGTCCATCAGAAGGTGGGGAGCCGAAGGGTGAAAGTGAGTTGAGCTGTGCGTGAATACTTTAGTTTGCAGTTTCTTTTTTAAAATGTTTTTTTTTACTTTTCTTTATTGGCATGGCGAGAGAACAGACAATCAACACAGTGCACGAGATATATACAGTTGCAGGTACATGGATGGTTATATAGTGCATGGGAATACAAATGAAGGTAGATATTCAGTTTTACAGTTCAGTGAGTCTCAGCAATGGTCTAGTTCACTTCATCTGGAGGGGGGGGGGGGGTGACAGTAGTTCTAAGTTCTCCTTGCTGTTCAGATAGCTGCAAAATTCAGTCCATACATTCTTGGGGCGAGAGGTCAGCGGGAGGGTATTGATGTAATCCTCCTCACACGTTTGAGTCCAGGTGAGCGCCCTCAGCCACATCTCAAATGAAGGGGGGGAGCGGAGCTTCCAACACTGTAATATGCATTTTTTGGCCACCATGGTGGCGACATTAAAAAACGTGGACACTTTTCTTAATTCGGGCTTATCCGACAGGCCGAACAGGACAGCTAATGGTTCAGGAGAGATGTGGGACGCTGTTATTTCAGAGAGAGCGTCTATTATGGCTTTCCAGTATGGGCCCAGTGCATCACAAGCCCAAAACATATGTATGTGATCCGCATCTGTAGAGTTACATCTAGGGCAGGTGTGAGCCTGGCTGTGTGCGAATCTGCCCAACCTGTGCGGCGTGTAATATAATCGATTCAGGAGCTTATATTGTATACAACTATATCTGGCGTTTAAGGAGGTGGTACGGGTGTGTATGCACATTTTCCTCCACATTGCATCAGTGATGGGCAGGCCCAGCTCACCGCTCCACATGTCGCGTGCCGTCTGCAGCACATCCTTAGGGTTGGCCATTAGCATTTTGTACATCGATGATATTATCCCACTAGCCCCGGCCGAGTTGGTTATATAATGGATCTCAGGCGAGTCTGGGGGTTCGTCGGGGTATGAGGGCCACCAGGCACGGACTACTGCTCTCAACATGAAGTATTGTAATAGTTCCAGCGCAGAGCCGGAGTGACCGGGACACCATGTCTGCGGGGTGATAAACTTTCCTTCAGGGTATAAGTCGGTCAGGGTTCGATATCCCAAGTCATACCAGTGTCTCATTAGGAGTTTGTCATGTGTGGGGCTGAGGCCTGGGAACTGCCAAATGGGCAGCCATTTGTAGTACGGGTGGTGGCCAGGTTGTGTTTGTAGTATTCGTTTCCAAGCCATGGTTGTTGCCGCTACGGGGTCAGCCGGGGCATCGGAATGAAATGTATGGTGGAGAATAAGAGAGGGTGTTAACTCCTTCACTTGCTAGTTTCTCGAGTTTCACCTGTGGGGGAGGATTGGTGAATGTATACCAGTGTGTGGCGTGTTGGGCTTGCGCGGCGGTCCAGTATTTAGCGAAGTCAGGGGCAGTGAAGCCCTCATTCTCATATGGAAGAGTCATATGCTGCCACTTCTTACGAACCGCGCCAGAGTGCCTCAAAAATTGGGCGCATGTAGTGTGTAGATTCTTGAATTATCGTCTCCCGGGCCAGATAGGCACATTAACAAAGACATAGAACAGCTTAGGGACAATTATCATTTTGATTAGGGACAGTCTGCCCGATAAGGAGAGCGGGAGGTTGCGCCATTTCGACATTTGGGCCTCTGCAAGCTGCGCCGCAGCCACGTAGTTGTCGGCCAATAGTGAAGATTTAGTGAGGGATACCTGAACCCCGGTATCTGATGCCCTTTAGTGACCAGCAGAGGGGGAATTCACATGCTAGTTGAGAAGTGGTCGGCGTGAGCGGGAAGATTTCAGATTTGGTATAATTTATGGTGAAGCCCGAAAATGTGCAGATTTTTGTTATGTCCCTTATAGTCGGGTCCAAGTGGACAGCCGGGTCTCTGATATTATAGAGAAGTACATCATTTGCATATAGTGAGATGATCTCAGGGGTGTCACGCAGACGTATACCTTTACGTGTATGTTTGTCTCTGACGTTGTCAGCCATGGGTTCAATAGCAAGCGCAAAAAGTATCGGGGAGAACGGACAGCCTTGGCGGGTGCCACTATGGAGGGTGAAGGGGGCCGAGACCCTAGAGTTGACAAGGAATCTGGCTACGGGGTTTGTGTAGAGCAATTTGATATATGATATCATGCGTGGGCCAATTCCCATTTTGTGAAGTACAGCCCACATATATTGCCACAACACCATGTTGCATGCCTTCTGGGCATCGAGGGTGACCGCTACGGCGCTTGCGTTGGGGTCGATTCTGGACATGACATTGAATAACCGGCGGATATTGAGGGCTGTGGATCTGCCGGGTACGAAACCACTCTGGTCAGGATGAACTAAGTGGGTCATAATAGGGAGGAATCTATTCGCAATAATCTTAGCAAATATTTTCATGTCGGTGTTGATTAGAGACAGGGGTCTGTAGGAGCCGCATTCGTCCAGCGGTTTGCCCGGCTTGGGAAGCACAGATATGAGTGCTTCGCGCCTGGATTGGGGTAGGGTGTTCAACCTAAGTGATTCGTTCCACACCTCTAGGAGTCTGGTTGCCAGGACGGCGACATGCTCCTGATAAAACTCCGAAATGAGACTGTCTGGGCCTGGTGCCTTGCCCTTCGGACAGTTCGAGATGGCTGTGGTTATCTCGTCGAGGGTGAATGGAGCATCAAGCTGGTCGCGCGGGAAAGGAGGGTCATGGGGATTTGGTCTAGTAGAAGGTCTGTGTCTTGTGGGCTGTGTTCTTGCTGGGGGCCGTATAGGGTTGTGTAGAACGCAGTGAATGTCTCGAGGATGCCTTGGTCGGACCAGCACAGGGTGCCCCCTGCGTCTTTGATGCAGTCAATACGAGTCCTGCCACCCTCTGCACGGAGTAGTCTGGATAGCGTCCCCCCGGTCTGTCCCCCTCACCGTATTTCCTGGTTGTTACAGGACGGGCATGGTACTGTATCTCCCTCCGGGCATGGGTCGCAAATGTTTCCAGTTCCACTCTAATCTGTGCCAGCGTGGCCGGGGAAGGGGCAGAGGTGTACTACCTCTCAAGTACATTTAACTTTGCTTCCGATCTCTGCAAGCTGTTTTTAATGACTTTGAGGACCCCGGCTTCTCCTGAGATGCACATCCCCCTGATGAAGACCTTGAATGCCTCCCAATGTACCCCATCAGATGTATCTTGTCTATTGTTGCAGTCAAAGAAGGTGTTAATGTCAGCCAGAATTTCAGCTCTGAAAACTATATCTTGGATGGGCCTCTGATTTGAATCTCCAGGAGGAGCGTGGAGGCTGTCCTGTCCTAGTGTAATGTGCAGTTTTACCGGTGAGTGATCCGAAAGTGTACGCAGCAATATCTGAGTCTCTGTGGCCTTGCCCACTATGCCGCCTGATATGAGAAACAGGTCTATCCTGGATAGGCTATCATGTACTGATGAGTAAAAGGTATACTCTCTCGCCTGCTGGTTGAGAACTCTCCATACGTCGTTAAGACCCAGTGTGTCCATGTGTGCATGTAATCTATGGGCCGCACGTGATGTGGCTCTACGGGCGGTCCCGGATCTGTCCAGCTCATTGTCCAGAATTAAGTTCATGTTTCCCCCCCATATGATAGGAACACCAATATACTTCAGGAGTATGGTGGTGATTGTGTCAAAGAAATCTGGAGCGTCGAAATTAGGGGCATATGTATTCACAAGGAGGCATTCCATATTGGCGAGTGAGCAGTGAAGGATTAAATACCTGCCCTCGGGGTCAATGTGACTGGTGCGCAATGAGAATGGGACTGATTTGTGAATTAGAGTGAGTACCCCCCTGGACTGGGTTGAATATTTTGTATAGTACCTATTGGTGCCCCAGGTCGGGGCGAGGTATGTCGCTAGGCGCCCCAGGGCATGAGTTTCTTGAAGGAAGAGTATCTTAATTCCATGCCTCTGGGCATAGGCAGTTATCCTGCGGGCTTTGGTGAAGTTACTCAGTCCACGAATATTCCATGCCATGATATTAAGTGACATAGTGTCGCATTATGGGACATCCATGCAGTAGTATTCATTACCATTCCATAGCTTGCGTTCACCTGCTGTACAGGTATATTGTGTTGCAGTCATGTATCTCCCTGCCATGCTATTTTCCTTTAATCCAACCCCAACAGTGCCTCCCAAACCCTCACTGCCCAACCCCAACATGCAGTGCAGTCCCCCCACCCCCGAACACAGGTGCCACCAATTGAACCGACTCCCACCGGGAGGTGAAGGTCAGAGGGCCGGATCCAACGTGGATATGCCCTCATCCCAGCCCAAGGGGGGCCAAACATTAGCAACAACCAAATTAAATTAAACATTGCAACTGCAGCGGGGAGCGCTGATGCCGTGCGGCTGGCATTTTAAGCATGATGTAGGGCAGCAAGTGCTGTCCTGGATATGTTACTGCGGTAAACGGATTTTGCAATCGGCCCCTGAAGCCAGAGAACTCTCAAGCTGGTCTAAACTGCAGGAGGGGGTAGGTAACATGGCTAGCTCCTGGCATCGAGAGGGCAGTATGGCCAGTGTATACCATCCAGGAGCCAGCCTGCGACCCAAATGCATGTGATAGGGAGCCATGTTTGCTGAGTGGACAAAGTCAAGTTGCCATCGACACATCATAAGTCAAGGATCAGTGGGTATGATAAGTCTCCATGAGCCACGCTGTTCGTAATTAGTTGTCATTGGCGCAGTCGTCTCTCGGACCGTGAAGCGGTATTTGCAACTCGATGAATTTCACCGCTTCGTCTGGGACAGTGAAGAAATACAGTTTGCCATTGTGGGTGATTTTGAGTCGCGCTGGGAACAGGATGGCATACGGGATATTGCGCTCCCTGAGCAGTTTCTTAACGCCAAGGAATTGATTCCTCTCCTGCTGTACCGCCAAAGAGAAGTCTGGGAAGATTCTAATAGTGTGGGCCTCAAATCGTAGGTCTCCCTTCTCACGCAACAGGTGAAGAATGAGGTCTCTGTCGCGGTAATTGAGTATCTTAGCGATGATGGGCCTGGGCTGTCGCCTGGCTTAGGGCGTGGTGATAGGGCCCGGTGAGCTCGCTCCACTGTAAAATATGGTGAGAGGTCTGGATTATCTAGCAGGTCTTTGAGCAGTTTTTCTACTGCGTCTTCCATCCGCCCCTTGAGGGCATTTTCGGGAACTCTGATAATGCGCAGGTTGTTCCTGCGAGAGCGAGACTCCAAGTCATCACATTTCACCTTAACACTCTTCATGTCACGCGACAGGGAGGCCACAGTGTCTTTGATCGTGTGTATTCCGTCCTCATTGATGGAGATTCTATTTTCGGCCTCAGTGATCCTAGATCCCGCCTGGTCCACCCAAGTTTTTAGTGAGGCAACATTTGCGTTAATGTCGTCTAATTTTTCATGAAAGGAGGCGAAATTTTTAGCCATAGATTCCATCAGCGTGGCGAGATCTGGCGTTACAACCCCATGGTGAGGGTCGGGTTCCTCCTGTGAAGATGACGTGTGGCCTGGCTCAGCCCGCGGAACCGCTTTAGTGAACTTGTCCATAGTACCCCCTTGGATCTACTAGGCATTGCAGCAAGAAGAAGCCTGGGTATGGTGCAGGCACACTGGTGGAGAGGATGGTGGTGTGGAGGGTATTAGCCTCGGCGGGGCCAGAGGCCTCCCGCCAATGTCTCAGCGTCAGCAGGGTGTGCAGGCCATAGCGGAGGCAGTTAGTTGTGGCGAGGCTGCAGCATGATGTGTCGTGCGAGTCGCCCAGGGGCAGCCAGAGGCAGCTGTGGATTGTGGAATACCGCTAATGAAGCGACAGGGCAGTGATGGCTAAGGCGCGTTGTCACTTCACATGCTTAAATTGCTTGCGTCTGGTCAGCCATGTCGGGCAGGGTCCGCAACCATCAGCACTGGAGGTCTCCAGGAAGGAGGGGGGGGGCTGCTCACCCCTAGTATGTAGTGGCCATATGATGAGAGGCCACGTCGAGGCGGGGGTCACAGCGAGGAGCGGGGCCTCGTTAAGCACACGGGCAGTTTGCTCAGCACAGGTTGGACAAGCCTGCATGAGTTTATGTTCTGATCTGCGGTGAATCACACAGGGTAGCAAAAGAGTCAACTGGTCCGGCCCCGGGGAGGCTCTGAATACGATCAAGGATGGTGCCACCGGGTCAGTGGAGCTGGCGGTGCACACGGGCACACGTGACAGTGGGCAACAACAGGGGGGAACACCGTGCGCACTTCCCCCCGCTCCTCACCTGGACCGCCGCCCAGAGTCCTCCCAACTGGGCAGCAGCCAGTCCGTAGCCGCAAGTATGGTGTCGATCGCAGCAAAGAGCACAGCCTCCCAGTACAGGCGGGTGCGGGCCGCGGTCCAGCGCAGGCCCCAGCCATGGCTCAGCCACGCCGCCGCTCGCCTCTGGGGAGAGGAGCCAGGCGGGGGAAGCCGGAAGTCAGGCGAGCGGCAGGCCCGGGTACACACACAGCCAGCAGCCGCCAAGGATGTCACATCTGGGTCCCTGAAGGTCGTATCGGACTCAACCCTCCACAACACACGCCCCGCAGTGTAAACAGTAGCTCAGCAAAGCGATGATGTTAGATAGTGAAGGAGACCGCAGATGTAGCCGGATCGATGCCTGAGCCGCACGGAGCTGAAAAGCTAGGCAGCCATCTTGGGCTGCTCCACAGCGCCACCGCTAGTTCGCAGTTTTGTCAACACACCCCTGCATGTCTATATGTTCTACGTTTAGTGTTGTTACATTGTTTTGTTTTAGGAAAACAACCTTAAGCAGTGTATGTTATACTTTGATAGCTTCAGAAAGTGGAGCCTGTAAGGGTTTAAAGGAGGAGCACACAGACAAGGTCACAATAGTATTGCACTAATGGCTAGTAATGGAAACCGTTTATTTCTGCCGCAGAGGGGACAGCAAAAGCATGCAACAGTGGAGACGGTAAGAAGGGAAGATGGTTTAAAGGTGGGGCAAGAGAGCAAGAGGAAGCAGGTTGACAAAGAGACAGGCCAAACTGTCATTCAAATGGTAAAGTGAACAACAGCACTATAGGGAAATCCCCATGCTTCCACACCAAAAACACATATGTATTGCTGCAATTGGCATTAATCAGAGTGTCTCCTAGCGTTGAGCAGTTCCTCCCATGATTTAGTTTAAAATATCCTGGCATCATCATTAATCTCCATAAAAACTGAAAATCTCCACCTATGTGCGGGATACCGGAACATTTCTAAACATACGAGAGAAAACTCCACTTAAATGTAAAATATGAAATACCTTCTCATTATAATAAGCATGGAAATATCGATCTGGTATAAAAACTTTTTTGTTTTAGACAATTAAAATAAAAGCAGTGGAGTGTTGCAAGAGTGTCATTGTGGCAAACAGTTGCAGCAGTCTGCTTGGTGTGTCTACCTGCCTGTGGGAGGGGCAGTACGCCATAAAGACGTGCAGGGAGCGCGTACACTAGCGTGGAGTGTTGGAAGAGTGTCACTGTGGAAAACAACCAGTGGAGCCAAGAGGTAGTGACTGTTCCAAATGTTGTGCTTACCCAATGACGACAGAAACATTGTGTAAGTATTTGGCAATAAAAAGGCCATGGATGTATTTCCCATCCCGTAATAGTACACAACATAATAACACATAATACACAATGTACACTTTTGGGCACGAGGTCCAGGGTTGTGCCCCCTGGCCTGTGCCGCCTTTCTTCCTCCTACGACGACTTGGGCCACGTTCGATGCTCTCTATTTCTCTTCTTCTCCCTTTCCCCCTTTTCTTGGGTGGGTGAGTTTTGGGAAAAGAAAGGTTTTCTGCGTATGCAGACAACTTGTGGTGCTCTGTCCGGAGTACCAAAGAACTGGTTTCTCATTGCCCAAGCAGCTCCTTATATCCACCCATATTTGCCTTGGGCTATGCAAATATGGAGGCTTTGTCACGCCTCCGGCCAGCTGGCACCGATGGCTGTTAGCACCTCTCAGCACACTATTGTTGGTCACCTGGAACTTCCTGCTCTCCTTTTAGGTGCAGCACTTGCTAAATGTGCCTTCTTGGCACCCTGATGCGAGCCCCATCCCACCTGGCCCCGGGCTTGGGGCAACTCTGTGTTTCCCTATGCTGCCGGTGGCAGCATATGTTCTGCCCCTCCGTCCCTCTTACCCCCAGTTTATTTGTCTGTGCTTTCTAGCTGCGGTGTGCCCCCTCCGCAGCGCTGCCTATAACCAGTGGAGTCAAGAGTAGTGACTGTTCCCCATGTTGTGCTTACCTAATGACGACAGAAACACTGTGTAAGTGTTTAGCAATAAAAAGGCTGTGGTTTTATTGCACACCCCGTAATAGTACACAACATAATAACACATAATACACAATGTACACTTTTGGGCATGAGGTCCAGGGTTGTGCCCCCTGGCCCGTGCTGCCACACCTGGATGGGTTGCCGGCCTTCCATGTTCCCCCCAAAAGTTACTATCTACATCCTCTTTCCGCCAGACTGTTTACCATTTCCTTGTGGAAACTGTCCATCCCTTTATCTGAAAGGTGTGTTCCATCACTGTGAAACAGCTCTGGGTTTGCCAAGGACATAGCGCTGTGCCTAATGTAATGGATTACCCTGCTAGTGCCGAATTTTTCTACCCCTCTGTTGAATTTCTTTCTTGCTATGTGAATTGCCTTGTATGAATTTGCCCCCAACCATACTTTTCTGGGCAGTACTGCTGAGTAGAAAATCTCAGTCTCTTTCCAGTTATGCGCGATGCCTGCCAAGGATGAACATGTATCTGCTAGTAACTGTTTTCTCCCTTGCTTCGCCCAATCGTTGCCCCCTAGGTGTATGATCAGAAAATCCAGAGGGTCCCTGAAAGCAACTAAATCCGTGAGCCGGTCATGAATGTCTGACCAGTTAATTCCCCTGTACCCCACAATGACGCGATGGTGTTTTGGAAAGCTGGTCTTTCCTTTGTCTCCTCTGACCATCTCCCTGTTCTGAAAACAAAAGAATGTCCGATTATCCACACAGATTTGCGGGGGGCATTGCGATCTGTTTGTGAAGAAAAATTCATATTAGTTCCGGCCTTATGTAACGTTTGTAACAGTCTGAATTCCAACCCCCTATGGTTTTCACTTGTTGGGGCCCTAGCCCCCTTTGCCAAGCTGTTGTGGCTGCCTCTATTCTGAATGAGTGGGTACCATACTCCTGGCTGTCCCACCCAGCCTTACCTATCGTTTTCATGAGTACCGCTTTAAACTGGAATTGACTTAGCACAGCACTGTCCCTGTGCACCAGGAAACGTCCCCCCACGGGTGGGCGTTGTCTGGTGTAGCGATTGGTGGTGCACACCAGAAAGTTTTCCCAGTCCTATATACAGTTTATTTCATTACATTATTTGTAATGTGCACTGTGGACTCTAAGGCAAAAAGGCACAGACAATTGAAAAGAACCATAACACAAAACATAAAACTCATTTTAGAACCAGGGGTCGAAAGAGCAGACTGGAGGGGTCCTGATCTACTGATTTCCCTTTTGCAACCTGTCTTGGATGCATGCACTTCAATAGTGATAGTATCTAATCTTACCCGTACATCCAATATGCCCAAGCCATCGCTGGCTTTTGTGCTTAATGCTATTAATTTGCTTACCTGAACGCCAAGGTAAAAGCTGTTTTAAATAGCAATGCCTTGCATGGGGGCAAGCATACTGTGTCTAGTAGCCCCATCAAAACGATTCGTTTTTGGAAATATAACAAGTGTCTTTTATCCTTCTGTGGGCCCTTCATCTTTCTCCACCCTTTCAAAGAGTAGGCTATTAAGGCGCTGCGGGTTGGATCCGACCCTCCCTGGATCTTGGCAAAATATGCCACTGCCATTAGATGCCTTTTCGCCCACTCTTTTTTAATTCTGTCTGTATGCCCACTCCAGGAACCTGTTAATATCTTTTGTTGTTAAAGTTTCTGCATGCGCTAAACCAGTTACATTTAGTACTATTTTCAGACACTTACTATATTGTGCAGTGGTGTTGGTGGCCAGAGCCTTCTTGGCAAGGCCTAATAACAATCATGTTGCAGGGTCCGTGTTTCTTGTAGGAGGCGTGCCCCTGCTGCCACCCGTCTCTGAGGTGTGTGACGCTGCTGTTATAGCATTGCGGCCCTGGCCGTTCGGCGTTGGTGCTGTCCTCATTTCCTTGTCCAAATTTCCAAGCAATCTCTCTGAACTTCCATCATGCATTTCTAGGCGTTTGGTGACCTTTGCCGAAATTTGCTCCACTGAAATTGAAATAATGCATCTGCAATATTATTATCTGTTCCAGCAATGTGTTTTTCCCTTAAAACAATGTTTTTGTTCAGGGTAATGCTGATCATGGCCCTTAGAATCCTTAACACCAGCTGGCAGTTGGTTGATCTTCTGTTTATGATTCCTACTACCAACCTGTTATCAGATCAGTCCATGAGCTCAGCGTTTGCCATCTGGTAGCCCCAAATGTGCAGTGCCAGCCAGATGGGTATAATCTCTAACAGAGTAATATTTCTGCTCCAACCTGCAGTATATCATGTCTCTGGCCATTCCTCTGCAAACCATGCTGTGCCCAGTATTGCCCCAAAACATTTGCTTCCGAGCTTCTGCGAGTCCACCAGAGACAGTATCTCTGCAACTGACAAGCTTTGTTTTGTTGGGATGCTCTGTTGCTGGGACGGTTCCTTAGTAACGTTGATCAGGCCCACTGTGTGCCTGCTTTATCCACTTGTCTTCGTGCTTCCAAGGTCCCACTCTAATAATCTTTTCTTACCGTCCTCGCTTTGTTCTGCAAATGTACAATGCTTGTGTGTATCCCCAATAGTCAGTATTACTGAAACTGACTAGCGATGTCTTGTGACGGCCTTGCTGTAGGCTGGATGGTTCCCTAGCAATGGTGGCCGGGCTTGCTGGGTGTCCGCTTTGTTACCATGCCATCACGCTCTTGCGGCTCAGCTGAATACTTTTCTGTCTGATGCAGCTTCGCTGCATTTCACTGTCCCTCAATGCTTTCTCTCCGACACGGTTCAACCGCGGTTCGCCGCTCCTTCAGTAAGTTTGTGTGTGTTTCCTCCTGGTGACACTGGAACCAGAGCCGAATTCCTCTTTGTATCTTTCAACCGGGTTGTAGACCGCAGCAGGGTTAAGCTTGCGGTGTCCGCGCCAGCCCCTCACGCAACAAAGGAGGAGAATTCCAAGTTGTTGGCCGGAGCAAGGCAAAGCTCACGGACAGGTTATAGCAGGTCACTGCAAAATAAAGGTTTTCTGTGTATGCAGACAACTTGTGGTGCTCCGCCCGAAGTACCAAAGAACTGGTTTCTCATTGCCCAAGTGGCTCCTTATATCTACCTAGATTTGCCTTGGGCTATGCAAATGTTGTGGGGGCTTTGTCGTGCCCCCGGCCAGCTGTCACCAATGGCTGTTAGCACCTCTTAGCACCTATTGTTGGTCACCTGGGACTTCCTGCTCTCCTTTTGGGTGAGTCACTTGCTAAACGTGCCTTATTTTGCACCCTGATGCGAGCCCCATCCCGCCTGGACCCACCAAGCTGGGCGCGGGGGCTTGGGGCGACCCTGTGTTTCACTATGCTGCCAGTGGCAGCATATGTTCTGCCTCTCTGCCCCCCTGCCTCCCCAGGTTATTTGTCTGTGCTTTCTAGCTGCGGTGTGCCCCCTCCACAGTGCTGTCTAGTTGCAGCAGTCTGTTTCATGTGTCTAACTGCCTGTAGGAGGAGCAGTATTCCAATCGACCTGGTAAGGACACACCAGCAATACGTAGCACTCGCAGATTGTCAGAAGAGTGTCAATGTGGAAAGCAGTTGCAGTATGTTGAGTACATGTGAACAGGAAGGAGAGGACGGAGTCAGAAGCTGGTCAAGTTAGGCTCATTACAGGGGGGATGTTGCAATTAAGATAGTACAGGCTTAGTAGCCACCAGGGATTCAGTGGAGAGCTACAGGTGAAGAAGTAGATCAAGCTCATTGGCTCACCACCTACCTGCCAGTTCTGTGTGGGTATGCCCTCGGCAGTGACTTTGAAACTGGAAAATGTATAATTTGAGGAGTAAACCATGTCACACACGCAGCATGTCATTAGAAAACATGCCAACATGCTCAAACCATTTACTGAAATGCAGACTTCGAAAAATCATCCTAAAACTACTACTGCTTCTAAAATAACTATTGTTTCTCCCAAAAGGCCATAAGATGTTGGTAATATCTCCAGTTCTGTTCGGTTCATGCAGAGAGTGAGACTGTTACGACTAATAAGGAGGCTCAAATTGAAACTTCACGGGCCGATCATTTCAATTACTTCATGAGAGACTGCACGGGCATTCAAATGAATCATTTGCCAATTTTAACTGAGCTGGTAGAACTGTTCTATTATTGAGGATGACTCTTTGTGCGAAATGCTTGAGCACTTAAAAGATTCTGCGACCCATGGTCCCAATGCCTTCTATGCATTCAATTGTTTTCTCACATCCTTATGAAAGTTATACGAGAATATTTTCAAAGAAGTGAAACTCCAGACAACTTTACTTAGTGAAACCGAAACCGAACTAAGGCATGAGCACTCGTATACTTGTGAAGTTCTTGAAACCTCTCAGGAGGAAGATCTAAATACCTCTATTCTGGATCTAGGTGAACCAGGTGTCTCATCAATCTCAGTGTCAGATGATCAATCAGAATTCCATCAGGCAGAGGGGATCTTGGTGGAAAGCAACAATAGACCAGTGAATGGGGCTACAAAAAGGATCAAAAAGAAAATAAAACCAACGAAAAAACCCAAAACCTGAACAGTCACAAATTTACGAATTGTAGATCTTCCAAACAGAGTGAGCTGTGTGTGAGCTGCGTGTTGGCGCTGGTACTGTGTGGCTCCCCTGTTTTTCAACACAGCAGCAGGACGGCTTTATTCCGAAAAGAGAGATATCTACCTTATAGAAGCAGTGAGCAGCAAGTTTCAATTCTTCCTGATGCAAAGAACGGGGCAACAGATTAAAGGACTTGTGAGTGGGCTACCCTCAAAGCTTCCAAATCCCTTGAAATTCCCAATGCACTCTTCATCGTTAAGAGAGAGACTGATCCTAAGCGTGATTCGTTGGATGGTCTGAGGGATGCCAAAACATGGCTGCAAGATTCCCATGGGGGTATTGAATGCCAAGGGCTAACTAAACCTTTAAAGGGAAAATGCCGGAAAAGTCAGCCAAAATCACTGTAGCAACTCTTATCCCAGCAATGTTACAAGTTTCGAGAGAAGCATCAAAGGATCCAGAGATGTCCTCCCAGCCCAAGGAGCCAACCCTGGACTTGACGGAGGCTGAGATTCTTCAAACCGAATCCTGCCTTGATTTTCCCCTTTCTAGCCACCGTGACAAGGCCCGCTAAGGTTGCCCTTACCGCGGATGGCAAGTCTGTCAACCATATCTCAGGAGTTACTCCAAATGGATCGTACGGATCCCCCTCGTCCTATTGTTTTACAGCTGCTACGGATTGGAGACGTCCCGGGCCGATTAAGGCTATGATTTGCAGGTACATCCAGTGGCTGCTTCTATTCTCTAGCATCTGATGCTTCGCTGGAAGGTGGACCCAAAATAAGGGTTCAGTCGTACTTGCCCACACAACAGGGGACCCTGGGCCATCCAAAAGAGGACGTGAAATGTTTGGCTCAAGTTCCTCCCCCGTTGTCAGCAATGTAGAGATGTTCCTCACATTCACCATCAAAATGATCTGCATAGCTCCCATTCAAGGAGGTACCCTCTCAGTTGGAGGACCGCCAGCACCTCATTTCCTTTTCAGTGGACCCAGACGACCAACAGTCCACCCCACAAAACCAAGGGCTGGCATTGCAACGCAAGTCCTTGGAGGATTCAGTCTTTTCAGCCAAGCCCCAAGAGGACCTGCTAAACGAATCTAAAAGATCTGCCTTTTCTTCACATTGTCAGATGATGTCTGCACTAACCTTTTCACTGGCACCCTTCCTTAAATTATATGAGACAGCAAACAAGACTGCGAAAGACTAGGCCACTTTTTTGGCACTAATCCACTCCAAGGTAATCTACATTCAGTCTTTTATAACATCTCTTCAAACTCAAGCGGATCAGGAACTTGAATTTGCCAACGTGGTTAGAAGACAACTACAAGACGCCCTTGAGGTGGAAAGAACCAAATGCTTACAGAACTCAGTGTTGGAGATCCTCCATTTGAAAGCCCTGATGCCTAATAAGAACAAGGGCTCTCCACTGGCACCTTGTCCAGACTCATCGACGACAAGGATCGATGAGTTTATGGCCAAGTCCAATCTACCCTCAAGAGGGAAAGAAGCGAAACCTAAAGATATGACTAACGCCCCACCTAGACCATTGGTATCAAATGTGACAATCATCCCTCATTCTATTGAGACAACAACTCAAAAGCCAGAAATGCTGTTACAGTCAGCCATACCATCAATGATGGATGAACGGGGGGGATTGAGATACCCTCCTTCTCACTGGCTACGAATAATTTCTCAATCATACCTGGCTTGCCTACGATACAGCCCTTTCTCATGTTCCAAAGGAAAAAGAAGAGGAAACTAAATAGAACAAACCCAAAAAAGTTTACCACGGGAAGAAAAACCAAGAACGTACCCATGCCAAAAAACCATGCTACCAATAAGGCTCAATCATTTATAAGGAACCTTCCTCTTCTTCATGGGGTTTCACACACTGAAACTCATGAAAAAACAGCAACTCAATCAGACATGGCTCTGCCTTCTCAACGTCTAGATCTCCCAAGGTCTGGCGATACCAATGGCAATGATCGGATCGAGATAAATGACCCTATTGCGACTGACTTAATCTATTGAAGATGGTGAATTGATGTCGGAGGTTCAAGCTCTTCAAGCAATTCCCCTGGCCCAACTACCAACTATGGCGTTGATGCTGGATTCTACATATGGGCTACCTATTACAACAACAAGAAACCAAATTGAAAAATAAGGTGTAGCCTTGAATCCAGATAGTAAACCTCCTTAACCAGCAATACAGAAGTCGACTAGTCAATTTTTGACACTTGCAGAAAAAAGGCTGATGATCTCCCAAAAAATCAGATTCTCTGAACTTCCAAACGGATCGATAACGAAAACGGCGGACCTGCGGCAGGCTTTGCGACTGCCACACCGTCAACTTGATCTGCGACAAGTATCTCACTCCCACACTGTCCCAGAGAAATCACTTGACACGAAGGCCACAGTGGGGCAACCATTGGAGCTTACATGGTCAGCCTGGAACCTGTATTACTAGCAAACGATGGACTAATTCTGAACCGTGCCAATGTCCTCAGATTATTACACAGTATTCCACTGCTGCGATTCCTTGGTTCGGAAGATATTTTGATTGTAGATTTCTCTCTGGAGCTAATTACAAAGTGACCCTTCACCTGAGATCTAGGGGGACTAGATCATCTCTTCTAGAGGTAGTCCATCTTCTCTTGCCTATGGGATTTGAATGTATGGCATCCTTTTTCAAACCAGCTGCAGAACAACAAAATAAGCAAACTGTCGCTTCAAATCCTTCTCAGTCTAATAGGACAAAGCTGAGACAAATTGGTGAGTTAAAGTTAAGCACAAAAGGGCTCCTAAATGGCATGAGGAGTCCCGTATGGCAGTCCAAGCTACCAGTTCTGGCTGGGTATCCATCAAACATTCCCAAGTTACCAATCATAGAAGTAAATGGAGCATACACTGCATCCAATCCAAGACCTCCATATGGTCCTTTGAAGATTACGATTAATAACAGGATGCCTCTAAATGACCCACTTAACCTGGATGAATCAAGATACAGTGCTAAATCTTGTGTAGTGACAACGCATGAGAAATCACTGATCAAATCAAAAACTTTGAATTAACAAGTAGACTCCAGTTGAAGTCTAGCCTACTGGAACACTCTGGCATATTCTCATCTGCCTGCAAACTCCACCGTATTTTTGGGGGACCTGGACATTATCTGCCTCCAAGAAACTTGGCTCTCTTATGAGCCCGCATTGGGTGGCATTGGACGGCTATATTATCCTTCTCACCCCTGCTTATAAAGGCTCGAGAGGTAGGCCAGCATCTGGTCTTCTGACACTTGTGTCAACAATTAACAATTAACCCTAGTCCCTACGTGCAAGTTGCTGGTATTAACTTGATGAAACCCCAGGATGACCAATTCCAGCGAGGATTGATTCTCAACGTACATTGGAACCCGACGGGGACAACCACTAAAGCTTTCATGAGTCTTTGTGAGGCTAGCCATCAATGAAGCTATCTACCAGCATAACCTGCACTTCATCATCATGGGGGGGACCTAAATTGATGATGATGATGATGATATGGCATTTTCAAGGCACGATAAAGCAAGGGAGGGTAAACAGGGAAGACAGAGATCCTACTAGGCCAGGTGACATTGAGATCGAGCAAGTGCAAGGGATGGGGGAAGCGGAAAAGTGTGAGGGGGAGGGGAGGGGACAGTGCAGTACATAGGATAACAGCAAGATAAATAAGGACAAAAATAAAAGTGCGGCCAGCTGGCAGCAAGTGCAAGGGTAATTGCCCCTGTGCCAAAAACAAGACCACAGAGGTTCTACAACAAAATGAGACAACATCTAACCATGATAGAAGAACTGTGTTGTGGCTGGAAATGATGACTTCATATGATCTTCACATTCTGAATGGGCAAAGGATGGAAGATTGCCCCTCTAAACTTACTTGGTCTAATGACAAAACATGTAGTATTTTGGATTACCTTTTTTGTCTCCTGTGTTCTGCTTGCAGAAATTCTGTCGTTCAAAATCACTCCAAAGTCCTTGAATGATCACTCTCTTTTACAACTTTCCAGGAGGGCCCCATCAAACTGGCACTAAAACATTGACCCTATCCACATTGAACCGCCTCAAGGTGTCAGGAATGGCACTCTGTCAAGAGTGGCACAGGGTACCCAGGTAGGGTTTGGGTGGCTGTGCTGAAGTAAGGTAGCAGATAAGCACACACAGCAGGAAGTTCAACAAGAAAGTAGAGTAGGAAACTGTAGCTGTGAGCCAAAAGGGCCAAAAGATACAAAGGTACAAACAAACTGGATTCCCTCTTGGGGTGTATCCTGAAATGGGAAAGAGTGTTCCACGAACCTTAGGAAACTCCAGCCTTCTGCACAGATTGCTATAACAGAGGCCCACGTTGTATGCTCATGGCTGGGAACAACAGCAGTGGGTGTCTGTAACACTGAAAACGCGGCAAGGGAAGGGGCAGAGGTTGCCTGCCGGAAACCAACAGGCAAGCTCTGTACAAAGGGATTACATAAGACACATGATACATAAGACACATGAGAAGACAAGAACAGAAATATCCAGCAAAAAGGAAGTCAATGAGCAATCTAGCAGAAGGAAATGAAGGAAAGGCAGTTAGACTGAAATAGATAACCTAAGGTGGAGTACAGAGGACTCAAGGAAGAGAACAAGGGAGCAGCAGTCAGGAAAACAGAAGGGCTGCAAAGTAGGAAGCAGGTCTGCAGTCAAGAGTGGCACTAGGTGCAGGCAAACTGTAGTGGACTGCGGAGGACTGTAGTAGGCTGCAAGGCAGGGAGTCCAGAAGAACAGGACAGAGATAGATCAGTAGTAGGCGACAGACAGAGCCCAAAAGAATAGGGCCGCGAGGTAGGGAGCCCAGAGGAGCAGGGCTGTAGGCAGCTAAGTGTAAAACAGGCTGTAAGGCAGAGGAGTGTATCAAGCCGCAAGGCAGGGAGCCTAGAGAACAAGGGTTGTAGGCAGCGGAGGGAGACAGGCTGCAAGGAAGGAGCCCAGAGGACACAGGCTGAAGGCAGCGGAGGGAGCAGGCTGCAAGGAAGGAGCCCAGAGGACAAGGGCTGTAGGCAGCGAAGAGGTGCAGGCTGCAAGGTAGGGAGCCCAGGGAAGAAGTGCTTGGAGACAGCAGAGGGTTGCAAGCTGCAAGGTAGGGAGCCCAGAGGACAAGGGCTGTAGGCAGCCGGAGTGAGGCAGGCTGCAGGGCAGGGAGCCCAGAGGACGAGGACTGTAGGCAGCTGGAGTGAGGCAGGCTGCAGGGCAGGGAGCCCAGAGGACGAGGACTGTAGGCAGCCGGAGTGAGGCAGGCTGCAGGGCAGGGAGCCCAGAGGACAAGGACTGTAGGCAGCCGGAGTGAGGCAGGCTGCAGGGCAGGGAGCCCAGAGGACAAGGACTGTAGGCAGCCGGAGTGAGGCAGGCTGCAAGGCAAGGAGCCCAGAAGAGCAGGGCAGCAAGAAGTGAGCCCAGAGGAGCAGGGCCGCTGACTGTAGAGGGCTGCAGAGGACTGTAGTAGGCTGCAAAGCAGGAAGCCCAGAGTACAAGGGCTGTTGGTAGAAGGCAGCGGAGCGTGATCGGCTGCAAGGCAGGGAGCCCGGAAAGGGCACTGGGTCAAAACAGGATAATGCAGCAACAGGAACAGCATACAAAGTAGAGGGTCAAGGCAAACAGGAGCTGGGAGATCTCAAGATGTAAGACACTGCGCTCCTGCAGGCAGCTGCTTATATACAGCCCTGCCCTGTTCTGAGGCAGGCTAATTGACAGCACCTGGAGCAGCACACCTGAAGACAATCTGCCTCCTCCCTCTCTGGTCCTGAGCAGCTGGAAGCAGCACTGGCCGCTATGCTTCTGGGGATTGTGGTCCCAATAACGATGAATGAGAATAGCCAGGAATTGAGGACTGTAGCCAGGTGCATTATGGTAAATGTAGTTAATTGAATAAAATAAGAAAGAACCAAAGTTGAGCAAATGGAAATAAAAGACCAAGGCGTGAAAAGGAGTTGTTCAAGGAGTATAAGGAGGATAAATGAGTACCAAGTAGTCCATGATGGATGCCAATGCGTGCGCCCGCAGCGTGGGCATGACACAAGGGCTCAATTAATCACGACTGAAACCTAAAGAATTGAAAAAGCTGTCTGAGAATTTATCTGAACAACTATTGCAGCGTGGCGAGATGAACTGTATTCCTCTACTATCGGAGTTTAGGATCCCTAGGCGTGAACAGGTGCCACAAACATGTTTTGGCAAAGAGCTCAACCAATCGAATAAACTCCTGCGACGAGATTTAACACGCATACGTAGTTCACTAGACCCGGAGTACATCCAGCTAAGGAAAATAAACAAGCAAAAATACAAGAACTGGCTGACGTGCCATAAAGCAACGATTTTACAAGATGCTGAGCGCATGCTGAAAGCGCTGGCAAACAAAGATTCTTGATCTATTTGGCAAATGCTAAACGAGACGGGGACTCGTTACTCCATTTCTATGGCCAATGTGGTTTCCGAACAGGCCAGATCGTGCTTTTATAGGAAATTATTTGGGCCAGGACAAGCAGCAACATCCATTCATATCACCAAGCCTAATATCAACTGTAATTTCCCCATTGACCTGGATGAAATGTAACTCCTTTATCTTTTTGTTTTTAATTGGCATTTGGTTTAAAACAAAAACCTTTTTACCTTTACATAATCCAATTTTTCTTACAATCCCCATTCATCCTTAACTTCAACTTCATTCATTTACTATTATCCACCCCACCTGACAACATTTACATACATACATACACTTCAATGCAGAACAAGAAATCAAGCATCTATCAACATTTCATCTAACTAATTTATTTCTATCATATCTCCCTCTGTCTTTTGCTTTAATTGAAATCATTAGTGTTAAACATTTCTTTAAAAAATCTTATCACGGATAACACCCATGTAAGCCTTATTCCCTGCATAAAAGCCAGCTACCATCGTTCTGCACACCATGTGGTTTGTTCTTCAATATGTTTCCCCAGAATATTTGTTCTTAAATTAGTTAAGGCAGTACAAAAAAAGAACCAGATGTTTTAAAGATTTCACTGACCTGTCTAATTTACATATTCCACATTTAACATCCATTTCTTTTTCCTTCCTTCGAGTAGCCAGTACTTCCTTTGTTTTATACAGATTGAATCTGAAGCACATGTACTGAGTTCTAAAATATGCACTAGGGAATTTCACGAGATAACCAGGTGTAGTGCCTAGCCGTCTACTCTCTGTAATAATCTGAATGTACAGTTTAAAGGATTGTCTTTGTTGATGTGTTGCAATCCAGTCTTTATTTCGAAGCTTATACTTCACAGCTGTTGGGTTATTTATTAAAGTTTCCTCTGTGACATTTAAATCTTTTAACAGGTTATCACAGATTAGTTTCCATTCTATGAGGATTGGCTCAGATTGTCTTTCTAATGCCCCCTTAATCATAGCAAATCCACTCACCGGTTTCTCTTGTATGAATTTCTTATATAATGCCAAACTCCTTATCAAGAAATCTAACCAGTCCTGAGCCCAGGGCCCCGATGGGATTTCAAATTCTATGATCAAGGCCTTCCCTGAGTTATGGGTGCCTCTTGTCCTTGACCTATTCAATCGAATAACGAAAGCACATGAAATACCTTCTTCCTAAAAATCTGCAATAATTGTTCCTATTTTGAAACAAGGCAAAAGATCTGGTCCAGCGAAAAAAATCGTACGATTGCTTTGCTCGACTCTTTGGGGAAACTATGTGGGGCCTTCCTTTTAAAGCAATTAAAACAATGAATAATGCAGTGGGATAAAGAAGACTCCAGGCAGACGGGATTCACCAAAGGAGTTGGTACTGATTTGAATTTGCTACTCATAAACCTCCTAAAAGGCATGGCTTATCACAACAACACCAGGATCTATTTGGCCTTTGTTGAACTGCGCAAAGCTCTTGACAGCATTGACCGTCATCTTCAATGGTCCAAAATGGAGGCCTAGAACTGTCCCAGTAATTTTCTGACAGCAATCAAGGCTCGGTATGAATCTACAATGGTGCAGATCTGATTGAATGCCCAGGGCCACTTGACAAAGCCGATCGACACATTTATTGGCCTGAAACAAGGATGTCCCTTGGCACTGACCCTATTTAATCTGTTTCTCTCCGACATGGGGAAATATTTGGCAAGGAGTAGAGCTTTTTCACCTAAGAGTGGTGACCAACTTCTATCAAGATTGTTTTTTGCGGACGACCTAGTGTTGATCGACAAAAAGCCTATTGGCCTTCAGAGAGGTCTGAACACCTTGAAATAATACATGACTAAGAATGGGCTAGAAGTGAATATGTCTAAAACGAGCATTATGATCGTCGGCCCTAAAATCCGCGTAGAACTTCAGCTTTCAAATGGTTCTCGAACGATAAACCTTTGAATAAAACAAGTGAGGTGACCTACCTGCGGACATTGATCAACAGTAACAGCACTCCTTCGCAACCATTGACAAGCATATACGCAAACTGCTATGGAGAGGGAAACAACCCAGAGTTACACTCACAACCCTACAACGTTCCGTATGGAAAGGGGACATAGGATTACCATGCATCCGTACATACTACCTGGCTGTGCAAACAGGGATCGTAAATGACTGGATACACAATGACACCACACTCCCCCATATCGGTATGGAGTTGTCCGCAATGCACCCAGTTTCACCCCTTCAGGTTCTATACACCAGCCACGAGAAGGTGCCTGGTATTCCATGCATTTCACTTCACACCCGTCGCACTTGGAGGGACGCACACAAACATATCGACTGGGGTTCAAAGCCAACTCTTGCCCAACCCCTTTGGCATAATGCTCACCTCGCCGAGATTCAGAAAATAGGATGTTTCGGGAATTGGGAAAATCAAGGGATACACACATTAGCACAGGTAATTCAGGAGGGACGCATACTGGAATTTGACACCCTGAAGGTAAACTTTGGCTTAAGACCTATGGACCGCTTCACGCACGCCCAACTTGTTCACGCTCTGAAAGCACAGTTCTCGAACCTGGCAGATGTCCCCTCCTGCTACCCCCTAGAAGCTAATGTTCTCCCAGACTGTATCCCCTCCAAAGTCACTTCCACGCTCTACGAGGCCCTCAACTATTTTGGCACAAAGGAACTTACTACACTGAAGGAGAAATGGGAGAGGGAAGTAAACCGGATGGAACCGGAGGAATGGGTTGAAGCATTAATGTTCCCTTGGGAGATTGGTATCGATGCAAAACTATGTTTCATACAACTTAGGATACTGCACCGGTCCTACTACTCTTGAACTACACTGGCAAAGTGGGGAGGGGCAGACGACGAGACCTGTCTCAGGTGTAAAAGTGAAAAAGGTACCTTTTTTCATACAATCTGGGACTGTGATGAGGAACAGACCTTTTGGGCGAAGAGCACCTGCAGGATTTCCATGAGACTGGGATCCCAGATTCCGATGGACCCAAAACTAATACTGCTTCGGGTCTGGGGGGCGGTGGACTTTACCTACCACGACAAGTTGCATGGGCGTAATTATAGGGGGGAACAGGGGGTTTTGTCCCCCCCCAACTTCTGTGGCATGCCTTTTTGTCCCCCCCCCATCTTTTGGAGGGTGGGCAGGGGGGGCCACAATAATCAATTATGTAATTGGACAGCGCAAGCCCGGCTGGGGGTGCCCAGCAATGCTTATGCTGTCTCATTACATAATGCTGAGATGCCTGGCAGCTGCGCTGCAACACATTCAGGGCTGGGATGGCTTGCGTGGCTCAGTCCCTCACCCTGGATGCAAGTCAGCAGCTAGGGTGCTGAACTGGGTGTTACAGGGCCTGGCGCCTGTGCTGCCACGCTAGCAGCAGCACTTTCAGGAGCCACAACGCAGAGAATCGCTTTCCGGCTTTGTGTTCGTGCAACACACAGACAGGAACTTGGAAGCTCGTTCAGCTTGCTGGTTTCTGTCTGGAGGCGTGTGGGTGTGAAGAGGTTAGGTCGGTGTAACATGAGACGTGGTCGGGGCAGCATTTGAAAGCAGAACTGGGGTACTTTAAAAAAAAAATGTCATTGTGTTTGTGTATGTTTGTTGGGGGCTGGGCTGATGGATGACCCTAGTGAGGGCGCGTGTCACATTTCGACAATGTGAGCAGAGCTCACAGTACACATTAAGGCACCAGGTATGAAGACACACTAACAATAACAAATGGTGCATTCTCTGTGGCAAGCCACAGCTCTGCAACACCTCTAAAATTAGTCTTGCCACTTTTAATATGCTACTAAAACACAACCATCCTAATTTCAAAATGAAGTTGGCGGAAGGTGCGCCCTCCCAAAGTACAGTGGAAAGAGTCAAGCTGAGAAAACATGTGACCCAAAACTGTCATACTCTGCAAATTATGTGAAATGAACACAATACACCTTCCAAACATGGTGAACTTAAGTTAACCAGTTTTTGCTCTAAGTGCACAGAAGGAACTGTATGGGATTTCGTGTTAAAAGCACACGTTTAGGAGCACTTCCCCTGCCGCCAAAACTAATCATCACCAAACTGGCAAAAAGTATTTTGAGTTTTGGAGACACTTTTTCAGGACGGTTTGGTGCAAATGAGTAAATGGGTGTCATGGTTCAGGTTACATGGCCACCACAAACTGCTTCAGTTACCAAACTAAGCAGGGGAATATCCAGCATTGTAAGAGTGTGTGGGGGGTGAGTAGGGGGTGAGCAACGAAATGCAGTGTGTGGAATTACACATGGTCTCATTGGCACCCTCAAACTGCCCACCCCTGCCCAATCTACTTTCTTGGTAACATTAGTGTAAGATGGCATTTTAACACACAACAAAAAAAAATAAAACTGCAGGATCATCCAAGATGCGCGAAACTCATCTATTAGTGCTCTGTCCAAGCCCTCTGAGGCAAAATACATGCAAACTTCCTAATCATTATATGGATTGCAGCAACAAAAATGACTCCACAGAAAAGGACATTGCAAGGCGCATCATCAGTCTTTGATACTTGGAGGCACCATGGAAGTGACTTTAGAATAAGTTGCCATAAATAAATCAAGTGACAAATAACTTTGTGGTGCAAAATACCTAAATTTCACTATTGTTATATGTGGAGCAACTCTATAGTCATTAGGCTTTTCCATTATAATACCATGATACATTAGCATAAGCTTTGAAGTGAATCAGAGTTACTTGCAGAGCTGCAGATAAGGCACAATGTGATTAAATGATTTGCTCAGGATAACACTTAGTTAAATGGTGAAACTGGAATGTGGACAATTTAAGTGACCGCACACATCTTTCCAGGTTTAGTTGATACAGATATTTATTAAGGTTTTGCTTTACATTTCATGTGCTCAAATAGTTATTCATAGCAATGCCTTGGAAGCAAACCTCATTACATAATATACGAGCCTTTCATAGTAAACTAACCTAACACTATATACATTGTCATAGAAATATGTTGAGCAATGGGAGTATGACTTTAGTTTTATTCTCCCCATTCTGCATGCAAAGTCCCAACAGCATCATGCAGATTAATGTGAGCCTAACAAATCCCCCTTTTAAAGCCATAATCATTATTTCATAAAGCATGCAACATTATGCACCCTTCTCACTTCTGATCACTCCCTCCCATTCCCATTTCTAGGGGGACAAAAGTCCCTGCTAATAGTAACCCCCTCCCTCCCATCAGTGCCTAATGGCTCACATTGTAATGCTCTGTTGTTACAGAGCAACGTGAGGACCCTCTGCTGCTTGGAGATCCTTGGGACATTGTCCTGGCAGCGGGACACCTCTACCATTCGGAACGGGTAAGGTGTCCTGCTGCCAGGACAATGAGCGTGCTGAGCAGCAATTGCCCAGCACACATTGTACTGCCAGCGGGACACCTTTGCCGTTGGGCACCCTCTTTAAGGGGGCCGAACGGGAGAGGTGTCCCAATGACAAATGTCCCAGTTTGGCTCTTAAAAGAGCCACGGGGGCAGGAAAACATACCTTAGTTTTAATCAGTCAGAATCTTGTAGAAAAAATCTATCAGCACGTACATATATAAGGTGCTGTGCAGAACCCAAGTTTGGAGCTATATGGCATTTAAAAATTGATACCAAGTATACTTGGTCACCCACTGCACTGCATTAACCGATGGCTTCTGCCTTTGAATGAAAGGGAAAATCTAGGGAATTGCTGACATTCAAGTGAATCTGTTCCTTTTGGCCATGTCTTTATAGTTCAGCTAGATCAAGTCAACTTAGCCCAGAATTTCAGGGATCTGGGGGTGATAAAGTCTGGTCTGCTAAATGGACGTTGCGCCACTATTTCTGTTATTGTATATGTACATATAAATGTTGTGTGCACACAGTGTATGTCAATGGAGATGCTGGGTGCATTTGTGTGTGAGTGAGAGTGTATGCAAGCATATGTGTGTTGTCTTTTGTGTCTGAATGAATGATAAATAATGCATTGTTTGTATGTTCTATTGGAATTAAAAGACACAATTAGGCATGGATAAACTGTGTCGAATTGCGCTGGGTTCTAAGGTGTATAGACTACCAGCAGTGAAGCGAGTGATAACAAGTGATAAATGGTAACCCTTGTACCACTTGAAACTAAGTAAAGAAAGAAGAAAACCCCTCACACTTTGCGCTTGGTAAATGGAGCTCTTCAATATGTTTTACAGTAGATTATTCGGTTTTAGTAACGCTTGAGTTAAAAGTCATATAGTCTTAAGTGGGCTTGTTAAGTCCAGTTTATTTTCTTGTGCAAAAGACCAGCCGACACGTTTTTTGACACAATGTCTTTTTCAAGGCTATTAAATTCTTGATGCGTTCCAGATTTGAAACTTGAAGCGCCCTGTATGTCAGGTCCCCTTGTTTGACCGAAGTACAAAATCACGGCGGAATTGACCATAGTCATTTTCGCTGCAAATATGTTTTTACCTCAGTACAAAAAAACAAATCCATGTCCCCCCAAACCTCCAGTAAACCCATGAACCCCCCTACTTACCTTTTCTCCATCTACCACCTCTCCTGTACCCTGCCACCAATGCTGAGGAAGCGAGGGACACCCACGCAACCGGCAAAGCCAAAAATACTGAAAATGGGGAGTGGGGGACTACCCCGCAACCCCAGCTCTTCAGGTTTGGTATCTTCGGCTTCGAACTAATGGTGGTGACGGAATTCAGTCAAATCTACCATTCAACCAAATGTTTTCAAACAAATTGGAGGAAACAATCTAGAAAACCCTTGGCCCCCCCAACATTTTCAGCAAAAATACTCCACTGACAAGTTGTTCATCATGGTTGCGCTGGGAGCGGGGAAACGCCTGATCGCTGCTACCTGGGGTTCGGCGGAAAAACTGAGCCTAACCCGATGGTCCAACGAAGTCACTAGGTGCACATCCTTGGAATGTCGCATCTACAATGCGAGGGGTTGTCCCCAGAAATACGAGAAAATATGGGGAAAATGGATGGACGAACAATGAACCCCGCCCCATCCACCCCCAGTCTCCTACCTGACGAGCCCTTATGCCCCGAGGTAATGCCCCTCACTGCTGAAACTGCTGATATGCTGGATACACCATCTGACCCCGCTGCCTCTCATTCATTTACTTACTCAAAATTGTATGTTTACCTTCTGGATATGTGTAAAACTCAATAAAAATGTTTTAAAAAAGAAAAAACAGCAGGACTGACTTACCACGTCAAGCTGTACTAAAAACAAAAGTGAGAATCCTAGTTAGCCAAGACAAGAAAGGTTTGGAATATTCTCCTTATTGCTGATAATTGTTTTTTACAACTAGAAGGTGACACCCATGTTGAATTACAGAGCATAGGGTTTTCCTTCTACTCCCTGGGAGCTATGAGGAAAATTAGAGGGATCTTTTTGGAGGAAATTATTAAGACTACCTAAACCTCACCTCCACTCCGATTATCAGTTTGAGTTGGGTCTGGTTTCCCTTCAGGTTTGAACTGTGTGAAAAACCTTGCCACTGTATCGAAAATGCGTGATACCCAATCCCGCTAACCCCTTTCGGCTATTGAATGGAGCGCTAATATTGGGAAATAACGCTCTATGGACCCAATGGCAATCCATTTGTTTAGCATATCTGAATTTCCTATCTTCCACACAGGAAGAACTTATCAACAATCCGACTAAGGTTAAACAGAAAGTGTGGCAAATGGATTGGATCAAGACCCCAAGAAGGACTATAAGCTGCCCACTGCATTGAAAATGGAGAACAAGCAACTGGACACCTTACCTAATTACCTGATCAAATTTCCCAACTTGCAGTACCAATCCCAATTCATGCGCTTTAGACTGAACTTTTACTCCATCAAACAGATTTAGTCTGTTTAAAAACAATCTGCAAACATGGAATACTGATTTGGTGCCGAAAGGGGGAAGATCGAAACACTAAAGCACATCCCACTCTTTTGCACAGGCCTGACTGACTTAAGTACTCAGCATTTGGGAAAACTGATAGCCAACAGCCATGTGGAAGATGCCGAGGATTTTTGGTGTTTCCTCCTTCTGGGAGGAGACAACTCAACAATATCTGCTTGGTGATATTTTTGACTGAAGTTTTTGACGCCATCCAGAAACAATCATGAACTTTTCCTTTTTATGGATGTTTTCTTCTTTGTTAGACATGATTCCAACGATGAGTTAGGCTAAACTTGTCGGTTTACTATGTCCTTTTCTGTAGACAAAAGGTTTGTATAAATGTAAAGTCTTTAAATAAAGAAAAAAAAGAAAAAAAATCCTCCTAGATAATTCTTAAGAAATCTGAAGAAACATCCAAAAGCTATGGAACCTGTGCAAGAGGAACTTTTTCTAATTGTCCTGATGCACATTTCTCTCTCATGACAGATGGGGGAAATAAGAAAAAAAAGGAAAAATAATAAGTTCAAGAAATTGGGTACCAAACATACTTTAGAAGGAAATAAGATCACCCGTTGTTTGCAGCAACCCGAGAGCTGTTTATGTTTAGATGGTCAATGCCTACATCGACTGGCCCTACTAATAATGATCAATTGGATGAGCCTGTGACTCCTTTTAATGTCTCAGTATTTCCAGCTGATATAGATATTCCAATGGTTACTCCAGAGGCTCTTGCAAGTCTTCACAGCGAAGCAATCCCGGAAACGCAGCTCTGCTTCACTGGCTGTTCCAAAACTAGTAAGCCGCTCCCCCTTGACACAAGCAGATCTCTGGTTACACTCCACCAAAATCGACCACAGGGAGATCAAAATGCTCATGGGAGCCTCAGGAACAGAATTCAGTCAATCCCCAAAAAACAGAAGGTCATCTGGGGTCCATTTTTGCCCTCCTCGTCAGCTGGGTGGAGGAGACGGCAGGTCAGCCCCTAATGGTCTCCTAGAGAAAACATTAACAATCATTCAGAGGTGAAACTAGGCACATGAACACCCTTGAATATAATGTAAAATGTATCAATACAGAATCAAACCTTCTTTGTTGCTCTCCTCACAACAAAATAGATGTAAAAGGTGGAATAGTTACTTAATTGTAAATCCAGTTCAAATCATTTCAACATTGATTTAATTAATAAACACTGAATATCTTCGGCCACATGTGGGATCCAAGGAATATTTTTTAATATAGGAGATAAACCTCTGTCAAATAACTTCTGAATGCACACCCCTGAATGCTCACACCAGAGAGAATACAACCCGCTAGGGAGGAAAGGCCCAAGTCGATCTTGTAAGGATAACAAGTTTAATCTCACACGCAGATGAGCAACAGCAAAGAACTCTGCTGCTAAGAACGTTCTGCCGAAAAGTAGTACAAGCAGAATCTTATAGCGTAATACATAAAGTAAAAAGCCATGCGCTGATTCGATACCACCTTTATCCATAAGGGATGGCAGTTTATTGGTCACAGCCCAGTCCATCCGTCTTCCATCACCTGGGTGCTGCGGGGCTCATCTTCTTCTCACGTTGAAGGTCAGAAAACTAATTAATTATACTCCTACTATACAGCTTGTTTTATCACTCATACTGTGCACTTGGCAGGCCTTAAGACAGACACAAAGTAGGTTCTGGGGCACTCTAACCTTCACACACACATTTCACTCACTCCCCCCATGCCAACCGGCTCCAAGGTCTCCACCCTCATTTTGAACTCGCATTACAAATGACACGACCGTCGCTTCAACGATATGCCCTGTCCAACCTCTGAACATTTCAGGACTTGCTACTTTGGGGTTGGTGGTCAAAGGGCACCTGGTGTCATGGAATTCAGGGGTCTTAGGGTTTAGCCAGTTATATGGGCTATAACTCATGGTGATCCGGGAATGGGCTGGGTCATGCTTTGGTCACTGTGAGATAACATGCACACCAGGCGCCGGTCTCTGATCGCGGACTTAAAGAGCACATTCCTCTTGGGTGAAAAACACATCCTTGCAAAACTTTTGGAACAGTGAATAGATGTTGTTGCTGGTGGGGGTTGGGGTGCAAACTGTCCTCATGGGAGATCGGGTATGACTGGAGATTTCTGTGGCCTCGTAGATTTCGGCCTAGTGCATTTACTGCACAGGCCTTCCCTTCTACCTAGGATTATTAATATCTACGCAAAATAGCTATGCCGCCCGCGCCTTGGGCCACACCATGTAGTTAAACTATAATTGGTTATATTAACATGGGGTCCTGCTGGACAGGAAGGCATCCCTCGCACTGCCCCCCGCCCCCCGCCCCCGGCTCATCACAGTGCCTTGAATGCATCATGCCTCATCAGTGCCTTCCATGCAGTCAGGCAGATTCATGTGTTTTTACTGCTGTTACGCAGTGGCTATGATATTAGGTACAGTGAGTGATGGTTGATGTGGCACACGCTGGTGTTAATTTTCCTCAAGACACCTGGTCTGTGGGGTAGATTCCACTGTGGAGCGATGGGCAGGTGGATCAGGTCTGAAGGCCACCACAGCGGGGACAAGCTGTTGCTGTCGGTATCATTATGGTCTTGGGCTGTTTCAGCTTGACTTTCACCTTGGGAAGTGGAGTGATCAGAGGAAATGCATAACTAAAAACAACCGACAAATTCATCAAAAGGGCTTTATCCTTGGATCCTCGTTCCGAGAACGTGTAGGGGCAGTTGGGCCATTTTGCATTTTCTCTCATTGCAAACTGATCCAATGGCAGTTGGCCTTATCTTTGAAAAACAGCTCTGACAACATAGTTAAGACCCACTTGTGGTTTTCTTGGAAGGGCTCGCTCAGTGTGTCCGCTTGCTATGTTCTGAATCTCTAGAAGGTATCTACCACTGTGATTGTCAATGTCAGGCTCTCTATGCTTCCCATGACAGAACTCTATGGCTTTCACCCCCACTGATGAGAGCGGCCATGGCTGGTAACCGCAAGGGCCTTGAGGAGCGTAGGTGAAAGCCATTCACACCCTGGGGGTTTAACCAGGGTGCAAATGTTTTATTTTATTTTTCCTTTGGAACAAAAAAGATGGCTGCTGCAATATGGAAAAGGGGCAAGTCCCTTTTTCATCTTTATGGTGGTGCCCGGGAGCGGGAGGAGCACCGGTACCAGTGCACAAAGCTCTGGTCCAGCAGGTAAGTGGGGATGGAGGGGGTGGGAAGGGGTTGGGTTTGTTTTGGGGAGGTGGGGAGGCAACAGGGAGCAGCTCCCTGTTGCCTTCCCACATAAAAAAAGAAGAAAGTGGCAACACCCGGGGAAGGGCCTGGGGTGGCTGGAAGAGCGAGCAGAGAATGTGTACTCTCCCCTGTTGTTTCCAGCAACCTGATTGGCTGAGCGCCCTGCCTCAGGTGCGAATATAGCATTAAGCACCAGTTCCAAGGGCTGGAGCAAGTGTTAACGGCCTGAGTTAAAGGCCTGATCGAAGCAAGGGCATTTAGCGAGGGCCCTGGGATGTTAACACCCATTCCAGCCCTTGAAACAGGTGCTTAATGCTATTAGCACCCGGGTTTTCCAATTCCGAAACCCGTAGTGATAAGAAAATTGCATTTTCATTCAATGTACGAGACCCCGTGCATGTCCCCTTCACTGAATGAAAACACTATATCAAGAAGGGCACCATGGATATGGAAAGGGGGGCTCCTCTTCCATTTCCATGGCGACCAGGAAGCAGCAGCAGAAAAGAGTGGGGCGGGATGGTGGCCAAACAGGGAAAATAAAAGATAAGGGAGGGTAGGAGGAAGATAGGGCGAGGGAAGCAGACTACGAGTTCCATGGAACGCAGGCTGAGATTAGCAGTTTCAGCCCACGCTCCAAGGAACCTGATTGGCCGCTACCCCCACCCCGGGTGATAATAGACCTGGTTGTCCCTTGCTTATTAGAATACCACATTGTCATGGTGTTGTCAGTCTAAATCAGTTATTGGAAAGGACCACTCTTTGTATGAAGGAAAGCTTTAGGTCTAGATGTAAAGCCCTAAGTTCCAGCATATTTAAGTGGTGATGTTTTTCCTTTTCTGACCAGTGTCCATCATTTGCGAGCAAGTTCATGTGAGTTTCCCATTCCTTTATCGAGGCGTCCATTACAATTGTCTTCCTTGCTTATGGTGTCTGAAAAGGAAACCCCTTGATTCAGGTTGTTTATTCTGAAGCACCAATTCGGATTTTTGGACTGAAAATGGGATCATGACTTGGTCCTCCCAATTGTTGGATCCTTGGGACCATTTGTCCAATAGGCATTCCTTCAGTGCTCTCATGCGGAGATGAGCGTGAAGGACAATCACAATGCAAGAGTGTAAATACAGAAGCAATGACACCTTCCTGGCCATGATAGGAACTGCTGGCAATGTTGCTAGGCATTTCTGTTTTATTGAGGATACTCTCTCCACTTTTATTAGAAAATTATCCAAAGTAGTACCTAGAAAGGGAATCTTCCGATCTGGATTTGTTGTAGATTTTATAAACTGACATCAATTTCTACGCCAGCCAGGACTGGAAACGTGATGTTAAAGTCTTGGTGTGCTTTTTGTGCTGAATCCGTCTTACCAATTGTCTGGATCAGGGTTGTCACAGATTTCTTTTCTTTCTCCAGCATGGGGTCTGGCATGGATTCACATGCTCATGAATATTCCCCGTCGTCACTTTCACTTAAAAACTGTATTTCTCTTCTAAACCAAACACTGTCCTCTGAGTCATACGGCCCCCACCCAATGATAGTTCTCTCCCTAAGCCCCTCCTCTGGCAGCCGTCTTCAGATTTTTACTGCACACTTCAGTGTTCAGAGTCCTCGAGTTTGCTCTCCGAGCTATATGCATGTTTTTTCCGCTTTGTGACGGAAAAAGTTCTATTTTTTCAAAGAAGCCTGTGTGCTCTTTGCTTCACCTGCCGACAGCGGGGACCCATTGTCGGTGAAGTTCTGCGCCCCTCAAGGGCGAAGATCGTCGAAGATTCTAGAAGGCCTTCGGGGCTACTTTGTGCCCTCCAACCATGACGAGGAGGAGGGAAGGTCCCTCTTCAGGCTCTGCACCAAATGCGGGCTACGGAATGTGTTTGTGGAAGACAAGCTCCTGCAATGCCTCTACTGCCTGCACCCGGACCACAAGGAGTGGAGTGCGAGATATGCCTTGGGTTCTCATGAAGACGACGAGGAACAGGCACAGTAGACTGGTGGCGTGGCTTAACGCCAAGGCCTCTGACCCGTGCTCCAAGCAGGGTCATGACTCACCCAGGACCAGCCGCTCCGAGTAGCAGTCTTCTAAGTCCTTTAAGGGCGCCTAATCCGTGGGGTCCCAAGATAAGGCCAAGAGCCGCAAGTCTGAGTCCACCGGGTTCGCCGCGGTGGATATGGCATGATCGAATCACCTTCCGCATCCATTGCCAGCCGGCAATCGAGCTCCTCTTCGAAGAGGAAGTCATCTACCCCGGCTAAACTATGGGAGATATCCGTGAAGCCACGGACAGAGGGGAAGAAAGACGAACAGCCCAAGCAGGCTCAACCGGCACAGGCTAAGACCTCGTCCGCGACAGAGTCGACAAATGCTACTGCCACAACAGCTAAGGGCGCTGATCCTGCGAAGGTGTCAGGTTTCCTTAATTACTGTTATCAGGTTTCCTTTAATTACTGTTAGGTTCCCTTTAATTATTTCCCTTTATTTCTGTGTGGGTTTAGCCTTGACATTTCTATACAGATTCCTGGCTCTGGCCCAAGGCAAGATGGAGTTTTACAATAGAAGCCTTGATTGGCTAGAGAGAACTGCAGGACAACAATGAACGTTCTAAACTGTCACTCTCTGCCTTTCATCGTCGTAACCCCAGCTGAGAGGACGTCTCTGTAGCTGCTCCTGCTGAAGTCTTGGGCCTAGTGGATTTGAACTTTCAAATCCTGGCAGTTGAGCGGCTACTTATGCAGGGTTGTTCAAGAGAAGAATTCAGGTTCACAGGAGAGTTTTCTGGAAGTTCTTTTGGAGAAGAAAAAATTCTTAAGCTAAGTGACTTTATTTGGATATGTAAATCTTTGCTCAGATTCATTAGAAACTTTAGGAGATTGTAAATGAAAATTCCCAAGAAGAACTGATGTTACTCTGTTTATAGTTCAACGTTTAATTTTTAAATGCGCGCGAGCAATGTTAAACTGTTACGTGTGATCATAGCGAGCGCAAGAAAAGACTGCTACGTGAAAACTACAGTGCGTGAATTCATTGCGCGTGTACGCGTGCACGAGAAAAGACTGCTACGTGATTTCTATAGCGCGTGTGTTCCAGCGCGAGGGTTCAAAGCGCGTATGATCATTGCGCGTGTAGTCATAGCGCGAGTACACGTGCGTGAGAAAAGACTGCTACGTGATTTCTATAGCGCGTGTGTTCCAGCGCGTGTGTTCATAGCGCGTGTAGTCATAGCGCGAGTACGCGTGCGCGAGAAAAGACTGCTATGTGATTTCTATAGCGCGGGTGTTTAAAGTGCATGTACGCGAGAGTAAGAAAAGACTGCTACGTGACTTTTTTCAGCGCATGTTTTCTTGGCGCGTGTGTTCCTCAGTGCGTGTTTTTTTTCTCTGGCGCGTGTTTTTTTCAATGCATGTTTTGCGCGGGTAAATTTTTGTGCGTGTGCGCGAAAAGGTTTCAACGCACTTGGAAAAGTTTGCAAGTTCTTCAAGAGACTATGAACTCTATTTTTAAGGAGAAAGAACAGGATTCATCTAAGTCTTCTTAACTGGAACATTTAACAGTTTATAAGGCAAGAGTAAAGGTTCTTAAGAGTTCAATAATCAAAGGAGTTGCTGTTATTTTCAAGACTTTCAATGCCACAAGAAAGGTAGAAAGATTTTATCAGCTATTACTCCAATCTTCTCTAAGATCTTAAAAGAGAAGAACCAGATGTGATTCTTTACATTTTAGTTAAGGATATAAAGTTTTCATAATTTAAAGGTAGTAAAGTAATTTGAGGATTCTGTATGTTCTTATGTATTCACTGCAGGTTCCACATCAGCTAGTCAGAACGTCGCCAGCCTGGTGTTTCTTAGGTTATCCACTTCCCCCTTTCCCTTTGGGGTGTAGTTAACAGAGCCGAGAATTATCGGGTTCTGAGGATTACACTTCAGGGGGATTGTCGGGGGTTCAGCAGCTTCCGCGGACACAGGATAACTCTCAGCCTGACAGAAGTTAGCCCATGCAGCTCAGAAGGTGTCCCTACCCCCAATGCGCGACACTGCCGCAGAGGCTTTGGCAAAGTCTGCTTGCACGCCGGAAGGGGGGAAGCCGGCTCAGGCCCTGGTTCAAGACCCTCAGAGGGGAAAAAAAGGTGGGGGTGAGGAGGCCCCGAAACAGCCCTCCCAGGCCGTTGCCCAAGCAATGGAGGTTTTGTCCACGGACGACAAAGACCAGGAGTCCTTACACACGGTCCACGAGGACATTGAAGAGGACGACAGTGATGGGCCTAGTTTTCCTGTTCTGCCATCTCAGCCGAGGGACATTTCCTTGGATATTCTTTTGACCCTGAACACCTTGGTGTCAGAGATCCAGATGAGGATGCCTCCTTCTCTGGCACCTGTGGTCCCCCAGGCCCCTGATCAGCCTTTAGCGAAGAAGAGGAAGCGTCATCCAACGCCCCCACATCGGGTCCCTTCTCCCCCAGCAGACCCAGACATAGGTACAGGGACGGATACGGCCACAACAACGGATGACGAGGATATCGTTGCAGTGGACGGCAAATCTCTGCATTTGGATGCTCCACATAGGGTGTCCCCACCGGATGAGGTGGGCTTGTTCCACTCAATGATCTCCAGAGCCTCCGAGCTATTCCAGCTAGTGCCCGAGGAAACCAAGAAGGCGGGCTTCTTGTACCAGAGGCGCAAAGCCAAAAGGAAGATGATCATGGCGGTGCCCCTTCTGGACAATGTTTGGGAAGGGGGCCTTGCCTTCATGAAGAACCCTTGCATGGCTCCAACCAAAACGGGATAGGCTGGAGAAGAAATATCAGGTGGAGGACTCCGCACCCAGGTACCTGAGGTCGCAGGCATCGCCGGATTCGGTGGTGTCGTCGGCCGCGAGGAAACGGTCGGTCAACCCATCCTCGTCGTCTTTGGTTCCTCTGGACAGTGAGGGGAAGAGGATGCATGCTATGGGAAAGAAGGTGATTTACACCACGGTGTCCACTATCAAGGCGACAAACGCACTGGCGATCCTAGCCAGGTACGACAGGGACGGCAGGCAGGGAGTTGTGGTACAAACTGGGGCCTATTCTGGAGCTCCTCCCGATGATAAGAAGAAGGGAAGGGGAGGTAGCATCTGATCACACCATCACAGTGGCCTTGGACATCGCCGACATGGGGTTCCAGCAAATTGGGAACAGTGTCTGCCTTCGTCACCAAGGCTGGATGAAGGCCATACATTTCCACTAGGAGGACCAAACAAAGGTGCTGGATATGCCCTTTGACGGAGAGAATCTATTTGGGAAGGTCGTCAACTAGTCCCTCAAGGCCTTCAAAGCCGATTTGGAGATGGCCCATTCCCTGGGCACTCTCCAGTGGCACTGCTCTTCTTTTAGCTCCTCCAGGGGAAAGTTGAGCAGGTCTCCAAAAGGTCTCTCCACATCGTACCATCAGCCTTCCAGATCCACAACTCAGTAAGCCTACAGAGGCTGTTCCCAGGCCTACAGGAGCAGAGGACAGCGTTGCCGTTGCTCGCAGTGCATGACGCCGGCGCCGAAGCAAGCCTGAAACGACCGGGAAGTCGGGCCCCCACTCGTGCACCCCGGTGGGAGGCCGGCTGACGAAGTTTGTCAGCGAGTGGAAAAAGATCACCACTGACAGGTGAATGCTGGACACTCTGTCCCGAGCACACATCCTGGAGTTTCAACGCAGGTGTCTGCAGATCCCTCCCTTTACCCTTTCAGGAGCAGCACATCCATCCGCTCCTGGAAGAGGTAGAGGTCAACCTCCAAAAAGGGGTGCTAGAGCTAGTTCCCCAACAGCTCTGGGGCTCCGGAGTCTATTCCAGATACTTTCTGGTCAGAAAGAAGAGAGGGGACTGGAGGCCCATCCTAGACCTACGGCGTCTGAACAAATACCTAAAGTCACAAAAGTTCAGGATGGTCACGTTGCAACACGTGCTCAGCCAACTAGAAAAAGCAGACTTCTTGACATTGTTGGACCTGGAGGACGCCTACTTCCATGTCCCCATTCACAAGAAGCATCAAACATTTCTATGCTTCGTGGTGCAGGGGCAGCACTGCCAGTTCAAGGCTCTACATTTTGGTTTGAAGTCGGCCCCCAGAGTGTTCACGAAATGCCTGGCACCAGTGGCAGCCCATCTGCGCCTACAGAACATACATGTATACCCGTACCGACAACTGGCTGATTCGCGCATGCTCGCAGTTGCTGGCCGAGGTACACACGGAGACGACCGACCGGCTACTGACAGATTTGGGATTCGCCATCAACTATCCAAAATCCTGCTTAATGCCATCACAGAACACACTGTTCCTAGGCGCCAGACTAAATACAGTGTCTTGCATGGCGACGCCCTCGGATGAGAGGGAAGCAGCCATTCAAGGAAAGGTGCAATGACAGTCATCGATGAAGACAGCCATGGTGCGGGACGTCAAGTCGTTACTGGCCATGATGTCATCTTGCATCTACCTCATCCGGCTCTGCAGACTGCAAATGCGACCCCTTCAGGAATTCCTGGATGCTCGCTGCATACAGGTGTCAGGAAGCTTCACGGACAAGATCTCTCTCAACCATGAGTTCCGTCGGGCAATAGGATGGAGGACACCTCCTTGGAAGGATGGGGAGCGCACAACGGACGTCTGCACGCCAGAGGTATGTGGCTACCAGAGGAGAAAGATCTTCATAACAACATCCTGGAGTTACGGGTAGTGTTCTAGGCCCTCAATTCATTCGTTCCATCTCTGAAAAACAAGGTGGCGAGGATCTTCATGGACAACACCACCACCATTTTCTACATTAGGAAGCAGGGTGGCACTTGATCACTGGCGCTCTCCAGGGAGGCACAGGACCTGTGGTGCTGGGCCATCGGACAGGGGATGTTCCTCGTCCCTCTCCCCCTGACAGGAGTCAAGAACACCATCGGAGACCACCTAGTCGTCAAACGGGGCAGGCCCCAAATAGATCCATTTGCGATGGTGGCATACTCCAAGTGCCAGAAGTTTTCTAGCAGATTCCACCAGCCAAGGAGCCTGGGAAGGGCTGTTTCAGTACGCGTTTCCTCCGTTCCCTCTCCTGCTATGAGTCACCAACACACTCAGACAGTGTCCATGCAAGATGATGCTCATCACCCCGGCGTGGCCGAGTCAGATTGGGTATCTGGCCCTTCAAACGGATTGTGTCCTCCCACATATTCCTCATCTTTGATAGCTTAATTTCCAGCTTTAGCTGCTTTGGGTGCTGTGTGTCAAGGTGGTCGACTTGATGTCCCTTCGAGGGCCTCCTTCTCAGCTGACGTCATAGTTGAGTACATATACCACGTGCATCGCCCGTTGGCTTCAGTTCAATTAGTAATTGCTTCGTGATTAACGGCATGCTTCAGTTTTCTTTGAAAACCTGTCGACCTTGTCTTCTATTCAGTGTACTCCGAAGACGGGTTTCAGGAAGTGTATGCGATGCAGCATAAAGTTTGCCTCTGGTGCCTGGGCATCGAACACGTAACCGGCGACTGTCGATCCTGTCAGTCCATGACTGGCAAGGCCTTAAAATGGCACAAGGCTAAATTAGCAGTGGGTAGTACTGTTTCCAAAATCTCTGTCCACTCCTTCCAAATCAACATCGTCCCATGAGTGGAGAGATTCCTCGCCTCACAAAAAAATGATCAAAAGAACGATCCCATTTGAGGAGCAGACATTCTTCGTCGTCCTCCAAAAAATCAAAGAGAAGACACAGATCACTGTCTTCTTCCTCGTCTTCTGCATCAGAAAGGGTAGTCTGCCCGACTAAATCTTCTTCTAAAGAGGAGTTGGAAATCTTTAGGAGAAGGAACAAGTTACTTACCTGTAACTGTTGTTCTCCAGCATGGGTCTGGCATGGATTCACATGCTCATGAATATTCCCCGTCGTCAGGCTGGGAATCCTCGGTAAAGAAAAAAACAGTATCAGTTTAGTTTCTGATCTGTCTTTCGTAGTAATAACCAATCACTGGTCTCTGCGTCATACTGACCACTGCCAATGACTGCCCTCTACCTAAGAACCGCCTCTGGCAGCCATCTTCAGATTTGGAAGCACGTGAAGTGGCAGTATGACCAAGTGAAGAGCCGCAGAGGGGTAGGCGGGAGGGTTCGCATGTGAATCCATGCCAGACCCATGCTGGAGAACAACAGTTACAGGTAAGTAACTTGTTCCTTCTCCAGCATGGGGTCTGGCATGGATTCACATGCTCATGAATAAAGAATACATAGCAGTACACACATGCACAACCACGGGAGGTGGCAAAGGCTCAACATTAAGCATTACATCAAACTCAACATTAAGCATCTTACCTCCTCACCAGGCTCACCTCAGGCGAACAGGTTGCGCAGCACTGCTTGGCCGACCCTGGACTCCTCCCTGGAATCCCGATCGACGCAGTAGAATTTCGTGAAGGTGTGCGTCGACCTCCACGTAGCAGCCCTGCATATGTCCAGCAGGGGCACACCAGAAAGGAACGCCGTGGTAGCTGCGATTGCTCTGGTGGAATGGGCTCTCGGACGGCCAGACAGCGGTCGGTTTGCCAACCGATGACAGTACATGATACAGCCGGAGAGCCATCTGGAAATGGAAGCCTTCGAGAGAGCCTTCCCCTGATTGACAGGTCCAAAATTCACAAAGAGTTGTGACGTCTTCCGAAAACACTTCGTGCGGTCCACGTAGAACTTCAGCGCTCTAGCCACATCCAGCGAGTGCAAAGTCCTCTCAGCCGGCGACGAAGGCGACGGGAAGAACACAGGCAACACCAAGGGTTCGTTGAGATGGAAGTCCGACGGTACCTTGGGCATGAAGGAGGGGTGCGTCCTGAGCACTACCCTTGTGTCGTGAAAAGTCAAGTACGGGGCCTTGCAGGAAAGGGCCTGGATCTCTCCCACCCGTCGTGCGGAGGTGATGGCCACAAGAAACGCTGTTTTCCACGACAGAAACTTCAACGGGGCCGAGTGCAGAGGCTCGAACGGAGGTCCCATGAGCTTGGTCAGCACCACGTTGAGCTCCCACGCCGGGGCCGGAGCCTTCACCGGCGGGAACGATCTGAACAGTCCCTTCATGAACTCTTTCACCAGACGATGAGACCACAAGGACGTCCGGCCCGTGGTCCTGGTGTATCGGGAGATCGCAGCAAGATGAATCTTGATGGACGCGTGTGCCAGTCCAGCTTTGGCCAGCGTCAGCAGGTACGGCAGTACCTGGGGGGCCGTAATCCGTAGAGGGTTAATCTTCTGTGCGTGGCACCAGACAGAGAACCTCTTCCATTTGTGCCCGTAGCATTTAAGAGTCGAGGACGCCCTGGCCTTTGCAAGAACCTCTCTGGAGTCGGCCGGTATGTCGTATCCTCCAAACTCTAGCTCTGCAGGAGCCAGGCCTGCAAGTTCAGCGATTTCGGGTCGTGGTGGAGGATGGCGCCTCCTTCCCTGGAGAGTAGATCCGCGTCCACCGGCAGCCTGATTGGCGGGGACGCTGATAAGTCCAGAAGGTCCGGGAACCATATCTGCCTCGGCCACGCAGGTGCGACGAGGATCATCCTGCACCGTGACCTCTTGAGCTGGTTGACGAGCCGGATTAGCAGTGGCAAAGGAGGGAACGCGTAGAGGAACAGGCCCTCCCAGGGGAACGAGAAAGCATCGCGCATGCTCCTCGCCTGGGGAAACCTGCTGGCGAACCTCCGGCACTTGGAGTTCGTCGCCGTCGCGAACAGGTCGATCTGGGGTGTGCCCCACCGTCGGAAGAGGCGATCCACTAGATCCTGCCGTAGTTCCCACTCGTGGCACGAGCGCAGCTCCCTGCTGAGTGAGTCGGCGATGGTGTTTTTTATCCCTGCCAGATGAAACGGCACCAGAAACATCCTTTGGGCGACGGCCCAATGCCACAGGTCCTGCGCCTCCTTGGACAGTGCTGGGGACCTGGTTCCGCCCTGTTTCCTGATGTAAAACATGGTGGTGGTGTTGTCGGTGAAGATCCTCACCACCTTGCCCTTGAGGGACGGAAGGAAGGACCTGAGGGCCCAGAACACTGCACGGAGCTCCAGGACGTTGATATGGAGGAACTTCTCCGTCGGGAGCCAGAGGCCTCTCGCGTGCAGATTTTCGGTGTGCGCTCCCCACCCTTCCAGGGAGGCATCCGTGGTCACTGTCTCCTGGTGGTCTGGGGTCTGGAAGTCCATGCCCGCCGTCAGATGCGCACGGGTGCCCCACCACCTGACCGCTCGGCGGAAACTCTCGTCGAGTGTGATCCTCTCCTCGAAGCCGCCCGTCTTTTGGATCCAGCGCGCGTCCAGGAACTCCTGCAAAGGGCGCATCCGGAGCCTGCACATGGGAATGAGGTAGAAGCAAGAAGACATCATTCCGAGGAGGGACTTGATGGACCTCACCTTGGCCGCGTCGGAAACCAACATCCGCTGTACCTTGCCCAGGAAGGACCTGGTCCTTTCCTCCGACGGGGAAGCCAGAAGGGACACTGTGTCGAGCTTCGCTCCCAGAAACAGTGCATTTTGCGCGGGTACCAGGTGGGACTTGGCGTAATTCACGGAGAATCCCAGGTCCGTGAGAAGTTGGACGGTCCTTGCCGTGTGCTCCACGGCGAGCTCCCTCGTCTTGGCTCGGATGAGCCAGTCGTCCAGGTAGGGGTAGCCGTGGATCCCCTCGCGGCGCAGCTGCGCCGCCACCGGTGCAAGGCACTTGGTAAATACCCTGGGTGCCGACCGTAGTCCGAAGGGGAGGGCTTTGAACTGGTAGTGACGCCCTTGGACCACAAACCTGAGGAATTTTCGGTGCCCCCTTAGGATGGGAATATGGAAGTAGGCATCCTCCAAATCCAACGACGACAGGAAGTCTCCTTCCTCCAGCTGACCCAGGACGTGCTGGAGGGTGACCATCCGGAACTTCTGCGCCTTGATGAACTTGTTCAGACGTCGCAGGTCTAGGATGGGGCGCCATCCTCCTGTCTTCTTCTTCACGAGGAAGTATCTCGAGTAAACTCCGGAGCCCCGAAGCCTCTTTGGGACGAGTTCGATGGCGCCCTTCCTGAGCAACGCCTTTACCTCCAGGAGAAGCTGAGGGACGTGAAGCTCTTTCCTGGCCACGGGGGGGGACGCGCGGGCACCTTCTTTGAAACACGAGCGCGTGTCCCCGGGCTAAGGCGTCCAGCACCCAACGGTCGGTGGAGATGGACTCCCACACGCTGACGAAGCCCGCCAGCCGGCCTCCCACCGGGGTGCTTCGGTGGGGGCCCGAACCCACGGCCGGTTCAATCCTGTTTCGACGAGGCTTTGCCGCCTTGACCTCCTTGGCGACGACGGCGAGGTCCGCCAGACTTGCCTCGTCCTCTGTAGGCCTCCTGAGATGACGAGCGGGCCGCTTGACGGTAGGTGGAGAAACCGCCGCCGGAACCTTTGGAGGCGCCCTTGCCTCCGCTGCTCCGAAAGGGCGTCCGTCGTTGCAGAACCCCAAGGGTCCGGGCCGTCTCAGTGTCCGCTTTAATGGCCTGGAGGGAATCGTCCACTGTTTTCCCAAACAGGTTGTTCCCATCGAACGGCATGTCCACGACTCTGGTCTGTACGTCTTGAGGGAAGTCCGTAGCCTTGAGCCATCCACGCCGCCTAAGGCACACGCCGTTGCCCAACTGGCGAAACCCAGTGTCGGCGATGTCCATCGCAATAGTGATGGCGTGGTCCGACGCCACCTCACCTTCCTGTAGGATCTCCAGGGCATCCGCCCTCTTGTCGTCCGGTAGGAAGTCCAGCAGGGGAGCCAGTCTGTACCATAGCTCCCTGTCGTAGCGGGCCACGATAGCCAAGGCGTTGGCCGCTTTAATCGTCGTCGCTGCCGACGAGATGACCCTGCGTCCCATCGCGTCCAATTTCTTTCCCTCGCCGTCCGGTGGTTAAGTCGATGTGGAGGCCGCACCCCCCCCGCTTTCTTCCTGGCCGCCGCGGAGACGACGGAGTCCGGGGTAGGCTGCGCCCGGAGGCACAGGGGGGCCGCGTCCGGGACCCGGTACTTCTTCTCGTACCGGTCTCTTCTAGCTGGCGTCGTGGAAGGGTTCTTGAGGAGGGCGAGGCCCTTATCCCAAATGTCGTCCAGTAGAGGCACCGCGAGGACCGTCTTCCTCTTGGCCTCGCGCCGTTGATAAAGGAATCCTTCCTTTTTCTTCTCCTCAGGGCAGAGCTGGAAAAGCTCGGATGCCCTGGCGATCATGGAGTGGAACGATCCAATCTCGTCGGGCGGAGAAGCCCTGGTGGGAGGTGACGACGGGAGATCCTCGTCGTATACCTCGTCGTCCGTACCCGTCGCTGCCGTATCCGTCCCCGTATCATCCCCTCGGGTGGACGGGGAGGAGGGCTGGACGGGTCGCGACGGCTGAAAAGGAGGTGGAGGGTGAATCCTTCTCGTCTTGGCCGGGGGAACACCCGAAGGTCCCGGTTCAGGATCCCCCGACGGGAGAGGTTCTGAGCATAAGGACTGTATAGCCAACAAAATGGCCGCCGAGTTGTCTTGCGGCGCTGGCAGAGGGGAATCCGACGGGCGATCAGGGGCCCCGTCGTCACCCTCGACGCTGTCGTCGTCACCTGCGTCGGGATCCATCCCGACGGGCCGGTCTTCATCCACGCCAAGGCCGTGGCTTAAGACCTCGATCAGCTCTTCCTCTGAGGCCGAATCTACGACGACGCCCTGCCCCCCCTTTTTCTTCCCCGCCGGGGATTTCACGGGGGTCCTATCGATGGGCACAAAAGAGGACTCCCTCCGAGGTGGCAGGGAGACTCTGAGCCCCGAGGTCGCCACCACTGGTGTAGCCTCCACAGGCTGAGCCAGGGCCGCCGCGACAGTATCGATAGAGGGCTTGGCCGGATGGATTAAGGCCTTCACCACCTTAGGTGCGCTCACCGCCTTATCCTTGAGGGGGGGGACACTGCCTCGCTCCCCCTCCGATGGGGCCTTCGAGCTCGACCGGGGCCCCAGCTTTGCCGGGTGCTCGCCCTTCCTCTTACCCGACCCAGAGCGTTGGCTCGTGGCTGAAGGTGCCGGGGAGGGTGCGCCCTGCCTGGCACCCGTAGAGCCCGACCGTTCGGCGCTCCCGGTGCCAGCGGACTCGGGGTGCTTGGCCTTGTGTTGGACCCCCGTCGCCGGGGCATCCTCAAAGGTCTTAGAAGACCGCTCGGATTTCTTCCTCTTCTTCTCGCCTGACGGGCTCTTCCCTTCCAGCCAGTTGGCGAGGCGTTGGTGGCGGTCCTTCATGGTCAGCTCCGACATATTGCCGCAAAACGCACAGTCCTTCTCCACGTGCGTCTTGTCCTCATGTAAGCAGTAGAGACAAAAGGAGTGTTCGTCCTCCTTAAAGACGTTCTGCAGCTGGCATCCAGGGCAGACCCTGAACAGCTTTCCGGGCGTCGAGCTTCCCTTCTCCTGGGCCATGTCCGGGCCTGAGAAGCTTCTGGAGTCCTCCAAAACGTAGCTCGACGAAATCTTCACCCTTGAGGGGCGCAGACGAATCCGACACGGGTCCCCGTTGATCGGATGGAGAGTCGGTGGAGCTTGAGGCTCTTTTGACCGAAAAAAACGAAGTTTTTGAGAAAAAACGTGAAAAAATAGCACTAACGCTCGAGAGCAATAGCACGAGGATCCCAACACATGAACGTGCGGTAAAAATCTGAAGATGGCTGCCAGAGGCGGTGTTTAGGTAGAGGGCAGTCATTGGCTGTGGTCAGTATGACGCAGAGACCAGTGATTTGTTATTACTACGAAAGACAGATCAGAAACGAAACTGATACTGGTTTTTTCTTTACCGAGGATTCCCAGCCTGACGACGGGGAATATTCATGAGCATGTGAATCCATGCCAGACCCCATGCTTTAGGAGAAAATTAAATAACATCTTCGATGATCAAGCTTTCAATACCTTTGAAGCACAAGAAGTTTGGCCATGCTACAGGCGCTGACAATCATGACACCAAGGCTAAAACCCATGCGCCCTTGTGTTCAGTTAAGCCGAGTCTTCGAGCACTCGACAAGACGAGAAATCGTTGAATAAATTGTCAAGTCGAGGTCAAAGTCCCTCAAGGTATAAATCTAAAAATAAGTTGGTGACACCGTCAATGTCGATACCTAAACCATCGACACCATTGATTAAACCATTGACGCCGTCTCTTCTGGACAAGGGGCCACATAAGGACCCTGGGCCTCATTACACGGTATGCGGTAACCATGGCGCTATTAGCGCCATGGTTGCCGCCGGTATTTTACTGTGTCCGCCTTGGTGGATGGCGGAATTACCGCCCTACTCCAAGGTGCGCGGGGGTGGTAATTCCCCATTCACCAAGGCACTTCCCCATTCCCATTTTTGCCCCCATAGGGCTCAATGGGAATGGGGAAGGAGCTAATTACGGTACCGCAAATTGCAGTACTGTAATTTGCACCAAGGTCCCTTTGCGGGCCCGTTCCTTAACGGCTGGTAAAACCAGCCGTTGAGGTCGGGTCCCGCAAAGGGACCTCGTAGTAAGGCGGTAAGGGTTTACCGGTACCGGTGCCCTTACCGGTACCGGTAAACCCTTACCGCATTCCGTGTAATGAGGCCCCCTATCTTACCCTTCCATGTGGCACTGCAAAAGAGAGTTGCAACAAACTGAGAAGCTCCAGAAGCCAATCACGCAACCAATAGAAATGTAAGAAAAAAATGAAGACCATTAAGGAGCGATCCTAGCTACCTTTCAACTCATCCAACCCCAGAGAGTCTAGTAGTTCAGGCTGCTACTTCTACCTTCAGGCCAACCGTGTATCCAAACATAGCGCCTAACAGGGATGACAAAATGATTGATTATTGGTCAAAGAAAGTATTTTCTGTTAGCAGCATGGCCTTAAAATCTGCAAATTCCATTTGTGCCCTGCCGAAGTTTACACACACCCTCTTGGACTGCGTAACGATGGCAGCTGATGACATCCCTGAGGGTGAGGAAAGAGACGACTTCTTGAACCTGATAAGGGATGGCAAATAGGCTGCATGCAAGTCTCTGCAATCAGGTCTGGATACTGCTGACAGTCAGCAGGGCCATGACAGCAAGCACGGTCATACGCAGATTTGCGTGATTGAGTAGGTCAGGTTTTCCACCGGATGTACAATCGAGTCTCATCAACATGCCCTTTGACGGCTCCCATCAATCTGGAAATAAAGCTGATGAGAGCCTTGAAAAGCTACAGACCTCAAAGGTGGCGGCTAAATCTTTAAGTGCTGCAGTTAGGCAGCCACAGCCTTTTCATCCGAGCGGATCATCTTGGAGGGGTAGGTGGTCTTTTCCATACTAGTCCTCAGTGGGAAGAGCAAGAGGATAGGCTGGTCAAAGAGGACAGCGAAGATTCCCTCATGGTTGACGAGGGAGAGGTGCTAAACCCGCCCAAGCAGCGGCTGCTTTAGTAGCAGCCTCTGCTTCTTGTCTCACAAGACCCCGGTGGGAGGCAGACTATCACGGCATTTGAACGAATGGCAGGCTATTACTTCAGATGCATGGGCACTAGAAACAGTAGCCAAAGGTTACTGCCTCCGCTTTATACAGAGACCTCAGGGTAATCCACCGGGAACCCATTCCCTAAATGTTCTGGATCCATTCCTGTTGCAGGACATTTTAACTCTGCTAGAGAAAGTGCTATAGAACCAGTACCTGTAATTGAGCGGAACCAAGGTTGGTACTCGCCCTATTTCCTAATTCTCAAAAAGTACGGAGGACTGAGACCCATCTTGGACTTGAGATACTTGAACAAGTTCCTGAGGAAGGGCAAGTTCAAGATGGTCACACTTTCTGAGATCCTTCAGGCCTTCCAGCTCCAGGATTGGATGGTATCATTGGACCTTCAGGATGCTTACTTTCATGTGCCTATCGATCACAAGCACAGGATATGATATGATATGGATTTTTTTAACACGCCTATACACAAGTGTTTTGAGGCACGACACAAGTGTTTCGAGGAAGTACCTGAGGTTTGCTGTTGGTGGTACTCATTATCAGTTTCGAGTTCTGCCATTTGGTCTAACCTCAGCGCCCAGGGTTTTCACCAAGCTGATGGTGGTGGTGGCAGTGAGTCTCAGGAGAGTGGGTTTCACATCTACCCCTACCTGGACTATTGGCTGATCAAGGCACATTCACCGGAACAAACCCTGGAACTCCTCAGCATAACCTGCCACTCTTTCCACAGACTGATCATCTCCCTCACTTTTAACAGAAGTCCATCTCAAAGACTCGAGCTTATTGAGGCAGTCCTGGATGCATCCCTGGGCAAAGCCTCGCCACCAGAGTTGAGGGCTCAAGACATTTGGCAGATGGTCTCCAAATTTCAGAGTGCCCAGCGTTTCCCAGCCTTTGACTTTCTGAGGTTGCTTGGCCTCATGGCATCCTGCATTTTTCTGGTGCCAGAGGCTCGCCTAAGAATGAGATCTTTACAGTGGGCTCTCTGGACTCAATGGTCTAAATTCTCAGGCAGGAAGACAGATCTCCGTCAATTTCCAAGCAGGTCGCACAGGATCTCCTGTGGTGGGCCTGAGAGGACAACATTCTGAAAGGAGAACCTTTTTGGCAACCATGGCCGGAGATAACGGTAGTAACGGATGCCTCACTTACAGGGTGGGGAGGCCATAGCAACGATCTGACAATCAGCGGTCATTGGTCTTTATCAGAGTCAAAACTACATATCAACCTTTTGGAGCTGAGGGCAATCAGACTAGCGCTGAAGGCCTTTCTGCGCTCTGTATGGGGAAAGAATGTCCTGATAATGACAGACAACACAGTGGCCATGTACTACCTCAACAAGAGAGGAGATGTAGGGTCACTACCACTGTGCAGAAAAGCAATGCAGCTCTGGTACTGTGCAATTCAAGAAGGAATCTCCATATCAGCAGTTCACCTAGCCAGAGAGTAGAACATGGCAGTGGACGCTCTGAGTAGGGAGAGCACAGTCTCCCAAGAGTGGGAACTAGCTCAGGAAGTCCTTCAGGAGATCTTCTCCCTTTGGGGAACCCCTCAAGTGAATCTGTTCGCGACCAGTGTCAACCGGAAGTGAGAACTGAACTGCTCCAGGGAATTTTCCCCCCCAAGAGGAGCTCTAGGAGATGCATTCGTGGTGGACTGGGAGTTTCCACTCCTGTACGCATTTCCTCCAGTCCCCATCATTCCTCACATCATCAGGAAGTTGAGAAGGTTCGGAAAATACAGGATCCTAATTGCCCCGGATTGGGCCAGGAGGACATGGTACCCGGACTTTCTGGACATGTCCATCTGCCCTCCAACACATCTTCCAATAAGGGAGGACCTTCTTTCGCAAGAGGATGGTCGGGTTCTCCATCCAGAGGTCAAGACACTGAGCTTTCAGCATGATTTCTGAGAGGCTGAGGTACAGGGATATGGATCTCCCGGATGATGTAATGTAGATTGTGCTTTCGGCCAGAAGGCCAGCAACAAAATCGTTATACTGCTGCCGTTGGAACAAGTTCTGCAGCTGGTGTAGGGAAAAGGATGTAGACCCTTTTCAATGCAATACGCCTGCAGTGTTATTTTTTCTTCTACATTTGGCAAATCTGGGGCTCCAGATTGGAACAATCAAAGGATATTTAGCTGAGCTTTCCATATTGAAGCACACGTCGGAAGAGGCAGTTGTGAGAAACTGGACAGTGTATCATTTACTAATCCCCTAATCCCCGGGGTTCTGTCATCCAGATGGCCAGGACATGGCCATCGCTATTGGATCCAGTTCCTGGGGTGGGGCCAGTGTGGGAGTATCACCTGGATGGAGGGTCTTCGGGAGTGCAAGTTGGACATCAATAGGTGAGACGCAGTACACCATTCGCTATAACACTTTTTCTCCATCCTACCTAGCGGGATACATAGTACCTCTACACACACCTGACAGCCCTTTCCCTTTCCCATAGGGATAAAAGGCGGAGCATGAGAGCACACATTGAGTAAGGCAAACAGCTATTCCAGGACGGCAGTTCAAAAGGAGGAGAAAAACAGCAAGAACTGAAAGGACAAAAAGGAGGGAAATGCCCTTGCCCTTTTCAACCCAGACCTGCAAAGCCTCCATGAAAGGAATCATAAGACAGAGAACTACAGCTAGCATGTGGTGTAACAGATGTCAACAGTGCAAAGGGGCCTCCCACACTGATAACCAAGGCGGGGAGAGACACACTTGCTATTGTGGTACTGTCCTTGACTCCAGAGACAAGAAATGCCAAGCAGTTCATCGCAGCCGGTGAGCCGGAGTGAGAACCGATTGTAAACCGAACTGTGTTGAGCAAAGGTTGAAAACGGCAACATGATATGAAAGAACTTATGAACAAAGAACTTGTGTTACTGAACTTTTAAAGCATCTGGATAGACCAACTGCAGAGTGGTCTGGCGCCACGTGGGCGCTCATTCAAAAGACTCTGACGGGTCCCCCTGTTGTTGAAACTACCAATACAAAGGGCCTTAGGAGAGCCCAATGTAAGAGGTCAAAGTTGTCATACCAGGGTTGGGTAAAAGTCCTTGTACAATCGTAAGTCTTTGACACGCTGAAGAAATAAAGCAAACGTTGGTTGCTGGGGGAAAATGTGAATAGATGTGAAGTCTGACTGGGGGCTGAGACCTGGACTTAGGTAAGAAAGGAACCTAAGGGGTCTATTGAACTGTGGCAAGTGTGAACCCGACAGAGGGATGCCAAGAGAAAGCTAGGGGAAGGGAACCCCAGCTTTCTGATAAGAGTGTGAAATTGAAAACTGAGGCAAGTGTGAACCTGACGGGGGTATGCCGAAAGATGCGTGTGTGAAAATAAGCTAAAACATGTTGCTGGTGCGCGGCCATTTTGGACATTCACTTCTGAACCGCAGTGAGAGTCTAAATTTCTGTGAGCTCAGTTAGAAGGCAGACATGAATTCTGCAACAGTGGCAAGATTACATTATGAAACAGATGAGCTCACCATGAAGGAAAGTTGTTGTATTGTCCGCTCAAGGACGAGCCAAGAAGGGAGTTGGAGATGTGAAGGTGCATTGATAAGGGGTGCTGGGAGAGAGCGCGTAGGAGACAAACTGGGTTTTTCCACTACTGACTGGATTTTTCCGCTCTTTGCTCCCAATGCTTGCTGTCTGTCCATCGGCCGGGGACGGTTAGCAACCCAAGGTGGGCAGGGATTTTCTCCCCATAAGAGAAGAGGTATCCTAGTGGTAGACAGACAATTGGAACCCCCAGTGATGAAGTCTTACTGAGAGGGAGGACGGTCCCCTCCAGATCTCTATGATCTCTCTGCCTACCTGCCTCCGAACTGGGTAGTGTTGTCATGGCTGAGATTAAGTTTTCTCCTGCAACTGCACCAATGGTGATGTAGACCTTTGTATTATCATTTTGCTTGTGTGTGTTTATGTATAACCAATCCCATTTACTCCAATAATTATTTGTATGTTTACTATGTGTGAATAAAGGTCCTGTAAAGAGCCAATTATATTCCAAGTATTGGCCTAAGTGTGTGTTATTGCCTCTCTGAGTCCAAGAACTTTTGGTCCATGTAATAAAATAACTGGTTCTAGGGTCGTTGCATGTGACAGAAAAGCAAAACATAGTGGCGCTGTGAGCAGGCTCTTTGTGCTGATATTGATGCCAAAGACCTTGACAAATATGGAGCTTGGACTCAGAAAGGCAATTTTCTGTTAGTGTTTAGGAAGAAAGTGGGTGTGGTTTAAGGTATTGACAATAGGGACGCGAAACATTCCTTGACACCATGAGTTCCTTATTTAGGAAAAAAGGAAACTCCGTAGGCAGAGACTGTCCTGAAGTGATGATCCTAGGGTGGACAAGGAGTCCATATGACAAAATGGCACAGACTTGGACGTGTGCGCAGGTTTGAGTGAGACCTGAGATACGAGTTTAGCAGAGGCGAGTAGGGCCGAGGTGGCGGGATGCCTGCAACAGGTACCTGTGGAGAAGTGAAAGAATTGTTCTGCTTTAGGTAGACGAGGGTGGATTTTGTTTCATGCATTTCAGAAGGATGCATCAACAAAATGTATAATTGCGTTAACGCAGCAGCTTCAAATGAAATTGTATCATGACAAGGCAGATAAATATAAATATAAAGCAGCAGCCGAGCAAGCTGCTCTAAGAGTCGCTCGATACAAATATCGAAAGAGAAGAGGGAGGGTGAATATCCGCAAGGTAGCAACAGTGATTGCCTCTGCAGGGGTTGATTGGGACCCCGACCAATGGGATGGAGATGTGTTTGAGAGTACAAGTTCAGAGAGTTGGTCGGAGAGGGAAGTGCCGTCCAAACCAGAACCTGGTCGGAAAGAGGTGACTGTTAAACCAGTCATGTGTTGCTGAGCGGGTCCAAATCCGAATAATCCTGGAGGTGGGTTAGTGGATTCGACAATTTTAGAGGATTATTCGCAACAGGAGGTTGGGGAAATAATTAACCGACTGAAACAGAGAGCAGGTGAGTCTCTGTTGACATGCATGGTCCGATTATTCGATGGAGGTGTGGCAGATTTTCTTGCAACGGACGCTGCAAGGTTTCTGCCATTGTCACAGGAAACACATATTAAGGAGGTATTACGTGCAGGGCCACCTCATGATGAGGATGGAAGAAAACCGCAAATGTTGTTATTACAGTTAGCTGCACAAGGGTGTAATCTTAAGTATCCGATTACATCGGACTGGCCTAGTGAGGAAACAAAGTGGTACACATTGAGAGAGGCAATTCAGAGGCTTAGGGAGCATGCCGTGAAAGAAGCCATCCATATTGGAGAATCCTGAAAATATGGGTGTAGTGGCATTATCGGTCTCAGCCCAAAATACAATCATTCTAACTGCTCCTACGGCATACAAGAATGTCATTATGACTTTGCTGGTGCGGATGAGAGGTAAAATAACGGATGAGGTGGTGGACAGTTCGCAGACCTAGGGGAATGGGACAAGACACAAGAAAGACCCTGTGAAAGAGAGAGAGAGGGGTGCAGTGACAGACGAACCCTTGGAAAGAGGTTTGTTAGTCGTGATTCTGGTGTGTCCAGGAAAGATATGTTTTTGGAGCTACTAAAAAATGGGGTGCCACGAGAAGACACTGATGGAATCGAAACCCGAGAAATGTATCAGTTATATAAAAGAGGGCTTGATGGAAAAGAGCAGTACAAACAAGTGAAGAGGCAGGATATGAATAAGCCAAATGGGGGCAAGGTCCCTTCTGCGCCGCCTGAGGAGGCGGATGAGGGGTCGATGGGGATGTCTTCACCATACCAGCCAACCTATGCTGATTTACGGAAAGTGGTGAGTGCAATGTTGGAGACAGAGTCCAAACACATGCATTCAAAATACAAATAGGATTGTGGTCAAACACTGGTAGCGGCTGCCCGAATTAAGGTAGACAGACGGCCTCATGTGAATGTGAAGTTATTTTGGCAATCGGGAAATATCCAAGAGGTTTGCGCCTTAATTGATACCGGGGCGGAGGCCTCATTGATTCATGGGAATCCTTCAAGATTTAATGGCAGGCATTTCTCACCATTTCTGGATTGGGAGGGAAAGAAACCACTACAGTCCAAACCAGAGTTGATATGGAAATTGTTAATTAGATAAGGAATAAATATCAAGTGTTAATTGTTCCCATGCCTGAATACCTTATTAGCTGTGATATTCTGCAGGGTTTGACGTTAGGATTGGGAGGTAAAACCTATCAATTTGGGGTGAGTGCATGGACGTGTACCCCCGTCCTTGTGGGAAGATTGAAAATGCCCCGTGCAGGTTCCCTTGGCCACAAAACAGGTATCCATGAAACAGTATTGTATTGCTGAGGGGCAGAAGTAGATCCCAGACACCATTAAGGGGGATGTTGAAGTAGGTGTGCTATGACCTGTAACCATGGCTTGGAACAATCCGGTCTGGCCGTTTAAGAAGCCGGACGGAAGCTATCGGATGACTGTGGATTAGCGTGAGTTGAATAAGTACACTCCACCGCTAGTACCTGCAGTTCGAGATGCGGTTACCTTGACTGAAAATGTGCAGAAGTTCAAAGGAACTTGATACGCGGTGATAGATTTGGTGAATGCATTTTTCACCGCACCGATTGCATAAGAATGTCAGGAGCAGTTTGCATTTTCTTGGAATGGGAGGCAGTATACGTTTCAACGTTTGCCCATGGGGTATATGCATAGTCCGACAATCTGCCACTGGCTGGTGGCAGAACATTTGGATACAATTCTGTGCAAACCTGATGCGCAGATTTCACATTATATCGATGACATTTTAATACAGGGAAAGGATAACCAGAGTGTGCGGAGGCACCTAGACCTCATTATCGAGGGACTGAGAAAAGAAGGATGGGAAATTAATGAGACAAAAGCCCAAGGTCTAGCAGAGACCCTGATTTTCCTGGGAATTCAATGGCACAATGGGCATCGTGAAATGGTGCCAAAAGCTAAACAAAAGATCAATGAGCTACACCTATGAATAAGCAACAAGCTCAACAGTTCATAGAGTTGTTTGGGTTCTGGAGACAGCATATACCACATTTGGGGCAGATTCCTGCATCGCTCTACAAAGTGACACTGAAGAAATGTAACTTCGACTGGGGAGAGGAACAATAGAAGGCATTTCAGATAGCATAAGATACTATACAGAGAGTTCTTGACTTATGGCCATTGAGGGCAAGGGAAGTGGAATTAAATGTATCTGTGCAGGAAAACAATGCCAATTGGAGTTTGTGGCAGAAACAGGCCTGAAAGCGTGTTCCTTTGGGGTTTTGGAGTTGCAAATTGCCCTAAATTGGTGATCGATATACTCCTTTTGAAAAGCAGTTGTTGGCATTTTATTTGGCTCTTGTGGATACAGAGCAAATAACGGTGCAGCACGATGTATTGATCCCATCGGAAATTCCGATCATGCAGTAGGTTCAAGCTCTCCTAAAACAGATTGAGTAGGACATGCTCCAGAAGCTAGCATCATTAAATCGAAGTGGTACATTCAAAATCGTGGCAAAACGGGAATAGGTGAAATTGCAAATTACATGAGCATGTGGCTGGTGTTCCGTTGGGAGATTTGGAACCTTCGGAGGGGGCCGAAGTTAGTGAGTCTCTGGTAAAATAGGGAGTCCTGTATGGAGAGTTAACCAGTCAACAACTGAACATGCTTGGTTCACCGATGGTTCAGCGAAATATGTGGGGACTCAGCGACACTGGAAGGCGGTGGCATACAATCCCAAAATTAATAAAATATTTGACAAAATCGGGAAAAGGGAAGAGTAGTCAATTTGAAGAATTGTATGCAGTTTATCAAGCATTAAAGCAAGAAGCGCCTGGCTGCTGGTATATATACTGACACATGGTCTGTCGTGAATGGGCTTGCTATATGGCTGCCAACATGGCAAAAGAATGGATGCAAGATTCATGCAAAAGAATTATGGGGCAATGAACTGTGGCAAGATATCGCTGACATGTTAATACACAGCACAGTAACTCTATATCATGTAGATGCACACTGCGCAACAGACTCATTAGAACGTTGGTTCAATTCTGTTGCAGATGAACATGCCAACATTTCAGCTATGGATGGAGGTCTGAGGAAAATGATCTGGAATGGATTGCTAAGTGGGCACACCAGAAAAGTGGGCATCTTGGAGAAAAGGCTACTATCAGGTGGGCACAAGATCAAGGAATTAGCATTCCTTTAGAAGTGGTGAAAGCCATAATTCTGCAATGTCAGTGTGTCAGCATCCGAAACAGAGATCGATTCCCCATCATTCGTGGTACACTAAAACGAGGTACTTTACCTGGATAAATCTGGCAGATCAATTATATCGGTCCAATGCCAATTAGCAGAGGATGTCAGTATGCATGCATAATTGTGGACACATACTCAGGATATTTAATGGTTGTACCATGTAAGAGAGCCACACAATTGAATACTATTAAATTGTTGGATCAAGTGGCAGTGTATTATGGAATTCCTTTACAGATTCAGAGTGACAATGGGTCACACTTTAAAGGAAAACTGATTCAGGACTATTGTTAAGAAAAGGTGGTTGAATGGATTTTTCACGTCCCCTATCATCCCGAGGCTTTGGAATTAATTGAAAGAATGAATGGTTTGTTGAAAGAACAGTTGTGAAAATCTGGTGAAGATAATTTGAAAGGGTGGCGTGAGCGTGTCTTGGATGGGGTGCATGTGCTGAATAAAAGACCTATCGCCAATGGAGAGACTCCAATGATGCATATGTTAACGCCAGCATTACAAATGAAACCAAATCGAGCAGTCGAAACATTCATGTACTGGAAAATGTCACCTGGAGCCCTAGCTCCTTATCGAGCCACACCAGAGTCTGCAGGGGTGGATTTACATGCAAGAGAGGAAATAAGATTGGAACCAAGTGGAATAAAATTTATTGACACCGGCATTGGAGTGCAAATTCCATCAGAACATATGGGATGAATTGCCCCTAGATCTGGACTAGCATTGAAGGGAATGCAAGTGGGAGGGATTGTTGATGCCGACTATCAAAGAGAAAATATGCTACCTATCCATAAAGGTGACAGGGTGGCGCAATTGATCATTGTACCTGTAAAATTGTCCATATTGATGGGGGAACCTCCCAGGGTGATAACTATACGTGGGGACAAAGGTTTTGGCTCATCAGACAAAATGGTTCCGGGAGCGTAAGTTTGGGTGGAGAAACCTAGTGGTCCACCCGTTCTGGCAGAAGTAATTGCTGCAGGATTGGACCAAGTTGTTCTTGTGATGGAACCAGGGAAAAGGAATTGGAGTCATGTTCCCGCTGACAAATGTTATTTACGTGAATGATGTACTCCAATGATATCTTGTTTTTCTGAAATTCTTTTTTTCAGACCCTGTGACTGGTGTTTGCGCATGTGGATTTGTGTGGAGTCCATTCGGGAGGGTCCAGGGACATTCGAGAAATGGTGGCAAGTGTCTCCATGTCACAGCTGAATTCAACGAATTGGATGGCAACTGACAGCTTGGATGTCACTGCGCTGCCTGCCGTTGATTCCAGTGGTTGGTATTGTGGCTCCTTGAGGAAACGGCGTGGGCATGGGCATGATGTCTTACCCCTTCTGCGGCTTCCGTGTCTTTGATGTGGCATGGCTATGCTGCAATTGTCAAGCAACCTGAAAATATATGGGTCTTTTTGGCCCGTCGTGTACCAAACATCTCACACTTCTGCTTGGCTGATGTTCATGATGCTGCAAATTTGATTTTGATGTGCCTTGCGCTATACCAATGCCGGCCCCTCTGTTGCGGCATGTTTTTTTGGAGTACTGCATGATGATTCTCTCGTAGAGGATTCTGGTTTCAGAAGCTCTTTTTGTCCTATTTTCGATCCCTTAGTTACCTCTTTTCCCCTTACTGCCACACTCTCCTCACCTGAACTGCTGGAATCGATGTCCTCAGATTGTAGGTGCCGTCTGGTTAGGTAGTTTTTTTTTTTTTTTTTTTTTTTTTTTTTATTAACGTTTTGTTTATAGTTTTACAAAAAGCAAACTTTTACAAAACTTTCGAAATTTCATAAGTTATTCATTAAAATTACAGATAACAGACAAATAGATCATCAGCCGTTTCTTTTGCAACTTAAAATTTGGCATTTGTTAATTCAGAAGATTACATTGTAGCTTTATGATTTGTAACTTCACGCGACCTTCTCATGCCCATATTAAGATTGGCCTGCACAAGACATACCAAAGATTTTGATAAAACACGCCTTAAAATGCACAGATTTAGCTTGTGGGGTTATGATAGACATTTACATTTTCTAACGCATTTTCAATTTTACTCAACAAACGAGTTAGCGAAATGACAAGTACCAAGGACCCTCCATACATACAACTGTCCCATAATGATGTTTTGGAGATGTCAGAATCTTTCGGGGCAAATTTCCCCAATAAATTTTTCCTGTCGTGTTCAAAAAAAATGCATTCAATAACAAGATGTTTCATGGTTTCAATAGTGTCACATTCACAAAAGCGACAGTGTTGAGTTGAAAAGGCACCTTTATATATGCTCCACATGTAGATTCTTTCAAGTGTATGATATTGGTTTAGTTTAAACCTTAAATATGCTCTCCGTATCTTACTTGAAGGACATAACACCAAATACGACGATCTCATATCTCTCCTGCGTGGCCTTTTGGCATATTCCGCATACAGACGATATGAATTGTTACAATCTAAAGTGGTTGACCAGTCCCAATCAAAAAGATTTCTTTTGACTTTTGGAAGTTTCATTACTAGGTCAGAAATTGTGCAGTCACAATCAACGAGAATTGAATTCATTTGATTAACAAAGGCACACATGGATTTTAATTCTGACCGCACAACCAACCCATGTACATCCACATATAGGGAGTACTTTTGAGGTGCCATAATATCAGCATAGCGTGATAGTTTTCGCCAAACCCATCTAGCTGCTAAAGATACTAGACCAAGTTCGTGCCTAATTATGGAATTGGGAACTGAGGTGGATAGCCCCAATACACTTTTCCACACACTACCCTGAATTTGATTCAATATGACCCCGACATCATGAAGACATATATCTAACCCATATAAGAGAATCGGTTCCACTTTCAATAGATAAAAATCAATCAATGGTTGCAATGAAAATTCACAGATTGTTCTCAGCATGACCTTCATCATCGACACAAGTGGACGAACCTTCATTTTTAGGTATTTCTGCCAAAATGTGAGAGAGTACTGGACATTTAGGGGATACCCCAGATAACGAATCGAGTTTTCGCATTCGATATCAATGCCATTAAGTTGCCACTTGTACGATTTAATTTTCCTGAAATTCCGGAAAATCACAATTTGTGACTTTGAAGAATTGGGAGATAGATTGTGAGAGGCTGCATATTTAGCAAAACTATTCAATTTTAACTGTAGACCACTAGGAGTGCGATCAAATAGTAAGATATCGTCTGCAAAACATAACCATGAAATTTTCAATTCCCCTAGTTTCACAGGAAACATACCAGCTTCATTCCATAACATATCCATATCACAAAGGTATAAATTGAATAAGGTGGCAGCCATATTGCAACCTTGTTTGACACCTGTCATAGTCATAATAGGAGCAGTTAAGGCGCCATCTCTGGTTACCCTGATTTGGTTAGGTAGTCTTTCTCCCTTTTTAGTGGTATCTGCCTGCCACGGAAGGAAGCCACAGTGAATGCTTGTGAGACAGCAGACATGTGGCTCCTTTTCCGGGGGGCAAGCCGAAAATAAGGGAAAAAGCCTATCAGGCAGAAAAAACCCTTATGTGGCACGATGATAGACACCTCCTCACTCTGGAGATGATTCCAATGCAGTGGTGTAGTTGGCGGAGGAAGATTCTTCAGAAAGGAGGAAGGCACCGGGCAGGTAGGTGTGGTTGCAGTCCAAAGCCCGGACAGGACACAAGAAGCACCAACTCCAGGTAAGCGGGAGCGAAAAGGAAGGAATAGGTGTGCCGGTAGCAGAAAGAAGGCACAAAGAGAAAAAGAGGGATACGGTAAGGTGGGGAGTAAAAGGGAGAGCGGGTGCCGTGTCTCGAGAGGCGGAGAAGCGGCCCCGAAAAAAAAAAAAAAGGTAAGCCGCAGCAGGTCTGCGGCGAAGGGAAACTTCGCGGAAGAAAGCGAAGCCGAGAGCAAAAGGAAAGCTTGACACTTCCAAAGCGGAGTGACAAAAACACACGAGCGTTAGACCCAGGAGACGGAAACAAATCCAAAGGGGTTTCAACGCGATGCTCGCCGGGGGGAGGAGGAATAAGTACTCCCGGCGTGTGCCACACCCGGAGCAACACCCTACGGAACAAACAAAGAGGAAGGACAACTACTCTCTAACTTTGTACCACAATCGCCAATGCGGAAGTATCCGCCAATCACGGCGGCGGATGACACTTTTTCTGTCTATGAGTACTGCAAGTTTTGTTCTTGCACCGATCGCAAATGGAGGAATATGACACATATTATCACCTACAATATTGCTGTGTGGTACTATTACCTACTCTTATATTCCAGCTAATATTTCTGGTGGCCCTTGTACCCTAACACGCCTGACTTGATGATGTTTCCCTTGCAGCCTGCTATTCTGCGGTCTATGCGCGCTGTTCATCATATTGGTCTATCCCCTAACTGTGACTCTAATGTGAGTTTATTGTCTGAAACTGGGGTGTTAGCACTTGCGATTTCCTTAGTGGGGGGGTTTGGTTTAGCTGCTGGGAGCTAGACATCCTTGATTAAGCTGGCTTGTGTGGTAGTGAAAGGACTTAATGAAACATCTCAAACTTTGACTGAGCTAGAAAAGCTATTTTGCAGAACAGGGCTGCTATTGATTATTTATTTTTAAAGCATAATTTAGGTTGCAGTGCTGTGGGAGGGATGTGTTGTTTTCATTTGGAAGATCGCTCCTGTTCCATTGAGAAACACATTGGTAGATTGAGGGACCTCATTTATCAAGTCACTCAAGATCAGGATGGGTGCTGGTGGGATCAGGTGTTTTCATGGATTCCAGGGGCATTGCGTTATATTTATGTTTGGGTTTTTGCTGTGCTTTTTGTTGTATTTGTTGTTGTATTTCTTGCATCCCTAATTTGATTGGGATGGTTCGCCGGTTTCAGAAACCGTCTTTTCGTTCATTGGGATATTTCAGTTGATTATCCAAAGGGAGGAGTGTAATGCATGTGCGAAAATAAGCTCAAACATGGCGCCCGTGAACAGCCATTTTGGACATTCACTTCCAAACCGCAATGAAAGTCTACGTGTCTGTGACCTCAGTTAGAAGGCAGACATGAATTCTGCAATGGTGGCAAGATTACATTATGAAACAGATGAGCTCACCATGATATGATATGATATATGGCATTTATAACGCGTCTATACACAAGTGTTTCAAGACACGACAAGGCAAGGGAGGGGAACAGAGGGAAGACAGACAATGATCCTACTAGGCTAAGTGTCATTCAGATTGCACAAGTTCATGGGAAGGGGGAAGGGGGAAAGTGCAGTAATGGGATAAGGAATAATAAACAATAAGTAAAGTACAGCCAGCTGGTGGCAAGTGCAAGGGTAAGTGCCGACATCATGTGTCAAGTGCTGGTAGTGGAACTGTAAGGATACTGAAAACAGTCCCTAAGTGCAGGGGTTGCCAGGAAGGAAATGCAGGTGTGCGACTGGAGGGGGAGGGGACCTGGGCCAGAGATCAGAGAGTGGCCAGGAACCAGTGCAGTTTCAGTTTCAGCCAGGAAGTCAGCGGGGGAGAGGAGGAGGAAAAAGCAGAAGCAAAGAGCAAGGTTTTGAGATGCTTCCGGAACCGGAGATGATTCTCCTCAAGTTTCAGGGAGGCAGGGAGGCTTTTCCAGAGGGAGACCCCAGCCGAGGAAAGAGATCTACCACCAACTCATTGCTTGGAGAAGCGACTGACCCTGAGGGAGTAGGAGACAGATGAGCGAAGAGCTCGAGAAGGAAGATATTTAGGAAGAGAGAGCTGAAGGTATTGAGGCCCGTGGCCCCAGAAGGCCTTGTGGACAATGCAGAGGGTTTTGAACTTAATTCTCGAAGCCATTAGGAGCCAGTGCAGAGATTTCAGTCCTGGAGAGATCCGATCCATGGACTTGAGGCCAAGGACAAGTCTTGCAGTCCGGTTCTGGATGAGTTGCAGAGGGGGGAAGAGTAGAAGCAGGCCGATTTAGAAAGAGGATGTTGCAATAGTCCAGCCTAGAGAGCATCAGAGCTCTGGAGACAGTGAGCTTCTGGGGGAAGGAGAGGAAAGGAAGAATACCTCTGAGGAGGTGCAGCTGGTAGTGTGACCTCTTAGAGATGTCAGAGATGTGAGGAGAGAAGGAGAGAGTGGAGTCGAAGATGACCCCAAGGTTTTTAGCCACACAGGTGGGAGCAGGAGGAGGGCCAAGGGAAGCCGGCCAGAGAGTGACAGGAAAGGAGGGAGTGGGTGTTCCAATGAGGAGAATCTCGGTGTTACTGGTATTAAGGCAGAGATCATTGGCGGCACACCACTCCTGGATGGCGGTCAGGCAGTCAGAGATGAGAGAGGGAGAACAGGTGTCTGAAGGTGGCCTGAAAATGAGCTGAGTGTCGTCCGCATAGCACTGGAAGTTGGGCCTGAGCGCATCAATGCAGTGGACAAGAAGTGCCAGGTATTGGTTGAACAGCCAGGGAGAGAGGGTAGACCCCTGGGGAACACCACAGGTAGAGATAGAGATGCAGGAGAGGAAGGAACCAAGTTGAACCTGGGAGGGTCGATCAGAGAGGAAAGAAGTCAGCCACGCCAGGACCTGACCGGTGATACCCAGGTTATCACAGAGACTGTTGAGCAGGATGGCATGGCTGACCATGTCAAAGGCAGAAGAGAGATCAAGTAGGATGAGGACACAAGGGATGTTGGAATCAAGGTTGGAGAGCAGGTCTTCCATGAAGGATTGTTGTTGTATTGTCTGCTCAAGAACGACAAGAGAGGGGGAGAATCAACGGCTACCCATGGTCAACCGTGTAGAGAAGGAAGACTTAAAAGAGGCAGAGAGCTAGTTTGCATATACTAGCCATTGGTGGTCATGAGCGAGTTTAGAATGTAGAAAACTGTTGGATACTGATTAATTTTATTCATAAATTCGGACACATATCTACAAATAGTAGGTTCACAACGAAAAACAAGACAAAAAGCAATCTCTAAAAAGTCACATTTGGGCCTTGTGTGGCTTATAATGAAAAGTAGATGAGGTGACAAACTGCTGTTGCATCACAGTTGATTTAGTGAGGGTTAGTAACATACATCAAAAATGTGGATTACAAATACTACTGTTTTTACTAGTAGAATATTATTGTGGTCGATACATATATAGGTGTTTCTGGTTCGGGATGGAGTCAGCCTTCACTGGGTTATGGATGTTCACAGATGAAGGGTCCGAACTGTCATCAGGACGTGATTTGGGGCTGGTGAACGCCTATGGAAACAAGTGACACATGAGGGAGGGGGTGTCAGAATGGTAATTGACCAAACAGAGGGTATTCTGTGTAAAAAGGATCTGCACTCTAAGAGCCTACCTGTATTCTATCGGTGGTTGAACACGAAAGTGGTTTCAGGAACACGTCTATATTGGCGCGGGCATCTGTAGCAAAAGAAGGGTAACGGTGAGTTACCTAAATGGTATGAAGTATCATACAGAAGTATATTAATAGTAATAAATGCATACCTGATATTTTAGGTATGTGTTCCAGCGATGATGCTGGAAATTACAATCATGGTGGAGGTTTCTGTGATGTTTCAGGCTAGATCAGGTTTGGAAGATAGCATGGTCGCTGTGTAGGAGAGGTGGAGAGAATCAGCTACTGGTCAGAAAACGAGGAATGGGTTCTAACGTGGATGTGCCTTTCAAGGTTGTTGTGAAGAGCAGTGCCAGTAACCGTGTGGTATAGGACTAGAGTGCGAAAACAATTGCTCTAGGTGTTTGTGCCCTGCATTGACTTAAAGAATGACTTGCATAATGATTGAGGCAAAATATATAAATAAATGAATAAACCAGCACGACATGATTCATGTGTTTTATAAGAGGCGGTATTTTTAGTCGTTATGCATCACGACCTATAAGTCCTTAAGTGGGTGGCGCTGTGCTGATATTGTGCCGGAGAGTAGCTATGATGTGCACGGGGTATTACTGGGATTTCAGTTTTTTTAGAAAAACCAAACTACCGTGCATCGAGTGCAATAACGTTTCTAAAATGTGCGGTTATATCGGGGAAGAGTGCTTAGGCACTGGCTGGCCTAGCTATGTTCCTTACCTTTGAAGCTGATTTCGGGTTCTGTCCGATGTGGCGGCGTGTGGCAGGGAGCTGTGTAAGCGGCCTGAGCGAGGGAGTGAAGATGTACACTCGCTGTGTGGTTCACGCATGCGCGTAGGGGATATTTCAGAGACACTACCTGAGTGCGCAGCTGCGAGATTGGTCAAATAACGCATGCGTGATATGATGTAGGTGCAGGACACTGATACGGTGTGCAATTTATGTCAGGCTCGCGTTTGGGTATTTAATGGAGCACTCTAGAGCGCCCAGGGGCGTGGACACATATCTACGGCAGCGGATTAGTACCATAAGATTATATTACAAGTGCATTCAAAAAGGTTTAGAGAATGCTAGTGACTGGTGAAAAGAATTAGTGACTTTGCATACATCAACAATGAACAATTTGGAGACCACAATTGCAAATATTCCATAACATCTGGCAGGCTCGCGTGTGGGTATTTAATAGGTGTGTAGGAGCACTCTTAAGCGCCGAGGGGCGTGGACACATATCTAGGGCAGAGGATTGGTATCACATAATTATCTTTACAAATGCATTCAAAGAAGTTATGGGAATGCTGGTAACTGGTAAAAAGAATTTGTGACTTTGCATACATTGAAAGTGAACAATTTGGAAAACACCATTGAAAATACTCTATAACATCTGGTTGTTGGACTGCAAAAAGAGTGCAAAACCAAATTGAGAAACACATTGACAAAGATGGAGGAGACACCCTCTATGTTTTTGCATGCATATCAAGAGGTTGCTGACTTAACCTTATGTTGACATCTTTATTAATAGATGAGCTTAGTGAGGAAAATATGTGAATTCGTATTTTGTAAACCTTTTGGTTAGTAGGGTGTCAATTGTTATTGGACATACCTCGATCTTGTAAGGATGACTACTAATGGTAGAGTCAGAGGAGGGTCACCAGTAGTTGGGTACGGTGATGGCATGAATTGAGTTATTTAAAGAAGAAATTCCATTTGATTGCCACATTTAGGCCTTGTTTGGCTGCATTGAGGCGAAAAGTCCATTGTTGCTCTGGTTTGCGAAGTGAGAGATCTCTGTCTCCACCTCTGAAAGGGTTTTGGCCGTTTGTAAAACAAACCAGAAGATGTCATTGTGGGTGTGGTGTTTCTCTTGAAAATGTGCCACCATTGGCTTGTCAGGGACGGCATTCTTGATGCACGAGCGGTTTTCGCATATGCGCTGTCTTACTTCTCTCTTGCATTTGCCGATGTATAGTAATTTGCAAGGGCATTGGATTCCGTACACTGTCCATTTACTTTTACAATTGGTGAAGGACTCGAAATTCCAGTTCTTTCCGTTGAGTTCAATAGATTTCATGTTATTTGTTAGTCAGCACACTGAGCATGATTCACATTTGTAGTGTCCTTTGATAGGTGGTAAATTCCACAGGGTGCTTTGTTGCTCTGGGGGCCTGGTGGGTTCTGTGTAACTGTTGACCAGCCTGTCTTTGAGATTTTTCTCAAATTTTTGAGATTTTTGAGATTTTTCCTTGTGGCCATTCCCTCTGCCAGAAGGGTAGGTGAGAACCAGGCCCTATTCTGAAAGCAACCATACCTGACTTTCCACGGATCGAGGGTGGTGCTGCCTACGCACCCCTCTTTCATGCCAAAGGTTCCATTGCAATTCCACCTCACCAAGCCTTTGGTGTTACCTGTTTTTTGCTAGAAACCTTTGTCACTGGCTGAAAGGGCATTGCACTCGCTGGATGTTGCTTGTGCCCTGAAGATCTACGTGGCACGCACAAAGAGTTTTCTGAAGATTTCACAACTGTTCATGAACTTTGGTAATGTGAACCATGGAAAGGCCTTGTCCAAGGCTTCCATTTCAAGGTGGCTCTCCAGCTGCATCACGCACTGTCATCGGTTGGCGAACCGACCACTAGCTGGCCGTCCGAAAGCCCACTTCACCAGAGCGATCGCTGTGACGACGGCGTTCCTGTCTGGTGTACCCCTGCTGGACATCTTCAGGGATACTACATTGAGGTCCATGCACATCTTCACGAAGTTCTACTGCGTCGACAGGGATTCCAGGGAGGAGTCCAGAGTCCGCCAAGCAGTGCTGCGCCACCTGTTCGCTTGAGGTGAGTCTGTTACAGAGTTAAGAGTTAATTGCTTCTGTTGAGCCTTGCCACCGCCAGTGGCTGTGTAGTGTTGTACTGCTATGTATTCATTATTCATGAGCATGTGAATCCATGCCAGATCACATGCTGGAGAAGATTTAAGTTACTTACCTGTAACTATTGTTCTCCAGCATGGGTCTGGCATGGATTCACATGCAAACCCTCCCTCTGGCCTCTCTGCGGCTCTTCTTGGTCATACTGCCACTTTACGTGCTTACCAAATCTGAAGATGGCTGCCTGAGAAGAGGTTTAAGGAGAGGAGTGTCATTGGATGGGAGCAGTATGACCCAGAGGACAGTGGTTGGTTTAGAGGAGAAATATAGTTTTTAAGTGAAAGTGAAACAGTTTTTTCTTATACCGAGGATTACCAGCCTGACGATGAGGAATATGTAAATCTATGCCAGACCCATGCTGGAGAACAATAGTTACAGGTAAGTAACTTAAACCTTCTTAGGTGTGCTGCAGTCACTGCAATGCAGTTTAAAAATGCACTTGGGGCTGACTTCAGTAGCAATTCCGAACCAGGAATCTGAGGAACTTCTGAAGTTTCTGGGACACAGGAATGTGAAAGTATGCATCTTGACGGTCTATGGAGCCCATTTAACCCTCTTTTGAAAGATGAGGAAAAATATGTTGAATAGATACACTTTAGATGTATTCTTTTCCTAGAGAACCTGTATGCAACAATTAGATTCATGATGAGTCTCATATGGATTTTATCTTTCTTCTGAATTATAAGTAATGAGAGTAAATCTCTTTTCCCTAATGTCTTCTGGGAACTTTTTCTCCGACTCCTTTTATGAGCAAGCATTCAGTCCCCTCGGAAAAAGTCACAGTACCAACATCCCATCCAGCCCCCTTGAACAATTCCCAACTATTTAGAAATGACCAGGTCCCAAAGAAACAGGATATTCAGGTCTACATCTCCCATGATGAATCAGATTTTGAGATCCAAAACCCTGAGTGGATTCCGGAGTGTCTTTCAGGGATTCAGGGAAACATATGTCATAGACAACATAAATACTTGCAAGGTACTGGTAAGACAAATAACATCAAATGAAGTAGAAAATAGAAAGCTCTGTCAACAGTGAGGGAAATCACACTCCTATAAAAGAGAGAAGTGTTCAGGGATCCTCTCACAGAAATCAGAAAAAAGAACTGACTGCAACTGCCACTGTTTTACATTATGGGAGCAGACACTCTCTGTGACCTTAAATGTGTAGTGTCATAGTTTACCTCGCTCTGTTAAGGTTGCCTATCTGTCATTGTTTTCTTATGTTTTCTCTATGGAATGGGCTGTAATCATGCTGGCTTGGTCCACTGCGTTTTTTGGTTTATTGTAACCTGGTTCATTACAAACCTTTCACAAAAACCTTTGCAAAAATGAAAAAAATACAAAAAATGCATAATCAAAGCAAATTCCATAAAACAAATAAAAAGCATCCATCTTCATTAAATTAATGAATACTTAGAACAGCATTTGGCTAATCACTTTCACCACTGCCAAAGTCATGGAGATAGATTTACCATCTAAAATTCTATACCAGAATAGATCAGAAAATAAATACTCAGGAGAATAGACACATTTATTTAAATAACGATTCATTAAAACAAATCTTTTCTGACAGTCACACTTCTCCAATTCTCAAGTGACCCAATAGAATTACAAAATTTGCAAGGACTATATTTTCCGACAGTCACCCATCACAGGTCTCCAATTCTCAAGTGACCCAATAGAATTACAAAATTTGCAAGGAAGGTCCTTTCGAATTTAGATGTAACATGTGTAATAAATCCTATCTGGAGAGTATTTAGTCGGAATCTTAAAAATATATTGCTGGGATATGCACTGAGGAATTGTTCCAAATAGCCAGGCAAACACACTCATTTCTCAGGCTCCATGGTTAAATGAGAATAGAGGCTATACTTGGATAGCCCCTCAGCAGTGCTGATCCAATCACTTTTCAACACATTATCCTTAACTTAATTCAGATCCAATAAAACCAAATTGCAGAAGGAAGATAAATATTTTAGCCAACCATCACATCTATCAAATAAATAATTATTAAGATGTAAAAATAATGTTGCATTTGCTGTTATAATCTTAGCATAAAGGGACAGTGTATTCGATTCTACGCCCGCCTTGACTGAATTTAGACCTAGTTCATATCGAGTAACATTGTTAGGTACACAAGGCGGTAAGCAGAGCGTTATTTCCACATTAGACCCTCCAATCTACTGAGACTATCCAGATTAGACAAAATCCATAGTTCCACTCCATATGTCAAACAACGGATAGCTTTGCTAGAATAGAATTTACATAGAGGCACTATTGAGAACTGACAAAATCTAAATGTAATAGGCCTTATCTGTCAGGAGTCAGGGTTTAGGCAGAAAGAGACGTGTAGTGCGCCAGTGAGACTGGGAACTACACTTCCCAGTAGGCAAAGGGATTGTGTGTAGTTCCCTATGCGCGCCACTAAGCAGCTGCAGGCAACTGGAAAGGCGTGCTTATAACGACCATCTGCCCGTGCTCCGGTGCTGATGATTAATGTTGGAGAGCACGGGCGTTGGCGGCGGCGAGGCAACAGACTGAAGATGTGGTGGAGCTGGCAGGCAAAAGGAACGCTGGAGGGGGCATTGATCTAAGTGTCCCCAGGTTCTTGACTCGGGTTGCGGTGGTGAGAGACGGCTGAAGAGCTATTTCCGCGTCTTTTCTTCAGGTCCGGGGCAGCCGCAGGAGGCGCACGGACAGCCAGTTAAGTGTTCCACGCATTTCTTTGATGTTTCTATGTGAACTTGCTAATGCCTGGGTCGCGGCGGTGAAAGCGGCAGGCCAGACTCTACATTTTGCCTCATTACTTCAGGTCCAGACGTACTCAAGAGGCGTCCTGGCATTCAGTTAAGTGTGTTTACCAAATGTCCATGTCATTGTTGCCTACCTGTCAAGAGTTGTGAGAAGTGGTCTAAAATCGTATCATTTGCTTAAGAAACATTTATAGCACAAGCATGCCTGCTATGCTTGCAGAGTGTTAGTGACAGGCACTTGGTGGTTAAAACAAGAAAAGGACTTGTTTATTTATGGAGGGGTTCTGATAACAGGAGAGGCTTGTGGAATGGCCTTTCACACACACACACAATGCTTATTTCCAGTATAAGTGCAGTATTATGTTCCTTGTTTTGTGGCTTCTGCTTGCCCTATTAGGGCCATGTGTTTCTGTCATCATCACACAGAATTCCTGTCTGTGTGCCATCATGCTTACGCAATATTACGTTGTGTGTATGAAGAGTTGGTTATTGGTGTTTTGTTGCATTTAAGTCATTAGCACTAACCCATATGTTCTATGTACTGCGCTTTGTGAGTCTACGGAATATGTCACGCTTTACTAGTTCAAGGTGCTAGTTCAAAGGTCCAGGGGTGTAGAGTAGAATTTGCAGAAGTATCAAGTCAGGAGCTGTTGTGTTAGGCAGGAGTTATGCTTAGTTGGGGTTTTCTATGTATGCATGTTTTTTCACCCTTCCTTTCCTTTGTCTTTCCATCCCCTTTTCCTAACTCCGTCTCCACCCCGTTGGCTTCCACGTGGCTTCCTGTATTAATAATACTCAGGCGCCCGTGCCAACCATGGTGGGAGGGTCGATCTATTCGGCTTCTGTGGTCCGGGGGAGGGGATTGATCTCTTCCTCCCTTATGCATTATTGACAGAATCATCAGCCCCCGATTTCGGGATTACTGAACCACCTAGGCCAAATGGAGAACCCCCCCACGTTAGCAGATATGCTAAAAGCATTACAAGAATTCAGGTGGAATTAGTGCATGTTAGACAGGAAGCCGGCACGCTGAAGACGCAAGTGCAGGGGTTAGTAGCACAAGGGACCCCGTTGGAGGAAGCAGGGTCCTCTACAGGAAGGGCAGCAGTTAGATCACCTACTGTAATTGTCCAACCTCCAAGTAGTGTGCCTTTGGCCGCACCTGAAAGATTTTCAGGGGATCCCAAGACGTTTATGTTTTTGACACGGGAAGGTTGCATTTTTTGTGCAAACCGTCAGCGTTTGAGACTATTCAAGCTAAGACCGCATTTGTCATATCATATTTAACAGGAGATGCGGCAGCTTGGGTCATGCCATTGGTGCAGAAAGATGACCCGTTATTATGTCACTGGGACAATTTTTTGGCAGAATATGGTCGATTGTTCGACCGCAGGGAAGTTTCTTTAGCACAAGTCAAAGAATTATTGGCATTAAAACAGGGTAGACAGGATTTGGTTTCTTATGTAACCCAATTTAATAGACTGGTAATTGAAACAGATTGGCTGGAAAATAAACAGACAGTTCTGTTTTATCAAGGCTTAAGAGAAGAATTAAGGGATGCGTTGGCGCAGGTAGAGCCCCAGCAAAGGAATTGTACGCCAATGATTGATTTGGCGCTAAGGTTGGACCATCGGATGAATGAGCGCAAGGGAGACAGGAAAAGACCGGAGGTGGTACCTTTTGCAAGATTGAATAGAGGAAAGGTAAACAGAAATGGTGAAGGAGAACCAATGCAGATTGAAGGTAGAGGCCCATTATCGGCAGCAGAAAAGGAGCAGCAAAAAAGCTAATAATTTGTGTCTGTACTGTGGGCAACCAGAGCATTATATCCGCACTTGTCCAAACACACCAAAGAAGGTTGCTGGGTGGGAAAAGAGCAAGGGGGAGTCGGGAAAAGGATTGGACCGGCCTTAGGGGGAACTCAGGTGTCAGGCCCAGTGGTAGGAAGGTTCCCCACTTGGGTAGGAAATACTACACGAAAGGGTAACTCCCATTTGTACATTTTGGTAACTGTATTTTTTGCGTGCACAAAACAGATGGTGTCAGCTATGGTGGACTCTGGGGCAACCAGGAATTTCATTGATTTTAGTTTAGCCAAAAGATTGTGGTTACCGTTGAGAGAGAAGTCACAGGTGGAAGGGGTGCAGTCGGTGGATGGTTCACCCTTAATTTCAGGGCCCATTTGTCAGCAAACTCAACCCATAAGAATGAGGTGTGGGTCGGGGCACGTGGAGCAGATTGTACTGGATTTGATAGCGGCACCCCAGTTTGGCCTTATTTTAGGCATTCCTTGGTTAATGTAGCATAATCCGAGGATTGACTGGGTTACTAGGGAGGTTTTTTTTTGAGGATCAGGAATGTATGGGCCACATGGAGGAGGAGTTGGGCCCTGCTTTGTTTTTGGCGGACCAGCCAACTACATCCAAAGTTGTGGGTGCAGTGGGATTAAAGGTTCCTGATCAATATTGCAGGCAATTGGAATGGTTTTCCACACAAAATTTGCCCTTAATTGGATCTTACAAATTTGCCCCCAAATTTATTGGACCTTACGAAATTGTGAAATGTGTGTCGGAAGTCGCTGTAAAATTAAGATTGCCTCAAACGTTAAAGGAGAGTTCCGGGACTTTTTTTTATTGTCCCTACGGTACGGCCATGTGTTTTTAAGCATAAATCGGTAGATCGTAGAAAACTTTCCTATGGACCATACCCGACTTTTCGTCCATTAACGCACTCCAAATCAGCCGCCATTTTCTGATAATCCTCTCACTTGCCGCATCGCCCTGGCTCACCTGCTTTTGCGGCACTAAATCAAATTCCCCGCCCCTGAGCCTGACATCAGCAGACGCGTACCGCCCATTTCCCAACGCCAAAGCACGTTTCGTGTCAACAATCGCTGCGCCTCAGCTAATGACGTGTCGCCATGGAAATGGCAGGACGCCTCTTTCCTCAATAAGTATAAACACACCGTTTCACAACACACAGCAGCAGATTTTCGATTCCATTATTCTCTGTGTGTTACTTTGAGTATTCTGTGACTCGTTTCTGTGCTCTGGTCAGCTACCTTCGCCGCTTCTAGGCCTTGTGAACACCTGTACCATCTCTGTAAATTATTTTACTTTCTTTACCACACAATGGCTACAATAATGCCGTATATGTACGAGCCCGAGTACACCGAGGAAGAACTACTGGAAAGGCAAGCACGTGAAAACGATGGGGATTCGGACGGCAGTTGGGAGGACCAGTCAACGGATGAAGAGCCTGGACCATGTCGCATGGACGGCGTCTCCACCTGGTGCACGTGCAATCGGTGCGAGCTAATGCCAACTGAGGAGGAGAACTGCTGCTGCCGTGAAAATTCCGGGTGCTTGGCCTACATTTCGGAAGGCGAGCCAAGTCCGCAATGCATCACCGAGCTGCCAGAGTTCAGGGAAGCCTGCCTCTCACGGACCGTATTGAGGATGATGATGATGGTGCTTATGCACGAACTTCGCAGCACTGTTCGTCCGCGTAATCCGAGTAACGAGTAAGTATACTCTGGTTGTGATGTCAGTGATGCCACTACTATGTCATGGTCGTCTCCCACATATAAAATTACATCTACATATCATTCGAATGCATGTAAATTGGTTCCATATTGTGCATGTTCTAGATAGAATTTTTTTCAAAGCAGAATGACATTTTTTACCTGAATCGACAGTGATAAGAAAGTTTTGTCATTTTAATACAGTTTGCATCTTTCATTTTCACAGGTGGTACAGGCTGGTGGCCTATCGTTGCTTCACTTGGTGGCTTCACGGGAGGCTCGGACACCGCGTTCGGAGAGTAATACCTGCCTGTGCGGTACTTGCCATTAGACAACATTTCCCCAGCGACAGTGGACAATACCGCGGATTTTCCCTGGATGTGCTGCAACCGCAACTTTACAATGTGTAATGTTTATTATTTATGTTCAATTGAAATTAAGATCTAAAATAAAACCCAACATATATTTTAACAATGGTTGTTTTGATTTTTTAAATGAATCTAGTGTGTCTCCATTGAATAGTCTTCCTGTGCCTTGTCTTGTCACACCACATGTCTCTGGTCAGCATCCTCCCTCACGCTGGCCGCCCACCTTCAATCCACATAACCGTTGAACCCATATGCAGCAGACATACATAGGTTATTTTGCGGGTTGGCATCAAGCCTCCCGGCCTTGCCTCCTCCCCCAAAAATACTTACCACATCACTTTGTTAAAGCGTTGGCAATAAAAGGAAGGCCGTTGGATTTTATTGATACCAAACATGGTTATAGGTAAATAATCAATATGGTTGATCATAATAAATCATCCTTTTGGGCACTGGGTACAGAGATGACCACCTCTGGCCCGTGCCGCCTTGCCACCACAGGCCAGCCTGCTGCTGACTAACTGCCTAGGCATCCAGGGTCTCCAGGGTGAACTGCACCCATATATTCTCCTGGGAGGGTGAGGTATTAATAAACTCACCCCCCTGCCTTCCATGTACTAGATCCTGCAGGCAGCCTCTTACATGCAGTTAGATGGCCTCTCCTTGGTGAGGCCCTGCGGCAAACGAGTCTTGTCTGCACGACCACCGCCCTAATCCACACCCCCCCCCGCGCCCTATCAAAGGCAGTTCGCACCGGGGTACTTGCGCTGGCAAGTGGAGCTGTCAGGGAGCGATAAAGGCCAAGAGGTGCCAAAGACCATGTACACTTCAAAGTGGTCTCTAGAGCATGGGTTGTTGTTCCCATGTCTACCTCCAGACCCCGTGTCTCCTGCCAAGCATCCCCCTCACGCTGGACGCCCCCCTGCAATCCACATAAGTGTGTCTCCATTCACGAGTCTTCCTGTGTCTTGTCTGCACGACCACCGCCCCAATCCACCCCCCCCGCCCTACCAAAGGCAGTTCGCACCGGGGTACTTGCGCTGGCAAGTGGAGCTGTCAGGGAGCGATAAAGGCCAAGAGGTGCCAAAGACCATGTACACTTCAAAGTGGTCTCTAGAGCATGGGTTGTTGTTCCCATGTCTACCTCCAGACCCCGTGTCTCCTGCCAAGCATCCCCCTCACGCTGGACGCCCCCCTGCAATCCACATAAGTGTGTCTCCATTCACGAGTCTTCCTGTGTCTTGTCTGCACGACCACCGCCCCAATCCACCCCCCCGCCCTACCAAAGGCAGTTCGCACCGGGGTACTTGCGCTGGCAAGTGGAGCTGTCAGGGAGCGATAAAGGCCAAGAGGTGCCAAAGACCATGTACACTTCAAAGTGGTCTCTAGAGCATGGGTTTTTGTTCCCATGTCTACCTCCAGACCCCGTGTCTCCTGCCAAGCATCCCCCTCACGCTGGACGCCCCCCTGCAATCCACATAAGTGTGTCTCCATTCACGAGTCTTCCTGTGTCTTGTCTGCACGACCACCGCCCCAATCCACCCCCCCGCCCTACCAAAGGCAGTTCGCACCGGGGTACTTGCGCTGGCAAGTGGAGCTGTCAGGGAGCGATAAAGGCCAAGAGGTGCCAAAGACCATGTACACTTCAAAGTGGTCTCTAGAGCATGGGTTGTTGTTCCCATGTCTACCTCCAGACCCCGTGTCTCCTGCCAAGCATCCCCCCTCACGCTGGACGCCCCCCTGCAAACCGCATAATGCCACGACTTAAACACGTCATTCATTCACAAACACACCCCTGTTTCGAATTCTTTATAACCCACTTCATATTTCTAATGAGCACTTCTTTGCGCTTTGCTAGTCAACCCGTGAAGGTGCTGGCTATCTGCTCTTCGTCTCTGTGAACTTCCGTGACCACTTCGAGGAAACTCCTCAGTTTGCAACCTGTGAACTGCTCCCTGTTCTACGACAAGAAACTACTCTGATCCCTGCATCTAACTGTTTGTTCGTCAAGGTAAGGCCATGTACCATAATCATTTTGCGTCCAATTTCTTTTCGTTCAAGACAGTACATGCAAGGAACTAGTCACATGTTCTGAGTTTACATTGGTATTCATAGAGAATTGTTGATCTTTACTTTTCAGAACTTTCCACAATGCCTGCCTGTTCCATTGGCGGTTGCCCTTCGAAGACCCATAATAAATCTGAAGGTACTATAATGCATGTTTTCCCTAAGACAATAGATCAGATAAGAGAATGGGTCCGATATTGCGGATATCCACCGTCTGAGCTTGAAAGTAGAGTCCTAGAAGTCTTTGCGGACAAGAGGGGTGATCGATACCGCATCTGCAGCAGGCACTTTACCTCTGACATGTACTCCACATCATTGCTAATAAAGAAGAACACACCGCGAGCGAGGCGAAAATTGCTCTCAAGCGCTATTCCCACTCTATTCGTCCACATCCCTCCACTGGTGAGTCAAGTTTACGTATTTATCTCTCGGCCTTGCGGTAGTGTGTAGCATTAGCTAACAATAATGTCCCCATTTATGTATCCACTCAATATGAAGGCGGAAGATTCTCCATCCGTGTCGTTATTGCAGTCATCAGCCACTTCAAGCGCCTATCGGGTAATCTTACTTGGCTATTCTGCCACTGACTTGTTTTAGGCATGTAAATCAATAGTTTTAATTTATCGTGTAATTATTTTACCTAATGGTACACCCTTGTACTCGTCCTCTAGTCTTTGTTTTCAGTTATAATTATTGTTATCCAAAATAATTCAAGTACTGTCTTTCAGGGAGATGCTGAGGAGTCCAACGTATTGACGACTACCGTTGATGTCACTCAGATGCTCGAGGTACGTTTCAGGACAGTTCCATCGATGGAGATCATCAGATCTTGCATTCTTGTAGCGTGATTGTTACACACAATGTTTCTTTCGTTTTTAGCCATTGATATGTCCTTCTGTCGTCGCCCTCCTATGTGTCTTCTTTTTTCAATATTGTGTTCATTACTAATGAAAGTCCTATGTTTCAGGGAGTCGATGGAGCATTAGTCCAAGAAGAAGGGGGAGCGTGCAGTTACGGGTCGGCGCAACAGCTTGCAGAAGTGTGCACCGCAGTTACATCGTCCCTTGATGTTCTTATGCATTTCGAGGCATGGATACTGACAGTTCAATCAAGCGAAATCATATGACGTGATTACATCCGCTATACTTCCTTCTTTATTAACGCAAGTACTATGTTTCAGGGAGATGACGGAGCTTCTTCTACAAGAACATCACCCCTAGTAGTTGATGCAGATCTCTGGGTGGTGACACTTCCAACGATCGAGCAAATCGAATCATATTGACATATCCATTATTTATTTTAGACAACTGATCATTTGTGCAGGTCTATTTAGATGAGCCGTTCACGCCTGCACAAAGTTTCTGTTCTTTTTATCAAAATATAAAACCATACTAATGCAATTACTGTGTTTCAGGGAGTCACTGAAGCATCATCTTCAATAATATCATCAATGGAAGTCTATGAGGAGCCCGAGGTATGGATCTTGACAGTTCCATCTAACTAGATCAACAATGCGTGAATAATTGTCGTTTGAATGTTCTACACAAAGCGTTCATTCGTGTTTTGCTATGTATTGGTCCCCAAGTACATTTTGTGTTTTCGATATTATTATACATACTAATGAAAGTTCTATGTTTCAGGGAGTCGATGGAGCGTCAGTGCGTGATGGATGTGCTTATCAGGAAAACATAGTCGTTGCAGCGGAAGAGGAAGTGGAGACATGCACACACGAGTCGGAGCAACAGCGTCCTGATGTTGAAGTTCGAGGCAAGAAAGTTTCAAAGAAAAGAAAGCGAAAGAAGGTTAGTGTCCTGGTCACTATATTATGTTGTTTTTCACTGTTAATAGTTCAGTACTGTAAGTTGTGTTTAAACTGAATATCCCTTTTCCAATCTGTCCTCTAGTTGCGAGTGGGTGTACGAACTAGATCTACACAGACAGTGAAGCGAACGAGAGATGTTGCTTGTCAAACCTTTTGGCAGGGACTTGAGACTGGAGATGCATCGTGCCAATGGGAAGAATATGAAGTGATTGACAACGGAGCTATACCACCACCAGCCATTGATAGTGAATGTCCTCCTGGTAGTTCGGATGCAGTCGGAGATCAATTCACAGAATCCACACCCGCAAAAACTAAGACCGCGAGAAAGTTGAAGAAATTGTTTTATTCACCCATCTCCGGAGAAGGAACAGATGTTGCAATGGAAGAGAATGAAGTGGACGACAATGAAACACCATCAATATCACTGAACATAGCGGAAGACGATATCAGAGATTCTACCTTTCATGTGAGTGACATGTCCTCAACGTTACAGGCCGAACCAGCTGGGATGCAGAGTGACAGTATAAGGAAAGAGGCCAAATTCATTGTATTCGATAGTTGTTTGATTGATATTATTATTCGGATGAAATGTGGGCATTCGGTTGGTGGGGAAGTATGTGGGGAGCCATTCATTAATGTGACTCGTGCAATTCGAGGCACTAACCTTAAAATACATGCCACCTGTACAAAATATCATCCTTTCTCATGGTCTGCACAACCTATGCTGGGACAACTGCCAGCAGGCAATCTACTTTGTGCAGCGGCAGCACTTTTTAGTGGTTCAAGTTTTAAAAAGTTAGAGTCTTTCTTTCAGTTTGTGGGAATCCATTTCATTGCGAAAACTCAGTTCTACAAATACCAAACCGATTATCTATTTCCAGCCATTAGCGAAGCTTGGAGAATGGAAAAAATGTCTATTGATAGTACATTCGCGGGCAAACGGTTCAGGCTAGCCGGTGATGGACAGTGCGACAGCCCAGGATTTTCAGCCAAGTACTGCACCTACCACTTTCAGGACATGGAAAGTAAGAAAATTGTGAGTTTGGTGGTCGTGCAGGTGTCACAAAGTACATCCTCAGTGGCCATGGAGAAAGTTGGCTTTGTAGCATCATTGCAAGAACTACAATCGCGGGGAATGGTGATCGACCTGATAGCCACGGACAGACACGTTTCAATTGCCAAGACAATGAGAGAACAGTACAAAAATATAAATCACCAATTTGACGTTTGGCATCTTGCAAAAACAATCAATAAAAAATTGTCGGCTGCAGGTAAAAAAAAAGAATTGCAAGGTATTTCACAGTGGTCCAAGTCAATCAGCAACCATCTTTGGTGGAGCTCAAAAACATGTGGAGGGTCGTTGGAAATTCTACTGGAAAAATGGCGGTCAGTAATGCCACACTGTACAAACGTTCACCGATGGAACACGAACCAACATTTCCACAATTGTGAACATGGCCATTTGTCCACAGAGGAGACACGGAAGAAGAAGTGGTTGATTCCTTCATCACCCACTCACAAAGCCATTGAAAAGATTGTATTTGATAAAACTATAACAAAAGCTTTGAGGGGACTCACGGAATTCTGCCACACAGGAGATTTGGAGGTGTTCCACAATATGTGCCTAAAGTACAGGCCAAAACGATTGCATTTTGGCATGGAGGGCATGATAAATCGGACTCTTTTAGCGGTCTTGGCACATAACCATAATGTTGGCCGTCAACAAAGTAGGACGACCGGAACTTTAGGGACGCTTCGCTACAATAAGGCCTTCACTAAAAGAAGTAAACAATGGGTGATCAAACCAGTGTTTGAGGATATGCAATATGAGTTTATTGAGAAACTTATTGTTGACGTCCTAGATAGGCACATAAATGGAGTTGTGAACGAACCTGTGCAGGGGACAACTGCATTGCCACCCAACATTGCCTCTGTTCCATGTCCACCTAAAGAAGAACTCATTGAGAAATACACATCACGGTTTAAATGATTGTAATTTGATTGTCTGTTCTCTCGAGTCTCCTCATGTCGCAGGCCCATTGAATATGTGTATCTATACAACCTTGTTCATTTGCGCATTAAATTAAACCAAACAGTAATATAAATCATTTTTCAAAAAATATAGAATGTCTCCGTATTTATGGTTCTGTGGGGCTGCAAAGCACGCAGACAAAATGCAAAGATGGAGTGTAAATTTCAAGTCCTGTGAGATGGCCTTACACTAAATGTAGCTAACTAGGAATGTGTGCTCGTTCAAAGTGAAGGTCAGCTGCTTTGATTTTTTCTCGGGTGCCAGAATGGCCCACGACTCAGTATAAGGTTCTATTGTTATTTGACCTTGACAGGCCGGGACCACGTAAGAAACGATAATGAATATAATTTCAGAAACGAAAGCCATTTCATGTTCGTTCATTAGAAGAAATAACGTCGGCATAGAAGGAGTGGTATTTTGGGGCTGCCCTACGCACAGACACAATGGAAAATGCAAATATAATGTAAGTAACTCTTTAGATGAGTTTATACCGCAATTTAATTACTATACAGTAGCTTTAAAGACGGGTTAAGTTGTACTTGTTCGTTCTATGTGGCATATTGTTTTGTACCGCGCACTATCTTGGGGAGAACCGTCTCCTTTTACGGAAGCACCTCAAAACCTTCCTCTTTGCTTCTGCTTTCTCTCTCCCTCTCCCCTGCTACAACTGGTCCACTGTCTGCGATCTCGGTCCTGGGCCCTTCCACTCTCCACCTGCACTCCCTGTCAACCCCTGCACTGGGGGACTGTCTCAGTATCCAACAGCCCCCCCTTGACGTTTAAAACCCAGTTGCACTGTCCTAGCTATGAAATAATTTCCCGACCGAATATATAAAATGAATAATTTTAATAAAGATCTGATGGTGAGACTAATTTCATTTTTTATGTTTTTCAAACAGGTACTTCATCCATTATTGTCTGTGTCACGAGTACCAGACACCGGCGGATGGGTTTTTCAACCGCCAGTTGCTTCTCCGCGTGAACAACGTTAGCACCCTGACCATTTTGTGGGACGATCGCCAAGTACAAGTATGCCCTTACGCGGTACTAACTGCTAGATGCAACATACAGACCGCTGTGGTGGCCTAGTTCTTGGAACAGCCATGCGATTATCAGTGCGACCGAAGAGCTTATTTTATCGTAAACCAACACCCTGTGTACTGCACACGAACATCGCTTGCCTCAAGACGAACTATTTTGGATCGAGAGCAAATAAAAATGCAAATCGCTGAATATTCTCTAAAAATTTGATGTCCAATAAATGTACTTTGCCAAATGTACAATCTTGCAGTTTGCTTTTAAACCACAGTTTCATATTACAAATTGTGGCGCTGTATTGTGAGATGATCTAAGACCCTGTGTACAGCAAAGGAACATCGCGTGCCTCAAAACGAACTTTTTCGAACGTGAGCAAATAAAAATGAAAATCGCTGAATATTCTCTAAACATTTGATGTCAAATAAATGTACTTTACCAAATTTACAATCTTGCGGTTTGATTTAAAAGTACAGTTTCATATTGCGAATTGTGGCGCGCTGTGTTGTGAGCTGATCTGTGTTGATTTCCGGGTTCTGTGTGGAGTCGCGTAGAAGACGCATGGGCGCGTTTGCCTACGCAGCACAGTCACGTCACGGATAGAGGCGGGGAATATGAATGTTTTGATAAAGTCTGTTTCAGGGGCGGGGGATTTGATTTAGTGCCGCAAAAGCAGGTGAGCCAGGTCGATGGGGGGAAATGATAGGATTATCAGAAAATGGCGGCTGATTTCGAGTGCGTTAATGGACGAAAAGTCGGGTATGGTCCATAGGAAAGTTTTCTACGATCTACCGATTTATGCTTAAAAACACATGGCCGAACCGTAGGGACAATAAAAAAAAAGTCCCGGAACTCTCCTTTAAGGATACATCCAGTATTCCATGTGTGTTTGCTTAAACCCGCCGCAGTGCCTAGAACACGTGTGCAGAGACCCACAGCTATCCACAAGGAGGGTTAGACAGAGTATGAGGTGAAGAAAATTTTGGACTCGAGGAGAAGACGGCAAGGTTTGTGGTATCTGATCCAATGGGCGGGCTTTGGACTGGAAGACTGCTCCTGGGAACCTGCCAGTTCGGTGAAAGCTCTGCACCTGGTAAGACTGTTTCATTTATGACATCCTAAAAGGGAGGGCCTGGGAAGAGCCCTGGGAGAGGAGGTACTGTCAGGAGTCAGGGTTTGGGCAGAAAGAGGCATGTAGTGCACCAGTGAGTCTGGGAACTACACTTCCCAGTAGGCAAAGGAACTGTGTGTAGTTCCCTATGCGTGCCACTAAGCAGTTGCAGGCAATTGGAAAGGCGTGCTTATAACGGCCATCCGCCCGTGCTCCGGTGCTAATGATTAATGTTGGAGAGCACGGGCGTGGTGGCGGCGAGGCAGCAGACTGAAGGGCTGGCAGGCAAAAGGAACGCTGGAGGGGGCATTGATCTAAGTGTCCCCAGGCTCTTGACTCGGGTTGCAGTGGTGAGAGACGGCTGAAGAGCTATTTTCGCATCTTTTCTTCAGGTCCGGGGCAGCCGCAGGAGGCGCCCGGACAGCCAGTTAAGTGTTCCACGCATTTCTTTGATGTTTCTATGTGAACTTGCTAATGCCAGGTTCGCGGCGGTGAAAGCGGCGGCCAGACTCTACATTTTGCCTCATTACTTCAGGTCCGGACGTCCTCAGGAGGCGTACGGGCATTCAGTTAAGTGTGTTTACCAAATGTTCATGTCATTGTTGCCTACCTGTCAAGAGTTGTGAAAGGTGGTCTAAAATCGTATAATTTGCTTAAGAAACATTTATAGCACATGCATGGTGTTGGTGGTTAAAACAAGAAAAGGACTGGTTTATTCATGGAGGGGTTCTGATAACAGGAGAGGCTCATGGAATGGGGACACACACACACACACACACACACACACACACACACACACACACACACACACACACACACACTCTCTCCCTCCTCCCCCCTTATTTCAGTGTTATGTTCCTTGTTTTGTGGCTTCTGCTTGCCCTTTTAGGGCCATGTGTCTCTGTCATCATCATTACACGGAATTCCCGTGTGTGTGTGTCATCATGCTTACGCAATATTACGCTATGTGTATGAAGAGTTGGTTATTGCTGTTTTGTTGCATTTAAGTCATTACCACTAACCAATATGTTCTATGTGCTGCGCTTTGTGAGTCTATGGAATAGGTCACGTCTTACTAGTTCAATGTGCTAGTTTAACGGTCCAGGGGTGTAGAGTAGAATTTTTAGGAGTATCAAGTCAGGAGCTATTGTGGTAGGCAGGAGTTATGCTTAGTTAGGGTTTTCTATGTATGCATGTTTTTTCGCCCTTCCTTTCCTTTGTCTTTCCACCCCCTTTCCCTAACTCCGTCTTCCCCCCATTGGCTGCCACGTGGCTTCCTGTATTAATAATACTCAGGCGCCCGTGCCAACCACGGTGGGAGGGTCGATCTATTCGGCTTGTGTGGTTGGGAGAGGGGATTGATCTCCTCCTCCTTTATGCATTATTGACATTATCTGAGCTGCAAAATTGAACAGTCTTACTCCTACGTCCCCTCCCCTTTCCTCCATACATCAGGACACGGAGCAGAGATTTTTGTAGCACCATACAAAAACATTTTCTGGCAATTATTTGTGTTGCGGACCCCAGTGCAGGCTAGGCTACTGACTCTGCCTCCCTAAGCCCTGCCTCCAGGCTTTGACCTTCAGTCCTTTTCTACACTCAGTCGGGCCGGATGCTTCTGCACCAGCAGGTTCTTCTTTTTCCTGCCTTTTCTGTCTTTTGTCAGGATTTTCTTTCCCCCTCGCCTCTGGCTTCGCAGTCCTTTTCGCTCGCTTATATTGGGATCAAAAGGACTTCTTGTCGGCTCTGCATTCTACCCCCTCAGCTAAGGTGGTCACAAACGCGATAGAATCTGGGGCGTTCCCTCTGGGAAGAGGCACGAGGCAAGGCTGCCCTGTCCCCTCTTATATATGCGTTGGTTATGGAGCCCTGGATGATCTCTGTTCACAATGACGAAACGATAAGTGGCGTACGAATAGGGCACTCACACTGCAAGATTGCCTTGTTTGCTGATGATGCACTTCTTTACATCACCAAACCATCACAGACGGTTCCCCGGGTACTACAAAGCCTAGCACATTATGAAGACCTCTCTGGGTTTAAGGTCAACTTTGGGAAATCTGTGGCGTTCATAGCAGGCAACCTACCTGTTACAGAGATAGACTACATTAGTGGGCTCCCCTTCCGGACTCAAAGGGACAGGTTCCGTTATCTGGGCATTCAAGTGACGCACAACCCCAACAACCTCTTTTCTAATAACTTTCTTCCCCTCTGGTCAGCGGTCAAAAGGGACGTGGAGAGGTGGGCGGGATCGGGGCTTTCATGGATGGCACGCTTGAACTTGGTGAAAATTGTGATTCTCCCCAAATTCCTATTCTTATTTCAGATGCTTCCGGTGCAGGTGCCCAGGACATTCTTTGCAGAGGTAAAGCGAGCCCTCCTACTATTTCTCTGGGGGGGGCAGAAACATAGGATCTCTTATGAGGTGCTGACTAGGCCCAAGGAGGATAGGGGTGTGGGATTCCCAGATCTGGAGACATATTATAAGGCCTCTCAACTGAGGATACTGGTTGTCATGCCGCCGAGTTCCTGGCGTCTATGGAGCCGCTGGCGACGCGGAACTTAGTCCCGTCCGCCAGCCGCTTTCTGCCACGCCCCCTATTTCCTGGTTTCACTTCCTTCTGTTCTCATTGGTTGAGCGCTCCGCGGCCCGGTGTTTTAACCCGCCACTTCCGGGTCACGGACACGTCGCAACGCTTCCGGTTTCGTTCCGTTAGCCCTGAGTTGCTTGCTCGCTGTTACTCTCTACCTTAGTTACTCGTTTTCCGCCCGTTGGGTCCTCGTGCCCAGTCTGGCCCACTTTCTGCTCATCCTTCGTTCCTACGCTGTATCTGCCTGCCCTTCCTCCGCTCCCTTTGCTTTGCTTCTCTCGCCCGCCTCCTCTGGCCTCCTTCCAACTTACTTATCCTCCGTCCTTCCCATCTTCACTTTCCGCCCTTCTTCCTCTTGACTGTATCGCTCCGCTCCGTCTCTTCCGTGTACCAGTTCCCTGCTTTGTCCATTGGATTTGCTCTCGCCTACCACTCGGATAAGTTTGCTGTGTCCTTCCCGTTTACCAGTCTCCTGCCTGTTTTCCCCGGACTGCCTTTGCTTACCGTTTTGCTACCTCCACTTCTAGCCTCCTGTGTACTAGTTCCTCGGACCGCTTACTGGACTGCCTATGTCCTTGGGGGTTCTCTCCCGTGTGTTACCTCCAGACACTTCATACCAGCACTCACCCTACAAGGATTCGTGGTTCCACTCCTCCAAAGCACCCGGCGACTGCACAGGGGTTTTTTGTGCCTAAGGGCTTTTTCCCCCTCCTGGTCGTTCCCAGGGGAGGGGCCCCTTGGTCTCGCTTCTTGGGGGGCACGGTGGCTTCCTCCCGGGGTCGTCCCTATCTACATAAAAAAAGGTGCGATCACGAAGAAAGGAAAATAAGGGTTCTTGGAAGGAAAAAGAAGGTGAGGAGTCGGGGGAGATCTCAGAATCTACACTGTCGGACGAAGATATCACCGACCCCGGTGACAGTTTGCGATGCCAAAAGGAGATGGCCACCCCACAGCAGGTACAAGAAATCGTAGCCGCTGTACAAAGTCTAAATTTGGAGATGCAGAACCTTAAGACAGCTAACGCCACCCTAGAACAGCGTCTGACGGACAGGGAAAGACCTTCAATCGATTTACCTCCACTTCCCCTAGTATCAGGGAAGTTTGATGGTTCCCCTAAAAAGGTTAAGGAGTTCCTGGACGCCTGCAATCTTCATTTTTCCTTTCGCCCTCAGACCTTTGCCTCAGACCACGCCAAGGTGGGGTTCATGATCACCCACATGACCGGGAATGCCCTGGCTTGGGCTACCCCTCTAGTAAATCAACCAGACCCGGTTTTGCAGGACTACAATGACTTTAAGGCTCTGATTCAACAAACCTTTCTGCGAACAGAGAGTACCTTCTTGGCCTCGGAGGACCTCCTTGATATCCGTCAGGGGAATTCTGATCTCCTGACATACATCACCACTTTCAAACAGGTGGCAGCTGAGGCAGGTTGGCAGGAACAGGCCCAGTATGCCATATTTCGGCGAGGTTTAAGGGAGGAATTGAAGGATGAACTAGCTCGGATAGAAAGACCGGTGTCTTTTGCCGATCTCCTGACAGCTGCCCTCCGAATAGACTTCAGGATGACAGAAAGACGTCAAGAAAAGAAGACCAGGTTAAGTGTACCCACTCTCTTGGAGACTCACTCACTCGCATCAGTGCCCTTCCAACGGACCGCTAAGGAAGAACCTATGCAGATCGGAACCACCAGAGCCCCACTCACACCTGAAGAAAGGAAACGGCGCAGGGAGAGCTCCCTGTCTATGTACTGCGGGTCTTCCTCACATCTGCTAAGAGACTGTCCGGAAGTGCCACCCAGAAGGTCGGGAAACGCTCGCCCTCGGTAAGCATTGGGACATATTACCGAGGGGCTGCTCTTAGTCCCTACGCTCCTCTTTCTGTATCCTCCACAGAAACGTCTGAAGACTCCCGTTTGATGGTGCTCACAGTTTCTCTCAGAGTGGGCACCAAGGAAGTAACCACTCGAGCTCTACGCGACTGTGGAGCAGCAGGGAACTTCATGGATACTCATTGGGCAGAACGACAGGGAGTGAAAAGGATAGCCAAACGAGAAGATCAAAAGGTGGAAGGGGTTGATGGCGAACCTTTGAGCTCGGGTTTGATCACTCACACCACAGAAGCAGTCACTTTGTCCATCCAACAACATATCAAGGATTCGTGGTTCCACTCCTCCAAAGCACCCGGTGACTGCACAGGGGTTTTTTGTGCCTAAGGGCTTTTTCCCCCTCCTGGTCGTTCCCAGGGGAGGGGCCCCTTGGTCTCCCTTCTTGGGGGGCACGGTGGCTTCCTCCCGGGGTCGTCCCTATCTACATAAAAAAAGGTGCGATCACGAAGAAAGGAAAATAAGGGTTCTTGGAAGGAAAAAGAAGGTGAGGAGTCGGGGGAGATCTCAGAATCTACACTGTCGGACGAAGATATCACCGACCCCGGTGACAGTTTGCGACGCCAAAAGGAGATGGCCACCCCACAGCAGGTACAAGAAATCGTAGCCGCTGTACAAAGTCTAAATTTGGAGATGCAGAACCTTAAGACAGCTAACGCCACCCTAGAACAGCGTCTGACAGACAGGGAAAGACCTTCAATCGATTTACCTCCACTTCCCCTAGTATCAGGGAAGTTTGATGGTTCCCCTAAAAAGGTTAAGGAGTTCCTGGACGCCTGCAATCTTCATTTTTCCTTTTGCCCTCAGACCTTTGCCTCAGACCACGCCAAGGTGGGGTTCATGATCACCCACATGACCGGGAATGCCCTGGCTTGGGCTACCCCTCTAGTAAATCAACCAGACCCGGTTTTGCAGGACTACAATGCCTTTAAGGCTCTGATTCAACAAACCTTTCTGCGAACAGAGAGTACCTTCTTGGCCTCGGAGGACCTCCTTGATATCCGTCAGGGGAATTCTGATCTCCTGACATACATCACCACTTTCAAACAGGTGGCAGCTGAGGCAGGTTGGCAGGAACAGGCCCAGTATGCCATATTTCGGCGAGGTTTAAGGGAGGAATTGAAGGATGAACTAGCTCGGATAGAAAGACCGGTGTCTTTTGCCGATCTCCTGACAGCTGCCCTCCGAATAGACTTCAGGATGACAGAAAGACGTCAAGAAAAGAAGACCAGGTTAAGTGTACCCACTCTCTTGGAGACTCACTCACTCGCATCAGTGCCCTTCCAACGGACCGCTAAGGAAGAACCTATGCAGATCGGAACCACCAGAGCCCCACTCACACCTGAAGAAAGGAAACGGCGCAGGGAGAGCTCCCTGTCTATGTACTGCGGGTCTTCCTCACATCTGCTAAGAGACTGTCCGGAAGTGCCACCCAGAAGGTCGGGAAACGCTCGCCCTCGGTAAGCATTGGGACATATTACCGAGGGGCTGCTCTTAGTCCCTACGCTCCTCTTTCTGTATCCTCCACAGAAACGTCTGAAGACTCCCGTTTGATGGTGCTCACAGTTTCTCTCAGAGTGGGCACCAAGGAAGTAACCACTCGAGCTCTACGCGACTGTGGAGCAGCAGGGAACTTCATGGATACTCATTGGGCAGAACGACAGGGAGTGAAAAGGATAGCCAAACGAGAAGATCAAAAGGTGGAAGGGGTTGATGGCGAACCTTTGAGCTCGGGTTTGATCACTCACACCACAGAAGCAGTCACTTTGTCCATCCAACAACATATCAAGGATTCGTGGTTCCACTCCTCCAAAGCACCCGGCGACTGCACAGGGGTTTTTTGTGCCTAAGGGCTTTTTCCCCCTCCTGGTCGTTCCCAGGGGAGGGGCCCCTTGGTCTCCCTTCTTGGGGGGCACGGTGGCTTCCTCCCGGGGTCGTCCCTATCTACATAAAAAAAGGTGCGATCACGAAGAAAGGAAAATAAGGGTTCTTGGAAGGAAAAAGAAGGTGAGGAGTCGGGGGAGATCTCAGAATCTACACTGTCGGACGAAGATATCACCGACCCCGGTGACAGTTTGCGACGCCAAAAGGAGATGGCCACCCCACAGCAGGTACAAGAAATCGTAGCCGCTGTACAAAGTCTAAATTTGGAGATGCAGAACCTTAAGACAGCTAACGCCACCCTAGAACAGCGTCTGACAGACAGGGAAAGACCTTCAATCGATTTACCTCCACTTCCCCTAGTATCAGGGAAGTTTGATGGTTCCCCTAAAAAGGTTAAGGAGTTCCTGGACGCCTGCAATCTTCATTTTTCCTTTTGCCCTCAGACCTTTGCCTCAGACCACGCCAAGGTGGGGTTCATGATCACCCACATGACCGGGAATGCCCTGGCTTGGGCTACCCCTCTAGTAAATCAACCAGACCCGGTTTTGCAGGACTACAATGCCTTTAAGGCTCTGATTCAACAAACCTTTCTGCGAACAGAGAGTACCTTCTTGGCCTCGGAGGACCTCCTTGATATCCGTCAGGGGAATTCTGATCTCCTGACATACATCACCACTTTCAAACAGGTGGCAGCTGAGGCAGGTTGGCAGGAACAGGCCCAGTATGCCATATTTCGGCGAGGTTTAAGGGAGGAATTGAAGGATGAACTAGCTCGGATAGAAAGACCGGTGTCTTTTGCCGATCTCCTGACAGCTGCCCTCCGAATAGACTTCAGGATGACAGAAAGACGTCAAGAAAAGAAGACCAGGTTAAGTGTACCCACTCTCTTGGAGACTCACTCACTCGCATCAGTGCCCTTCCAACGGACCGCTAAGGAAGAACCTATGCAGATCGGAACCACCAGAGCCCCACTCACACCTGAAGAAAGGAAACGGCGCAGGGAGAGCTCCCTGTCTATGTACTGCGGGTCTTCCTCACATCTGCTAAGAGACTGTCCGGAAGTGCCACCCAGAAGGTCGGGAAACGCTCGCCCTCGGTAAGCATTGGGACGTATTACCGAGGGGCTGCTCTTAGTCCCTACGCTCCTCTTTCTGTATCCTCCACAGAAACGTCTGAAGACTCCCGTTTGATGGTGCTCACAGTTTCTCTCAGAGTGGGCACCAAGGAAGTAACCACTCGAGCTCTACGCGACTGTGGAGCAGCAGGGAACTTCATGGATACTCATTGGGCAGAACGACAGGGAGTGAAAAGGATAGCCAAACGAGAAGATCAAAAGGTGGAAGGGGTTGATGGCGAACCTTTGAGCTCGGGTTTGATCACTCACACCACAGAAGCAGTCACTTTGTCCATCCAACAACATATCGAAAGCATCACATTCGATATCATCAGAGCTGCTCATTTCCCCATAATCCTGGGTATCTGTTGGCTACGCAGACACAACCCCAGTATTGACTGGTCTAGAAACTTACTTAGTTTTCAGTCCTCACTATGCAAATCGGAATGCTTGCCAGAACCAAGATTCGAGATTGTCAAGACCACAAATAGCTGCGAGGTCAGAACTGTACACGGTCTCCCACTACCTGAAGGAGTTCAACGAGGTAGCAACTGAAAAGATACCCGTCGAACTCCCCCCGCACCGGCCTGAAGACTGTTGCATAGATCTTACCCCAGGAGCACTGGTACTCTTCGGCAGGATGTTTTCACTATCTTTGGAAGAGAAACAATACCTCTGAAAGTATTTGGACAGCAACATGGAAAACGGGCTCATAAGGCCCTCAAAGTCCCCCGCAGGGGCATCCTTGTTCTTCATCTCTAAAAAAGATTCAAAGGAGTTGAGGCCGTGTATAGATTATCGCGGGCTAAACAAAGTCACCATAAAAGACCGGTATCCTACGCCGTTGATCACCGATATCCTACAAGCTGTACATGGTGCCACAATCTTCACCAAATTCGACCTGAGGAATGCTTATCACCTACTCCGGGTGCAGAAAGGAGACGAATGGAAGACAGCATTCCGGACTCCTTTCGGACTTTTCGAGTACCAGGTAATTCCGTTTGGTTTGGTAAACGCCCCGTCGGTATTCCAACGGTTTATGGACAGACTATTCTCCGATCTCCTGTGCCAAACCACATTGGTATACTTAGATGACATTCTGATCTACTCCCGCACTCCTGAAGACCAAGTGGAACACGTCAGGGAAGTATTTTGAAGGCTCCGGAGAAATCATTTGTCTGTTAAACTCGCCAAATGTGTGTTTTCAGCCTCCTCCATTCCTTATCTAGGATACATACTGTCCGACCACAGTATCTCCATGGATCCACACAAGGTGTCTTCCATCATTGAATGGCCTTCCCCTACCTCAGTCAAAGAGATACAGAAATTTCTGGGGTTAGCAAACTTCTACTGGAGATTTATCCCTAATTTCTCTCAAAAGATACTACCCATCACCTCTCTTTTAAAGAAGTCGGCAACTCATTCAAATGGTCAACAGAGGCGGAAGACAGTTTTAGGAATCTTAAGGAAGCCTTCTGTTCTGCACCCATCCTACAACAACCAAACCAACATCTGCCCTTCATTCTAGAGACGGACGCTTCATCAGCCGCAATAGGGGCTGTGCTTCTTCAAGAGATCCAGGGTACAGAACATCCGGTGGCTTACTTCTCAAAGACCCTAAGCACCAGTCAAAGGAACTACTTGGTCATTGAGCGAGAGCTGTTAGCCATGAAGGCAGCTTGTGTAGAATGGTGCCATCTGCTTCAAGGAGGAAGGTTCCCGTTCACCATTCGGACCGATCACAAGAACCTGCAGGTTCTCAAACAGTTTGAGTGCTATAACACTCGACCGGCCCGATGGGCTCACTTCTTCGCTCAATTCTAATTCCACATAACCTACATCCCCGGCAAGATGAATGTTGTAGCCGATTCTCTCTCCCACCGGTGTGATTACATGCCAGAGACAGATACGCCTCTTGAACGGATGTTTCCCCAATCCAGGTCTATCGGAATTGTTTCTAAGTTCCTTAAACAGGTACAGGAGGACTCTGGAGGTCGTTCTGAGGTGGAAAGACATTCTAAGGATCTGGCCTATGAAATCAGGAACGGCCTTTACCTTGTCGGAGGAAAACTCTATCTACCCACGCCGGCTTTCCGCAAGACAGCACTTACCTGGTGTCATGACTACAAACTTGCAGGACACAGGGGTGTGGCCGGCACTAGACATTTCCACTGGCCTACGATGAGGAGGGATGTAGATCGGTATGTTCAGTCATGTATCGTTTGTATGCGGAGTAAGTCATCCCGTCAACGACCAATCGGTCTACTGGAACCAAGTGCTGTGCCAAAGGGTCCTTGGAGCACGATTTCACTGATTTTATAGTGGATTTGCCCCCGTCTCAAGGATGCACCTGTGTCATGGTGGTAGTGGATTCATTTACAACATTGGCTCACTTCTCCCCATTGCCTGGTGTTCCCACTGCAGCCAAGATGGCTGAAGTGTTTCTCCAAGACATATTCCAGTTGCACGGTATGCCTAACAAAATAATTTCAACCGGGGTAGCCAGTACACCTCCCGGTTCTGGAAGGCACTGTGTGCCAGACTAGGTATCAAAAGAGCTCTCACCTCTGGATTCCATCCGCAATCCAATGGGCAAACCGAACGCCTGAATGGAACCCTGGAACAGTACTTAAGGTGCTTCATCAACTCCCAACAGGACAACTGGTGCACGCTACTCCCTCTAGCAGGATTCTCCAACAATAACTCCACACATACTGCTCTCGGGTTTAGTCCTTTTTTCTGTACTTATGGTTTTCACCCCCGCTCCATTCTTCCTGTCTCGGCCCTCTCTACTAGTTTACCATCGGTAGATTCTTCCCTCTCCCTCCTTAGAGAGACACACAAGAAGGTAGAGGAAGGCCTTAAGTCAGCCCAAGCTCAGTATTGCATTCAAGCCAACAAACACCGAAGACCTGTACCAGGATGGGATGTGGGTACCAGGGTCATGCTCTCCACTAGGTACTTACCTCGTTGGGTCCATCCCTCCAAGCTATCCCCCAAGTACCTAGGGCCATACGAGATCATACAGAAGATCAACCTTGTGGCTTTTCGCTTGAAATTACCCAACAACCTTAAAAGGGTCCACCCTGTTTTCCATGCCTCTCAACTCAAGTCCTTTCATGCTGACACTTGGGCACGTCAGGTTAGACAGGCCCCGATTCCTCAGGGTTCTACTCGGGCGGAATATGAGGTCGCCCAACTCTGTGACTCCAGGTATCATAGATGCAGGCTGGAATATTTGGTTAAATGGAAGGGCTACCCTTCATCGGAAAACTCTTGGGAACCCATCACACACATAAATGCTCCTGTCTTACTTCGCAAGTACCACTTCTTTCATCCAGGGAATCCAGGGGGGAGGATCTTATAGGAGGGGGCATACTGTCATGCCGCCGAGTTCCTGGCGTCTATGGAGCCGATGTCGACGCGGAACTTAGTCCCGTCCGCCAGCCGCTTTCTGCCACGGCCCCTATTTCCTGGTTTCACTTCCTTCTGTTCTCATTGGTTGAGCGCTCCACGGCCCGGTGTTTTAACCCGCCACTTCCGGGTCGCGGACGCGTCGCAACGCTTCCGGTTTCGTTCCGTTAGCCCTGAGTTGCTTGCTCGCTGTTAGTCTCTACCTTAGTTACTCGTTTTCCGCCGGTTGGGCCCTCGTGCCCAGTCCGGCCCACTTTCTGCTCATCCTTCGTTCCTACGCTGTATCTGCCTGCTCTTCCTCCGCTCCCTTTGCTTTGCTTCTCTCGCCCGCCTCCTCTGCCCTCCTTCCAACTTACTTACCCTCCATCCTTCCCATCTTCACTTTCCGCCCTTCTTCCTCTTGACTGTATCGCTCCGCTCCGTCTCTTCCGTGTACCAGTTCCCTGCTTTGTCCATTGGATTTGCTCTCGCCTACCACTCGGATAAGTTTGCTGTGTCCTTCCCATTTACCAGTCTCCTGCCTGTTTTCCCCGGACTGCCTTTGCTTACCGTTTTGCTACCTCCACTTCTAGCCTCCCGTGTACCAGTTCCTCGGACCGCTTACTGGACTGCCTGTGTCCTTGGGGGTTCTCTCCCGCGTGTTGCCTCCAAACACTTCATACCAGCACTCACCCTACAAGGATTCCTGCTTCCACTCCTCCAAAGCACCCGGCGATTGCACAGGGGTTTTTTGTGCCTAAGGGCTTTTTCCCCCTCCTGGTCGTTCCCGGGGGAGGGGCCCCTTGGTCTCCCTTCTTGGGGGGCACGGTGGCTTCCTCCCGGGGTCATCCCTATCTACATAAAAAAAGGTGCGATCACGAAGAAAGGAAAAGAAGGGTTCTTGGAAGGAAGAAGAAGGTGAGGAGTCGGGGGAGGGGGAGATCTCGGAATCTACACTGTCGGACGAAGATATCAACGACCCCGGTGACACTGGTGGACTACTTCAACCCTTCACTCCGGGCACGGAGAAGCAGTGGGTGGCATTGGACAACAGAGTCTTTGCACCGGTGACACTGGATGAATGGCTATGGGTTCCCAAGGAGCACATTCTGAAAAGAGTCTTGAATCATCCTGTGCCGGGGGTTTTATGGTCGGTGTGGAAGGAGGGAGGATACTACAGGTGGCTCACAACGTGGCCCTCCCCGCTGAGTTGCATCTGAGCCCCCTCAATCAGGGATCAGATTGTTGACACAGGTTCATTTTCAACAGTGGTACGGGGCTGGTCTTGGTAGAGCAGACCAATTGTGGGTCGGGGGCTCCTTTATGCCCCTTAGGGAATTGGAGGTGGCCCTGGGACTAAGTAATCGTTACCCTTCCGCTATCTCCAGCTCAAGAGAGTGCTCACTGAACCCTCGTGGGGGGACACACTCAGAGGAGAGCTAACATATTTTGAAAAACTCCTCATTTCGAGACGGGGGTCCAGGGGAATGATATCCCAACTCTACAAGCTCCTCCTTCTTTCGTCCCTGAGGGATCCTCCGCCAGCGCGGATACAGTGGGGGAGGGACCTGGGGAGAGAAATTGATGACAGGAGATGGTCCAAAATGTCTAGATGAGCCAATCGCTCAACGGCCTCGCTCCGATTCCGACACCAGGCCTTGAAGGTGTTACACAGATGGCACTACGCCCCGCAGGGGATAGCCCGAATGAAAGTGGGATATGACCCACACTGCTGGAAATGTCGAGTAGAGAAAGGTGATTACATACACATGTTGTGGAAATGCCCGATAGTGCAGACGTCCTAGGGAAAGTGCTGTCCTGGATTAAGCGGGTGGACGGAGTGGTAAGGACCATATACCCATGGCTCCTCCTTTTTGGGATTGGTGTGGGCGGAGGGTATGATGAGACCCAAGTTCATGTGTTGTAGGTCATGTTGATTGCTGCCAGGTGTTGCCTGGCCCAGAAATGGAAAAGTCCACACATGCCAGGTGAAAAAGATTGGGTCACCAAAGTTCGCGCCATTTATGATATGGAGTTCTTAACGCACCTCAGTGACAAGTCCAAGTCGGATATTTAAGGACTGTGGCTCCCATTTTGTGAAAAATATGGCCGCTTTGCTTGAAGTGGCAAAACTACACCGGGGGGTGTCCCAGATAGGAGAGTCCACTAGGAACTACATATTGAACATAATGTCTATTGCACGAAAAAGGTGCTGCAAGGTGGACAGAGTCATGCCCAAGGCTTCAGTGTGTGAATGAACACAGCCCTGACGGTATTTTGAGACGCTATTCGTGTGCTCCTAGGGCACCGCAGATACTCATGCTTGATTTAAGGCTGAGGAAAGGGGAGGAGGATGGGAGGTGAGGGGGCTACTGTTATAAATGTATCTAGGAGAATACTGTTGTCTCACAATGCACAATGTTATAACCTAAATGCCAATAAACTTTAATAAAAAAATAAAAAAGGACTTGCTTCCTGCGAATGTAGCTACTCAGCAGCAGATCCACAGGTGCTCTGTTTTGAGTGCCTAGATTACAGGTGGGACGCATGCTTTGCCTGTGACACACTATCGGCTTGTGCCCTCGCTCGACGTCTCCTGTGGTCGGAAGAAGTCTAACGCACATTAAGGGATTTGTCACACCGAAGAAACATTGATCGGTAAGTAACTTCCTTTTTAGGACATCCCAGACTGTTGGATCTTCCTCAGAGGTTCCCAGTCGCAGGAGGGAGGGGCTGTTCACGCCCTAGCACTACCAGGACTCATTCCAGAGCCCTTGTGGTTAACTTGGATACCAGAGCTCGCTTCGAGGATCCCTGGTCAGGGGCTAAAGCACATACCAACGGTACTGAGATTCCCCAGTTGGGGGATAAAGTTACAGGGGTCTCCCCCGAGGTTCCCTCTACAAGGGCTAAAAGTACTACCGGTAGGGCCAAGGTTCCCACCACGGGGGCTGAATCTAAAGTTACTGGGTCTCCCATTGAGGTTACCACTATGAGGGCTAAAAGTACTACAGGCAAGGCTGAGGTTCCCCTAATCGGGGGATAAATCTACTGGCGGTCCTTCCGAGGTTCCCTTAACGGGGCTAAACCTATTTCCGGCATTACTGAGGCTCCACACAGAGCTAAAAACACAGGGGTAATCTTTGAGGATCCCTCTTTGAGGGCTAAATCTGCTACCAGCGGCGCTGGGGCTCTTTGTGCAAGACCTAAACTTGATGAGGTTCAGTCCTCGAAGAACCTCCTGGTAGTGTCATGGTCTAAAATGTAACTGACCAACGTTCCACCCCCTGTGACTTCAACAGCGTCCTTGGTGCCAAAGGATCAGCCCAAGTCTACTCCTAGTGCATCAGTGTGGTGGGACCCTTCTGTCATTTCAGCGAGGCGGCAATCACTTCGCCCCGCGGGGTGCAGTGGTCAGCGCCCATGCAGATGTCTTTACCACCTACTTTGATCCGTGGATGTCTAGGCCAGCTTGGAAACCAGTTTCTACTGAGTCTTGGTCTAGACCTACTCCACCTCAGAGGCCTAGTGCTCTGCAAAGGTCTCATCAGGCTGAGGAGGCTTTCTTTCAGAGGTTACAAAATCTCATGCATACTGAGGGAGTAATTCAAGGGCATCTTTAGGGAGATAATGCCTACTCCTCCTGCGTTGCCTAATCCGCCTCCTCCTCTACCACCTCCAGTCGAGCCTCAGCCTTCTCTGCCTCCCCCAGTCGAGCCTTAGACTCCTCCACCACTCCCGCCAGCACCTGAACGCTGCAGCCCCTCCAAGCCAGGATCCGGTCCAGCTGCTAGCGCCAGACCCACAGGTGCCAGCAGATCTGGACACAATTGATGAGGTGGACCTGCGATCACTTTAGCCTTTCATGACAGGCTGATGGACCTTATGAAATACCTGGAGATTCTTGTTCCTGATCCTCCCTCCTGCAGAGGAAGTTGTTTTAGTGGGGATACATTCCACGAAGATGTCTGACAGGATTAGCAGTGTCCTTCATAATTATGTGTTAGTGGAGGTGAAGAGAATTTGGCCAAAACCGCTTTCCATGACTCCCACTTATGAGTATCGATCTTCGTTACAGGTTGGTTCAGTCGGAGGATGTTGCAATGTCTTCTTGTCCGCAACCGTCCTCGTAGGTGGCAGCGTCAGCCACCTTGTTTGCGAAGTCAGCAGCTGCGTCATCGTCTTCTGTCTCTCAAGTGTTAAGCAAGGAGGATGGCACCCTAGAAGCTCTTGGGGAAAAAAGTGTTTGTCAACTCTGCACCCCAGCACAGGCAAACTAACGCTACATTGCTGCTTGCAGCCACAAATCAGAGGCTATGGAAAGATCTAGTAAGTTCGAGAAGTTTCTCCCAGTGAATGAGTTTATGGGTGGCTTGGCAGATGCTAAAATGGTTGCTCAAGACCTTCTTAAGGAGGTGGCACACCACTTACATACAGCAGCAAGAGGTGTGGTGATTGGCATGAACGCGTGCCGGTAGGCGGGGCTGCATGCAACAAAGTTTACAAAGGAGGTGCAAGACAAGGTCTTAGACCCCCTGTTCGATGGGCTTGATCTATTTCACAGCTCGATGGATGAAATTGGCAAGAAAAAATTCAGTACATTAATGGCTAAATCACTGTCTGTCTTGCCAAAACCGGCTTCATGGAAGCAAGCGCCTTCCTTCAGGGCTGATGCTCATTCCAGATCTTTCTCGGGGCTCACGGGGTTTCAATAGCGCAAGGAGAGATTACAGGACAGATCACCCAGCACCCAGAGGAAAAGGTAGCAGAAGACCACTACTAGAGGGTTTTTCTCCCACCAAGTTGCTTAAACCGCCTCATCTGCGATTTGCTGACAAGGCAGCCAAATGGTATGTTGGCTCGGTTCCACATAACTCCCGTGGGGGGAGAATTTCCCCTTCACTGGAGGGCCTGGAGGACCATTCCTTCAGACTCATGGGTGGTCTCGGTGACCAGCAGGGGGTTCAAAATCCACATCCCCCCCCTCCTCCTTCCCATCCCCCTTTGAATCAGGTTGGGGCTCCCTCGCTCACAGCGGAAATCACCAAGCTTCTCGAGTTGATTTCTATAGAGCCAGTTCTGACTCCAGAAATTGGACAGGGGTTCTATTCCCATCTGTTCACGGTACCAAACCAGGCAGGCCTGTGTACCATTCTGGGCCTGGTAGACTTCAATTCCCCACACCTCCTACAGTGCAAATCCGTTCAGCCTTTCAACAGGAGCATTGGCTTTGTGTAGTGGATCTAAAAGATGCATATTTGCACATCCCCATATGGGCCCTGCCCCGCCGGTTTTTGACATTTTTAGTGGGTTAGTCCCATTTCCAGTTTCAGGTCCTCCCGTTTTTGTATGGGAACACAGGTCTATGGAACCCCCTCCCCGACATGCCCCACCTACGTGAGGTTTGTGGCTCGTCAGCGGCCCACCATGCACCTGTGCTCGGGTGGCGGGGTGGCTGCTGATCGACACATAGGGCCGATCTGCTTGTACTGTAATATACAATGGAGACCATTTTGAAAGCTTCAACACGTCGTTTTAGATATAAACGACCAAGAACCCCAATGAAACAGCCTGCCTGCGAAAGCTGCAGCTGGCCCCCGCTCACTGCGCGCATGGAGCCATGCACTCCCCCTGCGCCTCCTCCCCAGGGTAGAACCGCTGAAGGCCCGTTCTCACGAGCAATCAGACACGAACGAGTATCAGAACAAACACTGTATCATTTACCTTCCGCAGTACATCACTGTTCCCGAAGTCACCTGACTCGTGGTTCAAGTCTGGAAAATAACAGGAACCATCACAATTGAACAGGCCTCAACGTAGCATCTAACCCCTAACATTTGAAAATATATGGTGTCAATAACCTTCCTGCATGAACCCCTGCCCACATTTCCCAGATGAGGTGTTGACTACATACCAAAACCCACCGATTCACAGAGTTGTTTATGATACGGGTGTTGGGAAGGGATGAAGCTTATGACGTTGATAAAGCAAGAGTGACCTCAGTCCATTGCAAAATGCCATGTGCCTTGAAGACTTAATGAAAGGGCTTGACAGAGCCCCACCTGATGCTAACTAATGATTGCTGCTAGTGCACAAAAGAAGGCGAAAAGCATTACTAAGAATACTTGTGTGTAATATAGTGCAACGGTTTAAGTTGGCATAACCGAAAATGCAAATGCACGATTGTATATGAACGTAGTGCTTCAATGTTCACGATCCAACCTGATGCTACCTCACGTGTTATCTATCTGTTGCCTTATGAATTACCAATATGCGTTCAACTAATGTTATGTAATGTATGTGTCACTGCCAAACTTTTATAGCTACGTATGAAGAAGTGAACGAATGTATAAACAATAGAAATTTGTAATCATCTTAATGCTACTAACCTTACCAACTGTTCCCTTGTATGATATATTGTGCAGCCCAGGCACGAGAACCGCGTAAAGCCACAAGGCCATCTCCCCCTCCTCCCGCCAGGGCTTGCTGGTGCACGAGCAGCACAGACTCACCTCCCCTCATTCTGCTGGACCCGCTTCAAGAATTCACCTCCCCCATGTCCGAGGCCGCCATAGTCGGCCAAATGAATTATTTACAACCTGGTCCTAAACCCCACCGCCTCAAGGGGCCAGAGGTGTACCCTCGCTGATCCAGTAGTACTCCAGTTCACCCCAAGTTAATGGGCCTTGGAGATAGGTTAGTACAGGTTTGAATACCTATCATAAAGTAATTCCTCACCACATCTAACAGAACAGAACGACAAGGCAGCTCACCTTGTGCCCTCAGACCAGACACCCAGACTTATGACACCCGGTCGCAGGTCAAAAGTAATAGTGCACTGATGTATTGGTGAAGCTTCACATTGCATGTTGTTTCTGCGGTCTCCTATTATTTCTTAGAGTAACATATTGTAGGATTTACAGGACAACTGGAATTGTCTAAAGTATGAGTGTTGGTGTGTGTGGCCACAAGGGCAAAGTGTTAGTGCAGCCATCAATCATCGACACAGACCGCGCCTGGCCTGGCAGCTCCACCCCGACGAGCCCAGCTGACTCATCCACCCCACGTTGGCACCACGCAGAAGTCCATCAATCATGGAGCGGCTCATCATTGTATCGCCTATAGCTTAGTCGATGTCACCCAATCCCTGAGACTATGTGCCCCCTATAGCTTACAGGATTTGTGACGTGCTTTTGTAATAAATATGACTGTCTTTGCTATTGTCAGACAGAGTGCTCTCGGAGCTTGCAGAGTCCTTTGCATGCCCTATTTTGATCATATAAAAAACGCTTTTTCATCACCCGCACTTTGTCTTGGTCTCATTCCCTCCTGGGATGTGTCCTTATTGCCTCTCATTGTGGGGAGGGTACTGCCTTTTGGGGATGCTTGCTTTCAGTGGTGACCCCAAAGGCGTGATTTGATTTTTGCTGTCCCCTCTGGCATGAGAAATTCTGGGCGGCAGTGGAGACGCATGGTGCGCCCGCTCAAAAGAGCTGCCCGCCTACGGCAACTGGTACGCTTAGACGTGCGCACGCAGTAGGCCAAAGGGTACAGGCCCGTTCCAAAAAACCCCTTAGTGCCGCTCGCCGGAGCCGGGGGGCGGCCATTGAGTGTGAGGCAGCGCCGCCTGGACGGACCCAGTCAGGAGAATCTCAAATCAAGACGGGCATGTGAGTATTAAGTGCAAGTGATCATAAAAGGAGAAGGGGAGGGAGCCAGATTGTACGAGGTCAGTTAAAGGATACTTTCAACTATTAATGCTATTTACTTTCTCTACATATGGCCATTAGGACAGAAAGGTGAAATAAGGGAAGATAAAGACGGGAACCTAGCTCTGCAAGGGGGTAGAAGGCGGCGCCGCATAGTGCTATCTCAACTAGTACTGGGAATAAGTTGAACAGTGGAGAATAAAATAAAGGTGTCTGAGAATGGAGAGACACGGTGTATACATTAGAAACTGCTTTTTCCCTCTTCGTCTTCATTCTGGGTACCTCGATACTGGAAAAAGTGTAATAACTTTTAAGGGCTCAGGGACAAATATTGGACAAGGGTAAGAAGGCTTTGCTGGGGAGAAAAGTATAGGGCAAGAAAAAGGGGGGAAGAATTGTTATGTGTTGTATGTTAAAAGTCTGTTAAATGTTGGTTTCATGTTGCATATGCTAAGCGTGTAGTGTTTTGGAAAATTATATTGCACAAGAAGTGATGTTAAGTTAGTGATGTTAAACAGTTCTGTGATATGGTCATTGTAAGTGTGACCCCGTAAGCTGTTAAGGTAGTGTTATTGTGAACCGGTTTATAAAAATAAAAAAAACAATCAAAAAGGGGGAAATTCAAAAACCAAGAACTGTTAGAGATAAGATATACGTGTGCACGAGTCACATTGAGAGTTACAAGGAACACAGGAAGGTGAACATCGAACACACAGTGTGGGGGTGGAAACACCCCATGCCCACATTTGCAAAAATGTACCTGGTTATGCAGAACGCATAAATAAGTACCATGACCAGTGGGTCACGGAATTAAAAGGAGAGGGATTGCCGCAGGTATGGCCACAAGGGGGATCATTTGATAAAAGTGTCCTGGATATGGTAGCCACGTGTATATTCATAAAATATAAAGGAAAACAGTTTCATAATAGAAGAGAGATATTAGATCCGTGGAGGCTATTTGAAGAAATACCTCCACTCAAAAAGTAAGAGATAGCACTTGATCAGCCCACCACCACTAACACTCCACCAACAGCACATGAAAATGGAGACGAAAGTACAGGGAAAGAAGGATCAATTGAGGTAACACGATTGTACCCCCTCCTAAACAAACCAGTGCCAGCAGAAGGGTATAGCGATCCCACATATGTGCCCACCACTGCCCCTACAGCCACCCCGCGACCAACTGCACCACCACCATATGAATGCCCCAGACAGCTTGGACAGGTAAGCACCCCAGCAGTAGATATTGAAAAGTTAACAGGGGACCTAGACTCCAGACTCTCGATGACCAGAGATGAGTTATCTAGAATAAGAGATATATGTGAGCAGAGTGGGACAAGTGTCGCAAGAACAGAACAAACACCTAGGGCACAGGCACTCATCGGAAGTAGGGTGGAAGAAGGGGGAAATACTATTTAGAATTCAGGAAGAACCAATTCGAATAATAGAATTGGGACCACAAGAACTGGAAGACAACACGGGTGAGGTGGGAATGGCCACTGGGGGATGGAAGAGCTGTGGTGTGATATTGAGGATGAAGAACAGGAAAGTGGAAGGTTGGGTGTGGCGGCAGGAGGTAGATCAGGAAGAGTAGATGAGACACCCCTCGGAAGAACTATGGAAGAGGAATGGACAGGAAGATTAAGGAATAGAATGGGAAGGATGGCCAAGTTAGGAAGGAAAGGAATGAAGGTAAGTACAGGCAAAATGACAAAGAGTAAACTACAACTCCCATTGATACATAGGGGAGGTAGGAGGCCAAATCACATACCCTGGGCCCAGATGGACAAAGCCAATTTGTTAAAGTCCTTGCCTCCACTATCAGGAGGGGCAAATAAGTGGATATATGCATTTGAGAAACATACCGCGGGAGTGCCATTAGCGGTAGGCGATGTTAAAAGCTTACTGGTGTCGGCAGTAGGTGACCAGGGAGATGGAAGGGGGATAAAACTGGATTGTGATCGCCATGACGGGGCTTCTTTTAACACAGTGCGCGCGAGAGTATGGAATGCATTTAGAGAAACATTTCCAGACACACCAGATTTACAGTCAGTGATGCAGTGCACCATGAATGATGGGGAGGATGCTATGGATTTCATTTTTTCGGGTGCAGGAGATGTGGAGAGCCGAGACAGTTACGCCCTGGGACCAGTCAACATCCCTATTTTACTTTACAATAAAGAGAGGGTTCCCAAAAGAAGTACAGAAAGCACTCGACAAAATAGCAGGGATTGAAGCAAAGGGGTGGCCAGAAATTCGAAGCATAATAGTTCACCATTGCAAAAGAATAAAGGAAAGGGAGAAAGAAATTGCACAAAAACAGTTGGCAGATGAGGCGAAGTTAGTACAAACGAAACTGGTGAAGGTCGCTGCGGCTGTAGCAGCACTCCCCCAAGACAGGGAGGGGGAAGAGGAAGAGGGACTGGTAGTGATACAGGGGAGGATGGCAGCAAATTGGGCAGGCAACGGGCAGCCACAGTGGAATGGACAGGGGCAGTACGGAGGACCGCAGTGGCAGGTGTGGGCACCCCGCGGAGGACGAGGTGGGTAGAGAGGACGGAGAGGGGGTGGTCAAGGGTATGGGGGAAACGCCGGGTATGGAGGGCAGGGTCCTAGAGGGGGACAAGGGAACTGTTGGAATTGCGGAAGGTGGGGGCATTTCTCACAGCAATGCAGAAGCAGACCAAATAACGTGTACCAAGACGATCAACTCTATGGTCATCCACACCCGGGAATCCCATACGGATTACCCATGGGAGGGGCACAAGGGCAACCAGAGCAAGAGTATGTAGAGCAACGAAGGGAACACCCTCATAATGTACAACAGCACCCACAAAGCCGCGAGCATATGCAATACACGCAGGGCAACCCTTTCGCCATAACAGCTAACGGTGCAACTGCACCGTACGGCGGAGTGGCAGTGGTATCAGGTAATGTCTTTAGTCAAGGGGGGAATACAAGACATCCAGCATAGGACAGCCCACAGGGAGCACTTGCATGTCCTGTACTATCTACGACCTACAATGCAGCAGAGGAACCATTGATAGGGGCGCAGATAGGGAATAAACAGTTCATATTTATGATAGACTCGGGAGCCGAAAAATCATGTTTACGTGAAGGCCGGTTCCGGTTATCTAATCGTAAATTGGAGACGCAGGGTTCTCTGGGGCTGTTGTCGAAGTTCCTTACACAGAAGATTTAGATGTGATCCTGGGGGGTAAGACAGTGAGGGCACCCCTACTGTACTACGAACAGTCCCCGATTAACTTACTGGGAAGGGACCTCCTCAGTAAGCTTAATATGACTATCTCCTTTACGGAGAGAGGGATAGTTTGTTCAACTCCAGGGATCTGTCCCATGCGCGTAATGCTGGTGGTGCATGCACGAGCAACAGCACCAGAAATGTGCGGCATACCGGTAGATCCTGATGTATTCATTCAAGGGCTAAAAACATTGGCACGGGTGGTCCCAGAGTTGAAAAATCTAGACTGGCAAGTACCCGCAGAGTTCATCTTCCAACCAATAGCCCGCCCTGAGATTGTGCCCAAGAAAGTGATGTCCTTAGATCTGCATGCAGTTCAGATTTCAGCCAAAAGAATAGCCGCCATTGCAATGGACATACATGGCTGTGAGTGGCGCACGGTATTGTGCATCAATGCCGACATTGCATTGCGAGATCTATCAGATGAAGATCTTTTCTCAGACTCAGAAAGTGATGGTGAGATGATTATGGAGATAGCCATACCTTGTGGTATCATGATACAGGAAAGACAAGTGCCTGTACAACTAATGGCAGTGGTAGGAGCACCTCCTTCGTTTTTTGATGATGACATGCAATCAGTGCCCAGTAATTTGTGGACCACAGGCCCCCATGACGTGGGATTATTGCATGGAGTCACACCAGTCAAAATAAAACTCAAACCTGGAGCTATTTTACCAAGGGTAAAACAGTACCCCCTGTCCTGAGAAGCAGAAGAAGGGATAAAAGAATCTATCAGTGCATTACTAGCCCAAGGAATAATAGTGCCCTCCAATTCTCCATGCAATACTTGCATTTACCCAATCAAAAAAGCAAAAGGTGGAGCGTGGAGGATGATCCAAGACCTACGCCCCCTCAATGACGTCATTCAAAAAGAATTTCCTTTGGTCCCTAACCCGGCATCCATCCTGTGCAGCATCCCAAAGAATGCGTCACATTTCACAGTAGTGGATTTGAAAAATGCCTTCTTCTCCATCCCACTGGCAGAAGAGTGCAGATATCTAACAGCATTCACATTGGGGGGAAACAGATACGAGCATTGCAGGTTACCCCAGGGGTACTGTGAAAGCCCCAGCATACTAAACCGCATCCTACATGAAGATCTAGGGAACATGACAGCAGAAAGCACAATTATTCAATACGTAGATGATTTACTCGTCTGCGCAAAGAATGAGGAAGAATGCAGAAAAGACTCTACTGCCCTCTTGACATTGCTGGCCCATAAAGGCTACAAGGTCGACAGAGGAAAACTGCAGTACTGCCAGCGAGAAGTGTTGTATTTGGGACAACTAATCTCGCAAAATGGCAAGAAAATAATACCAGACAGAGTAGCCACCATCACAGCTGTTAGAAGGCCAAACACAGTGAAGGAAATGCAAACATTTCTTGGCATGTGTAATTTTTGCCGAGCATAGATACTAAATTATGCAGCATACACGAGACCATTATTACAAGCACTCAAGGAGGCCCAACGAGAAAACTAAGAAATACAATGGTCCGCAGGACTGGGTGACACATTCACGTCACTCAAAGAGCTGATCTCGAGCGCACTCGTGCTCGCGAACCCAGATTCCGAACGTGAGTTTTACCTGTTCTCCCAGTGTAAGGGGATCCTCATGACTGCAGTACTGACACAAAAAATGTCCTTGGGGCACAAGCCTCTAGCCTACTACAGCGGCACACTGGACGCAGTAATGCAAGGACACTTCGCTTGCGAGCAATCTCTCGCAGCCGCAGCATTCGCCATTGAAAAGAGTGCAACCATAGTGATGGGATGCTCCGTAACTCTATTCGTGGAGCACTCACTGTTTGCTATTTTGGAAAGATCAGAGAGCACACTCACGACACAAAGAGCAACCGCCTATGAGATAATATTATCCTGTGCAAACATCCACATAGTTCGCTGTAAAACAGTAAATCCTGCGAGCTTCATTATAGAACCATGCACATTAAAAGACATGCAGGCACACGATTGTACAACTTACAAGGGAGAGGAAGGAGAAAGCACTGTTGTGTGAAAATGCACTAAACGAAGGGGAGGTTTTCTTCATAGACGGGGCAGCATCAATAAACCCAGACACAGGAGAAAAACACGTGGGGATAGCTGTTGTAAGGATGGAAGAAGGGGAGTATGAAGTGATAGTACAGCATCGTCTGCCAGCTCATTACTCAGCTCAAGCAGCAGAACTCATAGCACTTATTGAAGCGTTGCATGCAGCAAAAGGGTGCGCAGTCACAATCTACACAGATTCAGCTTATATGACTACCACAGTACACGGCGGATTAGCAAGGTGGGGACGGATAGGGTTCCACAGAGTGTACGGGTCACCAGTTCAACACGCAGAACTCCTAAAAGAACTCATTGAGGCTTTGAAAGAGCCCACCATGGTAGCCATAGTGAAGTGCCAGGTCCATACTACTAACACAGATGTTATCTCTTTGGGAAACGCTGCAGCAGATGCTGCAGCCAAAGAAGCCTCGTATCTAGTGAAAGAACACACAGGTGAGTACTTAATGCACCAACGAGTAGAGGAAGAGCTCCCAGATGGTTACAATACTATGCCTCTGTCCCAAATACTAGAGTTACAAGAAGGAGCAAGTGAAGAAGAGAAAGGGCCATGGGAAAAGAGAGGATGTAGCCAGTCAGCAACAGATCTTTTGTGGCGTCAAAATAACACAGGGAAAGTGGTAATGCCAATCAAACTCTTACAAATAGCATTCCAGCAACTACACTTCCCAGCGCACAATGCAAAAAAACATATTGCAGCAGAGATACAAGAGGACTGGTTTGTGCCAGGGCTACAGGAACATATATCAAAGCTGGCAATGGAATGTACGACATGTCAAATATACAACTCAGGAATGACCCCAAGCACACTGCGAGGAACAATTCCCAAACCCATAGGGCCCTTCAGAGAACTGCATATTGATTATGCAGATATGGGAGAAAGGTGTAATGGCACAAGGTACATGATAGTGGTGGTGTGTCCGTTTTCCAGATGGGTCGAAGCAGGGCCCTGTGCACGTCCAGATGCTAAATGCACTGCAAAGTTCTTAGTGAGGGAAGTATTCCCACGCTGGGGAATTTGTGACGTGATTCACTCGGATAATGGCACGCATTTTGTTAATGAACTTTTCAAAGAAGTTACAGCTCTGTTAGGAATTAAGCATAAATTATGCTCCATTTATCATCCGCAAAAAAATGGCGTGGTTGAGAAGATCAACGGCCTCCTGGAGGGGTGATTGTCAAAACTGTGTTTCTCCCTTAAAAAGAACTGGGTGCATTGTCTGCCTCTGACCTTGTTTGAGCTGAGAAATCAGCTCAGCAAGGACCACCATCTGTCACCGCACGAGATTGTGACGGGAAGGCGCATGCACACAGCACACTCTCCACTCCGCAGACATTCAGATGCACACAAAAGCGCCACAATATTAGGTGAATAATTTAATGACTATCTGGCAAAACTCACCAGAGCAGCCCACATGATATCAAGACAGCTTGCACCACCATTCACACGAGAAGAAGGGAATGAGGAAGTTAAATTTGTCGATGAAAACCCACAAGGCCAGTTAATGCCAGGTGAGATGATATATGTAAGGAGCTTTGTACATAGGTGGAATGCCCCAAGATTTCATGGCCCATATGAGGTGGTGCACTGCACACCGACGGCTGTGAAAGTGAAGGGCCCGAGATATTGGATACATTTGACAGACGTACGTAAAGCGCTATGACAGTGTGAGAGAAGAGCAGGACGAAGAGGTACACAGCACAGCAGACGTGTCACATTAGTAAAAAAAAAACACAAAGCAAAATTATACATGGGTACAGGGTAATGACAACAATGAAATATATTGATGAGAAATTATGTCTATAACAAGCAGAAAATGTAAATAAGATTGAACTATAAATGAAAACTCTCTCTTGCCAATCAGACACAGTTAATGCTTCCACTCCATACTATAGGTGGCACAGTTCAAGACCAATGATCGAATGGGTACAAAAGAACTCCAGAAAGATCTGGGTGGCCATGGAACAGGCAGTGAGGGGCCGACATCTATGGACGTGGCCGGGCCCGGGGCCTACATGTTAATCCCATCACTATGGACAATCTGAGCCTGCTCCTTCCCTTCACCCTGTTCATCCATAATGATAGCTTCTACCTGCGCAAATTGAATAAGGGATTCGAGAGGAGTTTGGAAAGAGGGGTTAGTAAGGTGGGCGAACTTTTTTCTGCAGGAAATCAGAGCGTTTGACGAGTGCAAAAATGCTATGGGGCTTACTGAGGGCGACCGCTTTAGATATTTGCAAGCCGGGCACTGGCTGCTTCACCCATCTGTTAAGAAATGGGATATTGGGGGATAAACCCTCTTAAGATTGTTCTCCAGAAACCAGCAGAAGCCAAGGGGTTAATATCCAAGCTATATAAAGCAATTAACTGGCTCTCGCTCCTGGAAAGAAGATTGTATTGCGCTGGCTGGGAGAGGGATACCCCTTGATGCCTGTCATGATCTCTGCTTCCAAAGGGTCAGGACTTACCCAACTCCCTTGGAAGCAGACCCATAACCCCGGTTCCGGGTGCCGGCCAGTCCCAATTGGGACCTTTTGGACCCTGTCCTGGCGCCAGTGGCACCAGGCTCATAAATATGCCCAGTCCCAGCGCTGGAAGCGCCGGGCTCATAATGCTTGGGTGGACTTACCTGCAGCAGACCATGCTGCTTACTTACCTGCCAGTTGAGCCCCTGATCCTCTTCTGTTTGGGACTACTTTTCCTGTTGGGTGGGGCAGGAGCCACTCCCTAGGTTCAGAACACTGGAACTCTTCTGGAAAGCAGGAACTCTTTTCTTATCTAGGCGAGGCCGTGGAAGGAGACACCTAAGCACTACAGGAGGCTATTTAAACCACACCCGATGGATGAATCTTGCTTTGCGTTATTCTGCATTCTCTGCAGCAGAACGCTCACCGTGTCTTCTGATCCTGTGCCTAAGGGAACAAAGGCTTACCATCCTGGAATCCAGTCTTCAGCAGCACCTATAAAGACAAAGAAAGAACAGGTTAGCACTACGGTCTTCAGTGGCAGCGCATCTCTTACCTGGTCCAGCGGCTGTCACCAACGCTTCGCGCTGCATTCCGGCATCTGAAAGACAAAAGCTTACCGGCTCTTCGCACGCTCCGGAGGCCTTCAACGCTGCATCCCGCATCTGAAAGGCAAAAGAAGGTGCGTTTAGAGACATTGGGCAACTTTACTACTCACGTGCCATCACTCCTTCCCACGCCGAAATCAGCGGGTATCCCAGCACCCTTCAGCTTCTCCAAAGCTCCGAACTTGTACCTGCAAGGTAAAAGAGACAGTTAGTGCGCATCGTGAAGCAGGCAACAAGCGCTCACTTACGTGCTTCCAAGCGCTTCTATTCCTCACGCGGGTTCGATCCTCAACTCTCTTCAGCCCGCCATCCGCCATCGCCGGAACCCTGCAAAACAAGAGGTATCATTACAAAAGAACTTTACGTAAGTCAAAAGCCATACTCACGTGCTCCTCGGCACCGCTCCACAGCAGCTACGCCTTACGCACTTAAAGACTTTTAAGACATTTGAAATGCCCAGAACTTACCGTTCGTGCAGTAAACGACGGACAGCAGTCCTCTGAGGTCAAGAGGCCTGCACCCTTATCCAGTGAAGAACCTGGTTACGGCACCCTGCCCCCGAGGCAGATGGAGAGCTCGGCGTTCACCTACCTAAGGTGAGATTGTTAACCTTTGGGGTCCTACAGGAGAAGAGAAAGGGAAGAGGAGAGAGGCACCCAATAACCCCAGTTCATTAATCCCATATTTTCTATCTGCAGACATCTTACTCTCCGAGTCAGACACACAGTGCACAGAGGTCCAGCCCGAGGAACCAACCGTGTGTTACACATCACCTTTGAAGACACAGCATTCACCCAGTCAAGACCGGCGCCTCTGCGGGAATCAGGTGAGCGTTACAATGCCTGGGACAGGATATACGCAGGAAATTGCTCCAAGTTATGCCTGCGCTTGGCGGAGACACAGGCCATGATACTGGCAAGATGGTATAGAACCCCCTCCAGGCTGCACCAGGTATGCCCAGCGATTTCAGAGTTGTGCTGGAGAGGTTGCATTGCAGAGAGAACTTTATTACACATATTGTGGGGCTACCCAGAGTTGCAAGGCTATTGGCTGGAGGTCAGGTCTAAACTGAAAGATTTAGTGGGCACAGACCTACCAGAGGACCCTATAATATGTATCCTAGGCCTGAATGACTCGCTTAAACAAGAATGCACGGCAGTGGAACTCAATCTAACTGGACAAAGTTTGGAATACTCTTGCCATGGATAAACTAACAGGTAACATGAGGAATTCTTTATCTAGGAATTCTTTACTAGATCTACACAGACAGTGAAGCGAACGAGAGATATTGCTTGTAAAACCTTTTGGCAGGGACTTGAGACTGGAGATGCATCGTGCCAATGGGAAGAATATGAAGTGATTGACAACGGAGCAATACCACCACCAGCAATTGATAGTGAATGTCCTCCTGGTAGTTCGGATGCAGTCGGAGATCAATTCACAGAATCCACACCCGCAAAAACTAAGACCGCGAGAAAGTTGAAGAAATTGTTTTATTCACCCATCGCCGGAGAAGGAACAGATGTTGCAATGGAAGAGAATGAAGTGGACGACAATGAAACACCATCAATATCACTGAACATAGCGGAAGACGATATCAGAGATTCTACCTTTCATGTGAGTGACATGTCCTCAACGTTACAGGCCGAACCAGCTGGGATGCAGAGTGACAGTATAAGGAAAGAGGCCAAATTCATTGTATTCGATAGTTGTTTGATTGATATTATTATTCGGATGAAATGTGGGCATTCGGTTGGTGGGGAAGTATGTGGGGAGCTATTGATTAATGTGACTCGTGCAATTCGAGGCACTAACCTTAAAATACATGCCACCTGTACAAAATATCATCCTTTCTCATGGTCTGCACAACCCATGCTGGGGCAACTGCCAGCAGGCAATCTGCTTTGTGCAGCGGCAGCACTTTTTAGTGGTTCAAGTTTTAAAAAGTTAGAGTCTTTCTTTCAGTTTGTGGGAATCCATTTCATTGCGAAAACTCAGTTCTACAAATACCAAACCGATTATCTATTTCCAGCCATTAGGGAAGCTTGGAGAATGGAAAAAATGTCTATTGATAGTACATTCGCGGGCAAACGGTTCAGGCTAGCCGGTGATGGACAGTGCGACAGCCCAGGATTTTCAGCCAAGTACTGCACCTACCACTTTCAGGACATGGAAAGTAAGAAAATTGTGAGTTCGGTGGTCGTGCAGGTGTCACAAAGTACATCCTCAGTGGCCATGGAGAAAGTTGGCTTTGTAGCATCATTGCAAGAACTACAATCGCGGGGAATGGTGATCGACCTGATAGCCACGGACAGACACGTTTCAATTGCCAAGACAATGAGAGAAGAGTACAAAAATATAAATCACCAATTTGACGTTTGGCATCTTGCAAAAACAATCAATAAAAAAATGTCGGCTGCAGGTAAAAAAAAAGATATGCAAGGTATTTCACAGTGGTCCAAGTCAATCAGCAACCATCTTTGGTGGAGCTCAAAAACATGTGGAGGGTCGTTGGAAATTCTACTGGAAAAATGGCGGTCAGTAATGCTACACTGTAGCAACGTTCACCGCTGGACCACAAACCAACATTTCCACAATTGTGAACATGGCCATTTGTCCACAGAGGAGGCACGGAAGAAGAAGTGGTTGATTCCTTCATCACCCACTCACAAAGCCATTGAAAAGATTGTATTTGATAAAACTATAACAAGAGATTTGAGGGGACTCACGGAATTCTGCCACACAGGAGATTTGGAGGTGTTCCACAATATGTGCCTAAAGTACAGGCCAAAACGATTGCATTTTGGCATGGAGGGCATGATAAATCGGACTCTTCTAGCGGTCTTGGCACATAACCATAATGTTGGCCGTCAACAAAGTAGGACGACCGGAACTTTAGGGACGCTTCGCTACAATAAGGCCTTCACTAAAAGAAGTAAACAATGGGTTATCAAACCAGTGTTTGAGGATATGCAATATGACTTTATTGAGAGACTTATTGTTGATCTCCTAGATAGGCACATACATGGAGTTGTGAACTAACCTGTGCAGGGGACAACTGCATTGCCACCCAACATTGCCTCTGTTCCATGTCCACCTAAAGAAGAGCTCATTGAGAAATACACATCACGGTTTAAATGATTGTAATTTGATTGTCTGTTCTCTCGAGTCTCCTCATGTCGCAGGCCCATTGAATATGTGTAGCTATGTATTGTGTAAATAAAAGTGATTGCTCTGTGAGTCCTGTGAGATGGCCTTACACTGAATGTAGCTAACTAGGAATGTGTGCTCGTTCAAAGTGAAGGTCAGCTGCTTTGATTTTTTCTCGGGTGCCGGAATGGCCCACGACTCAGTATAAGGTTCTATTGTTATTTGACCTTGACAGGCCGGGACCATCCCGAAAGACTTCTTTTTGGGGGTGTGGGGCAATAACGTAAGAAACGATAATGAATATAATTTCAGAAACGAAAGCCATTTAATGTTCGTTCATTAGAAGAAATAACGTCGGCATAGAAGGAGTGGTATTTCGGGGCTGCCCTACGCACAGACACAATGGAAAATGCAAATATAATGTAAGTAACTCTTTAGATGAGTTTATACCGCAATTTAATTACTATACAGTAGCTTTAAAGACGGGTTAAGTTGTACTTGTTCGTTCTATGTGGCATATTGTTTTGTACCGCGCACTATCTTGAGGAGAACCATCTCCTTTTACGGAAGCACCTCAAAACCTTCCTCTTTGCTTCTGCTTTCTCTCTCCCTCTCCCTTGCTACAACTGGTCCACTGTCTGCGACCTCGGTCCTGGGCCCTTCCACTCTCCACCTGCACTGCCTCCCTGTCAACCCCTGCACTGGGGGACTGTCTCAGTATCCTACAGCCCCCCCCTTGACGTATAATACCCAGTTGCACTGTCCTAGCTATGAAATAATTTCCCGACCTAATATATAAAATGAATAATTTTAATAAAGATCTGATGGTGAGACTAATTTCATTTTTTATGTTTTTAAAACAGGTACATCCTTCATTATTGTATGTGTCACGAGTACCAGACACCGGCGGATGGCTTTTTCAACCGCCAGTTGCTTCTCCGCGTGAACAACGTTACCACCCTGACCATTTTATGGGACGATCGCCAAGTACAAGTATGCCCTTACGCGGTACTAACGGCTAGATGCAACATACAGACCGTTGTGGTTGCCTAGTGCCTCGTTGTTGGAACAGCCATGCGATTATCAGTGCGACCGAAGAGCTTATTTTATCGTAAACCAACACCCTGTGTACCTCACACGAACATCGCTTGCCTCAAGACGAACTATTTTGGATCGAGAGCAAAGAAAAATGCGAATCGCTGAATATTCTCTAAACATTTGATGTCCAATAAATGTACTTTGCCAAATTTACAATCTTGCCGTTTGCTTTTTAACCACAGTTTCATATTCCGAATTGTGGCGCTGTATTGTGAGATGATCTAAGACCCTGTGTACAGCAAAGGAACGTCACGTGCCTCAAAACGAACTTTTTGGAACGTGAGCAAATAAAAATGAAAATCGCTGAATATTCTCTAAACATTTGATGTCAAATAAATGTACTTTACCAAATTTACAATCTTGCGGTTTGATTTAAAAGTACAGTTTCTTATTCCCAATTGTGGCGCGATGTGTTGTGAGCTGATCTGTGTTGATTTCCGGGTTCTGTGTGGAGTCGCGTAGAAGACGCCTGGGCGCGTTTGCCTACGCAGCACAGTCACGTCACGGATAGAGGCGGGAAATATGAATGTTTTGATAAAGTCTGTTTCAGGGGCGGGGGATTTGATTTAGTGCCGCAAAAGCAGGTGAGCCAGGTCGATGGGGGGAAATGATAGGATTATCAGAAAATGGCGGCTGATTTCGAGTGCGTTAATGGATGAAAAGTTGGGTAAGGTCCATAGGAAAGTTTTCTACGATCTACCGATTTATGCTTAAAAACACATGGCCGAACCGTAGGGACAATAAAAAAAAAGTCCCGGAACTATCCTTTAAGTCATGAGCCAATTTTGCATCCTTCAGCTCGATGAAAATAAAGTCCTTGTCTGCTGGCAATAGCATAGGTGATCTTATGCAACGGATAATGTCATCCCGGATCACAGAAAGGCCTCCTCTTGTAGATCTTACCCAATGGATGCATTTGTTGGTCAGAGCTATACTACCCTCAGTGCTATTTGGGCCTAATTTAGGGAGTTTGTACATATATACAAGTTGATTTACCAAGATGGGCCTTTCCATGTTTCTTCCAACATGGCAGCTCTGCTTCCGGTTATCGAGGGGCCTTGTGCACCATTCTACTAATCTGCTGGGACATCATCTACATGTCACAGCACTCCAGGATTGTTGCTGGCTGTTAGGTGTTTATTCCCACAGTTCATAGGCATCATTGAAGACCAACATGACTGCTGAGTCTCATGACAGCTAAATGCCAAACCTTCAGCCAGCTAGTTAGTGCATCTCATCGAATGCGCCCCAAAACATTTTGGGAATCTGGCCCTCTGTGCTGAACTCAGATGTAAAGCAAACAGCAACAAGGACAGTTGCTTCTTATGCAAGGATAGTCTTCTCGAGGCAGAATACTGCAGGACAATTCTTTGACCTATACAAATTGCTTTTAGCTGAGGAATTAGACCCGCCTCAAATGAGATATATTTATTCTTAGAACAGCAATCTATGAAAAAAACCGGGATGACAGCGACTGGTAGAAAAACTGGAGTTGGGTGGTGACCTTGTTCAGGCCAGTGTAAAATATGCAGCAAAAGTATACAATCCTGTACATTCTGACTGAACATAGGGCCAGGCGCTAACATCAGTCATTTTTGTCAACCAGTAAGCTGTGTCTGTGATTAGAAATGGGCATGTCAACTTGACCTAGATCTTTGGCTTCAGCAGGTTGGTCAATACCAGCGTGTGAATGAATCGCCTTTTCTACATACAATAAGTAAAATGACTTTATACCAGCCTTGAAACCTGTTAAAAGGTTCTGTAATACACTTCAGAGACTTCACATGAGTTGAGAGGTTTTATTCAGAAAAGATATGTCCATGAGAACGCCCCCAGCAGTGAACCATTTCTCTCCTTCAGCTCTCAACCTCTGCTGGAATCTGGAACCCTTACTGAGTCAACACAGCCAGGGTTCCCTTGTAACTAAAATACCCAATGCCATGAGTGACAACAATATTGCACAGGGAGATGAGATCTCAAGTTGGTACTAAGCACCTCCTAACAAAACCCTTCCAACAATATGTGCAATGACGTAATAAAAATGATATTTGTCTAAACAGATACAGGATGCTAGCCTTCCGAGAGGCATGAGGATGGTGGGAGGAAATAACCTAGATGGCATTATTGTAATGTACAGAAAACTACTATGATCAACGATACTGACTTTTCACTGGTGATCTCAAGCTGATGTTGATTGGGCTGGCTAATGATAAGATGGATTGATATATGTTGGGGGGAGAAATTATGAGACACTGCTTTTGTTTTGTTTTGTTTCGTTCCATCTATTTGTTGCTACTGTCAGGCATATTCTGATTCAGTATACCATCCCACAAAATTCAATAAAAATATGAAAAGTTAAAAGTTATCAAATTCTGCAGGAAACTGTTGGTCACTTGTAAAGCTCTATGGTAAAAATGTGAAATAGTTAACAAACTCCGCATATAGTCATCCTAACGACAAGATAAAAAAACAGGCACTCTGCCAACATTGTTTTTTCACCAAAACAATGGGATGTTCTAAGATTTTCTTGAATCCTTTATAGCATACATTCTTCCTGGAACTTTTTGTTAACTCTGCCCAATTAAATTTTCTGTTACACATTCCCAGTTGGTGAAAGTTTTGTAAGCAGCAACGGTTTTAAGGGAACTGTGAAAGAATGTAATGTGCAGCCCAGATTTTCTTTGGCATTGGCATGCTGGAGTGGATCCTTACCCACCAGGCTAGAGAGTGACAACTTCCTTCAACTAGCCCACTCTCCAGACCAGCCGTGAAGGGGATCTGTTATTTAGGCAACCTGCAATGTTGTGTCAAAACAAACATTTAACAGGAGATGGGCTACATCCTGAATTCTTTGAAAAGAAACACAGGAGGCGTGGATATTATTTTGCCCCAACCAGGAATCTCTTTTGAAGGAAACATTAAACAACAGTTACTGGCATTATCGACATATGTGCACTTATTCCTATTAGGCATAACATTCCTCAGAAGGGGAGCCCTGCTCAGCTTGTATGCCCCACTCTCAAGGTAATCACAAAGACAGACCCTGCTGAAGAGGTCATCCCGCAAAGCAGGGGTTCACCAGCAATACTGTACTCACGCCTCTCATTGGAGTGGGAGGTTAGCTCATAAAGGGGACCTCCGATGAATGGGCCCTACAGCAGGCCGCCTCAAATTTCGCAGTTATCCTTTGGTCTCTTTGTATAAATTATCCATCAAGCAATACCCTGCTTACTTTCCTTTAGTATGCCTGCCATCAACCATGTGGTGCCCATCTCTAACCCCATACAACCACATAGACTACATCATCCCTAAAGGATGCTACATACAGCCACTGTCCTCAACACACAGTCACTAATCAATTTAGCGACCCATTAGCCTTGCCAGTTGCTGTTCGGTCAATACAACTCTTATGATATTGTGCTGTCCTTCATCATCCTGTAATTGGGAGTAGGCTTACGCCTTTCTTTCTTCAGTTCCCCCTCTAGCACTGTCCGCTGGCCAAACTCACAAAAGCCCACCTCAGTCTGTCACAATCTCAATGCGGGCCCCACCACCCTCCCAGCTGTGCACCTGTGCCACAATGAGTCCGGGGGGGCTTGTCCCATTCATACATGTTAGGTCGTGTAAAAGAGTCTTGCCGTCCACCGGACTGTCACCTCCCAAACAACCTGAGAGCTGTCCCCACGGACACTAATCCTGCAGGGTCCCCAGCACTGTTCTCACTTTATGCGGGCCACACCGCTGACGCATCCTGGGGCATATGGTTCTCCTAAAACAGCCACACTTGGCCAGGTATAGGCCTGCATGCACCTCAGTCTGCCTCCTCCTCCTCTTCAGGCCGCACCACTGACGCACCTTCAGCTCTGACTGCACTCTTCCACCCCACCCAGGCCCTGAATTACCTAGGAGGGGGTAACCGTTCATTCCTCCATGCCTGCCGTGTCTTGCCAGGCAGTGCTCCAGATAAGATTTTGGGTGTGGGAGTATTTTACTCCCTATTTTTAAACCTTGAGAGTAAATGTGATTTTAAGAGAGTAAAAATGACTTTTCTCCTTTGCAACAGACTAAAATGTATGCGACATCCAGCCGACGTGTGCAGAAACTGTATGGAAATCATTACTATGCATTGGCCCTCATTACAAGTCAGACGGTGGACCATGGTGCTATTAGCACCATGGTCCATGCCGGATTCCGCCATGGTGGATGGCGGAATTACCGCCCCATTCCAAGGTGAGTGGGGCGGTAATTCCCCATTCACCATTTGCCCTTCCCCATTCCCATTTTTGCCCCATAGGGCATAATGGGGATGTGGAAGGCGCTAATTACGGCACCGTAAATTACGGTGCCGTAATTAGCACCAAGGTCGCTTAGCGCCTTGGACTTTAACGCCTGCAAAAAGCAGGCGTTAAAGTGTGAATCAGGCGTTAAGGGTTAACGGCGCCGACGGCACCGTTAAAACCTTAACGCCTGACTTGTAATGAGGGCCATTGTGACAGAATACAAAATACACCTTTCATTATTTCTGGCCATTTGATCTCTCCTGTATATATTTAAATGTTGAAATCACAAAACCCTAGCCAATTATATAGTAAAGCAAACATGAATTGTATTGTGTGTTTTGAGAGTTGATAGCAGAATTGTCTTTATGTTTAATGAAAGTCCTAATTTCCTGGAGCTATTACTACCTAATGGTGTGCCAATCTTATGAGACAACCGTGCAGGGAGGCAAGAACTCCATGCTAAATTCTATATCTAATCTAGTGTTCAAATGGTTATTTATATAGCTCTTTTGGCAAAGCGCTGTGCATAGAACATATTTATCACAATTAGCACCAAACCAAAGTCGGTACTCTTTCATAGACCTCGAAAGGATGAAAGGCTGAGTTGGACTTGCTGGGATTCGAACCCACAACCTACAGATCACGCACAGATTGCAGCAACAAGTGCTCAACCAGCTGAGCTATCTTATTGGCTAACATCCTTCAGAGGTTGGTTAACTGAATATCGACTGAGGTATAATAATACCAGTACCTAGATGTATGACAAGCCATTCATGAAGCGCTACATAAAGTTAAATACTTATCTGGGTTATCACAGGGTCAGGTTTTGCTGAGTTTCTATTTCAATTACCAATGTAACTTTCATTTGTTTGTTTTTGAACAACGCTTGCACTTCCTTGAGAGTCAGGTTTTGGATGTTTTAATTGTAGTCCTGAAGATTTGAGAGGCTAGAACACCTGTGATCAGTGTAATGACAATCACTCACCCTTGAGCAAAGACTCTGCTGCCACTGACCATTTATAGTAATGTACCTCATTGACTGCAAGGTTGAATGGATGTAAACTAGACTGTGCACAGCCATCATTTTACACACTGTTTTTATAATTAGAGTGTACATTAAATTATAAGTGTAAAAATGATCTGCCTCTGCATGATTATGCACACAGCACCGGAACTTTGAAAAATACAATTGTGCAATACTGGTTTGCTTTCACTGGAGAAAAAGCATAACTTGTTGAAAACTATGAATTCTCAATTGCAACTTAGTTTTTCATTTTATTAGTTATAAAATCCTAACATTCTAGGAAACCATGCACAGTGCTTCAGAAGCTGAATGGAAAGAAACCATTCCTTTTATCACTGTGTGCAGTTTAATTTTTTGAAAGGCTTCAGAGAAATACATTCTGTTTCAGAGGTGGCTTGCAATTACATCCATGTAGATAATCAAAAGAAGCCTTCTGGTTTTTGTCAAGTAACCTGACCTTTGCACTGACCTCTGCTTTAAACCTGTGTGTAAATGTACCCAGGAAAATAATATAGCTGTCGTATTTACAAGATTTTCATGCGTAAAAAGACCTGGTAACCACCTTATCTGGAGGCCTGTTGCCAGGGGCAGTCTACTGCCTTCAATGCCTGCCACTTGCTCTCCTGGGCCAACCGTTCATGTGGCAGGGTCGCTTTCCTCTCCTGGGCAGCCTGGGACTTCAAACCCTGCAGGTTCGCTCCCAGCATAGGATGCCCAGCATCATGCTGTTTTTCATTGTCCTGGGGTGACCCTGATGGCAATGGTCCCCAGGGAGCAATGATGATCCCCGACCAATAATTTCTCTAACCGTTATAATGTTTGTTCTTATATCCCTGGCTCTTCACTTTAAGGGTCAGTCCAATTCACCAGGCAAACAAATGGGTGGCCTATCTAATGACCAGTGTTAACTGTCCCTAACATTTCAAAGGATTACTTGGAGATGGTAGAGTATGCCCCCAAGGAAAGTAAAGCATTACAGTATACAAACACATACAGACATAATAAGTAGACAGCATTTTAACAACAACTGGTGTGTGTGTTATGTTATGTTATGACATTTATATAGCACCAAAGCCCTAGGGCATCCAGACGCTCACTCACAAGTAGAAAGAAGGACAGTGAGAATGGCCAATGTTTATATGAACAGAGTCGTTTTCAGGGATTTTATGAAAGTTAAGTGATTAGTTTCTTCTCTAAGCACTTGAGGCAGATCATTCCATGCGTATGCCACGGCCACTGGGAAGGAACGTCCATTTCCATGTACTCTATTGGTCCTTGCCACTTTTAGAAACTGGGTGGAAGTTGATCTCAGACTTCTGGTGGGCTGGTATATGGAGACTCTTTCCTTTAAATAGCTGGGTGCAAGCCCAGAAATGCACTTGTGGCAGAATCTTGTGTGTGCTTGTGTGTGTGTGTGTGTGTGTGTGTATTTTAGCAAGGCTCCAATTGGGCTAGGGGTTTCAAATGCATTGAGGGTTATATGGCAACCACACATCACTACCATCTGGCTTAGCTCACCTTTCTCTCCCAGGGATAAAGTTGCAGCAGTAGAACTTGGACATCAAAGACTATCAACTTCAGTGATCCTCACACCTGAAAGAAACAAGAGCCACACTGAGGCACTAGATAATTCAGGCACAAATGACATATGCAGTCTTGACATATTTGCTTCCATATGCCCCTATTGTTCCTTTGGCCTGATCGTTCTTTTACCTAGCTTCTGCGCTTAACAAACAGTCCTAATGAGATACCGCGACTCCTCAACCTTGGTAGTTATTCATTCCACTTCTTCCATTATCCTTTCCACCACCCCCTGCTGCTTTTTCCCAGCAAACAGCCCTTTCACCCATGTTCAGTATCATATCATGATTTTCAGATATTTGGAGTTACATTTTTATCTTCAAACTATCGCAAAAAAGAATGTTTCACAGAGAAAATATATATATATTTTTTGTAATGTTTGATTATGTTGATGTCTTGTCATTGAAATGATTTAATTAAATTGAATAATGCTATAAGAATAATGGCCTTCCATCAAAATAACTGACCTATTTTAATTTCCTTTCATTTTTAAATATGAAAATGTTATTTTAGTCTATTTTTGACTGTTGATTATATTATATTATATGTAACATACCTTTTAAAATAGATTTTACTCTGCTTCGTGCAAGGTATAAAATGCAGCCGCATGAGAACAGTCTTCTAGATACATAGGGTACACCACTTAAAATATCCCTTAGCTAATTGCGATACTTAGGCTGTGCAGGACACTACTTAGGCTCAGTCAACAAATATTATTTTGTGGGTCATTAAGAGCTCCCTCCCAAGGCCATCACGAGGGAGGGTTAGGGGGGCAAACTGCCCTAGGTCATGTACTCTCAGGGGTCTCGTTGTCTCACTGGGGACCTTGTCAACAGAGTGCATTCATTAATACCTACATCTGAATAAACTGGGGCCTCGCTGACGCCATCAGGCTGGTGGCCACTCCCTCAGCTATTAGCACCTCTTATTGCCTTGCAGCAGCGATATAGCGGGTGCAGGCAGGCTACAAAAGGAGCTTAAGTGCAGCTCCCTTTGTGCTAGTTTCTCAGCCAAGCTCTGCACAGAGATCACCTTCCTGCCATGTGGACACTCTAAACATAACAGGTGTATTTATAGAGCGCACATTCATGCCCAGAGGGGCATCCTGGCACTATTGACAGATAATAGATGTTTATTGTTACCCAACTTAAGGGTACTCATTTTATCGACCTAAGAAGGATGATGGGCTGAGTGGACCTGCTGGGATTCAAATCTGTGACCTTGAGGTCAAACACAGGCTCCTGTAGTGGATGCATTAGTCCAGTGAGCCACAGACCCGGCAGACACTCTGTAGCTTGCAGAGTGACTTAACAACCTGGATGGGCTGCTGGATTCATGATCTGTCATCCTTCCCCTCTGTGTACCCCCGACACCACACCAAATGCCTTATCCAGTTTTCAGATGGAAGTGTGCCCAGGTGAGGTATTTTGTAAGTATTTCTCATGTGGGTCAAGGCGACCAGATGATTAGTGGGGCTGAAAAGGGCAGTGACATGTCCAGGAGTTATATTTGCGTGGGGCATCTATAGTTTCTGAGAACCAGAGTCGGACTGTCGTCCCTAGGGAGTGGGGGCCGGTTTCAAATTATTATTATTTTTTTTCAAAAAGACTTTCATCCTTCTTAAGTCGATAAATGAGTACCAACACAGGTTGGGTGATATTGTATGCATATTTGTTCTATAAAAAACGTCTGCTTGGATTCACAGTATTTTAGTGTACTTAGGAACAATGCTATTTGATGCCACTTCCTGTTTAGTCAAAGGGTGAAATGTCATGTTTCATCGCTTCCCGGGATGTCACTTTGGGGTCTGGTCAAATGACATCACTTTCAGTGATGTCATCAGAGGTCAAGGGTCGTGAGGTGAGGGGTGGGCCACTTTTTTGAGGCAAGGGGTGGCCCACTTTTTTTTGGGTGGCCGGGCCTATTTCTTGTCCCAGTCCGACCCTGCTGAGAACATTAACAAAGTCTACTCTCTCTCCACACACACACACAAACAAATATGTATGCAAAATAAAATGTATATATCGATATCAGCCTGCTTTTTTACTCCCAACAATCTGCGTGAAAGGGCCATCATCTCACCGTCAGTTCATTCATAGCCTAGTCTTATTCAGCTTCAGACGTGACAATATACAATAAGGGGGTCATTATAAGTTAGCTGGTCTGGGGAAAAAGTGGTGGTAATTTGGTGACTGCCACTTTTCCTGGACTGGCAAACTACAAGTTTGCCGGTGGGGGTTACCTGATTTACCTTCCTCTGAAGTGATTTGGCACTTGTCACTAAATGTTGTGAAGTGGTCAATGTAGTCCCCTCCAAGGGTATGTTTTTAAAGTAACGATAAAGAGATTGTGAAAGGGTTTGACCCAGGAGCTTGTGTTTAGCAGTCAATAATGATATTCAGAATCACTTAGTATTTGCACAAACTAAGCCGTTCAGTTGTGATTCCTTAATAATATAGTTGTGTGGGCAAGAGCGAGTTGCTTTGACCCGATACACCTCGGATTTTCAATACAATTACCCGCACCATGAGGCAGTGGTTGCTGAACATGCTGTGCTGCTGTCGGTTCATGGTGCCACAGCAACGGCACAAGCAGAGACCTGAATAGGGTGCTCGATCTTCTCGAATGGGAGAGGATACAGCACTCCTGTCCTTTCGTGTAAATCTACACACTAGATAGGGCCTTAAGAGGGGAAGGATATTTAAAGCAACAAATTTAGAACCTCAAAAAATGTTGAAGAGAAGGCTACGAACAATATGAGTAAAAGCATTACATTACGATAGAGGGAACACTATGCTAAGATAGCCGCTGTTCACCATGCATTACAGCTAAGCTTTGCTGTGACTGTTGCTATGGGAAGGCTTCAAACAAATAACGGACACGGGGCACCCGACCAGTTTTGCCGGTTGGATGCTCCGCTGTCTGTGGGGAAAAGCTACTGAGAGCCAAGTGTAGGACTCTGGGAGTGGCACTTGAGCCAGATAACATCTTTTATCCAATGAGGCCTCCGGTGGGCTAACAGGACCATTTGTTCCCTTAGGTGTACCACAGCCATCTGAACTGGGCTGAAATTAGAGAACTTCACCCGAAATTATCTATCCAAAGCAATAAAATTAAGAAAACTATTAAGAAACATTGGGGGATCTTCAAAAATGACATCAGAGTACAACATTTGTTCAGCGAAGTACCAGTGTTTGCATATCAACGAAGTAGGAACTTGAGAGACGAACTGGTCCAAATTAAACCACCACCGAAAGGGCCAACAACTCAACGCACTGATACATTCCCTTGCCTCCATTATGTTAACTGTAACTTTGTCATTAAAGGTAACACCATCAATCATCCCAGAACAGGGCAAAAGATTCTACTGAAGACTTTTGGTACCTGCGACAGTACCAATATAATTTATGGCATTAAATGTCCATGCAGTAAATTTTATGTCGGACAGTCGGCAAGAACAGCTAAAACGAGGTGGAGTGAACATCGATCCTGTATCTGAAATGCGAACACTAACTCAGCTGTGGCACGCCATTGGATTGCCAATGGACATAATGTGACACAAATAAGATTTGTGATTCTGGAGGTACTAACAAAGAATAGTCCACATGAAGATTTGGGTCAACGCCTTAATCGCAGAGAGACTTTTTGTATAGACAAACTTGGGAGTTTAGTACCTAATGGACTAAATGAAGAGATTAATTATCACTGTTTTCTATAATCTCATGTTACTCTTTCTGTTTTGACTGATATGTATTTACGATTATTCAAGCACAGTGGAACCTGGGCCTATCTATCATGGATGGTATTGTGAATGTTAACCTTGTTTTTGGTACCCACTGTTAAACAGTATACAATTTACTTCGAATCTGAATTTGGATGCTGCATTTCCTGGACTTTTGTCCAGTACCCAAGGTGCCGTCTTTATTGACGACACCATTGGCAGCGAGGTTTAATACCATTAATTGTTGCGAATAACCATTTGTTCATCCTGACGCTTTTTCCGTTTTGCAATACCCATCTACTCTTATTCTACTTTCTTGATTGTCACCTCCCATTATTTTATTGTATTTTATTGTAATTCCTTTGACCTATGTGCAGTACGTTTTTGACTTGAGTATTTCTTTTCTTTCTACTGTTTTTCTTTTGTAATTTTCAATTTTCTTTAGTACTACTTTTTCTCATATTAACCTGGGAGACCCTATAACTGTTTACTTTTGCCTAGTTCAAGCCCATTGGCTTGGTTGCAGTTTTAATACTTAACGCGCGCCCTTCCGGGCGCCCGGCGATCACGTGCCGTATTTAGGAACGCTGCCTAGCAATGCTCGGATGCGGCAAAGTCAGTCTGCTTTCGGCAGACCACGAGAGAACTGCTTCGCTCTCGCTCTCTTCTGACGGTGAGCCAATTTTCTTCTTATCCCTAGCTCTTTTTGCCATTAGCATTGCATAGAAACCACGATTGTTTACTTATACTAATGGAACTCCCTGCTTCCAGATACCGCTCTTCAGTGATACACCCTTCGCTGAATTCGGTCGGGCAGTTCGTTGTGACCTTGGCAACTTCAGTATAGTTTACCACGTTGGACTTATCTGTGCCAGGTACTTGGCTATCTCCTTCATCTATGGCTACAGTAACAAAAGTATTTATAACAATGACTGATCTTTTTTGGTTTTCTTTTTCTCCTCTATCTTTCTGCTTCTACAAACACAACTTGTTGGTATGTGCAATTTTTCGTTTACATTTTTATATTTTTCCTAATGTTGTTTGTTCTAATTATGTATGTGATTTTGCACAGTTTATTTATATCTGAAATTTGTATGTATCATGGTTATACTGGCCCTGATGAAGTAAAACTTTTTCCGAAATGCACTGGCATTATTTCGTCTGATCAACGAGTTAACAGTGGCGAACTCTTCCTCACTAAGACATGATTAGTGACTATTCTTTCTATAAGAAAACTATGGTTTTGGCAGATAAAAATCATTGTTGAAAAACAACAGCAACTTGGAGTCTTACTTTTTTTGTAAATCATTACAAAGGGTTAACTTTCAGCTATTTTTTAAGAAACTTCTACCCGGATTGGGATACCAGAGAGCGGCTGTATGACTGGGTATATTACCTTGTCACCTGCTTCAATTGTTCCTCTGGTTTGGGTGTCTCCAAACCTTTTGTCAGCCTGCTCCTGCAGAAAGAATTATTTTTTCTAAAAAGACTTGCTTCTAAAAATTAATTACACACATTGATAACAAGTGGATCGATATCTCAGTGGTGCCCACTCATTTTGCTTCCTGAGTGCACAGGAATTACCTGCTGGCAAAAACAGGCTTTAGATGTATAGTTTTGATTGGTGACCCTAGCAGGGATTTTACCCAGTTGCACCAGAAATAAAGAAAATATAATTGTAAACAATGCATTTTGTTTTAGAGTATTACATGAAGATAGTTGTGCACCTCCATTTTATTTTTAGTTTTCAGAGCTCGAATCAAATAAGGCCCTGGCTGGCAAAAAACAGTCAGTATTTCAAAGTTAAAATTTCTGGAGGTCTCAATCAGCCCTTCATCATTCTGATGCTGATAAGAACGGAGGCTCGGATTATGCTTTCTTTCTTTACTTTAAACTCGAGCAACCTTATAACCATTGAAATATATATTAAAAAATGCACACAATAAAAACCACATTTCCCGATAAACAGTCTTTTTTTGCAGTCCATTTTTTGATATTATAACCCAGAACATGTGACATCCTTAACCAATCCTCTCACTGCTACTCCAATATCTTTCTCTTGTCCTTCCTCTTTCATTGGTGCTTAGGCAGCCGTTAAGTACATTATTATTACTACTTCATTTTAAATGTGTATTGAGTGTATATTTGACTAGAATGCTTATTTAGCGTGCGCACAGGAACGGATAATTGGCTTTATATCGCGCTGCGCCGGGCATCTAGTCGGAGCATGTCCGAGTGCCCGTTAGGAAAGGTTCACGACAAGTCTCCACAGGGGTCAGGTGACACAAGAAACACCACTTGAGGGGGTGCTCTCACGACGGTAGTCATCCGGCGCCGAACTGTGTCATTTCTGTAGAGCCACCCGCCTCCTAGAATCAACGAGCTTGAGGATCAGATCGCTCAAGATACAAAAGACTATTTAATGGTTACACCGGCACACGAGTTAGTGAAGCACAGTGACGAGCTGACAAAAACGCTGTAAGGCGAATTGACAGCAACACATCGAAGTGTCACAGCGACACCTGGTGCTGAAATTTTACTGACAGAAATCGTGTCAAGGATTACAATCACCTGCAGGACAGGCAGGGAAGGAAGCAGCTATTTCATTAGAAAGTGCAAAGCACTACAGACGGGCACAGACCCAAGTCAAACTATAACAGGTTAAGCCAACCCAGACCCACAAGAGCTGCATTTGGACAGGCCCAAGAACCCTGTAGAGACCCTCCAGTGTCAAAAATGCACAGCTCAAGTGAAGAATATGAGGAGCCCCATACCAGCAGAAAGTGGACAGTGTCCAACAAAGGGCAGGCAGTACAAAGAGTAATGGGAGCAGGATTGGGAGCATTGCCCCAGGGAAGGAGCTTGGTGGAGGACCCAATCACTTTCTCCCAAGGGATGGAGGCCCTGAAAGGAGAAGCACCAGAGAGATAGATATCTGGAGGGGCAGGGGGAAGAAAGAAAGCCCGACAGGCACGCAGCAGCTAACCTCCTCCCTGACCCCTCCACCCCCCGCTCCCGGGCACACCACGCAGAAAGAGAGGTGGTGCGAAAAGAGTGAAGTCCTGGGTGAGGAGAGGCAAGGGATATACAGATGAGGAGTCAAATTCGGAAGACTTGGACAAGGAAGAGTGGGTCGAGACATCTGAAGAAAGCTCTGAGGAGCGCAATATATCATCCCTGAGCCCTCCTAATAAGCTAAGTCTGCCAAGAAAAGGAAAAGGCAAAAGAAGAGATGGGTGAGGCATTCGACCAGAACTCTCTCAGTCATCCCAGGTCAGAAGAGTGGGAGCCCCCTGCCAACACTGCCAATTATATAAAGAGGAGGATTTGAAATCCTCTGTCAAAGGAGGCCAGGAGCAAGCTCTGGGCAGAATGGCCTAGGCCCCAAGTGCCGGAAGGTATGGCGGAAACACCAGAAATCGATGATAAGATGTTGTCCTTCAAGGCACGGTACGGCAGAGACATCAAGAAGGGCATAGAGATTCTGGCGATCATGCCAGGATAAACTCCTTGATATCCTAGGCCCGCTAACAAAAATCTGGCAGATGGCGGAAGAGGAGAAACAGCCAGAACAGAAAGTGGACCCGGAGATCCTAGCTGGATGGGAGAAGAGGGCAATATGCCTACTCGGCAATGCTAACAACGACCTGACTAGGAAGACAGAGGTCTATCCTAGTTAAAATAGAACCCAAAATGAGCAAAATGGCCATGGCAGAATCAACGTCTAACAGTAAAGGCAAGCTCTTTGGGAATGCCTTCATTAAGGAGATGATGAAGTTTGCAAATACTTACGCCGCGATAGACAAAGGCCAGGCATCATTAAAAAGAGTCTTTTGGCAGAAAGTTTTTTGGAAAGGATGGCAGAGGAAGGGGCGCTCAGCCAGCTGCTATTCCTAGTAAACGTCCAACTACAAATGCAGGAATGACTGGAGAAATCAGGAAGACCGCAAACCCAACCCCTTCTTTCAGTCGAGAGGAAGGGGTAGAGGCAGAGGCTGGAGAGGCAGTAATAGAGGCCAGCAGGCAAACACAGGTGAGACTGATCACAGAAATACTGATTCAACCAGCAGAGACAGTGACCCCTTTGATAGGGGGCGAGGACTGCACTATTCTTAGAAAGATGGCGAGAGTTATCAGGAGATGCATGTGTCGAACAAACGATACAGGGCTTCCAACCAGAATTCTGGCAAGAACCAGTACAAGCACAGTACCCGAGACCTATAAGGTTCAGCAAGGTAGATGAAACATTGTTAGACAAAGAGATAATAGAACTAGAGAGAAAGGGTGCCATTGCACCAGTGTCCGATTCTTCAATCGGGTTTGTAAGCAATATGTCCAATAACATCAAAACAGAGACCAGTGATAAACCTGAGAAGTTTGAACGCATACATCATATACAGATATTTCAGGATGGAGGGTATCCATCTCTTGAGAGAGATGTTAGAAGCAGGGGATTGGCTAGTGAGGATAGACCTCAAAGATGCCTACTTAACAATCCCAATTGCGAAGAATCATCAGAGGTTCCTTCAATTCTGGTGGGGAGGTCAGAAGTGGGAATACACATGCCTCCTATTCTGTCTAGAGTCAGCGCCTTTGGCCTCTACAAAACTGGTGAGGACAGTGGTCAATTACAAGAGAGAACAGGACATCGGGTTAATAGTATACCTAGACGACTTGTGTCTGATGGGGCAAGACAAATTAAGGCTGGAACAGCAAGCAGAGGTAGCAATCCAATTATTGCGGAACTTGGGACTTCTAATAAATTGGGAAAATCAACTTTGGCCCCGGCCCAAGCATTATATTTCCTGGGGTTCCTGATAGGCACAAGAGCGGCTGCGCTCGGCCTAATAATAGCAAAGGTGAATGTGATCAAGAAAGAGATCAGCTCAATAACAGCGAGGGAAGAGATATCACTCAGAGAGCTAGCCAGATTGGTAGGGAGACAAGCATCATCCATTCAGGCGATCTTCCCGGGGCCATTACACTACAGAGCACTGCAGTGCCTGAAAATCCAACAACTGTGGAAAGGGTTATCGTACAAACAGAAAGTAACAATCTCCTCAGAGGCGAGGACAGAACTATGGTGGTGGTTCAGAAACATGGAGGCCTGGAATGGGAGAGTGATATTTGGCTCATCACCGGACCTCCTCATAGAATAGGATGGCAGGCATTGGGGCTGAGGAGCCCGTTGCGGAAGGATGACAACGGGAGGCAGGTGGTCAGGGAACAAGTTAGAGCTCCACATCAATTGTCTAGAGCTGATGGTGGGGTCCTTCATAGTAAGGTGTTGGACCCAGGACAAGGTGAACTGTTGCATATTACTGAAAATGGACGTCTCCGCAGTACGTTACATAAACAGGCTGGGACGGACGAAGTCCAGGATGCTAGCAGAACTAGCAAACGATTTCTGGCACATGTGCCTACAGAACAAGATCAGCATCACAGCAGACTATCTCCCAGGTCTGCAAAACGAGGTGACAGACTGGGTATTGAGACAACTGAGAGATGCCAGCGACTGGCAACTAGAAGGAACAGTATTTCTAACCCTAATGGGGGATGAGGAGACCATGCAAGACAGATCTTTTTGCATCTAGGTTGAATGCTCAACGAAATCACTTCTTCAGCTGGAGGCCAGATCCAGCAGCGGAAGCTACTGACTCATTTCTACAGAAGTGGGGTCAGGACATAGAATTTGCTTTTCCCCTGTTAGCAATGATTCTGAGAATGATAGCTCAGGTCAGGAGACAACACGCAACACTCATTTTAGTGACGCCAGATTGGAGGAGTCAGGTATGGTTCGCGAATTGTCAATCGATAAACCACTGTTACCCTCCCAATTCAGAGAGTTCATTCAGAATCCAGTGGGGGAGAGTCATCCGCTGAGTTAGGAAGGCAACCTGAGATAGATAGCATGGGCGATTTCCAGGAAGCCTGGCAGAAGTCAAGACGTTCATGAGATGCTGAGAAATTAATTGAGGAAGCTTGGGCGATTCCTGACCTCTACATGTGCCTTACTAGCGCTGCACTGATCCGTATACTGTAATTATTGCAATCTGAATCTTCGTTTGTCCATCACATCTCGAGCAACTCGATTATATTGAAAACTGTTTAAGATGCTGTTTTGTCTCCCTCGCGTCACTGGAAGGTGACTAGACTACATTGCAATATCTATACTGAACTTGTTTTCGGCATACACAAGCCGTATTGAATACTACCTAGTCTCTTCATAGCTCAATACCAGCCTTGCTCCAGCAACCTGATTTAGTACCTATAACCAGTTGAATATATAGGTTGCGACCTGATTTCTGCCTGCTAGAATTCTAGCTGTTTGAATATATTGAAAACTGCTTAGTTGCTATATTGCCCCATGACACCTAAGTCTACTGCACTCTATTTTAGCATCGCACTGCTCCTGTTGTCAACACGCTTAAATGCTGTCTAAACCTACCTAAAAAAGTATATGCCAATCTAGCAACTTAAACTGGCGCTTACAACATACTGTTAACACACTGTCTAGTATATTGTGACTCTCCATAGCCTCACTGCTATATTGTGCTAACTGGACGTGAAGCAATATGTCTGCTATTGGCTCAAATCTTGTCGCCCTAGGCACCTTACTAGCACTAGGCCTATTAGCGAGCCTCATAAAACCCTCCACAAACCTGATCATATGTATATAACTAACCTGACAATGAATCTGGACGCTATGCCTCCTTCGTTCCCATCCTATCTTCTCAACTGACGGACAATTGCTAAGTAATCCGAACTCCCCCCAGAGACCACCCTATCCTGTTAGACTGTGCAATACAGTTACCAGGAACACTAGGCTCTGCTTCAGATTGTCCAGCGATTCACGACTAACCTAGACCTGGAGAGAAAAGAAACTCACCTAAAAACCATTTGTCCTTAACCCTCTACCTTCTCTGAATACACATAAGCAATCCAACAAAACTTCCAAACAGACTAAACACCCTTGCACCGCACAGGCTACTGGTGTGACCTCAAACACCTCTCGCCCGCCTCTACCAGACAACCCTACCCCAGATCTTAAGGGGGCACTTCTAAATGCCAGATACCTAGTTGCGCATGCCTTGGAGATATCTGACCTGATTCTGGCAGAAAACTACGACTTTCTTGCCATCACAGAAGCCTGGTTGCACGCTGCAGCTGGCCCTGCCCTCATGTTAGCAGTCCTGATGGCTACACCATTCTGAGAGCAGACAGATGCGAAGCGTGGAGGTGGAGGCATTGCTCTCAACGCCAAATCCAGCTTATCCATGAAATTAGCCAGTGCCCTAGACATTCAATCCTGTGAAGCCCTCACAGGTAAACTCCCCATCGCCAACTCCCAGACACTTTGAGGATATCTCAACTATTCTCTCGGATAATTTAAAAAGTACCTCACAAGTACTACTGTTAGGGGACCACAACTTGGGTTTTCATGACCCACAAGATAAACAAGCTAATATAATTAACAACATCCTGTCAGAACTAGGTCTTACTCAGAGAGTTAACCTTCCTACGCATAACGAAGGTAGAATACTCGACTGGGTGGCGGACTACAACTGTAACGCCGTCGTCACCTCCATCATCCCTCAAGCCTGGACAGACCACTACTTCCTATAATTCAGGCTAGCCGTTACAAAGCTAACTCCCAATTATACGCCTACCGCTCCCCCTACTCTAACAAGGAACAAAAAGAATATCACGGCGGATAGACTTATCCCCCGTATTATTCCTACCCTTAATTCTTTACCAGACAGCATGGATCCTAACACGCTAGTCGACGAGTATAATAAAATTAGGACAGCAACATTTGATTCCATTGCCCCTCTCAAAATTCAAAATGAAACAAAGAAAACCTAAAACTCACCTCAATTCTTGGTTCACCCCACACTTGAAAACCCTACGTTTGGAAAAAAGAAGATGTGAGGCTTCCTGGAGACTACTCCCATCCGTGGAAAATAGTTCCAACCTCATTAATATTTCCTCTCATTATAAAAAAGAAATAAGGCCTGGCTAAATGAGAATCTTAGAATAACTGAATCTCCCAAGCTAACTCTAGCATGAAGGACTTATTCATAATTCTAAAAGAATTAGAAACACCCATCCCAGTGCAAGATACATGCACCAAAGACAAAACTTGGTGCTCTAATATGCAGCATGCTTTAGCTAATAAAGTCACTACCCTTCAGGACAGAATTGCAAAAGAAAAGCATCTTTAACCACCTTGACGCCTCTCAACAATTCTCCCGTGCCCCGTCACAACCATTCAACCCGCTTCAGCTTCTCCAGAATTTCTATTCTGGAGGTTGAAAAAGTCATACTATCACTCAAACCTTCGAATTGCCAGGGCGACCAATGTCCAGCCCAACTCATCAAGTATGCAGCGAGGGATCTTGCACCCTTCATATCAAAGCTTATTAATGCCTCATTCATTTCGGACACCATCCCAAGTAACATCAAAGAATCTTGGGTACTCCCACTCCTTAAAAAACACAGACTCTAGACCCAACTATACCAACCAACTAACGGCCTATCACCACAGTGCCATTTCTTCTTAACATAATAGATAAGGTTGCCTACCTACACATTCAGAAATACCTGGAACTCAACCACCTTCTAGGAGTTTGTCAATCAGGATTCCGTCCACAACATGGAACGGAAACTGCTCCAATTGACATGAAGGTTCAAATTGACGAACTCAGGGACAAGGGAAAATCAGCCTTACTTCTCCTCCTTGATCTCTTGGCTGCATTTGACCTTGTGGATCACAAGGTCCTATGTAACCACTTGGACTCAGCCGTGCATTTCTCCAAGGAAGCTATAGTCTGGATAGAATCATTCTTAAGCAACAATACTATGTCTATGTCTTTGTGCTTATAACGTGCCGAAAGCCCGCAGGCATCAGGGCGCGGAGAGCACAGAGAAGTACCATTCACAGTAGAAGTCTCACAAGGTTAACCGTGTCTCCTCTACACTGAGGTGACACTGTGATGATTCAAGGCTATTGGAATAAGAAAGTTTTCAGAGCCTTCCTGAAGATCAGGTAGTTTTCTTCTTGTCTTAGGGACACTGGTTACCCGTTCCAATATTTAGCCGCCTTAACAGGAAAAGATCTACCCCTTCCCGTTGCCCGTTTAGCCTCTGGTATATTTAGGAGGCCCGTGTCTGCTGATCTTAAACATCTTTGGGGCGCATACCAGAAGAATTGTTTTTTGAAATCGGCCAGTGTCTCCCCAAAAAGACATCTGTGGACTATCGTCATGGCTTTAAATCTGACTCTGTCCTCTATTCTTTTTTTTTTCCAACATTGTTTTTTATTATTTTGGCATAACAAGTGATACAGATTCTTTGATTAGTACATACTTTGCAGATTTGTTAAAACATTTAATGGAAGACAACGGCTCTTTATATAGCTAAGACTTAGCGAAACATGCAGACTCTTCAAAAATAAAACATTTTTAAGTCCTAACTGAAGAGGGGGGAAGGGGATGGGGGACAAGGAGCTGTGCACTCATTAGGGGTGGAAGACTGTCTGTTTTCAACAAGGGAATAGTTTCAAGGGTTCAGTGCGTCTCTATGGCTGGTTTTAGGGTAAATTCTTCGACTCAGGCCACTCTAGGTTAAGGAGCTTGGATTGATGGTTCATGGCGACACAGGAGTGTAGAGGAGCTTGGGCAAGTTTCTGGCCTGGTTTCTGCTTAGTTCATTTCAGTCTTGAGTTTCCATCCAGCGAAGGGATGGGGGCTGTCTCGCCACTCCGGGGAATTGCTGCACATAGTCCAAAAAGGGGGCCCATATGCAATCGAATTTGGGTTTATTGCCTAGTCTGATGGCTGTGACTTTCTCGGCTGCAATGATTTCCCAGCATTTGGACCACCACATTTGTGTGGATGGACCCTCTGGATTTTTCCAGTCTGGCGATAGTGATTTTGGCGGCAGTCAGAAGATGGGAGCAGAGGTCTGTCGCCCCTAACAGCGCAATTCCTGGGTCCCAGGGGATGGTGAGTCCAGTAATTCCTTTAATTTGTTACAAAATATTCTTCCAGAATAGGGTGGCTTTCGGGCAAGACCAGAAGAGGTGGAACAGGGTTCCTCAGTCCGAGCAGCCCCTCCAGCATTGAGCGGGAATGGTTGAGTTACACTTGTTTCGGATTGAAGGAGTTATATACCATCTGTAGCAGACTTTAAAACACACTTTCTTTGTTCGTTACGCATTTTGAGCTTTTCTGGGCGTGGGACCAGATGTGGTGCCGTTCCTCAGGTTCAATCGGTCTTCCGATGTCTTCTTCACATTTCAGCATGTATGGTTCTTTTTTAGCTGGGTCGGTTCTGTCCAGAATTTTGTACAGTGCGGAGATTTTCCCCCTTGGAGGGTTTGCTAAGAGGGTAAGTTCTAATGCCGTCAGCTCTCTACTACCCTGTTTTCTGACCTGTGGATTCGACAGCCGATGTCTCAGTTGCGTATAGCGAAACCTTTCAGTTTCCGGGATCTTGACTTTTGCTTTACACTCCTCGAAGTTTAGGGGGAGGCCATTCTCGAAGAAATCTGATACGGTTTCTAAGCCCCCGGCTCTCCACTCCATGAACTGGTTTGGTGAGACTCCGGGAGAGAAGTCTGGGTTATCCCAGATTGGCGTAAGCGGACCCATTGTGCCTCTGCAATGCCACCAGCGGGCTGCCGCTTTCCAGTTGGCGACCGTGTTTCTTGTTGCTGGTAGGGGGCCCGGGTCTTGGGTCCTTTTGGGCTCTTTGGAGTGGGGGAGAGATACAAGTGGGGTCTTGCTCCAATCTTCCTCCAATTGTAACCACCAAGGGCGGTTGGCTTGGAGCTTCCAGGTGAAGGCCGGGGCTAGTTGGGCTGCGAGGCAGTACCTCGCAACATCTGGGACCCCTAGGCCACCCAGGGCAGTACTTCGGAGTATGATGCGTTTCAGGATGCAGGACTTCTTTCCCTCCCAGACCAGGTTCAAGATCTCTCCTTGCAGCTTTCTTAAGGCTTTCTCCCGGATCGTCACCGGCAGAGCTTGGGCGTAATATAGTCGTGGAGTTAGATTCATTTTTATCGCCGTGATCCGGCCAAACCAGGAGATTTCTTGTTTTTTCCATTGATGGATGTCATTTTTTAAGTCCCTGAAGAGTGCTGGAAAATTTGTCTTATACAGCTTCTCAGTTCTGTTGGGTATCTGGACTCCCAGATAGCTGATGTTGCTTCTTGCCCAGGGGATCCGGAACTCCGCTTCGAGGTTGGATTTGGACTTCCTTGGGATATTGATGCCCAGCGCCACAGATTTGGAGATGTTTATTGTGAACCCTGAGGCTGCAAGGAATTCTTCAAGTGTTTGCCATAGTGCTCTTATTGATTCTGCTGGCCGGGTGAGTGTGAGGAGCACATCGTCCGCGTATAAGGAGATTTTGTAGGAATCTTTTTTGATCGTGAGGCCATGTATAGATGGATTACGGCGGATCCTGTCCGCGAATGGCTCCATTGATAGGGCGAAAATAAGTGGGGAGAGTGGACAACCTTGCCTCGTGCCTCTGGTAATGTTTATCCTACTGGATTTTGCCCTGTTGAGGCGCAGTTTTGTGGAGGGGCTTTGGTAGATGGCTAGGATCCATTTTACAAAATTTGGGCCGAAGCCGAAGTGCCTTAGGATTTGCTCCACGTAGCCCCGGTCCAGCATATCAAATGCCTTGTGCACATCTAAGGAAAGGACTGCTAGCTTTGAGCCCGACCTGTTCGCTGAATCAATGATGTTGATGGTTCTGCGGATGTTATCTTGGGTGCCCCGTCCCGGTATGAAGCCTGTTTGGTCTGGATGGATGATCTCCGGGAGGGAGGGGGCTAGCTGATTTGCCAGGATTTTGGCAAATATTTTTGCATCGTTGTTCAGGAGCGTAATGAGCCTGTATGATGCACATTGCGTACGGTCTTTTCCTGGTTTAGGGATCAGTATCGTTATCGACTCATTCATGGATGTGGTCGTGGTGCCGGTGGAGAGGAATGAATTGAACAGGTTTGCCAGTTGCGCGGCTAGAAGGTGAGCACATTATTTGTAAAATTTTGAAGAAAACCCGTCTGGCCCGGGCGTTGTGTTTTTCAGGTGGCGGATTGTTTCACTGACTTTCTCCGCTGAGATCGGGGCCTCCAGGTCAGCTAGAGACGGAGGTGGCTTTGTCTTTGGGATTGGGCCAAAAATTGAGTGATGGCTGGGGTTAGCGTTGGGGGTCCTGCCATGATTTCCTTGTGGTGCTGCACCATTATCTCAAGTTTTTCGGGGTCCAGATGACTTAAGGAACCGTTTTTGTCCAGCAAGGCTTGGATGTGGTTCCTGGTCTGGAGCTTTTTCAGTTTGTGTGCTAAGAGAGATTCCCTTTATTACAGTTAAGGTAGTAGTACTGTTTAGTATAGGTTAGTACTCTGGCGGCCTGGTCTGCTAGGTGGATCTCCAACTCTCTTTTAGCTCTTTTTAATTCATGGTGCGTTGTTTTCGTGTAGCTGTGTTTGAGCTTATTTTCTAATTCTGTGAGTCTTTCCTCAAGCTTTTGTTGCTTCAGCAGGTTTTGGCGCTTGAGTCTAGCTGTTGAGTCAATCGCCACCCCACGGATCACTGGTTTCATGGCGTCCCATACTGTTGCCATTGAGGAGTCTGGGGTAGTGTTCTCAATTAAGTAATTCTGAATCGCCTCCATGAGGTCAGAGCTGGCCGTTATGTCGGTGAGGATGTAATCTTGCAGCTTCCATTGCCTCTGGCTGGGTTCCGGGACTCCATGAAGAAGCAGCGTCATCGTAACCGGCGCGTGATCCGAAATTGCAATAGGTCCTATTTGAATGTTATCCACGCAGGGGGCCGAGTTGTTAGCGGCTAACAAGAGGTCAATATGCGAGTAGCCTCTGTGTACATGTGAAAAGAAAGTGTAGTCCTTTTCTCCCTGGTTGCGTAATCTCCATATATCGATTGTCTCTGTTTCCCGCAGGAATTCAGCTAGGGCCAGAGATTTGTCAAAGTCTTCCCTCGAGGCTGGAAGCGACTTATCCACCTTCGGGTCTGGAGGAATGTTGAAGTCCCTGCCGATTAGCAAGTGGCCTACAGAGAAGGCCGTGATAGTTGGGAGGAGGCAATGGATGAATTGGTCTTGCTCTTTGTTTGGTGCCTAGATTGCTACCAGAGTGATCGGTAGTTCGACTAGGAGGCCCTTCAGGAGTAAGAATCTGCCCTCTGGATCTCTTTTGGTGGTGATTTGTGTTAGTGGAAGGTCTTGACCCAACAATATAGCGACTCCTCTCTTTTTCTGTGTGGCCGACGCAAAGTAGCATTTCGGGTAGTTTCGGAACCGTAGTCGCTTTTCGTTTCCGCGATCAGATGGGTTTCCTGGATGAAGACAATGTCTGCGGTTAATTGGTCAAGTTTGTGCTCCATTGACTTCCGCTTTCCTGGTGCATTAAGCCCCTGCACATTCCAGGTCGTAATGGTTAGGGTTTTGTCTAGTGAACCCATCCTTTGAGATCTAGGTAGGTCGGTTCGTAGTCTTCCTTGGAGATTTCTTGTTCCTTGTCTTCCGATGCTGAATTCCTCCGTTCTTCCCTCATTATGAGGTTCTCTTCTCCTTCTCGATCCCCACTCCCCTCGCCCCCCCAAACAACAACAAAAAGGTTTCCGGACCAGCCTTCGACCAATGGGGCATACGGCCGGACCGGTGTGATAACTCTGCTTGGAGGCAAACATTGCCTCTTCTGTTAGCCAGTAAACATTCAGGTTGAGGTTAGAGAGTCTGTTTGATAGAGAACACTTGAGGCCCTTCTGTACCCCCTCAGAGGCAGTGAGCTATCAGGCCGGGAAGGATCAGGGGTGGCACCCCCTGCTCAGGGGGGCCAGGTAGTCAGGGCCAACCACTCAGCGGTTATTGTCACGTTTTGGCTTGCCCGGAGGGCCTCGGGGTCTGCGGCGCCTTGACATTTTGGACCAGGCTCTGGTGGGGTCTCCACAGGATCTCCCCGGGGCCTCCGTGGCTTCAGGGAGGGACCCCTCCTCACTCCCCAGGTTCATGAATCGCTCGGCGTCTCTGGGGGACGGGATTGTCCAGGACCTGCCCTCCCAATTGAAGATTAGGGAAGTGGGGAAGCTCCAACGATAGGCAGTTTTCCTCTCACGCAGCCACTCAGCGAGTGGCTTGAGGGCTTTTCTTTTTGCGAGGGTGGTCGCAGCTAGGTCCTGGTACAGGAATATTTCGGCGTCTCGGAAGCTAATTCGGGCGGAGCTTCTGGCTTCTTGCATGATTTCTTCCTTGACTTTGTACAAGTGAATTCTTGCTAGGACATCCGGCATACCACTTGCGTTTTGTCTGGCTCTGACCCTGTGGACCCTATCCAGTTCCAGGGGAGCTCCGTCTGGGAGCGTTAGAATGAAGCGAAATAGGGCATTGACATAAGTGTTGAGTTCTTCGTCGGGGACAGAGCTCGGAATTCCCCTCAGGCGGATATTGTTGCGCCTGGACCTGTTTTCAGCTTCTTCTTGTTTGTTCTCGAGGGCTTCGCACGTTGCCTCTAGTGCGGAGAGTCTGTCAGCCCCTTCCCCGATCTCGAAGTTTTGCTCGAACAGGGTGGTTTCAATTTCTTCTGTTCTAGTCTCGACTTCCCCCATTCTCTTGTCCAGGGAGGAGATTTTGCCCTTTAGTTCTTCTGTCCCTTTTTGGTACTCTTTGGTTATGGCAGAGAGGAGCTCTTGGAGGTCAGCTTTAGTCACTGCTTGTGTTGGCAGTTCAATGTTGGAGAACGGTGGGGGACCCGAGGTGTCGTTGCGCTCCCCTTTCTTCGTTTTTTCTCCCATGTTGTTGGATAGCAGGGTTGCAATGTCAGATTGTTTGGAAGATTTCGGGTGTCTGGACATTGCCTCTTGTGCCTTGAGCGGGAACTTGTCCACCCCCCACCCGGGATGGGTTGTTATGGACCGCCCGGGGCCTCCTTTTGACCTCGATTCCCCGACTGGACGGATCTGTGTGGGGTATTTGCTGTAGCGTGGGCCAGGTGGTCGCCGGCTATGTTATCCCAGTGACCCGGGGCTCCGGCGGTGGCGATGGCGGCGCCGGAAGAGGACTGTGGGCTTCCCGCAGGAGGGTCGCTTCTCTGAAGGCTGAGCAGAACCTCTAGGGGAAAGACCCCCAGGGCATCGGGAGCCACGGGGCCAGGGAGCTCTTCTGTGTTGCGGCAGGGGGCGCCCTACCTTCCTCCCAGAGCTTTGGGTGTCACTTGTGGCGGCCTGTTGCAGGGTGGACTCTTACGCCCCCAGCGCCAGCCGGGCCACCGGAGGCTTCGAGCCACCTGCAGATTCTGCAACTGTGGGGGCTGGTGAGCTTTTGGAGCCGGAGAGGGGGGGAGGAGGCCCCACGCCACACTCCCCCGTGGCGGGGCCCACTGTGCTGCTGCTGCCGCCCCCCAACTCCCCATGCCCGGGCAGAGGTGAGTCCCCGGGTGCCGTCGGGGGGGGGGGGGCGGTGGTGCTTGCCGTTCTCCCTCCGATGGGACTGCTGCTTTCCCTCGAGTAGCGGCGGGAGGAACGTCCGCTGCTGGTGCTCCCCCAGGCTGTAGTTGGTAAAGAGTCCTTGAGTTGAGGGCTAGAGGAGTAGTCTTGCGCTGTCGCCCTGCGTAACGGGCCACACCCCGCCGCCACCGCCGCCCTTTGGTCTCAGTGCCACAGCCTCCCCACACCGGGACAGGGAGGATTCCCAGGCCTCCGTCTGGGGGAGGGGCCCGCTCCCCTCGCGGTCAGACGCTACACCAGCACAGGTGCGTCCCGGATCGGGGGTGCGGGAAGGCTCCGGCGTCTGTCGCTTCAGGACGGCAGCTTGGGATCGGCTCTGCTTCGGGCTACCACTGTTCCCGCTCGGTTTGGTCGTTGGTAAGGAGGGCGGGTTACTCCATTCTGCTGACCGCCATCTTGGGTTGCCCCTCTCGTGCCAATTCAGCATGGCGAAAACAAGGCATGCGCAGCCCCAGCCTTACGGCTCTGCAGTAAGCTGATTTCGTTCGCGAAAACCTTAGTTTACTGGGGCATTTCTGGTAAACACACGGTCGCGGCCAGGAGCTCTCACCGGACCCGACTGTTCACCATGGCGCCAAGCCACGCCCCCTCTGTCCTCTATTCTAAGCCAGTGCAATTCCTTTCTTCCTTCTGATACATGGTCCCTTAGTTTTTTCTTTTTAATGATGTGAACTGCATCATTTTGCATTGCTTGGCATTTTGTCAGCACTCTCTTAGAAGTTCCCAATAGCAATGCATTGCCATAATCTAAACGGGACAACAAGATTGCTCTTGCAATAGTAGCCGAGTTTGTCTCATTTATAAAGGGTCTAATTGCTCTCAAAATGTGCAGGTAGTACAAATTATTTTTGTAGAGATAGTTGACCTGGGACCCAGAGCCTAGTGAGGCTTCTACCATCATACTCAGGTTTTTTACCTTAGATACTATTGGTATGATGGCTTCTTTGATATGGAAAGTCGTATATTGGGAATCCAACTTAGACCTGGCCTGGTTTGATCTGAAAATCATTAATTCGGTTTTTGTGTTGTTTAAACACATCCAGTGCCTCTGCATCCAGGTATCAATGATGTAAATTTCTACTGCATAGTCTCCTGTTAGTTCGAAGATCAGCTGCGTGTCATCGGCGTAGTTGGTGAAAAACACGCCAATGTTTTCTAGCAGGGAGCAAAAACTTCTTATGTAGAGGTTAAAAAGAAGTGGAGACAAGCTGGCTCCCTGGGGAACTCCAAACAGTATTGGGGTGGCTTCTGAGAAATGTGCACCCCAATGTATTCTCACCTTCCTGTCCTTCAGGAAGGAAGCAAGCCAAGCCTGTGCTTTTGACGAGCATCCTACAAGTTTATCAAGGGCTGATTGGAGTAGCTGGTGGTCTACCAGGTCAAATGCAGCGCTGAGATCTAGCAGCATGAGTAACCCAGGCTTAGCTTTTTCTATCAGTTCCAACATGTGTCTGTAGATCCAGCATGGCTGACTCTGTGCTGTGAGCCGCTCTGAAACCTGATTGTTGTTCATGTAACACATCTGCGGTTTCCACATATTTTTGTAGCTGGTTGGTAGCTATTTTGTCTAAGATTTTTAAAATAAAATTTGAGTTTGTAATAGGGCGGAGATTACTGGGATCCTTAGGATCCAGACCTGCCTTCTTTACAAGCGGGGTTATTGTGACATTTTTAATATCGTCGGGGACTGCTCCCTCTCAGAAGGAGGCATTAACTAACCTTGCAGGATAGGTGCAAAGAGTTCTTTATGATCCAAGATGATCCTGGTGGGGAGGATGTTTTCAGCGCAAGAGGTTGGTTTCATGCCGGACATCACCCTACATAATTCTTCCTCTGAAACCGCTGAAAAATTAAATCTCTCTCTCTCAATTGATGTAGGGTTTTCTTCCGGGGGAGGGTCTATGCTGGTGGTATCTCTAGCCAAAATTATGTTGTTCCTTGCTTTTGATATTTTAGCCGCGAAACCCTCTTGTACCCTATCACAGTCCGACTTCGAAGGGATGTGTGGAGGAGAGAGGATTGTGGGTTTTTTCATATCCTTCAGTATGTCGAAAAGTTTACTGGTCGAATTAGGAGCTACCTCTATTTCTTTATTGTAATAATTAGACTTTGCTTCTCTAATTGCCTTTCGATACGCTTGGTCCGCGCATTTCCAATCCTCCCTGTTTTCCTGAGTTTGGCTCCTATGCCATATTCGTTCTTTAGCACGTTTTATTTGTTTAAGTTTATTGGTATGGTCGCTATACCATTTGGCCTTAGTGCTATTTTTTCTTTATCAGCTTGCTTTTTAGTGGTGCATACTGCATCATCGCCTGCATGTGTTTGGTGTATTTCGCTAACATATGTTCGCAGTCGTCATTGACAGAGAAAGATTCGAGAATCTGACAAAGGCATGGTTTTAACTGCTCGAGTCCAATTTCTTTGAAATTTCTGCTTGAAACTTTCACATGTGGGTTCTCTAACTGCTTAAATGGGGAGATTAAGTGTATCTCTAGAGTCACCAAGCTATGGTCCGACCAAATGCATGGCTCTGTCTTTATCTGTGATCATTGTAGGTTGTTTGTACAGATCCAGTCTAGCTGGTTACCCTGCGGGGTTGTAGGCTCGTTGTTTACTATTTAAAAGGCCAGATTGTTCATGGCGCATTCCAAGGCAATAGCCTCTTTATCATCTGGGTTCCCTCTCCACCTATTCATGTCCCCTACTAATAGGGTAGATGAATTGTCTGAGACCAGTTTACTTAGTTGCAGAGCTATTTCACTCTCAAAGTCGGAGGTCAGAGAGGGGGGGTCTATATATCACAATTATGTTCAAACAGTCGTTTGGTGTGTGAGTCAATTTTAATTGAATGGTGTCGCACCCAGTACATTCAAGATTTGCTTTAAAGAGGTGTAGCGCTTCTTTAGCTGTAACTGATACTCCTCCACCCTGTCCTTGATCTCTATTTTTATTGTATAATATGTATCCCTCTGGAACTGCATTTGTACCTACTGGACCAATAGGGTCTTTTAGCCATGTTTCGGTAATGCACATGATGTCCAGGTCCCTTTCTATGATTAGGTCATGGACACTGTGTGCATGCTTATTTAACAAGCGTGTGTTTAGCAAGCCCACTTTTAAGGCAGTGTTATCACGTTTGTGGGCTATTTCATGCTTTATCTCCCTATCCAACATGTTACTTCTCCGGGTGCCACGTGCTGGAGTGCTGGTTGTCTGCTGTAAGTGGCTGCCGACTTCCCCTTGACTCATTTCGTGTGCAAACAGTGGGGAAAGACAGAGGAGAGGGGGATCACCCTCAAAGTAGTCCAGTGAGGGGGTATTTCTAAAAGATAAACTAGTGTGATTGTGATCTGCTCGAGCTGAGTAGAGTATTCCTCTAGCTTGTGACAATAATTACGTAAATAAGAGGGAGAATTAGACTTGCTCACCTCGGGACCTTCCTTACACCTCCTTTTACAGACTGCAGCAGACTGTGCCTGCCCGTGCGCACCGGCGCGTTCACGCCCGGTTTCTATTGAAATGGGAGTTGTGAACTACAATCCTGCTGGGGAATGTAGTTTCTGGCCTGTCTGACACGTGTAGAGAAGGAACTTCCCTCTTTCAAAATAGCGTTAGTACAACAAAATGAAAACTAGATGGCCTAGGATGCTCACAGCTAGTGAGGTTCACCTGATACTAATCTTCACAATCTTAGCAACAAATCACATGAATTACAAGTTTTTAAAAGGTTTAAAACGTAGTCTAAGAACAACAAATAAAATGTAAATTTTACTAAACTGCTTCCACGCTATGAGAGTCTTCTCGCCCTCAGCAACTGCAGACCCTATCCCTATCACCTGCGGAGTGCCCTAAGGATCCTGTGTCTCATCCACCTTATACAATAAATTTACCAAGCACCTTTTCGATGACCTGGACCATCTTGGTACACTAACTATGCAGATGATACCCAGATTCTCCTACCACTTTCCTGGGTCTACGGCAAGGATTTGGCCTTGGTAAACAGAGTCTACCTCATCATGCAGGCATGGATGGCAGCACACGGTCTATGCCCGAATGATGGCAAAACTGAACTCATCATTCTAGGTACTACCTCTAACCTTAAAAAATTCGATGAATACAACTCCTTTATTATTGACGGCAACCTTATCAAAGTTGCTAAGGAGGTAAAAACCCTAGGCTTTTACCTCGATTCCACCCTCCCATTCACCAAACAAGTAAACTCCATGGCGTCTGCTACTGCATATACATGCAAACTCATCAGAGCTGGCCAACCATTCTTATCTAAGAGCAGCTGAATGATACTTGCAAGAGCCTTCATCCTGTCCAAATTGGACTATTGTAACTCCCTTTACATCGGGTCTAATAAATACATCATTAAAATAATCCAAACGGGGAGCCACCAGGGGGCGCTGAGATGTGCAGACGCCTCTGAGCCCTTCTCCTCCATGGGGGCCGATTTAACGGTCTGAGCCCCCCCAGATAGCCCCTGGAGTGAGGTCCTGCCCCCCCTGTGGTACCCCGAAGTGACAGAGACAGCCTGGTGAGCAACTCCGGCTCTCCGAAGTGCTGGCAAACCTGAGTCCTGAGCCCGGTACAGTGAGCGGGTGGCTTACGGCTCCTTGGATCGAGGAGGTGAGTGCAGGCAGCCACGAGGTGGGGGGCCCCCTGTGATATGCAGCTTCCTGCTGTGAGAGGGAGCTTCCTGAGGGTACCGCTCCCTTGCTAGACCCACGGCTGAGGGAGACCCCTGGGATCTTGGAGGAGACGTGGTCAGCGCGGGCAGGCTGCCACCGGGTACTCCCTGCCCCTCCCCCAACATCATCAGCGGGCTGCTGAGGCCGTCCGGGAGGAAAAGACCTTACCTGCTTTCTGCATCCGTTGGGAGCTGGCCGCGCTCCGTGGCGGTCCTGGTGGCTGTGCGTGCGGTCCAGCGCAGCTGTTGGGGGTCGCAGTGGATCCCGATGGCTGAGAAGTGCTGGATGTAGCCTCCAGCGCCCCCGAGGGAAGACAGGGGTGCCGCGGCCAGAGAAGAAGTGGATCCTGGAGGGAGTTTGTGGAGAAGTGGAGCTTGCAACTGATCCGGACGAGGAGAGGAGTGTAACTTTTTTTTTTTTTTCATTTGAGGGACACCCCGCCCCTGGTCCCTGACAGGCCCTGTGTGCGGTGGGGCTCTCCTGCCATTTTGCGGCCTGCCCCAGCTCAGACATGAGAGCTTTTGGGCAGCTGTGCAGCCCCTGCCCCCTTCATAAAGGAGTGTAACGCTGTCTGGCCTGCTGAGTGTGTGGGGGCCTGCTAGAGCCTGCTGTGGCTGCACTCCAGTGAGAGTCGCTGAGCTTTGCCCCCGGCAGGGAGGAGGGGCTGAGCAGCTTTGTCTATTTGGGACCCTACAACCTGTATTTAATCCTGCTAACTGACTTTGTCCCAATACACGGGATCTCAGCAGTGCTTCGTCAGAGCTCACTGTTTCTTTAAGTCAACCCAAGGAGTGTATTACAGCAATTGGTCTGACGCCCTGAGGGGGGGGCCTGCTTCAGTCTTTGTGGCAAGGGTGCATGAGACTGCAAGGAAAAATAGAGGTGCAGAATCTTGAAGGGCGAGCTGGAGTCTCACCACAGTCGCCCTGTCTGACTTGCTATTCAGCCCGGCTCTAAGCATTTCGAAAGGACCCTGCTGCGTGTGCACATTAGCGGATCATTCACCTGAGGCCTCAAGCTGCTGAACCCCCCTTGCCCTGGGTGGGATCTGTTTCCCGAGTCTCTCCCAAATGGACTGGGCCCAATCACTGAAAAAGTTTTGCTATCCTCCAACAACGGCAATGGAGAGATCAGAGGGCCCAGCCCCCATGCAGACGGGTGGTGTGGATGCTCAATCTGTGAACCATTGTATGACGGCTCTCCTCGAGGAAATTCGTGGCTTCTGTAACGCTCACCTGGTTCCCACGGAGGCGCGGCGTCGAAGGCGCAGAACTCTGAAGATGGACAGGAAGGGCCCCTCTATTCTGGCTTCCCTGGCTCGTTGGATACCCTCCTGTGCGTGAAAAGGGAGTATTACCAACTGTGGAACAATGCTCAAGCTTCCCACTCCCTTCCAACCCTCCACGATACCTCCTCCACGATTCCCCGTGAAGCCTCACCTTAGGGTTTGGAAGGATGAGCTCTCCATCCTGCTTCTGATGCAGGGGCGCGTTGAAACCCAGTTACTTCACTGGATTGAGGATTGATGGGAGTTCAGGTAAGCTTGACTGTTCAGGTAAGGCGCTGTAAAAGTTCTGTTCAAAAGTTCAAGCTTAATAATAATGTTTGTTGTCTAATTGCAGCAAGCGCTAATGCTTATGTCTTTTTCCCCTTAGGGGCCGGGGTTCGGAGTGCCGGAGATATGGCGCCGACCCGAAGTGAAACAGTTCTGGATGAGCGCTCAGGTAATGTCTTTGCATTCGCTCATTCAATGTCTTTGTCTTTTTTCCCCATAGGGGCCGGGGTCCGGAGATGCCAGGAAGCGACAGGACCCGAAATGCAGTGGGAATAATCCAACAGGTAAGACTTAAAAGGAAACTGAGCTTTCCTTATTCCTTTTCTCCCCCTCACCTTTGTTCTTGTCTTTTTTCCTCTAGGCGCCGGGGCGTAGCTGAATCCGGAAGATCGCTGCTGAAGATGGAAGCGCCTTGCAAAGGTGAGTAAAATGCAGCGCTGCAGCGATCGAAACGAAATGCCTTTAATATGATGTCTTCCTTTTCAGGGCCGTTGGAGAAACGACTCCGGGATGCAGATTTAGCAGGTAAGGGCTTTTCTTCTCCTATTCTCTTCCTTTCTCCCCTTGCAGGTGTTCCAGGGTGCTGGCAGGCGTGGCTGAAGTCAGGATGCAGGAGCTGACACGGTGAGCGTCCAGCTGCTAGGTGCAGAACAACGCGAAGCATGTGTGGCTGTTTGGGTGGGGTTTAAATAGCCTTGGAAGAAGTTCCTGGTATGTATCCTTCCACCAATCAGGTATGTATCCTTCCTCGACCACACCCGGGTGGTGAAGTAGTCCTACAGGTAAAGTAGTCCCATTCAGGCCTCAAGAGGGCCTGGATGAAGCAGCAAGGTCTGCATCAGGTAAGTGTGCACCCAAGCACTTAAACACATATCCTCTTCTATGAGCCTGGCGCCTAAGGCGCCAGGACTGGGGTCCGCTATGAGCCTGGGGCCTAAGGCGCCAGGACTGAGTCCAAAGGGCCCCGACTTGGGCCCGCTGAGACTTCCCTGGGGAAAATGATGTCTGCCTCTGGGGTTGCTGGGCCCGACCTGGCTCCTTGGAGGTAGGCATCATGACAGTACCCCCCCTCAAGGCCCCTCCCAAGGTCTTTTCCTCCGGGGGTTTTGGTTTGTGCGGGAATCTTCGATGGAATCGTTGAATTAATCGTGGTGCGTGAACATAGTTACTGGGTTCCCAAGATCTTTCCTGAGGTCCATATCCTTTCCAATCAACAAGATAGAAGAGTTTCGACTTAACTATCTTGGAATCTAAAATGTCTTTCACTTCGAATTCTAATTCTCCATCAATTTGGACAGGGTCTGGGGGCTCAGACAGTCTGGTTCCAGGTTGTACTGGTTTTAGAAGAGATGCGTGAAAAACGGGATGAATCCGCATGTTGGATGGTAAATCGAGTTTAAAGGCCACTGGGTTGATAATAGCTTTGATGGGGTAAGGCCCAATGAATCTGGGATTAAAAGTTCGCTGACCCTTGAGGGGTAGATGTTTAGTTGCTAGCCATACTTGATCTCCTACTTGGTAAGGAGGAGTTTTACTTCGGTGCAAATCAGCGTTTTCTTTATACTTTTTCTTGGCTTGCTGTAAGTGGGTTGTAGCTTCTTTGAAGGCTTGGGTTATTGTGGAATGTAGGTGATTTACTGCAGGCATCTCCAGGGTCAGAGGTGGATCTAGGTCAGAGGTCCGAGGATGGTGACCATACAGGGTATAAAAAGGAGTCTGTCCGGTTCCAGAATGCACTGAATTGTTGTATGCATATTCTGCAATCCAAAGGATGTCTTTCCAATTTAACTCGGATTGGTGTAACATGCACCCCAGATATTGCTCAAGAGTCTGATTGGTTCTCTCGGTTTGTCCGTCGGTCTGGGGGTGGTGGCTGGTGGATAACCGCACGTCTATTTGTGCTAGTTGGCAACATTTCTTCCAAAAGTGGGAGATAAATTGACTTCCACGGTCTGAGACTAATATGGAAGGGAAACCATGTAACCGCACTATATTTTCCATAAATTCCTTGGCCAAGGTGGAAGCTGACGGCAATCCTTTTAAAGGGATAAAATGGGCCATTTTGGAGAATAGATCCACTATTACGAGAATCGTGTTGTAACCACCACAAGGAGGCAGGTCAGTTATAAAGTCCATTGACAAGGTGTGCCAAGGTGCTGGTGGAATGTCCAAAGGTTGAAGTAGGCCGGCTGGCCTTTTCTTTTGACTCTTATTTTGGGCACAGATTCCGCAAGACAACACAAATGACTTTATGTCTTTTCTCCAAGAAGGCCACCAGAAGTGGCGTTTGATCTTTTCTTCTGTTTTCGCGATACCGGGGTGTCCTTCCATTAATGATTCATGATGACGGGTAATGACAAGTTCCTGCAATTCTTTACTTGGCAGAAATAACCGCTCTTGGAAGTAGGGTAAATCATCCTTAACGGTGTAGTGAGGACCCTTTTGACTCCATTCCAGTAAGGCAGAAGAGTCAAAAAGCTGTTTTACTTGAGCTTGGATGTCCTCAATGGTTTGCAATGAAGTCAAGCCCAGAATTATTTGTTCCGGTATGATTGGCACAGGTTCTAAACTCGAATTGGGTTCTTCCATGCCTATCCGGGATAAGGCATCTGCCTTACCATTCTTGCAGCCAGGGCGATAGGTAATTACAAAATCAAATTCCGCAAAGAATAAAGCCCATCGGAGTTGTCGCGAAGATTGAGCTTTGGCCGTCTTTAAATACTGCAAATTTCTGTGGTCCGTAATTACGGTGATGGTGTGTCTTGCACTGAGAAGATAGTGACGCCAAGCCTTGAAAGCTGATTTAATAGCCAGTAGTTCTTTGTCGGTAATTGCGTAATTGAGTTCAGGTGGAGAGAATTTTCTGGACCAAAAGGCTACAGGGTGTAGTTGGTTAGTTTCTGGGTCTCTTTGCGACAGGACAGCTCCCATGGCCGAACTGGATGCATCGGTTTCCACGATGTAAGGGAGATCTGGGCGCGGGTGCTTCAATACAGGTGCAGAGGTGAATTTGGTTTTCAGGTCCTGAAAGGCTTGTTCAGCCTCAAGAGTCCATTCAAAGCGTTTATTTTTCTTTAGGAGAGCTGTGATGGGTTGAACAGTTCGAGAAAATTCCGGGATGAACCTTCGATAGAAATTGGCAAAGCCAAGCATGCTTTGCACTCCCTTCACAGAGCTAGGAGATGGCCATTTGAGAATGGCGTCCACTTTCCGCGAGTCCATTCGGATTCCTTGAGGTATCAGGATGAATCCGAGAAACTCCACTTCTGTGGTATGAAAAACGCATTTTTCGAGTTTGGCAAATAATTTGTGCTGGCGCAATTTCTCAAGAACTGCCCTAACATGGTTTCTGTGATCATATTCTGAGGAGGAATACACCAGGATGTCGTCAATATAAACGATGACACAAACATTGATAAGTTCCCGAAGAACATCATTCATGAAGTACTGAAAGGCGGCAGGTGCGTTGCACAAACCGAAGGGCATTACTTGATATTCGAAGAGCCCAAATTTGGTGCGGAATGCAGTCTTCCACTCGTCGCCCTCTTTGATACGTACCAGGTGGTAAGCTCCTCGGAGATCTAGCTTGGTGTACACACGAGCATCTTTTACTTGGTCGATAAGCTCAGATATCAGGGGCAAAGGGTAACGATTCTTAATCGTTATCTGATTTAGGGCGCGGTAGTCAATACAGGCCCTAAGGTCTCCTTCCTTTTTAGGTACGAAGAACAAAGCGGAAGAGACTGGTGACTTTGATGGGCGAATGAAGCCATTGGCCAGGTATTGATCCAAATACTGGCGCAAATGCAGGTTCTCAGGTTCAGTAAGAGCATAAATCCTACTACAAGGTAGTTGTGCATTGGGTACCAAGTCGATTTGGCAATCGTAAGATCGATGGAGAGGTAAGGTGTTAGCCTGCTCTTTCTGAAAAACGTCTTGGAATTCTTGGTATTCAGATGGTAGCTGTACAGGGGTGGAAGTTACAGAGGCTAGACCCATAGCTGGATTCCTTGGGTAACAGGTTGGTTCACAATCAGGAAAAGTTATCTTCTTTGCTCGCCAGTCTATTCTCGGATTATGTGTTTCTAACCAAGGGATACCAAGAAGTACTTGAAATTGTGGGGCCTTGATCACATCAAACACGATTGCTTCCCGATGTCCGTCCTGACCCACCAGAGTGATTTCAACTGTGGAATGCGTTACAGGCCCTGAGGCTATTTCGGTTCCATCAACTGCAGTAATTACATCTTGGGTTACTTTCGGGCGGAGAGGAAGCTTAATCCTGGAAGCCAATTCACGGTCTATGTAATTTCCAATAGCTCCACTGTCTATGTATGCTTTTATAGCATGCAACTGCTGAGGCTGTTTTGGGTTCACAAGCACCATTGGCATGACAAAATGCGAGGTCAAAGAGTTTGTTTTCAAGCTCGGCAAGCGGACCCCTACGCTTGTCGGGCTAGGTCGTTTCCTGAACCAGGTGTCAATAACTCGTTATCAGTGGCTGCAACCACCTTCTTGGGTGGTTTAACTGGACAACTTTGAAGAAAGTGACCAGAAGTTCCGCAATACAGACAAAGTTGCATTTGTCGCCTTCTCTCTCGTTCCTTCTGCGTTAATGGTCCTTTAACACTGCCAATTCGCATAGGTTCGGAAACGTCAGTACTCTTGGAGTTAACGTGGGTCTTGATAGGTACTCTGGTTTCATACTTGAGCCGATCTGCTTTTCTATTTTGAAGTCTGTGATCAAGTTGAACCACTAAGTCTATGTAGTCTGCGCAGGCCTGGGGTGGATCTACTATTTGAGCTATAACATCTTTAAGCTCTCCGCGCAGGCCTCGATGAAACAATGTGATCCTTTTATTTTCAGGCCATCCGGTTTCCACAACTAGTCTATTAAAGGTGGCGATATAGGACAAAAGATCCTGATTACCTTGTCGTAAGGATAGCAGTTCGTTGTCAAGGGCCTGTCCCTGCGAGTGTCGAGCGAACAATCTTTCCATGCTGGCCTGGAAGCCCTGGAAATCCCGGAGAATGGGATCATCCTGATTTACCAATGGAATAGACCAATCGGCAGCACAGCCACTGAGGTAAGATAGTACAAAGGCTACTTTGGTCTGGTCGTTGGGGAAGGCCCCGGGCCTGCATAAAAAGTGTAAACGGCATTGGTTCATAAAAACGGCATATTTCTTGGGATCCCCCGCAAAACGTTCCGGCGGGGCCAAAGGCATGTGTCCAGGTAGATTGATTTGTACCGGGTTATTCGAACCCATTGTTGTAGAAATATCTCCGGAAACAGGTAAAGGAGTGTGCTCTGTCTGGCCCTGCAATAACCTTTTGGCCAGATCATCAGTTCTTTCCTTGGATAGGATTAGTTCCCTTCTGAGAGCATTAGTCTCCTGGCGGGCTGAGTGCACTTCTGCCCGTAATTCCCCTAAAAGATGGGCCAGCTGATCTGTCTCGGAAGTCTCCATTGCGCCCAGGTGGGAAATTGTGGTAAGGCTTCGCGTTCTGTAACGCTCACCTGGTTCCCACGGAGGCGCGGCGTCGAAGGCGCAGAACTCTGAAGATGGACAGGAAGGGACCCTCTATTCTGGCTTCCCTGGCTCGTTGGATACCCTCCTGTGCGTGAAAAGGGAGTATTACCAACTGTGGAACAATGCTCAAGCCTCCCACTCCCTTCCAACCCTCCACGATACCTCCTCCACGATTCCCCGTGAAGCCTCACCTTAGGGTTTGGAAGGATGAGCTCTCCATCCTGCTTCTGATGCAGGGGCGCGTTGAAACCCAGTTACTTCACTGGATTGAGGATTGATGGGAGTTCAGGTAAGCTTGACTGTTCAGGTAAGGCGCTGTAAAAGTTCTGTTCAAAAGTTCAAGCTTAATAATAATGTTTGTTGTCTAATTGCAGCAAGCGCTAATGCTTATGTCTTTTTCCCCTTAGGGGCCGGGGTTCGGAGTGCCGGAGATATGGCGCCGACCCGAAGTGAAACAGTTCTGGATGAGCGCTCAGGTAATGTCTTTGCATTCGCTCATTCAATGTCTTTGTCTTTTTTCCCCATAGGGGCCGGGGTCCGGAGATGCCAGGAAGCGACAGGACCCGAAATGCAGTGGGAATAATCCAACAGGTAAGACTTAAAAGGAAACTGAGCTTTCCTTATTCCTTTTCTCCCTCTCACCTTTGTTCTTGTCTTTTTTCCTCTAGGCGCCGGGGCGTAGCTGAATCCGGAAGATCGCTGCTGAAGATGGAAGCGCCTTGCAAAGGTGAGTAAAATGCAGCGCTGCAGCGATCGAAACGAAATGCCTTTAATATGATGTCTTCCTTTTCAGGGCCGTTGGAGAAACGACTCTGGGATGCAGATTTAGCAGGTAAGGGCTTTTCTTCTCCTATTCTCTTCCTTTCTCCCCTTGCAGGTGTTCCAGGGTGCTGGCAGGCGTGGCTGAAGTCAGGATGCAGGAGCTGACACGGTGAGCGTCCAGCTGCTAGGTGCAGAACAACGCGAAGCATGTGTGGCTGTTTGGGTGGGGTTTAAATAGCCTTGGAAGAAGTTCCTGGTATGTATCCTTCCACCAATCAGGTATGTATCCTTCCCCGACCACACCCGGGTGGTGAAGTAGTCCTACAGGTAAAGTAGTCCTATTCAGGCCTCAAGAGGGCCTGGATGAAGCAGCAAGGTCTGCATCAGGTAAGTGTGCACCCAAGCACTTAAACACATATCCTCTTCTATGAGTCTGGCGCCTAAGGCGCCAGGACTGGGGTCCGCTATGAGCCTGGCGCCTAAGGCGCCAGGACTGAGTCCAAAGGGCCCCGACTTGGGCCCGCTGAGACTTCCCTGGGGAAAATGATGTCTGCCTCTGGGGTTGCTGGGCCCGACCTGGCTCCTTGGAGGTAGGCATCATGACACTTCAGAGCGGATATCGGAAGACGTCTTGACTCCTTAGATAAGAAGGTAGATTCTCTGGAAGAACGCGTCCAAACCCTGGAGGGGAATAAGTCTTCCGTTGACATACTGGAAACGCAAATAGTCACCCGGCTGGTTGAGCTGGAGAGGCGAGAAGAGAAGTGTACCCTAAATCTTGATGACCTTGAAAATAGGGAACGGCGGAGTAACCTGCGTTTTCTAGGGATTCCGGAGCAAGATGGTGAAACGCAGTCAGACACTGATAGAGTGGTCAGGAAGGTAATCAGTAATCAGTTTGAGGACCCCAACACCACCAATCCGACAATAGACAGGGCCCACAGGGCAGGTGCCCGCTCCAGAGGCCCCAGGTCAATTCTGGTGAGATTCTACTATTACGCGTAGAAGAGTAAGATCCTGGAGCTGGCTCGGAAGAAAGGCCTGATTGTTTGGGAGGAGGTGAAGGTTTCAATTTACCAGGACCTATCGGCCCTCACCTTGGCGAGAAGGCGTCTCTGTGGCCGTCTTATAAAATGGCTCCAACCAAGAGGAGTCCGCTACAGATGGGGTCATCCCTTTTCCATCTCTTTTCAGTATGAAGGTTTTAAATACTCCCTGGTCACTGAGGAAGATATTCGAAGAGTGTCCCCGGGAACTTCTGGGTGAGCCCGCCCAGGACCATAGCCAAGAGTCCCGCGAAAAGGGTATGGGAATACCCCGAAAGCCGAATGGGAGATCCGGAGAGGACACAGAAAGACGGCGGGTTCAGGACACAGAAGGTTTAGAAGTGTGATCCCGCCCTCCCCTAAATCTGCAAAGGACTGAGCAGGTTGTGGCGGCCGGAATGGTGTAATTGAAGAGGGCGTGGTTGATGCTCAGTAGTCACTGGGCTTTTGTTTTGGTACACCCTAGTTTGAGATTTGGTACTGGCTCCGCTCTCTTGGTCCGGGGGGTGGTTGTACTGTCCCCCTGAGAGGGGATCCGCAAGAGAGTGAGAAGGGGTGCCGAGACCTTGCCAGACAGCTGAGAACTAATTCCTATTCTGTTTATGATGTGGGGACCGTGGTGGGGTTCGGCGTCCTGAGCAGATCTTGTGCCCTGGGGGGGGGGGGGAGGAATCAATCTTGAGCTTTTGTTTCTGTTTTATTGGTGTTGGAGAGGGGGGAGGAGGCATAACTTGATCTTATTGATGAGTGCTGCCCCAATGGACGGGGGCAGCAGTGGCCTGGTTGGACGCCATTTCCTATGGTGCAGGAAGACCAGGCGTACGTGGGGTGGGGGGCAGAGGCGAGTTGGGGACCTGTTGTCTGTGGAGTTGGGGTTTTTGTGGGTTGACAAGACCGGACAGGAGATTGAGGTCGTTGAAAACCAAATTCCCTGGGAACCTATCGAAATGGATGGCCCACGGGAGCCAAATGGGGGGTATAGCCCGCCTCACAGAGCCTTGCAGAGTTGTCGGTTTGTTCAATGGTTGATGCTTTACCCTTGCGGACACTGGGTTTGCTAAATGTACAGGGTTTGAATTCTCCGACTAAGAGATCTCTGGTAATTAAGGAATTCAATAGGTTGAAGTTGCACTTTTTCTTTTTGCAAAAAACCCATTGGGCAAAGGGGAGGGAGTTGGCGCTCAGATCCAGGTCCATTCAGGAGGTCTTCCGAGCCTCTGCCTCATCCAAGAGAAGGGGGTTAGCAATAGTAGTATCTTCCAATGCCCTCTTCTGCGCGAGAGCCCATCGGGCTCTCCCAAATGGTAGGTTTCTGATGGTGAAGGGGGAGATTAGGGGGAGGAAAGTGACCCATGTGTCTATTTATGCTCCGAATGAAGCCCAGGACCAGTTTTGGGATGAGACAAAAACAAAGATCATGGGATTCGCAGAGGGCCTATTCCTGGTGGGTGGGGATTTTAATATGGTCCTCCAGCCTGAAGTGGATAGGAAGTCTTTCCCCCCTAGTTCGGACCTGCAGGCCCCAAAGAGGTTGGCTGCATCCTTCCAGGCGACGAATGAGGCACTGGGCCTGCTGGACTCCCATACGACACGTCAGGGCCAAAACCCACTCTTTACTTTTTTTTCTAATCCGCACTCGTATTTCTCCAGGATTGACTATGTTTTGCTCGATAACTCCTTGCGTGAGAGTATTACAGGGTTTGGGGTGGAGTTGATTGCATGGTCCAACCACGATCTGGTTCGTGTGCAGGTGGGCCTTTCTCCAGGCCCGCCGGTACCTGGGAGATGGGTGTGCAACGATCTCTTGCTGAAAGACAGAGAGATTGCTCAGTCCCTCCTCACGAGTATTAAGGAGTTCTTTGAGCTTAACGATACCAGCGAGGTTGGAGAGGTGGGAGTGTGTGGAGCCTTTAAGGCTACAATTCGAGGGGTCTTGATTGGGTTGGGGACTGCAAGAAAGAAAATCAAGGTCAGGGAGGAGAAGACCCTCAGAGATAGAATAAAAAAGAGCCAGCCGGGGGGCAAGCTCTGTTCCCAACTGTTTCCAGGTAAATGGGCGGAACTACAACAACTTAAGGCGAAATTAGCCACCCTTATGGTCGGGCAAACAGAGAGAAATGTGTCTCTCCTCAAACAAAGGTATATGGAGAAGGAGGAGAAGGCTGATAAAATTCTGCCGTGGCGACTATGTGAGCTGAAGAGCAGTAGAAGAGTGGACGCAGTGCGTCTCCCGGGGGGTGAGAGATGCCTTGATGACCTAGGGATAGCAGAGTGATTCCGTTCATTCTACGAACTCCTCTACGCATCAGAATGCTCAGGAAGGGGTCCAGAGGCTGAGAACTTTCTTAACTCTCTACCGATCCCTTGTCTACCTCCAGAGAAGGCAGGCCTTCTAGAGGCCCATCACGCCCCAAGAGATAGTGGATACTATAGGCTCCATAAAGGGGGGTACTACTCCCAGTGACGATGGCTTCACAGTCTTTTTTTACAAGTCATTTGGCTCCTCTGTGGTGCCATTCTTGGCCAGATTATTCAATGGTGTCCTAGACTCAGGGACTCTTCCCCAGTCCATGTTATCGGCTTGAATAGTGGTCATCCCAAAAGAGGGGAAAGATCTGTTGAATTGCCAATCGTATCGACCCATTTTGCTGTTAAACACCGATGTGAAGATCTTGGCGAAGCTACTTGCAAACAGGCTAGCCCAATGTCTCCCCTCGCTCGTTCATGGTGACCAAGCTGGGTTTATCCCTGGGAGGCAGGGCTCTGATAATGTTAGGAAAACCCTTGATTTGATGTTCGAAGCGAGGAAGAACAACGCCCAGGCGTACCTTTTGTCGTTGGACTCTGAAAAGGCCTTCGACCGTGTGGAGTGGCCCTACATATGCAAGGTCTTGCAGAAGATGGGTTTGGGGGAGAAATTCCGTAGGTGGGTGTCTGCTTTGTATAATGTTCTGGTTAACGAGGTGGTTTCTGTCCCGTTCTTCCTTTTTCGCACTCCCCAGAAATCCTTTGATTAGGCCCACCAGAACAGTTAACAGTAACTGCCTTACTGTCCCAAGATTAAAGCTATCCAAGGTCAGAGGCAGCAGCTTTCCAGTTAAAGCCGCTCAGCTTTGGAACTCCCTGCCTCCATCACAACGAGCGGATCAACCTTACATGATCTTCAGACAGAATCTCACTAACTGGCTTAAAGACAATGGGCCTCATTACAAGAATGGAGGTAGCCATACCGCTATTTGCGGCATCGCTACCCCCATTCCGGGTACCGGGTCCGGGTTCCCTGAATTGGGAAATACCAGGCCATTCTGACCTTGTAGGGCCCGGTATTTCCCCATTCAGGGAACCCGGACCATCCCCATTCCCATTTGAGCCCCCATAGGGCTCAATGGGAATGGGGAGCATGCTAACAACGGGCCCGTTAATGACGGGCCCGTTGTTAGAATGCTGGGCTGCTTGCGGGACCCGGGCGTCCTTAGCGGGTCCTGCGAGCAGACCTCGTAATAGGGCGGTAAGGGGTTATCAGCTCTGGCGCCTTTACCGGTGCCATTAACCCCTTACCGCCCACCTCATAATGAGGCCCGATGACCAGTAATACCGTCACCCACCTTTATCGCATTGTAAATAGATCTCACAGCTTTGTTATCTAGATGTCTGTATAGTGTTCTCTCTTACTTTCCATTCTCTTTACGAGTTATTATGTATTTTCCTTGATGCCTTGATTTGTATATATACTATGTGAAACCTAATTTGAGAGTTTTCTTGTAATCGATTTTATTATGTGTCTGTATTTCCTTGATTCCTTGACTTGTATATATGCTATGTGTAACCTAAGCCGAGAGTTTTCTTGTAACCTGTAACCTTCTGCGCCCTGACACCTCCGGGTCTGGCGCGCAATATAAATAAATAAACAAAGAAACACTAACAAAACCTTTTTTTGTTTGGGCTATTAGGGGACCGAGACTCCTATAAGCTAAAACTATTGCATTAGAGTACAGATAGGTAGAAATGGCATATGAGATGGGGCACAAAGCTTGAATGTGTTTGGTTGTTTGCCCACCCATTGACTGCCTATGGCCCTGCTAATGTCTATGGCCATTCCCACCCAGTTCCTGCCCCTTCACCGCCCAAAACTGCTCCCTGTGGGAACTCTTTGTACTTGCTATTGTAATGTGAATCAGTCTTGTTATGTATCACTGGCCACAAGTGCATACTGATGGAATGTTGAGGTATGCATGATAGACAGCTCAGCAGAATGTTGAGTGAGTGTTGTGTGTGAGCGTTCTATGAATGTCAGTTGGGGGCCTGAGCTGGGAGCGAGAGGATGGCTGGTGGGTCTGTCCCTTTGATGTCTACCTGTGTATACCTGATCCTGTTATGTACATACCTGCAAGTAATTGGAGTTGTACATGTGTGACTATGCAAAATAATGCATCATGGTAACCTTTGTGGCTCCACAGCTGTTCGGTGTACTTGGTCAAAGCCCCACCTCCGATCTTAACACTCACTTTAATGAAGCCATATCATCAAACTTTGCACTCAAAGTGCCTGCCAGTGTTTTTTCAATGCAGTCTTCTGTTAGTTAATCACTTAATTGGAGCTGTAAACTTAATTCTGGAGTAATAAAATGGTATTATCTGGGTGCGACTTCAGCCACTCGACCTATTAGCATTGTGAGTGTCCTTCCTTGAAGGCCTGTTAAAAACAAGCATTGGCAAAGCAAACAGTTTTGGCTTGTGTACAAGTATTAGGCAATTGCCAGGCACTACCATGAGATGATAAGGTACTCACACCATTTTGCACTGGCTACCATCAATGGCCAGTTAATACCACTACGGCAGTGCCTAGAAAATGCCTTTCCCATGCCTATACAAAAGCCCAAACTGTTGTCATTGCCAAACGCTTGTTTTCTTAACTGTTTCCCTCCAGACTACTCATGCCCTACCATATCTATGCCCCCTTAACTCGCAGGCTATTTAGTTAATGCTAATTATTGAATGCGTGAGCCATCTAAAAGGTGAGCCTAGCAGGTAAGCCTTTAACTTCAACATAGGGGTATTGATATTGCTTGGCAGTCTTTTGTCCTCTGCCTTTGTTAGTTTTCTGCTGGCACAGCCAAGCGAATGACATTTTTCTCATCTCAGAGAGCTATGTATTTGATTACTTTTATAGTTTCAAAGTGAGTAAAAAAATTACTCTCCAAGGTTCTTGCTGTCTGAGCACTGGGTTGGGCATCAAAGCAGAGTGATGTCTGCAGATTAAAATTGGAGGGCTTTAGCCCTCCCAAGCCCATGTCTGGCGACGCCCATGCCAATCCAGCTGTCTGTAACCTTGCAGTGTCATTGCTAGGAGTGGGGGGTTGGTTGCCTCCTCTGAAATGAAATCCTGCCCCTTCCTTTTGCCCTCCCCCCTCAGCTGGGCTACTTTCTCTGCACTGTCTGAAACAGAACACATGCAGGGCCTCAATCAATGCTGTGCACAACAATGGAGAGTTGGTAAATTCCCCCTGCAGCCAGGAGCAGCCCCTCCAATCAGAATGTAATGCACAAAGCCGCTAATGATGGGTCATTAGTGACTTAATGGTTTAGTGCCTACATTCTGATGGGAGGGGCGGTGCAGTGGGGTGTGGTAATTGGTGTGCACAACCGATTCTCTTCAGGAGTGCTTCTGACTTCACACTGCCACTTTAAAGGTGCCCCCCTACTGTTGTCTGTGGCCCCCCTAAATTTGAATCCTGGCGACACCGCTGATCCTTGTGAGATTCCAACACAGGACGGACCGTACACTGCAACCCAGAATAACAACACATTTAGCAGCGGCAGTATAACACCCCCAGCTCCCGTAGGTCACAGGACAGTCACAGTATCTCTCAGCCAACTCTCAAACCATCGCCACCACCCCCAACGGCCCGCATAAACCCCTGTGGAGAATTTCAGTAACACCTTACCTTACATGTTCGCTGACACGGAGGCCGAGCATCCCCCCCACCACCCCCGTGATCCCGCTATGACTCCTCCCCGTTCTGCTAAGTAGTACTTGGCTTGTGTGACGTCATTCACACGTCGTCCGCGTGCTGACGGCAGATTGGCAACAGACTCGTCCGTCTAGGTTTGGAGGCATTTGTGAGGTAACGGAGTAGGCGTGGGGAATGCACTGTTCATTCGAAAATGTCCGCCCCGTCCCGCCTTCGCCAATCCTTGGTTAATCGCCCACTCCTCCGGGAACAGACTGCGTTTGGCGTTGGAAACGTCGACAGGAATACTTGGTGAGCTTGATGCACACCCATGGGAAGCTCTCTTCTGTAGCCTCTTTTGTATGACGGTGTTCAGTTTGGCTTTCCTTTCATAAGACACACGGTTTTATGGAAAGACTTCGGAGTCGACATCATACAGGGCGTCATAATCTCACCGAGCGAACCCTGTCTTGGCAGCTGGCACAGGAGGGGATCCCGTCGGTGGGGTTATGTGTATTTAGCTCAAGTGTCCTTTCCCGCCCGAGCACAGCTGCCTTCCGGTCCAGACCTAACCACTTCCGCTAAAAGGTAAGGGCTTCGACGAGTTGGTTTCTGAGATTGTATTTTCCTAGAAAAACTAAAATATGTGCGTTTCAATCATTTTGCTGCTAGTTCGTTTTCACGATTTTTGTGCATAATAACTTGTTTTCCTAGAAATAGGTTGTCCCTTTTGAAAAAAGAGATGCCATTTTGCAAAAAGTAGCGGAGTACTTGGTGCGTACTTTGTCATGTGATTGCAAGACCCAAAAATAAGTTAATTGATGGGTTCGGAATAGAAATTATTGGCGCAAACAAACAACACTACTGACAGTACTTTGGTATTAGCAGCGCAGCTTACAAATTGCCTTTTAGTTCCTGTGTGACCTGATCATTGGTTTGGCCCTGTCAAGGTGTCCAGTTTAGGGAGGTAAGAGAGTTGAGGTGGTGTAGAGCCATATATGTGCTTTGGTGTCAGAGTCTCTGACCTGATGCCCACTACGCCTTGTTTTGGCCAGGTTTGTCTTTGATCATTCAAATTGTTTCATAGTAATGGAGTTGATAGCAGCCTGATGGACCAAAATAGACTCACAGATGAGACTGGCATGCACTGTGCTCCTCAAATCTGGAATTGTTCGTAGATCTTGGCAAGTAGCACAACGAAAAGAACTGGCACCAACACGGTACCAGGGCCCAATGGCATAGCTCTCAACTCACACGCTTTTGGTGGGTGTCACCCGCCTTGTAAAGGGCTGGATCACCCTGGCAAGCCTACTGCACGCCCATTCATTCCAATGGGCGTCACACCCGCCAAAAACAAAATCGGGTGATTTCACCCGCCTTTGCAGCACAAATGGTTGAGAGCTGTGCAATGGGCAAGATCCAAGCTAGAACAGAATGAATGCTCTGGATACTCAAACGGGATTGGACTAGGCATCGTCGTTTCCCTCTGCTTGCTCCCCTCCCCTTATTCAGGAGACAAATCAGAAACTAAACACCCACTGCAGGGTACCCGGAATCCTTACAGTGGGTCAGTGGTAGCGAGAACTGCAGCCAGTGGGGAAATGTACAGAACTAGTGGAGGGAGACTAGTGTGCGCTCCCTAAAGCTAACTTGGACAGCGCCTCACTTGATTCAGGAGGGGAAGAGAACAAACTAGATGGGAGACTATGACAAACTGGAACGGAATGGAGACTGAAGGGGGTGGCTAAGGGCCCTTAGGAAGAATTCCTGAGAAATTCCAACCCACACAGGGAGAAGCTGAGATAGAGGTTGTCGTGGGAAGCTGCTGACTTGGTGAGCCAATTGGATCAGCAAACCTTCTAGGCAGGATGGGAAGCACAATAAAATGCCTGCAAAGTCCCTGTATTGTATTGGAGAGGTCAGCAGGTGAAAGTGGACCAAAAGACTAGGAGTGTGTTGCAATTGGAGGCAGTATTGGCTTGTTTGCAGAGAGGAAAGATATGGTGTTGGAATTGAGAGTGGCACCCATTAGCAGTTTTTTATGGGTGAATATGTGAGTGAGACGTAAGACAGAATTATGTGAAGTAGAGGTGTGGAGGTGGAGTTGACTGGGTACAATATGCATAGAACCAGTTTAGTGAGCCAGGGGGTCCATTTCCCTATAGGTGTTCGAGGGGAGTAGAGATGGGAGTCTGAATGGACATTCAGGTTTGGAGGCAAGTGGAGAGTAAACAATGGAGAAGAAAACAGTGATAAGATGACGTGCTGAAGTGTGTAAAGGCGAAGTGGGGGTAGAATAGTGGAGACTGGTGCAGTGAGAGTGAGGTTAAAGGCTGAGGCAGGCACCCAGACGAAAGGCACGCCCTGGCAATCAAACTACCCCGTTTAGTTGCCCTAAGAAGTCGTAGAGGGATTCTGCGGAGGCTACATCCCATAGACCACCAAAGATCAGAGCAGATTAGACAGTAGGGTTACCCTACCTATAGCAAACCACTCTTGAAGCGAGCAGTTTTGGACTAACTAGCCTGGTTTAAGGAGTTAGGAGCCCCTTCAAGACTGAGGGGAAACAGTACAGGGATCACTCCTAGTCTGGGAACCCCTATTACCTCTTTCGAAATACTTTTTGAATAAAAGTTGAAAACAGACTATAGTCGTGTGACTCATGTGAAAACCTTGTTGCATCTGTTAATCTGCTTTTTTACTCTGCCAAATCACCACCGTAGTAGTATCGGAGGACCTAGACTTGCTTGCAACAAGGCATACTTTCCCCTGCTTAAGGGATGTCCAGTTCTTAGTCGGCTGGAAGGAAGAAAATGAGCGAGGGGGAAGAGATGGGGAAAGCAGGCAAGGGATGTGTGAACACCAACCAGGGGTGTTGCTAGGTCTGGAAAAGATCCGGGGCTATGTGCTAATTTTGGGACCTTCGGGACTGGTGGCTAGCTAGCCTTTTTGGTTGTAACCCTTGAGCTTCTATCCGGGGCTACAACCAAAAGACCCGGGGCTATAGCCCCTTCACCCCCCCACCCAGCAACGCCTCTGGTGAACACGGAGGGAGGGATGCAGCGGTGGTGTAAAAGGGAGGGGACCAGTATGTCCTTAAGGCTTGGTTTAATTGGTGTATATCGAAGGCAGATTTTGAGAATTTTAAGTTGGATGCACGTGGATCTCAAACGTGTGCTCTGCAATACCGGAAGTCTGTTCACTTATTTGCATGGGAATCTCAGTACATGGTACTCCAGGTGACTGCCGAGGGTGGGATAGGCCTGGATAGTCTATGAATAATGGGAGATGTTGTTGCTAGCTAAGGTAAGGGAATGGAGTGCTGCGATTTAAAAGCCCTGCTATCCTCATGTCAAAAAAGTTATTCAGAGTTTGATCCCTGTCGTATTTTTTTATTAACCAATATCAAATTGAACACTTTTTTTCCTAGGTGAAATGTGTTTACCAGAAAAGCTGGTTCGGGAAAGAACAGTTGTTTTGATGGTATCTTGTCATTTATTTGTATCTTACCAACAAGCCGAACTGGAAAAAATTAACTGTGGCAACAAAAAAGCTGTACATCAATCCTGAAGAGACCTTACTTGACTAAAAACAGAAATAAAGGTTCCACACTGAGGTGCGATGGTAGCCATTAAGCTCTTGTTTGTAGCCTAGAAGAAAGAGCCTGGCTAGCTTGACACCAATAGATCCCCAGGCCAACTGATGCCGAACAAACACATCTGTGTGAATTTAGCTCTGTACATTTGGGAAAACCTCTCTATGTCATTTAAAGCATAAGGGGTAATAAATAATAGAGAAAACGGCATTTCCATCGCACGTGTAAGTTAGATTTGTGGGACGCTCTGTACAAACTCCTTGTTCCCTAGTGGTAGCTCCTGGTCACTGGTTAATGCTGGATACCCAGGAGCAGCTTTTAGCTCCTGCTTATCCAATCTTAATTTCGAGCCCTGTAACACGTTATCGGCTCATCCATGGCACACAGCTCCTGTACATGTTGATGAGCGGGCTGGCTAATTTTGCAGAATGGGAGCAGTTTTTAATTGGCATATACTCTCTGGGGGCTGCTGTGTCCAGTGTCTGAGAACATGACTGCATGCGTTTCACAGTGGTGTTGGTGACTGGAGTGGTCTTTTCATTGAAGTCCCAAAAGTGTACCTGCCTGGAGTGCCACATCACTCACCTGGGCCTAGCTGTGCACATTGCCTGGTCGTGAGCTTTAAGAGGGTCTGCTGGTGCAGGATAAGCAGATGGAATGTCGCTACCTCTTTTATCTGAATATCCCAATCCCTAATCTAATTTTTATGAACAAGCCAGGGTGCTCCTGACTGTGGGTTTGCTCCAGAAAGTTAATTAAGAAATGGGAACAGCATTGTGGGTTGTGAAGTTCCTGTCGTGATAGTCGTTCAGTCGTTCACAACAGACTTGGAAAATGTAGTTTTCATTTTTGTTTTCCGACCTTGATCATGACCCTTTGTCAGCGTTGGTCATTTGAGGTCCTTCTAGAAGCAAGCTGTCTTGCACAAAAGTGTCTGTCTTACTCTTGATGACAAAACGATTGCAGGGTCCATGGGCACAACTGTATTGTGTTGGACTGCCAAATCTCACTTTTAGGGCATAATTCTGCTTCAAGTGTAGTCCTTATCCACACAACTGCACTGTTGCCAAAGGCTTAATCTTACCGCTTACTGGAGTGATCACTTTCTCCTTTCCTCCAAGCTCACCCTCTCTACCCCTCAGCCAAGCCAACTCCAGCACTGCCATCCACCTTCTCGGTTACCCGACCCATGAAGCATGTGTCAGTTGAGTCTTTCGCCACCACTTTCGCACCCCCCTCCCTCTTTGGCTGACACACACCCTGACACAGCCCTTTCCATGCTCCACTCTGCTATATCTGATACGCTTGATGTTCTTGCCCCTGTCATAAGGGTTCGCCTGAAGCCCAAAGCCAAGTGCAACTCCTGGTACGACTCAGACCTTGTCACCCTTAAATGCAAGTGCAGGGTGGCTGAGAGGAAATGGCGCGCTTCAGGCACACCCTCTGACAAACTGGCCTGCCACCTGCTCCAAGGCAATACTGGCTCTCTGTGCGCACCAAGAAGAGAGCTCACATCCAAGCCCGCATCTCTGTGGCATCTAACTCGGCCGAACTCTTTAAAATCTGCAAGGAACTGGCCAATCCTGCTGCAGTCTCTACCTCTCCTCCCCCTACTCCCTGCTCTTCCTCTGGCCCTTCTTCGGCCACCTCTACTCCCTCCTTCTCAAGTCCGATCTATGAAAGTCTTGTCGAAACAGGTTCACTCCTGTTCCTCCAAAACCATCAAGGACCACATTGACACCCTGACTCCTGCTCTGGCTGACTTCTGCAGCCACTCCTTTGCCACTGGAGTCTACCCTTCCCCCCTGAAGCACTCCCCTGTGCATCCTCTTCCACTTAAGAAACTTTCTGCCAACCTGTCCTGCCCGGCTAACTATCGTCCAATCTCCATCAATCCTTTCTTGGGCAAACTCCTGGAAAAGCTGGCTATCTCCCAGCTTAATCTTCACACTGAATCTGTTGGTTGTCTCCATGACCATCAGTCTGGCTTCAGAGCTGCCAGAAGCACGGAAACTGCTCTCCTGAAAATCCGTGAAGATCTGCTCTCCAATCTTGATTCCAACATCCCCTGTGTCCTCGTCTTACTGGATCTCTCTTCTGATTTTGACACGGTCAACCATGCCATCCTGCTCAACCGTCTCCGTGATAACCTGGGTATCACGATCAGGCCCTAGCTTGGCTGACTTCTTTCCACTCTGATCGACCCTCCCAGGTGCAACTTGGGCCCTTCCTCTCCTCTATCTCTATCTCTAGCTGTGGTGTTCCCCAGGGGTCTAACCTCTCTGCCTGGCTGTTCAACCAATACCTGGCACTTCTTGCCCACCTCATTGCCGCTCTCTGCCCCAACTTTCAGTGCTATGTGGATGACACAACTCATTTTCAGGCTCCCTTCAGCCACCTCTTCTCCTTCTCTCATCTCTGATTGTATGTCTGCTATCCAGGAGTGGTGTGCTGCCAATGATCTCTGCCTTAATGCCAGTAAGACTGAGATTCTCCTCATCGGCACACCCGCTCCCTCCTTTCCTGTCACTCTCTGGCCAGCCTCTCTTCGCTCTCTTCCTGCTCCCACCTGTGAGGTTTAAAACCTCCGGGTCATCTTCGACTCCACACTCTCCTTCTCTCCTCACATCTATGACGTCTCTAAGAAGTCACACTACCAGCTGCACCTCCTCAGAGGCATTCTTCATTTCCTCTCCTTCCCCCAGAAGCTCCCTGTCCCCACGGTTCTGGTTGTCTCTAGGCTGAACTACAGCAACAGCCTCTTTCTAAATCTGCCTGCCTCTACTCTCCGCCCCCTGCACCTCATCCAGAATAGGACTGCAAAACTTGTCCTTGGCCTCAAGCCCAGGGATCGTATCTCTATAGGACTGAAATCTCTGCATTGGCTCTCAGAGGCTGTGAGGATTAAGTTCAAAACCCTCTGCATTGTCCACAAGGCCTACAGGGGCCTGGGGCCTCAATACCTTCAAATTTCTCTTTCTAAATATCTTCTTTCTCAGGCTGTTCGCTCATCTGCCTCCAACTCCCTCAGAGTCAGTTGCTTCTCCAAGCAACAAGTTGGTGGTAGATCTCTTTCTTCGTCTGGGGCCTCCCTCTGGAACAGCCTCCGCGCCTCTCTGAAAATTGAGGAGAACCATCTCTGGTTCCGGAAGCACCTCAAGACCTTCCTTTTTGCTTCTGCTTTCTCTCCTCCTCTCCCCTGTTGAACAACTAGCTGAAACGGAAACTGCACTGGTCGCTTGGCAACCTTCTGATCTCGGGCCCAGTTCCCCTCCCTGCCAGTTGCACACCTGCATTGCTCCCTGGCAACCCTTGCACTCTGGGGCTGTTTCTGTATCCCTACAGCCCCCCACCAGCACTTGACACCTGATGTCTGCACTTACCCTTGCACCTGCCACCAGCTGGCCGCACTTCTTATTTATTGCTCTTATTTATTGTTTTATTATTTACTGTTTATCATATGTACTGCACTTCCCCTCACTCTTCCCCCTCGCACCTTCCCCAACCGCCCTCCCCTGTACTTGTGCGATCTCAATGTCACCTGGCCTAGTAAGATTGTTGTCTCTGTCTTCCCTCTGTTACCCTCCCTTGCCTTGTCGTGCCTTCAAATACTTGTGTATAGGCGCGTTATAAATGCCTTATCATATCGTATCACCACACTTATTGACATTTAGTACCACTGCAAACAGATGTCAGTTCACTGTTGCACAATTTGAAGGTAATCAATTTAGCAATCACAGGGACATGAAGAGTTGGGTGGGCACTCAAGTAATTTTAAGCGGTTAGCTATTCTGCATCATCATCATGTTTATTTCATAATAAGCCCATAAAAGAAAGATAAGTAACACAAAAATAAACATGGTGGCATAACACAGTTATAAAAGTAAAACACACTATGCATTCAAGGGTAGTGAAAGCAAGCGTCCCCAGATAGCACAAGCCTCCCTGCAATGAGAGGCAATAATGGACTCTCCCACGAATGGGAATAAGGCTAGGACCAAGTGCGGGTGAGTTTAAGGGAAGCTTGATCTAAGTCAAAAATAGAGCATGCAAAGAACTCTGCAAACTCCGAGAGCGCTCTGTCTGACAATCGCAAAGACAGGCGTTTATATTTACAAAAAGTGTCATAGGCACCTACATACTATAGGGGGCACATGTTCATGGGGATTGGGTTGCGTCGACTAACTATATGTGCAGCTGTGATGCGTCGCTTCGTGGTTGGTGGACACTACCGGGTGCCAACGTGGGGTGGGCAGGTCAGCTGGGCTCATCCGGGAGGCGCTGTCCGGTCAGGCGTGGTCAGTGTCATTGATGGACGTCTCTCTTGGCTTTCTGCACTAAGGGCCATGCACACCCCATTCATTCAATGCTGCAATGTCAGTTGCCCTGTAAATCCTACAATAGGTTATTCTACAGGTTAATGTAACACAGGAGGAATGCGCATTAGGTGGGGTACTTTGGCGATGCATCAATACAGGGTTGCTGTCATCCTGTTGACTAGGTATCATAGGCCACAGGGTCGGGTCTCAGGGCACGGGGTAAGCTGTCCGAGCTTGGGGTCTAGTTAGAAGTCATGACGGATGCTTTTACACAATGTTGGTGCAATATTAGATATCTTCTTTTACAAGCGTCATTAATCTGGGGTGAACTGGTGGGTCGTGGGACCTATGAGGGGGCACCTCTGGCCTCTGGTTATGGCCGGATTTTGCTGCTGGGCTGTAAATAATTCAGGTGGCTGTTCGTGGCCATGTGAGCTGCGGGGGAATCATAAATGCTTGAAGCGGCTCCAGCCGAATTGGGGGAGGTGAGGCGGTGTAGCTCGGGCCTTTGCTTACTCTGGCAGACTTCATTGGGAAGGGAGGGGAGGTGCCTTGGATATGCCCACGATGATAGTCTTCTCGCAAGCTGCAAATTGTATTGAGTACGAAGGGATTTGTATAATGTAAAATGGCTAAAAGGTTACACGTCTATAATTTATGCATCAGTACATAGTCCTTACAAAACACGTTAACTATATCAACAGTTCTATTAGTCACTACGGGGTAAGTATTTGCAAGATTAGCAGCTTTAGTATCATATTGTAAACACGATATGTGAGGTAGCATTAGGGTTGGTGGAGCACGCAGGAGCAACAGACCAATACGGTTGACAGCAGTAATACACGTTAAACTTGTACATTCACATTTGATGGCGTTCTATGTATCTCATTAAACAATTTACATGTGCTCACAATACTGTTGTGCTTGTGTTCCTTTGCACTCTAGCAGCATCAGGGTAGTCATGGCATAAGGACTTGGTATCACTCTCTTTTCATCGCCCCTAGAGAAGCACATAGTAGGAGGCCAGGGGCACTGAGTGTGTGTGCATAACTGAGGGGGTTTGAGTATCGTGACCATGTTGTCACACAATAACACATTCTTCTATTCGTGCATTGTTTGTAGATTTTTGACACGGGGGTCGTGCAGAAGGAATATCATTGTAATGCATTATATATATGTATACATGTATGAACAGTTTCTTGGTGTGGGATTGAGGCTTTTGTTTCATCGAGGACGGTTTACAGTTATTTCCAAGCCAGCCCCGCTGCCCGGGTAACGCTGAGGATAATGATGCACTGCGGAAGGTGAAAGATACAGTGTTTGCTCTAACACTAGCTCATGTCCGACTGGTCGTGGGAACGGGCTTTCAGCGGATCTGCCAGGGAGCGGAGGCAACAGGGTAGACGAGGACTCTCTGAAGGTGGGGGCCATGCTGCAGCGCACATGGAGTCATGTCTTAAGATGGCGTTCTGGTTTTTAAAATGGTTCCCAGGGTCTAGCCTAATACAGTACGTTTGGTCCATGTGTCGGCCAGTGGTCCACCCACCACCTGGACCCTGGTGGCAGGGGGTCCCCTGATGAGTCATAGACATCACAAGGAGGGGACTGCAGGGGAGGGGGTCTCTTTGACCTGTCCTCCCATACATTTCCCCCCTTTCGTTACTTAAGTAACGAATACCGTAAATTCCACAACCGCTCACATTCTTTTTCATCAGCCACCGCCTCATCCCATGCCGGGGTGCCCTTTATGGGCATCCAGGCCCTGCACACCCCCTTCAGGCTTTCTCCCCTTCTAGCATATTCATCTGGGCTACAAGTCAGGTATATACAATCCCTATTCCCCTCCAAGTCTACCCACACCTCCTCATACCATTCAAGTTCCCGGGGCTCCCTAATTGTTGTGTGCCATAATCTGTCTACTATATCCCCATTGCGGTATACTGGCACAATCTGGTATTTAGGCCCAGGCTCTTCGCCTGTATGCACTTGAGCTTCCTGCATAGCTTGCACTGTGCCTCGAGCATTGCCCATTGTCACCCTCATCAATGTACCATTTGGTACTGTGCCTGCACAACATCGAAGGCCCACCTGGCACACACAAAAAATCAGAAGTAAAAATACTACTGTGGGCATTAGTAGTTTGACAGTCATTCCCAACCATGATGGGACCCAGGAGAAGAGGTTGTCGAACCACGTGCTTGCTTCTGCCCCACCTTCTGTTTTCATTCTTTCTCCTAGGTTATGCACTGCTGCGATTAGGTGGGACAATGTACTATTATCTGCGTCTTCAGAAGGTACGAAAGTGCAACATGCACTTCCTATTTTTCGGCAAACACCTCTGTCTATCGCTGTTAATAGGTCTAGGACATACCTATTTTGCATTGTCATTAGCCGCAGGGCTCTCAGCTCTACCTTGATCACGTTGAAACCTTCTTCAGTATCGTTTGCTAACTGGATCAGCTCCCAACGTGTTATTTGGAGCCACTTAGCATTTGCCCGTGCCTGGATGCTTGGAATGAGTGAGGCAAAGAAAGTCTCTGCAGAACTAAACAATCGATATCTGTCTGGGATCTGTGCCAATAGTTCTGAAGATGCTTTGGATATGTAGTTGGATGATCGCCTGTTTCGGGACAGCATTTCTTCCTTGGTGCCAGAGGACAAAACATACATTTGTGGTTCTTCTGTTGGTTGGGCCTTGTTTTCGCGGGGGGCATCTTGCCCTTTCCTGCCCTTACCGATGTGGCTCTCTGGTATGACCATCAGTGCTGAATGTAGTATGGCCAGTGAGCAACTGCCGCTCCATGATTGTGGGAGATGCAAGTATGCCTGGCGGCCACACACCCAGTAGGTGTCCATGACTGCTGCTGTCCCCTTCCTCATGTCTGGGATGGTGAGAGTCCTGTTGCAGTCTTTGTTTATTCCCATTGCGGTCTTTCCTCCCCCCTGGAAGCATAGTTCATATGTTATTTCTTTCTGCAGTTTGAACAGTTTTTCTATGGCAGTCACCCATGTTAACTTTGTGATGTGCTCCTTCCAGATAGGTGTACACGTTCTTTCGATCCACTGCAGCTTTTCGGGTGACACTCCCCGCAGCGCCTCCGCTTTGCATGTAACTTCTTCATCTTTCCATCTGTTGTCTGTAAATAATGTCCCCTTTATGACAAATAATGGTTCTTTCAGGCATATTATGCCTTCCACTTTTGGGTAGCATGTTTTCTCGTTCTGCAGCATGCTTAAAGTTATTTTGTGTGCCTGAAAGGTGTTCTTAATTCTGCACAGCGTAAGAGAAGGAGACATTGGGCATTTATCAGAGGCAATTCTTTTGGTAGCAGCACCTTGGGTGTTCCTGAGGCATGGGGGATAAAGGAGCCGACATAGCAGCTCTCATTTGTTGTTTGTTTGGCAGTTGCGCTCATGTCTGCATACCATTTATTAGTCTGGTGAGGGTGTCTTGGATCCTCCATTTGATCTAAACCCAGACCATGATACTCGTCATACTTCCTACTTCCCACCTCCATTTTCCTTCTATTATTTCTAAGATATCTTGCAGCTTCTTGGGCAATGTGTGATCTATACCCCCCTTTTCCCACATCCCCCTCTTTCCATTCATCATATAGCAATGCAAACTTTTCTGCCATCTTTTTGTTCTCTTCTGTTATTCTATGATGTAATGTACTGGCTGCTGTAGGGGTGGTTACTTGTGTGGGCGGGGTGGTGGGGGTGTTGGGGGTGTTGTAAAGCCACGATATGACAGAAGGGTTGCCGGCATTTAAGCTGTGGGCATTGTAGTTAGAGACATTTTGCAGGGGACTTATGCCAACATTCATTTCAGCACTGCTTTTCTTGGAGTGGTTGATTGTTTTGGGCGGTTTCGTGTTGTACCCCCACACAAGCTGGTATCCGTTCCATACTAAAAAATCACCTTCTTTTGCCCTTTCAGTTGTTATATTTTCATTTGCATTATTACTTCTGTTCCCCCCTCCCCCCTCATTCATCTCGACAGAGATGAATGCTATGAACCAATATGTGCTTACGCCAAACAGTATCACATAAAATAGTACGATGCACACAGACAGTCCACATTCATACGAATATCTACAACTTTCTACTATAGCATTTCTATATCTCAATATTCTATTGCTCTCCGTTGCGGGCTGCCCGTTTGTTGCCATAGTTGTTCCTATTTAAAACATAAAAGTGCATTAAGTATATACATGTAAACATTTTCCTTTTGTACTGTAGCCACCATACAATTATAGCATGAGATAAAGGGAGAGGGGGGGGGGTGCAGGGAGAAGGGGAGAGAGAGAAAGACATTTTCTCATTCATATTTGATCACTTTTTTCCATTTTTCATTTCAATCATTAATGTTATTCAGTTAAATTTTTTAATTTTTTTATTTTTCCGTACCTGTAATTCAATTTGTTTGTTAGCATATTAATATACCTGATACATTTCTTTTTAATTTCACCTTTTCATTCAAGGTTTTCATTTGTTATCGTTTGCTGTTGTCTGTGCCTCCTCATCTACTTCCTCCTGAACATTATTGTATGCCCTCCGTACGTCTGTTAAATGTATCGAGTACCTCAGTCCTTTAACCTTTACTGCTGTGGGAGTACAAAAAACTACCTTGTATGGGCCATGGAATCTTGGGGCACTCCATCTGTGCACAAAACTTCTAACATAAATAAGATCATGCTGGTGGCGGCCAGATGCTGCCTGGCGCAAAAATGGAAGAACCCTGGAATGCCGGGGGAAACAGCATGGGTGACCAAGGTGCGGGCCATTTATGACATGGCGTTTCTCACACACCTCCTCGATGAGTCCAAGTCCAATATCGAGGAAATCTGGCTCCCCTTTTTTGACAAATATGGCCGGCCAGTTTAATGTCTTACGCCTAGGCCGGGTGTCTTCCCCCAGGGGCACTAGCCCATTGCCCATTGACTTGATCTTGAATTTCTCCCAGTTTGACTCATGACTTCGGAGTACCAAACGCACTTTGTGATGACATCGTAATGTTTCCTAAGAGCCCGTCAAACAAGCAACAAGTAACTACTGTAAACTTGAACTGTAGGGGGATGGGGGAGGGAAGTGGGGGGAGGGGTGATGTGTTACGATTGGTTTTTTGTTCATCCATGCTCATACGTGTTATGTACTGTTGTATCACATGTATGAAACTTAATAAAACTTGATTTAAAAAAAAAGATCCCCTGGCATTAATTGTCCTTGGGCGCTCTGTTCCACAAATGACACAGCTTGGTTTCCCTCTTCTCTTGTAAATGGCGGGGACAGTTGTCTTGAAATTGCACGCGCTGCCCTAGTCAGTTTTTTCAGATAATCAGTAAACTCATCTCCTAAAATCGTGGCGCTTCTATGTGCATCTGAGTGGCTATGCAGCGGAGAATGTGCTGTGTGCATTCTCCTCCCCGTCACAATCTCATGCGGGGACAAGTGGTGGTCCTTACTTGGCTGGTTTCTCAGCTCGAATAGTGCAAGGGGCAAACAATACACGCAGTTCTTTTTGAGTGAGAAGCATAGTTTGGATAATCTTCCTTTTAATAGGCTGTTGATCTTCTCGACAACGCCATTACTTTGAGGGTGATAAATCAAACAAAGCTTGTGTTTGATTCCCAATAATGCAGTAACTTCCTTCAATAGTTTGTTCACAAAATGAGTGCCGTTGTCTGAGCGAATCACGTCGCAAATTCCCCAGCACGGGAATACCTCTCTCACTAGGAACTTTGCTGCGCACTTAGCATCAGGACGTGCACAGGGACCAGCCTCAACCCACCTCGAGAATGGACATACAACTACTATCATGTAGCGTGCCCCATTACACCTTTCCCCCATGTCTGCGTAAACAATATGTAGTTCCCGGAAGGGCCCTGTGGGTTTTGGAATTGTCCCTCTGAGTGTCCGTAATGTCATCCCAGAATTGTATATCTGACACGTTGTGCACTCCATTGCTAATCTTGATATATGTTCCTGGAGCCCTGGCACAAACCAATCTTCCTGTATCTCTGCTGCTATGTGTTGTTTGGCATTGTGTGCTGGAAAGTGTAATTGCTGGAACGCTATCTCCATCAATTTAATGGGCATCACCACTTTACCTGTGTTATTTTGGCACCATAGTAAATCATTTGCTGATTGGCTGCAACCCCTCTTTTCCCACAATGTCTTTTCTTCATTACTTGCTCCTTCCTGTTTACTCTAGTATTTGTGATATGACATTGTACCCTTCTGGTAGTTCCTCACTCGCTTGTTGCTGCAATATGTACTCGCCTGCAGTTTCCTTTTGAAAATATGACGCCTCCTTGGCGGCAGCATCTGCTGCCGCGTTTCCCAAAGATACAATATCTGTATTGGACGTGTGGGCTTGGCACTTGACGATTGCCACCGTTGTAGGTTCTTTCAGTGCCTCAATGAATTCCTGCAGCAGTTCGGCATGTTTTACTGGGGTCCCATCCGCCCTGCGAAACCCTCTCCGTCCCCACCGGGCCAGACCACCGTGTACCGTTGTAGTCATGTATGCTGAATCTGTGTATATTGTGACTGTGCATCCCTTGGCTGCACGTAATGCTTCAATTAGGGCAACAAGTTCTGCTGCTTGAGCGGAAAAGTGTGACGGCAGGCGATATTGTACTAGCACTTCGTACTCACCTTCTTCTAATCTCACTACCGCCATTCCCACATGTTTTTCACCTGTATCCATGTCAATTGATGCTGATCCATCTACAAAGTACACTTCTCCTTCCGTTAGGGCATTTTCACTTACCACCGGGCCCTCACCCTGTTCTCCTGTGTATGTTGCACAATCGTACTCTTGCTTGTCTTCTATTGTACATGGCTCTGTGATGAATGTCGCTGGGTTTACTGTTCTGCATCTTACTATGTGGATGTTAGCACTGGATAATATTATCTCGTACACTGTTGCTCGCTGCGTTGTTAGTGTGCTTTTTGATCTTTCTAGTAATCGCGAAGAGGGAGTGTTCTACAAATAATGTAACGGAGCATCCCATTACTATAGTGGCATTTTTTTCAATGGCGAACGCGGCGGCAGCGAGAGACTGTTTGCACGCGAAGTGGCCTTGCATTACTGCGTCTAGTGTGCCACTGTAGTAAGCCAATGGCTTGTGTCCCATGGATGTTTTTTGTGTCAAGACAGCTGTCATTAGTGTTCCCTTGCAGTGGGAAAATAGGTAAAATGTGCGCTCATAGTCCGGGTTGGCGAGTACTGGAGCGCTTGAAATTAACTGTTTCAGTGACGCAAATGAGTCACTCATCTCTTTTGACCATTTTATTTCTTTGTTCTCCCGCTGGGCCTCTTTGAGTGCTTGTAGTAATGGTCTTTTGTATTCTGCGTAGTCTAGTGTCCATGCTCTGCAATAGTTGCACATTCCTAAAAACTTTTGCATTTCTTTTACTGTTTTTGGCTCTCTTACTGCCGTGATTGCTTCTACTCTGTCAGGTATTATCTTTTTTCCATCCTTTGATATCAGCTGTCCCAGGTATAATACTTCTGGTTGGCAGTATTGTAGTTTCTCTCTGTCCACTTTGTACCCTTTGTGGGCTAGCAGTGTTAGGAGTGTAACTGAGTCCTTTCTGCACTCTTCCTCATTCTGTGCGCATATGAGCAAGTCATCTACGTACTGAATGATTGTACTCTCAGCTGTCAAGTTTCCCAAGTCTTTGTGGAGGATATGATTGAATATAATGGGGCCCTCACAGTAACCCTGTGGTAACCTGCAATGCTCATATCTTTTCCCCCCTAGTGTAAATGCTGTCAAGTATCTGCTCTCTTCTGCTAGTGGAATGGAGAAAAATGCATTTTTCAAATCAACTACTGTGAAATGTGATGCGTTTTTTGGGATACTGCAAAGTATTGATGCAGGGTTCGGGACTAGGGGAAACTCTTTTTGTATGACGTCATTTAGTGGGCGTAGGTCCTGGATCATCCTCCATGCCCCTCCCTTTGCTTTTTTGATCGGATAAATGCAAGTATTACATGGGGAATTTGAGGGTATTATTATTCCCTGGGCCAATAAGGCACTTATCGTTTCCTTTATCCCTTTCTCAGCTTCGCGGGACAATGGGTACTGTTTGACTTGGGGCAGGATTGCTCCTGGTTTTAGTTTTATCGTGACTGGGGTGACTCCGTGCAACAACCCTACATCATGGGCGCCTGTATTCCAGAAGTTGCTCGGCACTAATTTCATGTTGTCATCAAAAAAGGAAGGTGGGGCTACCACCACAGCCATTAACTGTAAAGGCACTTGTCTTGTTTGTATCAAGATATCACATGGTATTGCTATTTCCATTATTATTTCTCAGTCACTTTCTGAGTCTGAAAAGAGATCCTCATCTGATAGATCACGTAATGCAATGTCAGCATTGATGCATAACACAGTGCGCCATTCACACACATCTATGTCCATACCGATCACTGCAATTCTTTTGGCTGATATCTGTACTGCATGCAAATCTAAAGATATCACTGACCCCGATGTAATGTCTGTGCGTACTATTGGGCGGAAGGCAAATTCTGTTGGCACCCTCCATTCTAACCTTTTTAGCTCAGGTACCACTCGGGCTAGAGTTTTCAACCCTTCAATGAACACACTTTCATCTACAGGCATGCCACGTATCTCTGCTGCTGTTGCTCGCGCATGTACCACTAGCATTACACGCAGCAGGCATATTCCTGGGGTGGAGCAAACTATCCCTCTTTCTGTGAAGGATATAGTCATATTGAGCTTGCTGAGAAGGTCCCTTCCGAGCAAGTTTTTTGGAGAATGTTCGTCATACAGTAGAGGCGTTCTCACTGTTTTACCCCCCACTGTCACATCCAACTCTTCTGTGTAAGGTACTTCCATGGCAGCCCCAGAGAACCCTGTGTCTCCAACCTACGGTTAGAAAGCGGAAACCGACCCTCACGTATGCATGATTTATCGGCTCCCGAATCCACCATAAATATGAACTGCTTGTCTCCTATCTGTCCCCCCACTAATGGTTCCTCCGCTGCATTGTAGGTGGAGGATAGGATGGGACACGCAAGTGTTCCCTGTGGGCTGTCCTATGCTGGCTGCCTCACTGCTCCCCCTTGACTAAAGACATTACCTGACACAACAGCTACACCGCTGTAGGGGGCGGGGGCAGGTGCCCCGTTCGCGACTGTTGCGAAAGGGTTTCCTGGGGTGTAGTGCATAGGTTCGTCATTCTGTGGGTGACCCTGTGTTCTATTGTGTTGAACGGGTCTCTGGTCTACATACCCTTGCTCCTGTTGCCTCTGTTGTCTTCCCATTGGTAGGCCGTATGGGCTCCCTGGGTGGGGGTTAGCGTATTGCTCCAAATCCTGAAATCCGTTATTTGGTGTGTTCCTACATTCTCGTGAGAAGTGCCCCCACCTCCCGCAATTCCAACAGCTCCCTTGTACACCTCTGGGGCCTTGCCCCCCATATCCTCCATTACCACCGTACCCCTGCCCCCCTCCTCTGCGACCCCTGTACCCACCTCGTCCCCCTCGAGGGGCCCAATCCTGCCACTGCGGACCTCCGTACTGCTTCTGTCCGTTCCACTGTGGTTGTCCCACTCCTGCCCAATTCGCTGCCATCTTCCCCTGTATTGCTACCAGCCCCTCCTCCTCCTCGTCTCCCTCCCTGCTATGTGGGAGCGCCGCAACCTCTGCAGCGACCTTCACCAGTTTCGTTTGTACTAACTTGGCCTCATCTGCCAATCTTTTTTGTGCTATTTCTTTTTCTCGTTTCTTTATTCGTTTGCAGTGGTGTACTATTATACTCTGTATCTTGGGCCACCCCTTCGCCTCGATCCCTGCAATTTTGTCAAGTGCTTTTTGTACCTCTTTAGGCAGGCCTCTCTTTATTATGAAATAAAATAATGATGTTGACTGGTACCAGGGCGTGCTCGTTTCCGCTCTCCACATCTCCTGTACCCGGAAAATGTAATCCATAGCATCCTCCCCCTCATTCATTGTGCATTGCATAACTGACTGTAAGTCTGGTGTATCTGGAAATGTTTCTCTTAATGCGTCCCACACTCGTGCTCGCACTGTGTTGAATGAGGCACCATCATGACGGTCACAATCTAGTGTTACCCCCGGGAAACCAGCTTTTACCCACACTCTATCTGCCTGGTCCCCCACCGCTGATACTAGCAGGCTCTTTACATCCCCTACCGGCAGTGGGACCCCAGCTGTGTGCTTCTCGAATGCATATATCCCTCCGGACAGTGCTGGTAACAACTTTAACAGATTGGCCTTATCCATTTGAGCCCAGGGTATGTAGTTTGGTCTCTCTCCTCCCCTGTGTATCAATGGGAGTTGTAACTTCCCCTTTGTCGCTTTGCTTGTACTCACCTTGTTCCCTTCTTCCCTAGTGGAGCCATTCTCCCCAGCCTTTTTCTTAATCATCCTGTCCATTCTTCATCCATTGTTCTCCCCAGATGTGCACTATCCATCCTCCCACTCTCTCCTCCCATTGCCACACTTAATCTCCCACCTTCTTCTTCATCGTCCTCCACATCACACCACAAATCCTCTCTTCCCCCTGCGACCAAAATCTCATCATCCGCATGTTCACTTGCCCTGTCTATTTCTATTATTCGCGTGGGCTCTTCTTGTATTCTGAACAATATTTCCCCCTTCTTCCACCACTCTTCAATTGCCCTGTCATTGTTTTGTGCCCTTGGTGTTTGCTCTAACCGGGCAGCATTAGTCCCACTTTGCTCACAGATATTCTTAATTCTAGATAATTCCTCTCTTGCTAATGAGAGCCTTGAATCTAAGTCCTCTGTTAACTTTTCTATGTCTACTGCAGGTGTACTTATCTGTCCACGCTGTCTATGACTTTCATACGGCGGGGGTGCAGTCGGGCCATGTGTTGTTGTAGCTTGAGTTGGGGGCACATATGTGGGGTCACTATACCCTTCTGCGGGCACCGGTTTATTAAGTATAGGGTACAACCGTGTCACTTCACCTGACTTTTCTTCCTCGGTCATTTCTTTCTCGTCTTTGGGTATGAGTAATGGGTTATCTGTGGTGTACGGCAAATTGGTCGTCAGCTCTACCTTTTTGATAGGGGGCACCTCTTCAAACAATCACCAGAGATCTAATATCTCCCTCCTATTGTGGAACTGTTCCCCTTATATTTCATAAAGATGCAGGTAGCCACCATGTCTAGAACATTTTTATCAAACAATCCTCCTTCGGGCCATATTTGGGGCAGACCTTCTCCCTTTAACTCTGTGACCCACTGATCGTGGTATTTTCTAATGCGTTCAGCATATCCAGGTAAACTCTTACAGATATGGGCCAGGGGCATCTCTGTCCCCATTGTATGCGTTTGGCTGGTGTAACTATTTATATATATATATATATATATTTGTATCTTTAAAACCTTGTACTTTTTTTGACACTTTGGCAATAAGGCAGTGTGTGGTTGTGTAGCTTATATTAAAAATAACTTAGGGGGCACATACAAGAGCAAACCACCTTTTACACTCTACCAATATTTCCTGCACAAATATTCAAAGAAAACAGTTCAATTCATTGGCCTTACCACCTTACGATGTTTCCTGGTCACACTTACCATGACCACACCATGATCATGCACATTTTACAATTTACTAAAATCATTATAACATGGCTCTGTTCCAACACATATAATGCATATATAATGACAGTCAATACCCTATTAAAAGTTAACTTTTAATCTCTTTCGTCCCTCCCTTGTTTCACCCAGTCTTTCTTTATTTGATATGAGGTCCCCCTTTTTCCTGCAAATCTCTTTTTGCCTTTACTCAGTATTGACCTATTTTCATTTATAGACCCGGAAAGAACGAAAGAAAAGCGTTTACTAATATATTCACTGTGTCTCCCTTTTCTACCAGACACCTTATCTTATTCTTCACTTATTCATATATTACCAGTACTAGTCAAGATAGCACTATGCGGCGCCGCCTTCTACCCCCTTGCAGAGCTAGGTTCCTGTCTCTTTATCTCTTTTCACCTTTTGATCCTAATGGCAATATGCAAAGAAAAAGGAAAGAAAGTATAGTATTGATTCTAGTGATCCCAAACGTGTCTCCTTTTTAAATGACCTTGTTTTTTTAAAAAAAATCCTGCTCCCTTCCCCTACTCATTTTATCCCTTATGATCACTCGCACTTAATACTCACGTGCCCGTCTTGAACCGAGAGTCTCCAAACTGGGTTCGTCCAGGTGGCGCTGCCACGCGCTCAACGGCCAGCTCCGGCGAGCGGTACTCAAAGGGGATTTTTTGAAACGGGATCCCTTACCCTTTCTCTAATGTGTGTGCACTTCTAAGCGTACCAGTCGCCGTAGGCGGGTAGCTTTCCGGAGCAGGCGTACCGTGCGTCTCCCCTTTCGACCAGAGATTTTCGTGCCAGAGGGGATGGAAGGGATGTACCAGGAGATGTAATCGCGCAATCGGGGTCACCACTGAAAGCAGGCGTCCCCAGGTAGCACAACCCTCCCTGCAATGAGAGGCAATAATGGACTCTCCCACGAATGGGAATAAGGCTAGGACCAAGTGCAGGTGAGCTTAAGGGAAGCTTTATCTAAGTCAAAAATAGGGCATGCAAAGAACTCTGCAAACTCTGAGAGCGCTCTGTCTGACAATCGCAAAGACAGGCGTTTATATTTACAAAAAGTGTCATAGGCACCTACATACTATAGGGGGCACATGTTCATGGGGATTGGGTGGCGTCGACTAACTATATGTGCAGCTGTGATGCGTCGCTTCGTGGTTGGTGGACACCGCCGGGTGCCAACATGGGGTAGGCAGGTCAGCTGGGCTCATCCGGGAGGCGCTGTCCGGTCAGGCGTGGTCAGTGTCATTGATGGACGTCTCTCTTGGCTTTCTGCCCTAAGGGCCATGCACCCCCCTTTCATTCAATGCTGCAATGTCAGTTGCCCTGTAAATCCTACAATAGGTTTTTCTACAGGTTAATATAACACAGGAGGAATGCGCATTAGGTGGGGTACTTTGGCGATACATCAATACAGTGTTGCTGTTATCCTGTTGACTAGATATCATATGCCACAGGGTCGGGTCTCAGGGCACGGGGTAAGCTGTCCGAGCTTGGGGTCTCGTTAGAAGTCATGATGGATGCTTTTACACAATGTTGGTGCAATATTAGGTGTCTTCTTTTACAAGCGTCATTAATCTGGGGTGAACTGGTGGGTTGTGGGACCTATGAGGGGGCACCTCTGGCCTCTGGTTATGGCCGGATTTTGCTGCTGGGCTGTAAATAATTCAGGTGGCTGTTCGTGGCCATGTGAGCTGCGGAGGAATCATAAATGCTTGAAGCGGCTCCAGCCGAATTGGGGGAGGTGAGGCGGTGTAGCTCGGGCCTTTGCTTACTCTGGCAGCCTTCAATGGATATGCCCACGATGATAGTCTTCTCGCAAGCTGCAAATTGTATTGAATACGAAGGGATTCGTATAATGTAAAATGGCTAAAGGGTTACACGTCTATAATTGTTGCATCAGTACATAGTCATTTCAAAACACGTTAACTATATCAACAGTTTATTTTTTACATTTTTAAAGCGCTCACACAGGCCGTGGGCATCGAGGCGCTGTTGCAGGAATTGTTCATTCTTTTTTTTTTATCTTAGTTGCTTATTTATAACACGCTTAAACACCCAGAGGTTTCTAAGCGCGGACCGGGGATCGAACCAGTGTTGCTTCGGGTCGTCTTGCTTCCAAGGCCCTGCACGTTGCCGCTGAGCTATCCCCTCGGGTCCGGGAGGATAGCTCAGCGGCAGCGTGTCTTGGAAGCAAGACGACACGAAGCAACAACAGGTTCGATCCCCGGGTCCGCGCTTAGAAACCTCTGGGTGTTTAAGCGCATTATAAATACGTAACTAAGACAACAATAATTAAAAAAAAAAAACAATTACGCAACTAAGAAAAACAAACAATTCCTGTAACAGCGCCTCGATGCCTGCGGGCTGTGTGAGCGCTTTATAAATGTAAAAATAAAAAAAATAAATTAGTCACTACAGGATAAGTATTTGCAAGATTAGAAGCTCTAGTATCATATTGTAAACACGATATGTGAGGTAGCATTAGGGTTGGTGGAGCACGCAGGAGTAACAGACCAATACGGTTGACAGCAGTAATACACGTTAAACTCGTACATTCAAATTTGATGGCGTTCTACGTATCTCATTAAACAATTTACATGCGCTCACAATACTGTCGCGCTTGTGTTCCTTTACACTCTAGCAGTATCAGGGTAGTCATGGCATAAGGACTTGGTATCACTCTCTTTTCATCACCCCTAGAGAAACACATAGTAGGAGGCCAGGGGCACTGAGTGTGTGTGCATAACTGAGGGGGTTTGAGTATCGTGACCGTGTTGTCACACAATAACACATTCTTCCATTCGTGCAGTGTTTGTAGATTTTTGACAGGGGGGTCGTGCAGAAGAAATATCATTGTAATGCAATATATATATGTATATATGTATGAACCGTTTCTTGGTGTGGGATTGAGGCTTTTGTTTCATCGAGGACGGTTTACAGTTATTTTCCAAGCCAGCCCCGCTGCCCGGGTCACGCTGAGGATAATGATGCACTGCGGAAGGTGAAAGATACAGTGTTTGTTCTAACACTAGCTCATATCCGACTGGTCGTGGGAACGGGCTTTCAGCGGATCTGCCAGGGAGCGGAGGCAACAGGGTAGACGAGGACTCTCTGAAGGTGGGGGCCGTGCTGCAGCGCACATGGAGTCATGTCTTAAGATGGCGTTCTGGTTTTCAAAATGGTTCCCAGGGTCTAGCCTAATACAGTATGTTTGGTCCATGTGTCGGCCAGTAGTCCACTCACCACCTGGGCCCTGGTGGCAGGGGGTCCCCTGACGAGTCATAGACATCACAAGGAGGGGACTGCAGGGGAGGGGTGCTCTCTTTGACCTGTTCTCCCATACAGTAGACAGCACTACAATAAATAATAACTGAAATGCTGATGTACTTAGGGTTCTTCTAATACCAAGCCCTAATGAAAAACTATATGCAACAGGGAATTGAAGCTTGATTGGCAGATTGGCACGCAGGGCATTTCAACAACGGGTTCACACTACATATCCAGAGAACTGACACCATGCATACAAAGAGTCTATCTGTCCACTTGGGGTGCGTGGGTACGCTCGGGCCGTAAGAGGGGCATGTATCCCGAGCGAACAGATGTGGCATAGGTGGTTATGTTTTTGGCATGTTTGATTAGGTGGTGAACATTTTGGCTTGTTTGACATCGTTTTATACCTATCGTATCACCAATGTGTACCCTTCCGCCATTTCTTTGTGTCATCATCCATTGAAGGGGTTGCCAGTGGTGTGTCATCCCTTGGTGTTTGGAAAGCCGCACCTGGCCTCTGGGGATAGAGGAGGGAGTTATGGAACTTGTAATCCTAGAACAGGAGTCTGCAACCTTTAGTTCTCCAGATGTTTTGGACTACAATTCTCCTCCTCCTTAGCCATCACAGCCAAGGGAGAGGGATCATAGTAGTCATATTCAAAAAGATCTGAAGAGCCTCAGGCTGCTGACCCCTGTCCAAGAAGGTTTCCCCACTAGTTTATATGGCTATACCACATTACTAAATTCTGGGTGGTGCACATCAGACATTGTATCAAACACTACACCTTTGTACTGGTTATACTCATTTTCTTCATCTAAATCCCTTCTATCTCACGTCTTTAAGTTCCATATTGTTTTTCTTTTTTTTATTGAAACTTCAGCTCAACATGACCTGAAAGTATGCTGTATTCTTATTCCTTTAAAGTTCACTACTGTGGTTATATACACATCACTTGGTGATGTGACATCAGAAAATGTGTCATGAAGGATAATTTCTACATCCCCTTGTATTGCACCCCTCACCCCCTTTATATGACTTAACCATATAACTTCACTAGACAAATATAAAAATAAACCAAGAAAAAATCCACACAAAAGAGGAACAAATACTCTTCTACAACAGCCTTTAAACCAGATAACATTTGTTCCATAAATAAATGCAAAAACGCACAACTTTGTAGCAGAAAACATGATTGAAAAGGCCACAAAACTTAGATATCATTAAAACATTCAACCAGTGAAATGTGTTTTTACCTAAAGAACAATCCCCCTGTTGAAAACACTCAGATAAAATGCTAGTGGTTGGTGACAATGTTTGCAGTGCTTGCCTAACATCAGACAAATGCATCCAGTAACGTAGTTCCTTAACTTTGACTGCAAGTGGAGTAGTATACACCACGGTATAAGGTCCATTGTATCGTGGCTCGCTTCACCTATACTTTATCACCAGGAAACAATTGCAGTGGTGGCGAGTGTCATGATGCCTACCCCCAGGGACCCAGACCAAGTCCAGCAACCCCGGAAGCAGGCATCAAGTTATTCCAAGCAAGCCCACAAACCCCTGCTAGGGGCTATTTGGGTGCAGTCCTGGCGTCTATGGCGCCAGGCTCATATGGAGAGTCATTCCTGGCGCCATAGGCGCCAGGCTCATAGATTAAAACTTACCTGATGCAGACCATGCTGCAAACGTACCTGATGCAGACCATGCTGCAAGAGCTCCAAGCCAAAAGAGGCTTGGAAGGGACTACTTTACCTAGGGACTATTTTTTACTTGGGTGGGGCTGGGGAGGAATACTTACCTGGGACTACTTTGGAGGCTATTTAAACCACGCCCGAAGAGCAGCACACGCTTCGCATTATTCTGCATCCAGCAACGTAACGCTCACCGTGCCTGCAAGTCTGCATCCAGTATTCTGCCACGCCCACCTTGAGGCTGGAGCTCCTAGAAAAAGGGAGAAAGAAGGAGAAATGGTTAGAACAAGAGCAATACCTTTGATCCTTACCTGAATTCCGGATCCACCGCGCCTTCAAGCTGGAAGAAAGAAGTTATTTTATGCGCGTCACCTCGCCTGCTGCAGCGCTGCACTGAACTCACCGGCCTTCGCAGCATCTTCACATTCCACTGCATCCTTCTGCATGTTCCCGCTACACTCTGGCACCTAAGGGGAAGACAATAACAGCAAGGTGAGCCAAGGGAATAAACAGAGGCAATATTAGTTACCCCCCATAGACTTACCTGATTTTACCACCGGGGGTACTATTCCTCTTTACGGGTCGGCGCAGCTTCCACTGCATCCTCGCCGAACCCCGGCCCCTAAGGGGAAACAAAAGGACAGCAAGGTGAAACAAAGGGACAAACAAGGGGAAACCTCCTCACCATAATAGACTTACCTGATTTTACTGCCGGAGGCATTATTCTCTCAGCGCCCGAATAAGGGAGAAAGCAACAGGTTACAAACTGACGTTATTTTATCGAACTGTGTTTGATAATACAAATCCTTACCTGAATATTACCAGTTGCCACGAGGAACTCTTCGCTAGGGTCAAGCTGCAACCTGCAAGGAATCGGACAAGAGTGAAAGCCAGACATTTGAACTCTTACGAACTACATACTTACGGCGTCTTGCCGGAAATCTCAGAGTCAATATTGTTCTGGAACTCACCAATACCTTCGAGCCAGTGAAGCAACTGGTTATCTACGCGCCCCTGCGCTCAATGCAGGATGGAGAGCTCATCTTTCCAAACCATCAGGTGAGACTATACGAGGGGACATCAAAGGTGATCAGTGGGGAGAACAGCGGGACTGGGGGCGGAGGGTTAACGCTCAACTCCACGGGTGGTTAATTCCCTTTCTCCATTTGCAGAAGAATATTCCTACGGGCCAAGCAAACGAAGCTAGGTGGGCCAGTCCAGTCCGTCATCTCGGCACTACGCATCACATTGGTGGAGACCGCAGCTGTCCAGTTCAGATCGACGCCCCTGTGGGAGCCAGGTGAACGTAACAGCGAGCTTGCAGATTCTGGTGCAGCACTGTTTTTACCCTCTTTCGTCCGACATGGAACAATCTGTTGAGAAAGCTATTTAATTCACTTAGTTAACTGAGTCAAACACTAATTAAACTCGCCCCCCAAAATTGACACAGCTCTGTGAGCACCAGAGGCACTACGCACAGGAGACAGCGGCGTGTGCATACATCTCCCCGCCACAATTGTGATCAACGCTAGGGGGAGACAGTGCACCCAGTTCTTCTTGAAGATGACACATATTTTAGGCCCCTTTGTTTTCAATAAACCATCCTTTCTACAACACTGTTGGCCTGGGAGTAAGGAATGGAGCACATCTTATGTTTAATTCCCAAAATAGCTGAAATGTCCTTAAACAGCTAATTAAAGAAGTGGTTGCCATTGTTATTTTTAAGCATTTCGCACACTCGCCATCTGGGGAACACTTCTCTGACCAAAAAAATAAAAATAAATTGGCACCTGACTTGGCATCAGGATGTGCACACAGACCAGCCTTAATTCAACAGGAGAAAGGACATACTACATTTATGAGGTAACAGAAGGAATTCCATTTCTCACCTATATCTGCAAAATCAATGTGGGGGTCACAGAATGGGCCAATTGGACGCATCAGTGTACCCTTCAAAGTTTGTAATGTTTACCTAGTGCTGCACGTCAGGCAAACTGCACGTGTACATGGATAACAATTCCTGAATATTGGACACATACCAATCTTCTTGTATATCAGCAGCGATATGCTGTTTTGACAAGTGGGCAGGGTAGTGGAGTTGATCGAACGCCACTAAAGCCAAATCTTGGGTAATTACCACCTTCCCAATACTGGTCTGTCTCCACACTAAATTAGTTGGGGACTGTTCACAACCCCTTTGCTGCCACAACAGCTTCTCAATTTGCGCACCTGACCTTATATCTCAATTATTTCAGTGATAGGAAGCGCAGTATATGGAACCTGTAACTGCAAGTGCATTTTTGCAACTGCAGAATGCACAGGGGGATCTGGTACTGGCAAATAAGGTGCCTGTTTGGCTGCCGTGTCTGCTGCCTCGTTCCTGAGGGCGACGAAGTCTACCCACTTGTGTGGGTGGCACACTTGATGAATGCGGCCAGCATGGGCTGCAACAGAGCATGAATCAACCGATCTAACAGAGACACATGCTACACTGGGGACCCACCTGCTCTACGAAATCCTCTTCTCATCCATCTCGACAACTCCGAATTAACAGTTGTTGTAACATTGGCCGAATCAGATAAATTGTAACTTGGCTCCCTTGCGCTGCCTCTCGTGCTTCAATAAGAGCAATCAATTTCGCTGCCTGCGCTGCACAGTGACCTGGTAACCTCCACTGCACAAAAAAAACTCATGCTCCCTGTCAACTACCCATACTACTGCTGCCCCCATATGTCGCTGGCCTGTCTCCTGGGCAATTGTTGAGGACCCATCAACGAAAAACACCTCTCTGTCATCTAGAACATGGTCACATGCCTTAGGAATGTCATCCTCAGCACCCTTCTATGTAACACAATCATGCACCTCGTCATTGTCAGCAATGCGTTCAGTCCAAAAGATAGCCGGGTTCAGTGTCTTACAATGAACAATGTGAATAGATGGGCTTGAAAGAATCACTTCATGTGCAGAAGCCCTTTGTGTAGTTAATGTAGATTTGGACCTCTCCAGTATTGCAAATACAGCATGTTCGGCATACAACGTCAATGAACACTCCATAACAATAGTAGCAGATGTCTCAATGGCAAAAGCAGCAGCAGCTAATGCTTTTTGTGAGAAACCTGAGCGTGTTCTCCCAAGCGAGCCTCAGGGAGCCCCTATTTATGTGGCCAAAGGAAGCTTGAAATGCTCAGATCCCAGCCTGGGGGGCAAAAGAGCAAAAGGTTATCACCTGGAGGAGGGAACTCAGGTTTATGCTCGGGAGATTGCCCCAGTTGAGACGCAGTATTACACTGGAGAAAAGAATGAGGAAGAGGAGGTCACTGAAGTTTTTATGGGCTGTATCAACTCGACCTCCCTTCCATCCAATAAACTTCCATTTCAAGAATCCATCATCCCCTCTGCCTTGGATAAATCTATTTTAAAAGCCCTGTTTTTCTGTTCCCTATCCAAATTTCTCCCAATTATTTTTCTTCCCGTCTCTCTGATTATTATTTTATGCACTCCCAAACTGCTCAGGTCAAATACTACAGGTCCCACAATTCCCCTTGTTTGTTTCACGATCCTAGCTATGCAGGTTTATCCCGCAAACCCTACCAATCCCGTCCCTCTGAGTGGCACTTTCTGAACTCCCAGTGGAAAGTGACCCACAATTACAATTCCCACTATCGCCTATGTTCTGTTCACAATCCCGGACATTCTCATACATTTCACAAACCTTACCCATTTCATCGTTCTCAATATACCAGTCGACCCCCTTCTTATAATAGTACCGATGCCCTATCCTATCCCGTAGGACATTCCAACACTCCAACCCCTCCCCTTTCCAACATGAATATTGGTTTATGGCGGACTTGCAATAAGACTGTTTACCTCACATGTCTCGCCACAAGGGTCAGGCAATTGACTGAAATCACACACACCTGATGGCTCTTCCTTCCCCACAGGGATAAAAGGTGGAGCAGTAGAGCACAGGAGCGGCAAGGCAGGCACGGGAGACAGCACGACGAGACACTATTCCGACGCAGCAGTTCAAGCAAAGGATAAAGGCGTCAGGAATCGAGAGGGTGGCGAGAAGAGAAGTGACCATGCCCTTTTCATCCCAAGCCATGCAGTTCATCACATCCAGTGAGTCGAGGAGAGAGTCGATAAGAACCGGGCTGTGTTGAGTGAGAGAATCGCAAAGTGGCAAGTTTTAACCAGGTTCAGGGAACTGTGAATGAGCTGTAAAAGTGTTAAGGGGAGACCAGCTGCAGAGGGGAACTGGCACCACGTGGGTGCTAACTCAAGCGACTCTGGGTGATCCCCATCTGAATGAAACTACAAATCCCAGAAGGCCGTAGAAGGGCCAGTCAAATAGGTGAAAGTGGTCACACAGAGGGTCGAGCTAAATCCCTGTACAATCAAAATACTTTGATCTACAAGCACTGTGAAAGAAAGAGAAGAGAATCCTGCAAATATTGAATTGTATAGCAAGAGAACATTGAAAGTAAAGAGGGGTCTGCACCCAGAAGAGAGGGACCCAGGGATGAGCAACTATCACCCTGATCGAGAGCCACAGTAAACCCTGTGAAGGGAGGCGAAGTATCGAGCGGGGTCGGCGTCCGGCAGAGGGGGATCCAAGGGTGAAAAGTTGTCACCCCAAGATTGAAAGTGAAAGCAAAAGTTAAGAGACAGCAAGAGTGAACCCAAAGGAGGGATGTCAGAGAAGGGTCTGAGCCCTGCAGAGGGAGATCCAAAGATGAAGCTATCACCTAAGCACTAGCAGTCAAGAGAGGTCTGAGCCCGGCATAGGGAGATCCAGGGGTGAAGCCATCACCCGAGTACTTACAGTCAAGAGGGGTCTGATCCCGGCAGAGGGAGATGCAGGGGTGAAGCTCTCATCCAAGTTTCAGCCACATAAATTAAGGAATACGATACTTGAAGGGTCAGCGCCAGGAAGAGGGGGACCCAGGGGTGAACTCATCATCACCCTATCTGTAATGTGGATAACAATTGAGAAGGGTCAGCGCCCAGAAGAGAGGGGCCCAGGGGTGAATCCTTATCACCCTAAAAGAACTTTCATTTGGCAAAAGGAACTTTTGTTTTTGTTAGTTGAACACATCAGGCCCGAAGGCAAGAGACTCTCAAAGGAATCAAGACCTGGCCATCAACGATCCTGAGAAGTGCTATTGGGACTATTGTTTTGTGCTGAAAGGCCGAGACTGTGCTTCCAGGCTCCCGTCTTATCCTGTACTCAAAACGTGGGGAATGGAGACCCAAGCTATCGCATTGATATTGATATTTTATTTGTATCGCGCTCGTACACAAGTGTTTCAGAGCGCGACAAGGCAAGGGAGGAGAAACAAGGGATGACAAAAACAACGATTTTACTAGGCCCAGTGACATTGAGAACGCGCAAGTGCATGGGAGAGGGAAAGGGGAAAAGTACATGGAAGGGGGGAGAAGTGGAAAGTGCAGCGCAAAGGAGAAACAGATAAATAGTACAAAATAAATAATAAAGGCAACAAACAATGGTAGTGCAGCCAGCAAGTGGCAATTGCTGGGGTTAAGACAACAGATATGGTATGTCTGATAAGTGCAGAAAGAAAAAAAGGGGGGGACTGTATGGGCACAGATATAGACCCCAGTGCAAGGGGTGGCCTGGAGGCAGTGCGGTTGGGTGGCAGGGTGAGCAGGTATCTGGGCCCGGAAGACAGAGGGTAGGACAGGTGCATGGTGCAGAGAGAGAACCGATCAGCAGGGGAGAGGAGGGGCGAAGGCACAGGCAAAGAGGAAGGTCTTGAGGTGCTTCCGGAACCGGAGATGGTTCTCCTCAAGTTTCAGAGTGGCAAGGAGGCTGTTCCAGAGAGAGGCCAAAGACAGAGATCTACCCCTAGCTGGTTTCTTAGAAAAACGACTGACCCTGAGGGAGTTAGAGCTGACATATTATTTGAGAACACTTCTTTCTTTTCTTGAGAACTATCCCACACCCGTTTTTGTATTAGTTGTGAGGTGAGTTAGAGCTGACATATTATTTGAGAACACTTCTTTCTTTTCTTGAGAACTATCCCACACCCATTTTTGTATTATTTGTGAGGTTTGGCAATAGGTTTCTTAGTATAGGTCCTTTTTATTTTGACACAACATCACTAGGACTGCCTTATTTTTCATTTGATGGTCGACGCTTGCTCCCATCTTAGATATAGGTTTAGAATAGGCGTTTTTCCAACCTGAATACAGCATTCATTTTTCAATAAACACCCTTGCACTGTGATCACTTGTGTCTGTCTTACTTGTTGCCACCATGAGTTCCTCACATTGTTCACAAGGAAACTATCCTTGCATGACTGAATTCAACATGCCATTGTAATGTGCTAGGGGTTTATATCGATATTACTGTTTTGCGTCAAAACTGCAGTCATCATCTGGCCACTAGAATGTAAGAAAAGATAGAACTCTTTGGTGTAGTCCTGATTCCCCAATAAGTCAGTAGTAGAAATTACCATCTCATCTGTCCATATAACAGCATTTCTCATTCTTTGTGCTTCTTTAAGGTCTTATAATGGTTGAGTATATGATGTGTAGTCAAAGATCAATGCTTTACAGTAATTGCACAGACTGAGAAATGTCTGCATATCCTTAACCATCACTGGCTAGGGGGTACACGTACTGTTGCTGCGTGTTCTGGAGTCACTCTTTTTCCGTTTACTGAAATCAATTGACCCAAATACAGCACCTACTGCTGGCAGTACTGCATCTTTGCTCTGCCACTTTATATCCTTTGTCAGCAGATAAGTGTAACAAGGCAATTGATTCCTCCCTGCACTGTTGTTCAGTGGTGCTACACACCAACAAATTGTCCAAACATAAAATAATAATACAAGGGACATCAATGTTCCCTAAATCCTCATGTAATACTCATGTTAAAGATATTTGGGGACTCATAGTACCCTTGTGAATCCTAGTATGTTGGAATCAGCTCCCTGCAAACGTAAACACTGTGAGATAGTGTGAATCTGGGTGTAAGGGTACTGTCAAAAATGCGTTCTTCCAATCCACCACAGTAAAATGGGTTGTCTCAGCAGGTATGTTACATAATATGGTTGAAGGGTTTTCAACCTCTGAGAACTCTGCCTGTACAACATCATTAAGGGGGCATAAATCCTAAATCCTCCTCCAACTAGCCACCTTCAATTGTTTTCACTGGGTAGATGGCTTTGTTACACAGTGAATTAGATGGCATTATAATACCCTGATGCAAAAGGGACATTATGGTGTCATAAATTCCCACCTCCGCTGCCTTTGATAAAGGATACTGTTTAACGTGTGCCAACACAACGCCAGGTTTCAAGGTGATACGTATTGGCGCAACACTCCGTAAAAGTCTGACATCATGCGGG